>NC_074671.1:24167601-25367601 GCF_029448725.1 Salvelinus fontinalis | reverse complement strand
TGTGTACTACTTCCTTCACAGGACAGCGCCAACTGGCTCTAACCAGATTAGAAAGAGGAGTGGGAGGCCCCGGTGCATAACTGAGCAAGAGGACAAGTACATTAGAGTGTCTAGTTTGTGAAACAGATGCCTCACAAGTCCTCAACTGGCAGCTTCATTAAATAGTACCCGCAAAACACCAGTCTCAAAGCCAACAGTGAAGAGGCGACTCCGGGATGCTGGTCTTCTAGGCAGAGTTGCAAAGAAAAAGCCATATCTCAAACTGGCCAATAAAAATAAAAGATGAAGATGGGCAAAAGAACACAGACACTGGACAGAGGAAGATTGGAAAAAAGTGTTATGGACAGACTAATCCAAGTTTGAGGTGTTCGGATCACAAAGAAGAACATTCGTGAGATGCAGAAAAAATGAAAAGATGCTGGAGTGCTTGACGCCATCTGTCAAGCATGGTGGAGGCAATGTGATGGTCTTGGGTGCTTTGGTGGTGGTAAAGTGGGAGGGTAAAAGAGATCTTGAAGAAGGAAGGCTGTCACTCCATTTTGCAACGCCATCCCATACCCTGTGGACGGCGCATAATTGGAGCCAATTTCCTCCTACAACAGGACAATCACCCAAAGCACAGCTTCAAACTATGCTTGAACTATTAAGGGAAGAAGCAGTCAGCTGGTATTCTATCTACAATGGAGTGGCCAGCACAGTCACCGGATCTCAACCCTATTGAGCTGATGTGGGAGCAGCTTGACCGTATGATACGTAAGAAGTGCCCATCGAGCCAATCCAACTTGTGGGAGGTGCTTCAGGAAGCATGGGGTGAAATCTCTTCAGATTACCTCAACAAATTGACAACTAGAATGCCAAAGGTCTGCAGGCTGTAATTGCTGCAAATGAAGGATTCTTTGATGAAAGCAAAGTTTGAAGGACACAATTATTATTTAAATAAAAAATCATTATTTCTAGGGAGAAATTTACCATGTGAATTTGTTAAAGAAATGGAATGCATATGATGTAGTCTACTCTTTACTCTTTATTTATCAGCACGCTCGACCTGACGAATGGTTATTGACAGCTGCCCTTAACTCCCTAGGCTAGGGAGAAAACTGCTTTCACCACCCCTGACGGGCTCTTACACTACAGGAAGCTGCCCTTTGGGTTGCACGGCCCCGGCCACCTTCCAGAGGTTGATGGACCGGGTTCTCCGTCCCCATCGCGAGTACGCGGCGGCCTGCCTCGATGATATTGTAATCCATGGGAGCGAGCGGGAGACCCATCTAAACCAGGTGAACGTTGTATTGCAGGCCTTACTGCCAACCCAAGGAAATGTCGGCTCGGCCTACGGGAGGCTGAGTACCTGGGGTACACGATCGGGAGGGGAAGTGTAAAACCCCAGGTGAAGAAAGTGGAGGTGATTCGGGACTGGCCCCGCCCCCTCAACAAAGAAGCAGATCCGCACGTTTGTGGGGTTGACTAGTTACTACAGGAGATTTATCCCCCACTTGCTTCTCTAGCCAGCCCTCTGACAGATCTGACCAGGTGACGTCTGCCCACCCAGGTGACGTGGACTGAGGATACGGAGAAAGCCTTCCAGGACCTAAAGGGAGCACTGTGTTCTGGACCCATGCTGGTGACCCCGGACTTCTCCAAACCACTGGTGGTACAGACCGATCCGTCCGAAATAGGGTTGGGTGTCGTCCTATCACAGCTACAAGAAGGTGAGGAACACCCAGTCGTATACATTAGCCGGAAGCTGTTGCTACGGGAACAAAGATATTCCACTGTGGAGAAAGAATGTCTAGCAATCAAGTAGGCACTGGAGATGTTGAAATATTACTTACTGGGATGGCATCCCACTTATGTTGAAATTGAGTTGAAAATTACGCAAACTTTAAAAATCGTTTTCATCCTATATTAAATAGTGAAAGTCTAAACATTCCTTGCACTTTCTTCAATTTGCTGTCTTAAAATTCTAGCGATCTTACAAATCTAGAGATCCTATAGAACATAAAATATATATTTTTAAAGAAAATTGATTGCATATGTCTTCACACCCCCAGAGTTAATACATTTACGTCATTTAGCAGACGCTCTTATCCAGAGTGACTTACAAATTGGAAAGTTCATACATATTCATCCTGGTCCCCCCGTGGGAATTGAACCCTGGTCCCCCCATGGGAATTGAACCCACAACCCTGGCGTTGCAAGCGCCATGCTCTACCAACTGAGCCACACGGGACCACAGGTAATACTCGGTGGAAGCACGAAGGGCAGCCATTACAGCTGTGAATCATTTTCCATAAAATTCTACCAACCTTGCACAACTCTTAGGGAAACAGATATTCATTGTTTTTGTCATAATTGATCAAGCTCAGTAAATCCGGAGTGAGGATGGGTTTTTGTAGGCTACATTGACATATGATTTGCTCAAAGGACACCGTCATTAAAATAGTAAAGCTTTATTGAATATTTGGAAGTTTAGAAGTAGTTACTATTAGCCCTATAAATAAGGTCCCAAATTCAAGATATTAATAACAATACACTTTTACCTTTTGAATATTTAATATGTTATTAATAATATACAGTACACTATCCAAACAGAAGATACATCTCTTTTAAATGTTGATATTTGGTTGCGTTCACAATTCAATATCCAGTTTTTCAGATTAATGATTGATATGTTGGATTCACGTCTCCATCTCAACCCAAAATGTGATTTTATTTGGTCCTATTCTTCAACTTGGATTATTGGTTGGGATGGAGATGTGAATATGTATATTCTTATAATATGTATATAATTCAATGTGAAATCAACCAGCCATCCTTCATATACAAGACAATATCCAAAGATAAAAATCTTGTCAGCTCAGGGAACCTTTTGGTTAATGGCCCAACGCTCTAACCGCTAAGCTACCTGCCGCACTTAAATGTACCCGTAGGAGTCAATGTTCAGGCAGAAATCATTGGATTGTGGCTTCACGTTTCATTTCAATATACCTCATTATTTAGGTTGATAGCATGACATTGAAACAATGACGTTTATTCAAATAAAATGTGTCTAATCAAATCTAAAATTCTATATAATTTCAACCATCTTGAATATAGAATGAAAAAGATTTTTGTGGAATTTTCAATGTTTACAACGCTGGTTGAAATGAGATGAAAACAGTATTGGTTGATGACTTTTTTCAAATCCAATGTATTTTCCATGTTAACTCCACGTCACGATATGTAGACAAATTCTGTTAAAACAATGTTGATTCAACCACTGTGTGCCCAGTGGGATCTTCCTCTTGTTTTACTTTGTACCTAGGCTACTGTTTGCTCAATAAGCCTATTTGGAAGTTGCTAAAATATTTTAGTAGCCTACAGACAGATTAGTGTCTTCTCTTTTCAACAGGAGCCATTTGCTTTCCAACATGTGTTTTCCTGCAATTGTATTTGAAATATTGCGAAAGGCCTGTTTCGGCTGTATGCTGTTCACTGACAGATTTGCCGCGCGTTCCTGACTGTAGGCTATGCCTTGTAATTGAGCTACACACAATTCACAGCTAGGTTATTTTTTTAAAAGAAGCTATTGCTCCTCTATGGCTAAATTATAGGCCTATTAGTAGTATTCTGTAGTTTTACTCTGTAGTATTACTAATATTACTACTATTGTTACATTTATTGGTATTATTATTATTACTACTATTAATTCTACTAGTATTATAGTATTAGTAGTATTATGATTTATTACATTTCTTCCTGAACAGACAGCAGTAATTCTAAAACTTCGAAAACAAATGTATTTTAATTTATCAGGGGTGCTGTAGCACTTCCAGCACACTTCCTGCGGCTATGATTCTATAAGGAAATAAACGATGAAGTGCTACACTGGAGAGATAAATGTTGCAGACTCATGTCTATCAGAGCAGAGAGGGAGAGCAATCATAGAAAGTTAATCTCATTCTAGTTCTGTGAGAGACACAGGCACGCTTCTCTCTCTCAACACAGCAAGGACTATGCGTTGGTCTCAATTTAACATAGGCTAGCTACGATGTTGCGCCAACCATAAGCCCGGGCCGATGTTATGATAGATGATTTGTGCCACAGATGGTTTGTTTACGTTTCTACCATTGTGGCTATATGGAGTAGGCTTACAGCTCTGTCTAGTGGCCGCGTCATTGACAACTGTAGCATTCTAGCGAAACCTAACCCCGTTTCCTAACCTTAACCTCATTATCCTAACCTGCTACGTTAATTCACCTAACTTGCTGTGTTAGTTCTCCTAACCTACCATGTTAATTCACCTAACCTGCCATGTTAATTATCCTTACCTGCTACGTTAGGTTTCCTAACCTGCTATGTAAACAAACCATCTTTGGTGACAAATCCTTAGTATCACCACACCGGCTCAAATTAAGGACTGGGTTTATTGTATAACAATGAGAGTTTGTAAGCTTACCCAGAATCAGGAATGGAGCTGTTGCCACAGTCATGGCGAAGGGCATCCCACAGTACAGCAACAACCCAAAACTGGACAGCACTGCCATACCAGCTGAGAGGACACCAAAGGTTGCCACCCACACCTTGTTCCTCACACAGTCCAACCTAGGGAAGAAAAACACAACATTCGTCCCTGTAGGTAAATGCTGATAGGTAGACCTAGTGCTCTCTGATATGCCTTAAAATCACTAATGCAGTCACATTATGGATTAGCCTGATTTGGGACCCAAATCTAGCTTCAGATAGACCTAATGAACACTGTTATCATGATTTTCAATTGAGGTGTCCTATGTTGACTGATCCTTTTTGAATGGTATTGAAATGGAAAAGTTACAAAACATACCTCAAACAAGATATGATAGAAAAATTGATGGCCAGGGCATATGTCAATGAGAAGAGAGGAATGATTGAGTCAGAGCTCTTCTCAAACTCTTCCTCCCTTGATATGGATGTAAAGTAAGATATTGTCATCTGCAAAGACAAATATGAATATACAAATATCAGATATCCAGTTAACATATTAGTAAAACAACTCAAGATATTCAAATAATCAAATCATCATGACACTACATGGTTTATATGGAGCTTAATGTGGAGTGTGATCAATTCTGCAGGTCACTTGGTGAGAAAACACCCATCATACACAAATTGACCATTTTTAAAATTTGTACTCACGCCTTCTTCTTTTTTCATCTTGGAAGCAGTCTCTATAAACTTCTTTAGCCACATGGTATTTCTAGTTTGGTTGTCTTCTTTTAAGAAGTAAAATAGTCTAATTGCCTCTGCACTTTCAATTTCAAATCCACTTTTCAGTTTCACACCACCAATTTCAGATGCAATGAAAATTGTGCCATTATATGGGTAGTTAATCGTTGTTGTGGTAACATCATTAGGAGTTTTTACAATATCAAAGATTGAATTTGACACACACTCACCACCTTTCTTAACACATAGATCTCTAAAAGTGAATGCACCAATTGTCATGCTTGATACAATTCTGTCCATTTCAAATATGTTTGTAAAAGCAGTAGATGTGAGGATATTTTTTCCAGACTTCACAATTATGAGAGATGCAAAGGTCCCTTCAGTATAGAGTCGCAAACGAGAGAAGTGACTATCACTCTGTGGAAAGTACTGTTTGACTACTTGTCGTTCATGTTTGGCCGGTCCATTAATAGGAGTAAACATCTCTTCAATGCCATTTGCTTCTCTGTCCGCAAGGAAGTAAAATCCTCCGCCAAGTGCCGCAGAAATGAACATGGGAAGAATCAAAAACCACCAGGGGTGTCTACCAACAAAGCCCCCAAGTATTTCAAATCCCCTAGCTATAGGCTTTTCAACGCAGTCTGTTTTGCACCTAGCCATTTTCTATTCTCTTTTTCAAGTCGTACTATGAGAAAAAAAACTTGGCTTGAAATATATCTGTATCTCTGTTGACATCACAGCCATAAACTATACTTCATCTGAACATAGCAACATGATAACGTTCCTCTGAAGAGCTCTAATCAGCAATAGATCAGACAGCATTGGATGTGATCCTTTAACAACCACGATGACTGCGTCAGGGCAATTCATATGGTTACATATTAACAAATAAGGTGGTTACCTATCCAGTTTACTTATTGTAGCTATGGAAGGTACTTCTCTGGTTTCCTTATAATAGTCCATCCATTAGTCAAGTGATTAGAGCGTTGGGCCAGTAACCGAAAGGTTAATCCCCGAGACGACAAGGTAAAATTCTGTCGTTCCCACTGTTCCCCCGGCGCCGAAGACGTGGATGTCGATTAAGGCAGCCCCCCTCACCTCTCTGATACAGAGGGGTTGGGTTAAATGCGGAAGACACATTTCAGTTGAAGGCATTCAGTTGTACAACTGACTAGGTATCCCCCCCAAAGTATTCTGAAGATGAAGGAAGTAAACTGATTGCCATGCAATGATTGATTGTTAAGTTGATGAACACTGACGCACAGGTTCATTTGAAAAGTTTATGAAGAGTGGGTTTCTCTAGAATAGGTGAACAGATAAATAGATGACATCATAAGTTTAGTATGCAAATTCTGCACTGTTACTAACCATAATAATAATTCCCATTATTGATGTGGTCGTAATGACAACCGAGAGCATCTGCTGTTTGAATAAATATATACCAGACAATATATAATTTAAGATCATTTTATTCGCTTTTTAAAACACAATTACAACAAAGGTAAATATAAGCACACTGTAGTAACAATCAACACAGCATTTACATGACAAACTATTTTAAAAAGTATTCAATAAAAACAAAAATATGACTCATAAAAATACATATTTTGATACCATTAAAGCAAAGTATGACATAATCACAAGATTAGAAGTAAGCTAAAAAGTCAGATCATTAAAACAATTTAACTACTATTCTACCAACCCTTTCAACCATGATTAGTGTGTTGTGTGTGAATCTTGGTCAATTAAAATTGCATATCCCAAAGAAGGTCAGAAACACAGGGATGAAAACGATGCCATGAAGTACCCCAAACAAAATGACCAAGAACATGATCTTAAAGAAGGTTCTGAAGATGTAGCTCTCAGCAGCAGACAGCACCACCACTCCTAAAATAGTAGACACAGCTCCCTGTATGATGGGATACCCCAAGTGATAGACAGCATCTACAGCCTTCTTATTAGCGGTGACCTCTTTGCTTGAGACAAAAGCATAGGAAATGTGAGCAGAAAAATCCACTGAGAAACCAATGCAGATGACAAGATTGATCATGGATACAGAGTCTAGATTGACATCCCATAATGCCATGAAACCAGCAACACCCACTATGACAGAGACAATGGCAAAGGTCACCCACAGAGAACATATGGGGTTGGGGATCAACATGAGGGAGATCACCAGCATGGCAAGAGTGGCAACTACAATGTTTTGGATGGTATTACTAACAATGACTGCATACTGGTCAAAGTATATGAAAGCAGGGTGGTAAACAACCAACTTTTCTGAACAACCATTAGCTGTCTCTCGAAGCTTATTCAACATGTTCTTTTCATCAACGGCTGTACTGACGTTGATTGTCTGAATAAACATACGCGAGGCAATTATGACTTTGTTTGAAATATTCACATCTTGTGTGAAATCTGATCGTTGTAAAAACGCAGGTAAACTATCCATGAAAATGGTTTCGTTATTTGGATTTATAACTTTCACATATTCATTAAGCCAAGAAAGAGTCATATTCTTTGCAACCAATGATCGACCATCCAACGTTAGACTCTCAAAACGTTCAAGACAAGTATCCAGACGCTTTCGAGCAGTTTTGTCCCAATATTGAAACTTACTGTCAGTCACAACAACCATAACATTTGGACCATACTCTGAAAAGTATTGGTCCTCATTATCGTAATAGCTACCCACATATGAGCTATCAGCTGCTAGGTTTTTAAGGTCTATGCCTTCTTGGATTTGGAAGCAACCATAGATACTTGAGCCCAAATATCCAGCATAGAGCAGGATCACAAACACCTTGGTCCAAGTCTTTGTTAGAAATGGCCCATAGTACATCTTAAAGAAGTTGTTAATTGGCATAACTTCCTCTTTTCCTGTTTCCTGGTCATATGCCCCTCCTACACAACAGATATTGTACTTTTCAGGACTATCCTCTGGTTCTGGAACCTTCATGCATGTCAGCCAGTGTCTGTTGCCCTTTTCACGACTCCCATTCAATGCCAGAAATGCACCAAAGAAGGTAATATTGTACAAGTAACAGAACAGGACAGCTGTGCCAGTATACATACAAAAGGATTGTACAGAACGAAAGGGAGTTAACAGACCAATATAGAAGGCCACGGCATCAGTTAGTGTTGTGATGGTGATAGAGACAGCTGCCTCTTTGTATGTAGCTGCCATACGGTCCTCTACGTTGTCATGAACTTGAGTCTGCTGCCAGCAGGAAATCATGATGAACATGTCGTCAACACCAATTCCTGCGATCAACAGAGTATATTGAACATCAGTAGATCATAGATCATTAGAGGGAATTACCACTGTTACAAATATCACCAAACTTCATTAGTTACAATGTTACTACATGTTAATACAATGTTGTTAATACAGTTATTACTGTGTAGTTACATAGGTATAAGGGCAACATAAGTGTTACCGTCTACGTAGTCTTGTGACTGACAAAAACATTAAAATCATGTGAGATTTGGTTGTGGGTTGTTAAGATTACTATTGAAAGGTTTCTGATAATAAACCTGACCCAGTATTAAGAAAGGAGCAGTTGCCACAGTCATGGCAAAGGGCATTCCACTGAGCAGCAACAACCCGAAACTGGACAGCACAGCTAGGCCTGCAGATAGAGCACCAAAGATGGCCACCCACACCTTGTTCCTCACACAGTCCAACCTGTAGATGAAAATATTCTTACTTCGTACGGAACATCACACGTAGCAATTATAAATAGTAAGTTAAATTAGTGTTTTAACATGGTGCACACATTTGCTGATTTTGATTCATTTAAAAGATGACACATAAGACATCAAATTACCTCAAGCAAGATACAATTGAAAAACTTATGGCCAGGAAGTATGTGACGGAGAAGAGAGGAATCACAGATTTGGAGTTTTCCTTAAACTCCTCCTCTCTAGAATTAGATGTGAAGTATGAAACTTGAATCTGCCGCTATAAAAACAAATGTAAGAACTGTGGGACCAAGTGAAAACTGTAGAGGGTTACATTTAGGAACAGATTATTTTACAAAACATGGATTTTTATATTTCAGTGAATATGAGCACTCTAATTATATATGGCTCAAATAAGTAAAGCCACTTATGTGGATATGGACAAAAGTATTTGACCAAACCTGGCAGTACGCCCAGACAGTTCTGAATCTGTAAAATATAATAAACTGTACTTACCTTATTCAATTCATCTGACAAGTTGGAAAACACTTGAGTAAACCCATGTAGCCAATCATCATTTTCTGCCTTGTTGTTTTCTCTGAGAAAGTAGAAGAGTCGAACAGCCTTTGCACTAACGATGATACTTGAATTCAAAACTACTCCACCAAGTTCTGTCCCCAAAAAGATTGTGTTTGACGTTGAATTATGATAAGGAAAGGTCAAGTTTGCCTTCTTAATTGCACTAGCTGTGCCATTAATGATATCTAACATGTCATTTGAAAAGCACCTGTTACTTTTCATGGCACAAAGTTTTTCATAAGTTTTTCCTTTTTGGTCTACCATCCCTCTAACTGTTCCATCTAAATATATGATCTCCTCAAATGCCTTCTCATTCAAGATATCGGATGACTTTGAAACAGCGATGAAAGACCCATAGCTCCCCTCGGTATACAGCCGCAAACGAGAGAACTCTGAATCATTCTGGGGAAAATGTTCTTTGACAAAATGTCTCTCCTGTTTTGCAGGCCCGTCCTTTGGAGTAAACTGGTCCTCTATCCCATGCGCCTCTCTCTCTTCAAGGAAATAAAATCCTGCCCCAAGCCCCGCAGAGATGAACAAAGGGACAAGTAGAAACCACCATGGATTTCTCCCAACAAAACCTCCAAGTTTATGAAACCAATTTGACACTGATTTTTCAATGCAGTCTGTGTGACACGAAGGCATGGTCACCGGTTAAGATTTAAAGAAGTTATTATCAAAATGTATTATTTTGTATGTATAGTCGAGAAAAAGATCTGTAAGGACCTTGCAATGATCACAGGTGCTTCAAATGGAACCCCTCACTAACTGGCAGCTATTTTGTGAGCTGCAACCTTAAAATACACATTCAAAAAGAGGAACTTGTCATCATGGGAACATGTTCTAACTGTAAAGAGCACCTGTGAAAATGACCAGGCCAATTATTAACTATTAAACCTGATGTGTTACTGCTTTATATCATTTGCTGTCATCTTCCATGAACTAGGCCTATAGTCTATGGCTATGTGAGCATTGAAAATAAGCTTTATTGGTGCATGTCCCCAGTTGAAAAAGTAGGATGTGGTATTCTACAGTACATACTAATGTGATCATGGATTCTTACGAACAGATAATACCCATTTTCTGATGATCAGCATGAAACTTCTTATCACGGGAAGTTGTGTCTTGTTTGTTTTAAACCTGTAAAGTTTACGACCATAGTTGAATGCACTGCTCTTCTGATGCATTATATTAAAGCAGTAAAACTCTAATTAGCTGCCATGTAAGTCAGGTACTGGCAGATTGTCACCCTATCACCTCGCCTTGAGTTTTCCATGTCCTCAGCAAATGTCTCTCTCCTCAGTACAAAATAGTACCACCCATATTATCACCAACACTACTAATGGTTCGTGGAGAATGGAATGATCAGCTAATTAGTAATGACTCATTCGATCATTACAGTGACAGTTCTGGTTTTCTATAATTTTGACAAACTGTTTCAGTCTTTTTGGTTCTTGACTACACCCCAAATATTTTACTTTCTAAACGTAATTAACATATTCTATATCAGGAAAAGGAAAAATGGATCTCAGATAAGCTCTTTTGAACAAATGTGGCTGGATAATCTGTCACGCCCTGGCCATAGAGAGGCTTTTATTCTCTATTTTGGTTAGGCCAGGGTGTGACTAGGGTGGGCATTCTAGTTTCTTTATTTCTATGTTTTCTATTTCTTTGTGTTTGGCCGGGTGTGGTTCTCAATCAGAGGCAGCTGTCTATCGTTGTCTCTGATTGGGAATCATACTTAGGCAGCCTTTCCCACCTGTGTTTTGTGGGTAGTTGTTTTCTGTATAGTTTAGTATCCTTACAGAACTGTTCGTTTTCATCTTTGTTATTTTTGTTCTCGTGTTCTGATTTAATAAAATATCATGAACACGTACAACGCTGCGTTTGGTCCAGTCATTTCCAGGAAGAGGTTCGTGACATAATCCGTTTTTCAAACAAACGTAATTGTCATTTTACACTACCGTTCAAAAGTTTGGGGTCACTTAGAAATTTCCTTGTTTTTTAAAGAAAAGCTATTTTTTTTGTCCATTAAAATAACATCAAATTGATTAGAAATACAGTGTAGACATTGTTAATGTTGTAAATGACGATTGTAGCTGGAAACGGCAGATTTTTTTAATGGAATATCTACATAGGCGTACAGAGGCCCATTATCAGCAACCATCACTCCTGTGTTCCAATGGCACATTGTGTTAGCTAAGTTTATAAATTTAAAAGGCTAATAAATCATTAGAAACCCTTTGCAATTATGTTAGCACAGCTGAAAACTGTTGTGCTAATTAAATAAGCAATAAAACTGGCCTTCTTTAGACTAGTTGAGTATCTGGAACATCAGCATTTGTGGGTTGGATTACAGGCTCAAAATGGCCAAAAACAAAGACCTTTCTTCTGAAACTCATCAGTCTATTCTTGTTCTGAGAAATGAAGGCTATTCCATGCGAGAAATTGCCAAGAAACTGAAGATCTCGTACAATGCTGTGTACTACTCCTTTCACAGAACAGCGCAAATTGGCGCTAACCAGAATAGAAAGAGGAGTGGGAGGCCCTGGTGCACATCTGAGCAATTGGACAAGTACATTCGAGTGTCTAGTTTGAGAAACAGACGCCTCACAAGTCCTCAACTGGCAGCTTCATTAAATAGTACCCGCAAAACACCAGTCTCAAAGCCAACAGTGAAGAGGCGACTCCGGGATGCTGGCCTTCTAGGCAGAGTTGCAAAGAAAAAGCCATATCTCAAACTGGCCAATAAAAATAAAAGATTAAGATGGGCAAAAGAACACAGACACTGGACAGAGGAACTCTGCCTAGAAGGCCAGCATCCTGGAGTCGCCTCTTCACTGTTGACATTGAGACTGGTGTTTTGTGGATATAATTTAATGAAGCTGCCAGTATATATTCCATAAATGTATATATTCCATAAATGTACATATTCCATAAAATAATCTGCTGTTTCCAGCTACAATAGTCATTTACAACATTAGCAATGTCTACACTGTATTTCTGATCAATTTGATGATATTTTAATGGCCTTTTCTTTCCAAAACAAGGACATTTGTAAGTGACCCCAAATCTTTGAACTGTAGTGTACATTTAAGTAATTTTTAGCAGACGCTCTTACAGAGTGTACTATTGTGAACGATGAGATGACTATCCAGGAAAGGTTATGATTAATAAGGAACTGTATCTGAAAAGGGAAAACCTGTGTGATAAAATCTGGATAATGTGATAAATTTACCAAGGAACTGTTTGACAAAATGAATAACTCATTCCCCCCTGGCTTTCATTTAGAGCAGTGATTGCACTTCGGTATTTCTGTGGAACTGAATCAGCATTTCCTTAGAGGGCTGCTATCAGTCCTTACGGATATAAAGACAATACAGGTGAGACAACGAGCCAAAGGAACAGGAGGCAAATCGAGCACCTTCTATCTGAGCTGAGTTTATACTTGAAGTTTAGAAACAAGTGCATGCATTTCAGTGTCCAGCTGGTGTGACAGACAGCCAGGATGGAGGAGGAAGAGAGAGCCATTGCAGTGGTTGGCATTGGATGCAGCTTCCCTGGAGGTTTGACAGTTAACCTTTTTTGTGATGAAGCTAGTTTGTGATGAAGCTAATTTCAGTTTATATTTTCAATCACTTTAAAGCTAGAATCTGCAGTTGAAACAATAACAAAGCGGTTACCCTGCTTCTGTATTGGTGAAAAGCTGTGGGATGTGCCTGGAGAAATGCAACCACTCTCAAATTCCTAGACAGAGCTATGGATGCAAGGACTGACCATGATATCAAAAATAATAGTTTTAACCATGTTTTAAAGCTATACAAGGGTTAATATACATTTACGTTGTTTACAAACATTGGAGTAAAACTAGCTTATAATTTGGGTTCTGATGGGGTACGACAGTTGAGCTAAGGTTATGAGGTATTTATAAGTAATATTCTTCAAGAATCAATGGGTATACAGTCAGGTCGAAAATGATTGGCACTCTTGATAGATGAGCAAAAAAGCTATATTGCATTCTTAAACATTTTAGAACATATTTTTTATAATAATGCAATTCCTCAAAGAAACATATATATATATATATATATATATATATTTTTTTTTTTTAAAGATAAGCGTCATAATTATTGGCACCCCTGTTTTTAATACCTTTCACCTTGCGAGGGTAACGGCATTGAGCCTTTTTCTAAAATGTTTTATGAGATTAGAGAACACATTTTAGACCATTCCTCCATACAGAATCTTTCGAGATCCTTGATATCCTTTTTATGCGCTTATTGATGGCCCTCTTCAATTCAAACCATAGGTTTTCAAAGGGTTTCAAGTCCAGAGACTGAGATGGCCATTGAAAGATTTTGATTTTGTGGTCAATAAACATTTCTTTGTGGATTTTGATGAATGCTTGGGATTATTGTCTTGCTGGAAGATCCATTTGCGGTCAAGTGGTCCACTTGATCTAAGATCCCTCCCAACGTGTTCTCCAATCAAGAAGTTTTCACTTCTTATAGCACCAACCCACTGGGCACAGACGTCTAGTTTTGGTTTACAGTTGGTTGTCAACTAAAGTTGATTTTAACATGAAATCAACAAAACATTTTACCATGTCATTGAATTTAGATAAAAATTTGGTGGGAAAAAATACACAATTTCCTTAAATGAATGATTTTTTTCAAATCCAATCAGTTTTCCACATTGATTCAATGTCATCACATCGTAGATTCAAACAGTTTTATCCCTATGGGATATGAAGCTGCTTAATTTAGGTTGATTAATGAAATAGTTACAATGCCAGCAATGAAAACACCAGACTACAGAGATTACAACTATTACGAAACATCAGTTAACTTGGGTATTGATACATGCAATAACATGAATGTAGAAATGTTTATCTATGACCTAAAGCTAATTTTAATAAAAAAACTTTAACATCTGTAGCTATAATTTGTTATGTTTTATTTATAGACAAGCTTTTGATGAAATTTGATTCAAAAACGATATACATTGTTATGAAAAACATTTTGTTAAAAAAAAAATAAATATATATATATATATATATATATATATATATATGTATAGGTTTGTTAAAACAATTTCAATGTATTTCCCATTCTGATACAACACATATTCAATTCCAGGTGAGGGGCTTGACAATTTCTGGAAGGTTCTTCTGGAAGGAAAGAACTGTGCATTGCCAATCCCTAACGAGAGGTTTAACAGTACTTACTGGTATGATGCTGACAACAGCAAACCTGGAAAGACTCACACTAGCAAAGCTGCTCTCATAGACGGGTTAGTATGAAGTTTCCCTGACCCTCAACATTTTTTTTGTTGCACTGCTACGGTTACTCATAATTTAATAATGTACTGCAAATAATCAAAGATGCTATACTACGGTATATTGTAGAATTATATTCCTGGTAATGTGTAGTTGACCAACAAATGCTCTTGTCCCTGAATTCCCAGCTTCTGATTGCTTTTGTTGTATTGAATATTTTCCACTCTGGTTTACTGTTTAATGTTTTTATTCTTAGCTTTAACGAACTAGACCTGAGGTTTTTTGGTGTCACCGATGCTGAGGCCGACTACATGGACCCTCAGCAGAAACTCTTGCTGCACTGCACCTATAGGGCACTAGAGAATGCTGGGATGCCAATGGAGAAAGCTAGCGGAACTAGGACTGGAGTATACCTAGGTAATATAACTTTTTTTTCTTTACAGATAAGTGTGAGGTTGTGATTTGTGATACCATGATTGATATTAATATCACGTTCAATTCTCTATGAAACTCTGTAGGACTAATGAACAGAGACTATGATCTCACAACCGCCCAGTACAATCCAGGCTTGACTAACCATTGGAGTGGCACTGGTAAAGCCATGAGTATTGCAGCCAACCGGATATCCTACACCTTCAACCTCACTGGTCCATCAGTTGCCATAGACAGCGCC
This sequence comes from Salvelinus fontinalis, assembly GCF_029448725.1. Classification (NCBI taxonomy): domain Eukaryota; kingdom Metazoa; phylum Chordata; class Actinopteri; order Salmoniformes; family Salmonidae; genus Salvelinus; species Salvelinus fontinalis. Next base: position 25,352,203 of record NC_074671.1, on the reverse strand, counting down.
TGCTCATCATCTCTTGTGGCTCTGCACTTTGCTTGTCAAGCCATAAGACAAGGTACAACTCTTATCAAATTGTGCGTAAGATAATTGCTTTACTATCATTAATAATTATGGGCCCCTGAGTGCAAGAGACGTCACTACAGTCCTTGGTTTCGAATCCAGGCTGAATCCGGCAGTGATTGGGAGTTCCATAAGCAGCACACAATTGGCCCAGTGTTGGCCGGGGTAGGCCGTCATTGTAAATAAGAATTTGTTCCTATCTGACTTGCCTAGTTAAATTATATATATATATATATATTTTTTTATAGATTACTAGATTATTTTATATAGCTTCTTTTAATATGTAACCTAGATTTCATGCACACTACCCCTGTTACCTACCAATTGTGACCAGAGAGAAATTTCCAAAACAATAAAGCAAAAGTTAGAATCATATGTTTGACTATTAGCTCAGTTTCAGCGACATGAAAAAGTGGCACCTGCAATTATATAAAAATGTGTTTGTCCTACCAGGTGACTGTGAAATGGCTCTCTGTGGCGGTGTCAGCTGTATCATAGAGCCACAAGTCTTTGTCGCTCTCAGCAAGGCAAAGATGATTTCACCTGAAGGCACCAGCAAACCTTTCTCCAGCAGAGCAGATGGCTATGGCAGAGGAGAGGGTTGTGGGATTATTCTGCTGAAGCCACTGAAACAAGTGAGTTCTTACAATTTATTTAGTTTTCACTCTTTGCAGTACAGTTCAAACATATTCAAACTGGCCAAACATTTAGCACAGTTGGCTATACAATGTGTCTGGGAGTATTTGATGCATTGACTGAACTCTCAAACTTTAACTTTGTCAAAACTTCTAGAATACGACTAACATATTACATATACTGTATTTACCATCCCTTGTCACCAATTTGACTTAGACTGCAATAGACAAGCTCTTGTTTCTAATTTTATGACTTTACTTGACAGTTTATTTGCAGATCTGCATATACTGTACAATTTGACGCACCAAGAGCCATTTAGGGTGGAGCCCAATAGTTCCATGCAGTAAAAAGTTGGCACAGACACTGGTCTATCAAACATGTTGAATTTCAAATCTTTTACAGGCCTTGAAAGACTGTGACCATGTATGGGGCATCATAAGCAAAACTGCTGTAAACCAAGATGGCCACACTGTCACTCCAATCACCAAGCCATCCATGGTCCAGCAAGAGGAGCTGCTCCGCAGAATCTACTCACAGTCTGACCTGTCAACTGTCCAGTACATAGAGGCTCATGGGACTGGAACTCCAGTGGGGGATCCCATAGAAGCAGGCAGCATCTCCAAAGTCATTGCCAAAGCCAGACCTCCAGGTTCCGAGACACTCCGCATCGGCTCTGTGAAAGGCAACATTGGACACACAGAATCTGCAGCTGGAGTGGCAGGGCTAATCAAGGTACTACTAATGATGAAGCATGAAATCATTGTCCCTTCACTGTTCTACTCTGAGGACAGTGCCAGTATAGACGCTAAAGCCTTAAACATAAAAGTTCCCACTAAAGCAGAAAAGTGGGGAAATGTAGGCTCGGTCGAACGGATTGCAGGGATCAATAATTTTGGTTTTGGAGGCACAAATGCCCACACAATTGTCAAACAGTACAACAACTCTCACACCCAAACAGCCGGGGTTGATAGATCTTATGAGTATTTTATCCTTTCAGCAGCCTCAGAAAAATCCCTTACCATGATGGTACAGGACACAGCTGAACAGATAAGTTCAGACAAAACAGTGGAACTCCAGGGTCTGTCATATACATCAGCCTGTAGAAGAAGCCACATGAAACATAAATACAGGAAGGCATTCACAACATCCTCTCTGGTTGATCTGAGAAACCAGCTGAAATCTGCTTTGAACAAAAAGATTGCCCCATCCAAACTGGATCCAAAGTTAGTGTATGTTTTCTGTGGGAATGGTGTCGCCTACCAAGGCATGTGCAAGCAGCTCCTGAAACAGGAACCAGTGTTCAGAGAAAAGATCAAGGAGGTTGAGGCGCTTTTTCAAATGTACCAAAGAATGTCCATCACAGAGAGACTGGAAAGTGCATCAATTGATGACGACTTTTCAAAACCAGAAGTTGTCCAGCCCCTACTCTTTGCCATTCAGGTTGGCATTGCCAGTCTCTTCAAGCACTGGGGCATCAAACCAGATGCAATTCTTGGCCACTCTGTTGGAGAGGTTGCTGCTGCCCACTGCTCTGGTCTCTTGTCCCTTGAGGATGCAGTGAAGGTGATCTATTTCCGCAGTACTCTGCAGAGTAAGGTCACAGGAGGGAAAATGCTTGTGGTCAGTAACATGGCTGTGTCAGAGGTCTTGAACCTCCTTCCCCCCTACTTAAATAAGGTTTGCCTGGCTGCTGCCAACAGCCCACAGTCCTGCACACTTGCAGGTGATGCTGATGCTATAGACAGTCTCCATCAAAAGCTAAGCAGTTCAGTCAAGAGTAAGAATCTATTCCTCCATGTTCTAGACGTCCCTGCTGCATACCACAGCCAGATGATGGATCCCATCCTCTCTCAAATAGAGGACAGTATTGGCTCTTTACATGTGAATCATGTTGAGACAGAATTGTTCTCCACAGTGACAGGGAAGGAGGTAGAGCAGCCAGACTTCAGCACAGGCAAATACTGGGCCAGGAACATTCGAGAGCCTGTTGCATTTGAACAGGCAGTGAGATCAGCAACCAAAGACAAGAAGAATGTGGTCTTTGTAGAGATAGGCCCTAGAAGGGCTCTACAAAGGAACATCCAGGAGACTCTGGGAAATGAGACACAAGTGCTCACGTCAGTGCAGCAAGATAAAGACCATGAGACAATGCTGGACACTGTGTCCAAACTGTTTGAGTTGGGGGTTCAGGTAGATTGGGACAAGTTCTACAGAGGTTGTGAGACATCCCCAACACCTACCCCAAGGTATCAGTTCGATTGTGTGAAGAAAGATGTCATCTTTGAGGCAGCACAGAAAGGTACATCGGGCAGTCATCCTGTGTTAACTCAGACAGGCAATGATGGAAAAACCTTCAGTTGTGATCTGGCCTCAGCCTCAGTGGCTTACCTGCAAGACCATAGAAACAATGATGTTGCCATTGTCCCTGGTGCCCTCTACGCTGAGTTGGGCTTGGCTGCCTTCATGGCCAGTTCCAAATCAAAGGTTCCACTCAACATGCTGCAACTCAGTGTCCGTTTTCAGAGTCCATTTCTCATTGCACCAAATTCTCCTGAGATGAGTGTCAAACTGGATCACTTTGAAAACGAGACAACGTTTAAGATACAATCTCCTACAGCAACGTATGCATCAGGCAGCATATCATGCAAGCAAGGGAGGTTGGCTGAGGAACAGTACATCTCTCTAGACTCAGTTTACAAGCGATGCACATCAACTATGAGTACTGATTACTTTTATGATTACTTAAGTAAGAGAGGGTTTCAGTATGGTTCTGTTTTCAGAAACAGGGGAGATGTGCACTATGGTGCAGACTTGATGGAAGCCATCTCTGTTGTAACTGTCCCTGAAGAACTACTGCCTCAGTTGCATGATTTCTGCATTCACCCTGTAGTGCTAGACTACTTGCTGCAACTGACTCCAATCACAATAGTGAATGCATTCATGGCAAGGCCTGGCTTCCCTGCAGAAATAGGCAGTTTGACTGTTCACGAACCCCTGCAGCCTGAAATGGTTCTTTATTTGAGAGCCGCAAATGTTGCAGCCGACCATTTCGAAGTATCTGGCTGTTTCACCGACAAAGCAGGTCGGGTCTTGGTTGAACTGAAACATGTCATAGTCAAGTATCTTGGGAGCCAATCTAATGTTGTTGAAGAGTACTTCTTCCACAATGACTTCAGTGTTGTGTCTGATGACTACAAGCCCTTTAATAAACCCAAGGCATTAGTTTTTGCTGACCAGATGGGTGTATCTGAAGCCATGCAAAAACATTTGAGCTCACAGTCGCAATACATCTCTTTCACACATGCCAATGATCTCTTGAGCCGTGGATTCAAAGCGCTGTTGTCAAAATTCAAAATCTCAGATTTGAAAAGCTTTGCAGAAATCTTGTTTGTGTGGAGCAATGACAATGTTACCTCCCACAAAACAGAGGCGATCCTGGAGAACATGGTAAACTGCTGTGAGATGTTCCGACAAATAGTCCTGGAACTGAAGGCTATGAAATTTCCAAATTCCATCAGAGCAATAACCTACCGGTCAGCAGAGAACACAGTGGACTGCATCAGCGCAGGCTTTGTCCTGTCAGGCATGACTAGATCATGTGCTGCAGAAATGGCAGATCTTTCCTTCCAGCTGATTGACATCAGCTCTGTCTCCACAGAGGACATCAGAGCTCTGTCTCAGGTTCTTGACTCATTCCCCTGCAGCAAATACCCAGAATTGGTGGTGAAAGATGGACAGATTCGAAAACCTTACATAGTGCACACTCCCACTGAAGGCAGTGACAACTCACAGGAAAATGTCCACTCTTTGAAGTCTGAGGAGTTCATCCTTCAGACTGCTAACCCATACAGAATGACAAGCTTGTCTGCCATTCCCTGTGATGTTGAGCATAAGAACATTGAGGAGAATTCAGTTGAGATTCAGCTTAGTAAGATTTGTGTTCATTCTTCTGACTACTTTCCTGTCAGTGTCTCTGACATGAACTATGGCCCGACAATGTACTGGAACAAACACACATCTCAGAACCACCAGCTTTTCGCTCTAGACTTCAGTGGCACTGTCACAGCTGTAGGGAAAGATGTGAGCAAACTGAAAGTGGGGGAGCATGTAGTTTCATGTTATCCGACAGCTGCATCTTCTAAGATTGTGATTCCTGAAGCAGCGTGCTACAAGACAAAGAGGCTCACATTTCTGAAGGAGGCACCCTGTGTGTCCTACTTTGTACTTGCATGGGAAGTCTTGCATCGTGCATTACCCAAAGTCAAACAACAGAGGTTGGGCATCATCTCATCCGTTCCTGACTCAGGTTTGACAAAGGTCTTAGCCCAAACTGCAAACAAATCAGGATGGAATAACATTATTCTGCCACAGTTTAGTGATCAGCTTCAAAATGTGAACAAGCTTGATGCATTTGTCCTTTTGCCTCCATTTGACAAATCTCAGTTTGAAAAAGCATGCAATGTTTCCGGTGTGAGACACATTGTTGCTGTATGTGAAAATGAGTGGCAATCCTCCATCTCACAAAATGGCTTCAGATGTGGAAATGACAATGTTCGCATTCAGACTGTTCAAATGTCGAGCGCATTGGAAAGGGGATCTATCAGAGCAGAGAAGTCTCACATTTACCGTTGGCTCAAATCAATGCATTTGGACAAGAAGTCTTTAGATTTCGAAACCACCATCTTTCAGAGAGTGTCATCCGGTAGCATTGACTTCCTGCCTGTTGAAGAGTCTGAATCATACTTCAGCTCAAAATCCCTGCCTTTTGTGGCACTGGGTAAAGATGATTCCAAAGGCACACTGTCCAACATTAAGTTGTTGCCTAAACCAAACCAGCTTTTCCAGAAAAACTCTGTGTACATTGTCACAGGTGGTCTAACTGGACTAGGGTTTGAAACAGTGAAGTTCATTGCACAGCGAGGAGGAGGTTATATTGTCATTCTTTCCAGAAGCAGTCCCTCGACCGACTTACAGCAGGAGATAAGCAACATTAAGAGTCAGTCTGGCGCCACAGTTGTCAGCTTGCAATGTGATGTTTCAATCTCTGCACAAGTAGTGAATACCATTATTGCGATTAAGGAACGTTTCCCCTCTTGTCCAATCAGAGGGGTCTTCCACAGCGCCGTCGTCCTGCATGATGGGCTGATTGAAACTCTTGACAAATCTCTCTATGAGAAAGTCCTGAAGCCCAAAGTGAATGGAGCTCTGAATCTGCATCACGCCACAAAACTCTGCAAGTTAGATTACTTTGTGTGTTACTCCTCCATCTCTGCCTTTATTGGCAATGCAGCACAAACAAACTATTGTGCAGCCAACTCCTTCTTGGACACATTCTGTCAGTACAGGCGAAACATTGGACTTGCAGGACAGTCCATAAGCTGGGGAGCTTTGAACCTTGGTCTCTTGCTGGACAAAGACCATTTCCAAAGATTTCTGGCAGCAAAGGGGATGATGGTCATGGGGGTAGCAGAAATCCATGAGAGCCTTGAACAATGCCTTCTGCTGAACAGACCACAACAGGTTGTCTGCAAGTTCAGTTTCAAAAACCTGATGCGTCATGTTCTTGCTCATAATGCCTCCCTAAACATACGTTTAGGCGCATTGGTGGATGAGGGGATAACAAAAGAAAAAGGGGAAGTTGCAGGATATGACCAAACTACCGTGTCCATGTCACCAAGTGAATACGTCAAGTCGGTGCTCAGGGAAACGCTTGGTGTTGAGAATGATGAGCTGAATGACGATTCTTCTCTCACCGCATTAGGCATAGACTCAATGCTAGCCATGACTTTGCAGAATCTTCTCTTTCAAGACAGGGGTGTGAATGTTCCCCTGGTTAAATTACTGGACCCCAACAGCACACTGTCTACTCTGGTAGCAATGCTGAAAGAGGGTGCAAACCAGGAATCGGAGCTTGGTGATGACCTTGCTTTGGATCTGATGGAAAAGAATGAGGAAGAAAGTTACATGTCTACTGTACTTTAGAGATCAATCAAAGTTGATTATTCAATCAAATTTGAATTATTTAAAGCCCCCATGCAGTCTTTATGATGACATTTTTTTGAATCACTGTATGTCTAATATATCACTGTGTGTGTTTATTTCATGACAATAACTCCAAACATATATTTTTTTAATCATTGATTTCCCTGAGCCTCCTTTTGCCATTGAAATGCTCAGTCAGATTGTGTAGACGTGTTGATACAAATTTAAATATATTTACATTCACAGCCCTGATTGACAGATAGGATCATCTAGACTGGTTACCCCTTCAAAGTAGGAGAATACATATGCAAATAAAATATGACTGGTCATTGGTAGGAATAATCAGATCAGATTGTGATGTCATGCTATGGGCCAAAAACGTCATCCCACCTGAACAGGCTGAACTTCAAGGTGGTCCCCCCCCCAAAAAAAATCTCTTAACTAAAAGGGCATTATCATAATTTTCACAATTTCAGAGTGTTATTTCGACCTCTTAGTGTGAAGAAATATATACATTTTTGCCTGCATTGCCCAGTCGGCGCTCTTTCATTGCATTTAGTTTACCTTGATGTTTAGCCATACAGAAGGCTAACCTTAGAATTGTTCATATTATTTGAATGATTAAATATCAATACTGCATACATTGTTACTTGAATAAAAATGATTTATGGAAAACTAGTGCAATATAATATGGAATATTTACAGAGAAGACAGTGTCCAAAATACTTTTGCGAAACAAAAATACTATATCAGGCTGAATTAATTTCACTCTTTTTCTTTCATGGTAAAACGTTGACAACCTTTCAAATATATATTTAATTTTTTTACAAAATACATATGTATTATCCTGACATAATCAACTTTTGTTATGTTTTGATTATAGTTTAATTTGCCATTTTTCTTTCAACCTTTCTGAGTATCATAGTCAATGTTAGATAATCTTATAAGTAGTGTATAATGCTTCTTTCATCTCATGCTATTGTTGTTTATTCTGGTTGTGTTCAATAATCTTTGTAGTGTGCAGCAGGTGGAGTAGCAATGAAATATCAGTCAAAGATGACAAAACTAAAGATTGGAATGTTAAAAATGGAGCAGAGGTTTAGTGATCTGGAAAATATCTATGTTCATGTCTTTAATAAACAATTAAACAAACATATTGCAAATTGTCCAGATCTGATGTCTTTTATAATTTACTGTATACAACAAAATATACATTTCAGAAAAGGAAACACACACTTACAATCATGCTGGTAGATAGATATTTTAATGCTCTATCATAATAGAAAAATAGACCACATTTAACAAGGAAATTACATGATGCTAAAGGCATCCCTTTGTAATTGTTTAGAAAAATTATAGTATCATTTTAGAAAACTGTGTAAGTTAGAATGTTTTTTAAAAAACGTAGAAAATATTATTTGAAAGCCACTGTACAGTGGAAATTCATTATGAAATGCTGAGTTGGTAAATATCCTTAAAGGGTAAATCTGTATTTGAAACAATAACAAAGCGACAATCCCGCCACTGATTTAATAAAGAGCTGAGGGATTGGGCTGGGTTAATGTTACCACTCTATTTGCTAGGACTGACCACCCGTGATATCAATATTATAGTTTTAACCATGGTTTGAGGCTATACAGTGTTTGTTTACAATTACACTGTTTACAAGCAATAGAGTAAAACAATCTCATATTTTAGGTTTTGATGGGGTACGACAGTTGAACTGAGCTCATTAGGCATTCAAGTTATATTGGGTGTACAGCACCATTCAAAAGTTTGGACACACCTACTAATTCCTGGGTTTTTCTTAATTGTTTTACTATTTTCTACATTGTAGAATAATAGTGAAGACATCAAACCTATGAAATGACACACATGGAATCATGTAGCAACCAAAAAAGTGTTAAACAAATCAAAATCTATTTTTTATTTGATATTGTTCAAAGTAGCCACCCTTTGCCTTGATGACAGCTTTTCACACTCTTGGCATTCTCTCAACCAGCTTCATGGGGTAGTCACCTGGAATGCATTTCAATTAACAGGTGTGCCTTGTTAAAAGTTCATTTGTGAAATGTATTTTCTTCTTAATGCATTTGAACCAATCAGTTGTGTTGTGACAAGGTAGGGGTGGTATACAGAAGATAGCCCTATTTGGTAAAAGACCAAGTCCATATTACGGCAAGAACAGCTCAAATAAGCAAAGTGAAATGACAGTCCATCATTACTTTAAGACATGAAGGTCAGTCAATTCTGAACATTTCAAGAACATTTAAAATGTCAATGTGCAGTCTCAAAAACCATAAAGCGCTATGATGAAACTGGCTCTCATGAGGACCGCCACAGGAAAGGAAGACCCAGAGTTACCTCTGCCTCAGAGGATCATTTCATTAGAGTTAACTGCACCTCAGTAACAGACACATCTCAAAATCAACTGTTCAGAGGAGACGGTGTGAATCAGGCCATGGTCAAATTGCTGCAAAGAAACCAATAAAGGACACCAATAAGAAGAAGAGACTTGATTGGGCCAAGAAACACCAGCAATGGACATTAGACCAGTGGAAATCTGTCCTTTGGTCTGATGAGTCCAAATTTTAGATTTTTGGTTCCAACCGCCGGGTCTTTTGAGACGCAGAGTAGGTGAATGATCTCTGCATGTGTGGTTCCCACTGTGAAGCATGGAGGAGGAGGTGTGATGGTGCTTTGCGGGTGACACTGTCTGTGATTTATTTAGAATTGAAAGACACACTTATCCAGCATGGCTACCACAGCATTCTGCAGCTATACACCATCCCATCTGGTTAGCGCTTAGTGGGACTATAATTTGTTTTTCAACAGGACAAGGACCCAATACACCTCCAGGCTGTGTAAGGGCTATCTGACCAAGGAGAGTGAAGGAGTGCTGCATGAGATGACCTGGTCTTCACAATCACCCAACCTCAACCCAATTGAGATGGTTTGGGATGTGTTGGACCGCAGAGTGAAGGAAAAGCAGCCAACAAGTGCTCAGCATAATTGTTATGTGGGAACTCCTTCAAGCTGGTTGAGAGACTGCCAAGAACGTGCAAAGCTGTCAAAGGCAAAGGGTGTCTACTTTGAAGAACCTAAAATAACACTTTTTTTGGGGTACTACATTATTCCATATGTGTCATTTCATAGTTTTGATGTCTTCACTATTATTCTACAAGGTAGAACATAGTAACATAAAGAGAAACCCTTGAATGAGTAGGTGTGTTCAAACTTTTGACTGGTACTGTATATCAATGCGTATATATATCATTAATTTAAAAGTCCCAAAATTGACGTGGGAGTTACAGATTAGTGATTTAATGTTGGTGATTACTTACTTATCGACAATAAACAGCAGTCTAATAATGTGCAATATTATATGACTATATATGTACAGTAGGGTAAAAAAACAATATCAACCATATATTCCATCAAATGCCAGTGGCAATGAACCATGTTAAATTGTATTTACATCTACAAGTACTGTCAACTACATCATTTCAATTAAAATACCACATCATAATATGTATCCATGGGACAAAGGACTTTAATTTAAAATGCTGTACATTTGCTGTATTCTTCAGTGCTCATAGCATTTCAGTGCTCATACATCTCAAATGTACACCATACAACTATTTGGGAGTTATTCAATCCCATGACAGAGAAAGCATCCGGCAGCTTAGCTCCCACAGTTTCTGGGCCGTGTCATCATCTGAAGCAGAGCTTGAGCAGTTGGCTGGTGCGCAGTCACTGTGGGCACACAGACAAGACGATCATGTATCTAACACCGTTTAATATAAAATACTACATACAAATGCAATAATATTAGAAAAATTGACATGTATTGATGAAGCTGGAAGAATCGCACTCATCGATGTATTCTTTAAAACTAAATATCCTGCGTGTGCATATCGACTGAGTATACCTAACATTAGGAATACCTTCCTATACTGAACAAAAATAGAAAAACACAACATGTAACAATTTCATTGATTTTACTGAGTTACAGTTCATTTGAGGAAATCAGTCAACTGAAATAAATAAATTAGGCCCTAATCTACGGATTTCACATGACTTTGAATACAGATATTCATCCGTTGGTCATAGATAACTTCAGAAAATAAAATAAAAATGGGCCTCAGGATCTCGTCACAATATTTTTGTGCAATCAAATTGCCATCGATAAAATATAATTATCTGATGTCACAGTCATCTCTGAAGGTTAGAGTGTTTAAGTTCCATGCAGTGAGCCTTTAAAGATTCACTGGACATCTGAGAGGCAGTGCTGAAGTTCAGCAGCGCTCCATATTTGGTTATCACCTGGTTGAGTGTTTCAAATCTCTCATCCATGGATGTCACAGCAGAGTCGACCACAATCTTGAAGTAGTAGCAGACTTCAAGGTTTTTCAGTGCATCAGTCACTGGTTCATCAGGAACCTCATAGCTGAAATGCCTCTTGCTGTTTCTCGGTCTCTTCACTTTTAGAACAGCCTCCACAAATGCTTTTGGCTGTTGTCTGGGCCTCCGAGAATCCAGTTTCCTAGTATGTAGTAAGGAAGGCCTTTGCATTTGAGATTAAATTGGAGGATTGGAGGAGCTTGTTCACCTTGTTCGTCATTGTCAGTATCTCACACCATATGACACAGCAAATCAAGAAGCGGTAGGACCCAACTTCCTCTGCAAGTGCTTGTGCCTCCACTTTGGCCACAGGATCGTTGATCGTCTGTCTGGCTTCCAGTAACGCCTCCCAAACCTCAGAAGCCTGATTGCATGAACACTTTGGAGCCTACTCACCGATCTTGTCACTCCATGACTTCACGGTTATGTTACGGTGTTTCTTCAAAGTCCATCTTTGTGTGCCAGCTGAAAAGGCACCAAAGAACTTTTGCACATGCCCAAAAAACCCAATTGCATCTTTTGAAGATTTGGCAGCATCTGCAATGACAAGGTTTAGAGTATGTGCTCCACATGGGACGAACACAGCTCTGGGATTTTTTTATCAGCAGTCTGGCTTGTACTCCTTGGTGTTTGCCCTTCATGTTGGCCACATTATCATAAGCTTGCCCTCTGCAATCTTCAAATGGAATCTTCAGCTCGTTCAGCTTATCTAAGATGACATTGGACAGATTCAAGCCTGTTGTAATTCACAAAGCTGAGAAAGTGCTTCTTGATCTCTGGCTTTCCCTTTAAAAGCCACGCTTCTCAGAATAATGGACATTTGCTCCTGGTGACTAATGTCAGGTGTACAGTCCATGATAATGGAGAAGTACTTTGAGTCTCTTACTTGAGTCACTAATTGCTTCCAGAATCTTGTCACTCACAATCTGTATCAGCTCAATCTTTGTGCGCTTCCCAAGGTAATGAGCATGTGTCTCTCCATCTTTAATTTTGCTGAGATGATTTTCCATAACGGGGGTCAAATTTTGCCAGTAATTCAACCTCTTTTAGGAAGTTTCCATTGTCTGGTTGGAAGAGTTTGTCTGATGAACCCCTGAATGCTAGGTTTCTTTCAGCCAGAGACTGGGTGATACTTAAACGTGTAAAACAAAAATCCCGCTATCTTTCAGCCTCCAAAATTGTCATTTGATCTGGTCAAGAGTCTGTCCCCGACTCACCATGCCAATTGCACGCTCCCTCAAATCTTGACATATCTGTGGCATTGTGTTGAGTGACAAAACTGCACATTTTAGAGTGGCCTTTTATTTTCCCCAGCACAAGGTGCAGCTGTGTAATGATCATGCAGTTTAGTCAGCTTCCTGATATGCCACACCTGTCAGGTGGATGGATTATCTTGGCAAAAGAGAAATGCTCATTAACAGGGTTGTAAACAAATTTGTTCACAAAATTAGATAAATAAGGTTTTATGCGTATGGGAAATTTCTGGGTGTCTTTTATTTCAGCTTGAAACCAACACTACATGTTAAGTTTATATTTTTTATTCAGTGTAACATTACGTTCTCCCTCCTTTGCCCTCAGAACAACCTCAATTCGTCAGGGCATGAACTCTACAAGGTGTTGAAAGCACTCCACAGGGATGCTGGCCCATGTTGACTCCAATGCTTACCACAGTTGTGGTCAAGTTGGCTGGATGTCCTTTGGGTGGTGGACCAATTTTGATACACACAGGAAACTGTTGAGCGTGGAAAAACCCAGCAGCATTGCAGTTCTTGACACAAACCGGTGCGCCTGGAACCTACTACCATACCCTGTTCAAAAGGCACTTAAATATTTTGTCTTGCCTATTCACCCTCTGAATGGCACACATACAGAATCCATGTCTTAATTGTCTCAATGCTTAAAAAATGTAAAATCCTTCTTTAAACTGGTCTCCTCCGCTTCATCTACTCTGATTGATTTAATAAGCGACATCAATAACTGATCATAGCTTTCACCTAGATTCACCTGGTCAGTCGATGTCAAGGAAAGAGCAGGTGTTATTTTTATATATATATACACTGCTCAAAAAAATAAAGGGAACACTTAAAAAACACAATGTAACTCCAAGTCAATCACACTTCTGTGAAATCAAACTGTCCACTTAGGAAGCAACACTGATTCACAATAAATTTCACATGCTGTTGTGCAAATGGAATAGACAACAGGTGGAAATTATAGGCAATTAGCAAGACACCCCCAATAAAGGAGTGGTTCTGCAGGTGGTGACCACAGACCACTTCTCAGTTCCCATGCTTCCTGGCTGATGTTTTGGTCACTTTTGAATGCTGGCGGTGCTTTCACTCTAGTGGTAGCATGAGACGGAGTCTACAACCCACACAAGTGGCTCAGGTAGTGCAGCTCATCCAGTATGGCACATCAATGCGAGCTGTGGCAAGAAGGTTTGCTGTGTCTGTCAGCGTAGTGTCCAGAGCATGGAGGCGCTACCAGGAGACAGGCCAGTACACCAGGAGACGTGGAGGAGGCCGTAGGAGGGCAACAACCCAGCAGCAGGACCACTACCTCCGCCTTTGTGCAAGGAGGAGCAGGAGGAGCACTGCCAGAGCCCTGCAAAATGACCTCCAGCAGGCCACAAATGTGCATGTGTCTGCTCAAAAGGTCAGAAACAGACTCCATGAGGGTGGTATGAGGGCCCGACGTCCACAGGTGGGGGTTGTGCTTACTGCCCAACACCGTGCAGGACGTTTGACATTTGCGAGAGAACACCAAGATTGGCAAATTCGCCACTGGCGCCCTGTGCTCTTCACAGATGAAAGCAGGTTCACACTGAGCACATGTGACAGACATGACAGAGTCTGGAGACGCCGTGGAGAACGTTCTGCTGCCTGCAACATCCTCCAGCATGACCGGTTTGGCGGTGGGTCAGTCATGGTGTGGGGTGGCATTTCTTTGGGGGGCCGCACAGCTCCATGTGCTCGCCAGAGGTAGCCTGACTGCCATTAGGTACCGAGATGAGATCCTCAGACCCCTTGTGAGACCGTATTTGGTGCGGTTGGCCCTGAGTTCCTCCTAATGCAAGACAATGCTAGACCTCATGTGGCTGGAGTGTGTCAGCAGTTCCTGCAAGAGGAAGGCATTGATGCTATGGACTGGCCCGCCCGTTCCCCAGACCTGAATCCAATTGAGCACATCTGGGACATCATGTCTCGCTCCATCCACCAACACCACGTTGCACCACAGACTGTCCAGGAGTTGGCGGATGCTTTAGTCCAGGTCTGGGAGGAGATCCCTCAGGAGACCATCCGCCACCTCATCAGGAGCATGCCCAGGCGTTGTAGGGAGGTCATACAGGCACGTGGAGGCCACACACACTACTGAGCCTCATTTTGACTTGTTTTAAGGACATCTCATCAAAGTTGGATCAGCCTGTAGTGTGGTTTTCCACTTTAATTTTGAGTGTGACTCCAAATACAGACCTCCATGGGTTGATAAATTTGATTTCCATTGATCATGTTTGTGTGATTTTGTTGTCAGCACATTCAACTATGTAAAGAAAAAAGTATTTAATAAGAATATTTCAGTCATTCAGATCTAGGATGTGTTATTTTAGTGTTCCCTTTATTTTTTCGAGCAGTATATATTTACACATACATACATACATACACACACCTGTAATATCCACCACTCTCCGTTTCCAGTTCAGGTGCCACAGCACAGTAGATAGTGGTCTGAGCTCCTTGCACGGATGTCTTGGTGAAGGGACTGATCATCTTCATGATAGCTGCCTGAGGTGCGCTCAGGTGCCGCCACAGGTCAGTCTGAACCACGCCAGGGTGGAGGGAGTATGCCGTCACACCAGTGCCTGATAGAGGACAATTCAATTCAATTCTTTTGACAAAAGGGTTGCAGCTTCAAACACCCTTCAGAAATCCTGTGGTAGCACTTTATTTTACGGTAACAGATATGACCAGGCATTTGTTATGAACTTACATGTTAAAATGGTAATCATGCAGTAATAACATTATATTCATTATTGTTTGATTCTTTGGGACTGCATGATTATAACTATGACAAACACCCAGAGAAACAGCTACAGTTTAAGCCTCAGAAGTAGTGGACAAACCCAAACCTTGTAGCTTCTTGGCCAGGGAGCGGGTGAAGAGGATGTTAGCTAGCTTGCTCTGGCTGTACGCTTTCTTCTTGTCATAGCCCTTCTCACTGTTGATGTCGTCCAGGTTGATGATGCCCCAGGAATGAGCCGTGGAGGACACATTGATGATCCTGGCCGGGGTCGACTTTTTGATCAGGTCAACCAATAAGTGGGTCAACAAGAAGTGGCCTAAGTGACAAGATGGGGTACTTTGAAAGCATTTGATTGGTAGATTTGATGTTGATTAGTTGTATTGGATTCATGCATTTGAACTGTGGTTGTGCAAAAATCATGTTCTGGTGATGGTCATCTTCAATCCGGTGCATTAGTTAGTATCACTTGTGATCTGACCTTTCATTACATCTCCTCTATATAACTTTAAAATGTGTCGACTGAACTTATAAATCATAAGAAAGACAATAACTGAATTTATTATCGCACTTCCTTATGCTACAGGTGGGTTAGCTGACATCAAGAAAGAGATGTGTGCGCTTCCACGGGGCAGAAGTCAGCCTGTTGTAGTGGTTCTGGATGGCCAGGTTACTAGCAAGAAATTGCCAAGTGGCTCGTTTCATCTTGTTCTTGACACCTAGTCTTGTTTTGAGGTGTTTTCACTGATTTCATATCAATGTTAATATGCCCCAAAAATACGCTACAGTAGCTAGCTAACCAACAACTGTACCAATGTATTTGAGAGACAACAAGTGCTCATTGTGCAAATGTATCTACGTTTTCAATAAAACATTGGAGACGAAAAATAGCTTACATGTTGTAAACAATCTAAGCCAACCCAGTTCGTTGTTCCCCATTAGTTGCGCCTGCGTCTGTTTTGCTACTAAAAAAAACAACCCGTCTACAGCTGCACGGCTTCCTGGACAGAGATATACATAAAGCGTAAAACTGTAGTAAAATATCAATAACAGGACATCAGTACGTACAAGTCACGACTTGTATGAAATGCTGTGTGGTATGGAACTTTGCTCGTCTGCCTTTGGTGTGAACCACATCCATTCATCCGTGTGGTTAATCATTAGTAAATGATACATTTATTTAGTGAGACGTCTGTCCCCAAGGAAGTAAGCAGCTACATTGGCACTTCCTTATGGGAATGGGTAACGTGACTAGTACAGCTGTTTCACAGTTAAACACTCATCTCATGTATCAATGATATGTCATACGTTCGTGCCATTTTAGAATTATGTGCCCAAAGGGGAATTTTACTCTCGCTTCCTTGTGCTACATAGTGTCACTTACCCATGTGGTTGACGCCAATCTGCATTTCAAATCCATCAGCCGTTTTCCCATATGGACACACCATGACACCAGCATTGTTGATGAGGATGTTGAGTTTCGTCTCCTCTACAGAAAATAATATTCAAAATGTTAAACGTCTAACTGTTGGTCAGGAGTGCAAATGAATCAATCCATTGTATCAATTAAGTTGGGATACAATCAAGCCTGTATATGTTGAAAAGAGCATCTGAGGTTTGCATTAAGCAGGTGGCTATGGTAAAATAACAAGCAGTATAGGGTAAATCCATTTCAATTCAATCCCTTTTTAACAGCATTCCTTTTGGATTTAAACAAAACGTTCCATACATGTTTGTCCATGGAAGAAGTGGTCAGAAAGTGACTATTTGGATCAGAATTGCAAAAAGAGATAAAAGGTGCTCAAAGTTGATCCATTTTGCATTCCCCACCATACCAAGAGACATCCATTATCACTGGAAACAAGAAATGGCTGAGTTTGATATAATTTAAAAGCTTACAGTGTTGTCAAACTATTTTATATGTTGAAAATTTCATAAAAATTGATATCTAAAAACAACTAAACTCAGATATTTTTCATATTCGCATTTGAGGTTGTGTTGTGCTCTGCCATCGGTTGAGACCAAAAATGAAGAGAGGGTGGGTGTCATTTCAATCATATAAATATAATTCACAGAATGGACCTTTACATTCAGACCACTGTAATTTAGCTGGTACACCATTGCAATGTACATTAAATTGACATTTTTACTTCTTTTACTACCACAAAGATGACCGCTGGTCCACCCACTGTCGAATGGCAACTTAAATGGTCATGTCTATTCTATTATCTAAATTTCTATGATTTCAATAGGTTTCTTATGGAGGATAGACAGTCTAATTTAAAACAGATATTCCCATTCAGGTCAAAATTCTCTGATGTGTGGACCTCCAACCATCATTGTCAAATCACATTTTATTTGTCACATACATGTGTTTAGAAGATGTTATTGCGGGTGTAGCGAAATGATTGTGTTTCTAGCTCCAACAGTGAAGTAATATCTAACAAGTAATATCTAACAATACACACAATCCAAGTAAAGGAATGGAATTAAGAATATATAAATATTTAGATGTCAGAGCGCCATAGACTAAGATCCAGTAGAATAGGACAGAACACAGTATATATGAGATGAGTAATGCAAAATATGTAAACATTATTATTAAAGTGACTAGTGTTCCAATTATGAACAGTGGCCAGTGATTGCAAGTCTATGTATAGGGCAGCTACCTCTAATGTGCTAGTGATGGCTATTTAACAGTCTGATGGCCTTGAGATAGAGACTGAAAAACAGCTTCTCGGTCCCAGATTTGAATCACCTGTACTGACCGCGCCTTCTGGATGATAGCAGGGTGAACAGGCAGTGGCTCAGGTGGTTGTTGTCCTTCCTGTGACATCGGGTATTGTAGGTGTCCTGGAGGGCAGGTAGTTTGCCCCCGGTGATGCGTTTGTGCAGATCGCACCACCCTCTGGAGAGCCCTGCGGTTGTGGGCGGTGCAGTTGCCGTACCAGGCGGTGATACAGCCCGACAGGTGGCTTTCAATTGTGCATCTATAAAAGTTTGTGAGGGTGTTAGGTGCCAAGCCAAATTTCTTCAGCCTCCTAAGGTTGAAGAGGCGCTGTTGCACCTTCTTTGCCACACTGTCTGTGTGGGTGGACCATTTTAGAGGAACTTGAAGCTTTCCACCTTCTCCACTGCGGTCCCGTCGATGTTGATAGGGGGGTACTCCCTCTGCTGTTTCCTGAAGTCCACGATCAGCTCCTTTGTTTTGTTGACATTGGGTGAGAGGTTATTTTCCTGGTACCACACTCCCTGGGCCCTCACCTCCTCCCTGTAGGCTGTCTCGTCATTGTTGGTAATCAGGCCTACTACTGTTGTGTCATCTGCAAACTTGATGATTGAGTTTGAGGCGTGCGTGGCCACACAGTCAAGGGTGAACAGGGAGTACAGGAGGGGGGTGAGGAAGCATCCTTGTGGGGCCCCAGTGTTAAGGACCAGCGAAGTGGAGGTGTTGTTTCCTACCTTCACCACCTGTGGGCGGCTCGACAGGAAGTCCAGGACCTAGTTGCACAGGGCGGGGTTCAGACCCAGGGCCTCGTGCTTAATGATGAGCTTAGAGGGTACTATGGTGTTGAATGCTGATCTATAGTCAATGAACAGCATTCTTACATAGGTATTGTCCCTCTTGTCCAGATGGGACAGGGCAGTGTGCAGTGCGATGGCGATGCATCGTCTGTGGATCTGTTGGGGGCAGTAAGCAAATTGATGTGGGTCTATAGTGACAGGTAAGGTGGAGGTGCCTTGACTAGTCTCTCAAACCACTTCATGATGACAGAAGTGAGTGCTACGGGGCGATAGTCATTTAGTTCAGTTACCTTTGCTTTCTTGGGTACAGGAACAATGGTGGACATCTTGAAGCATGTGGGGACAACAGACTGGGATAGGGAAAGATTGAATATGTCCATAAACACTCCAGCCAGCTGGTCTGCGCATGCTCAGTTTTGCCCGAATGCTGCACTCTATCCACGGTTTCTGGTTAGGGTAGGTTTTAATAGTCACAGTGGGTACAACATCTCCTTTACACTTCCTGATAAACTCTGTCACTGTATCAGTATATTCGTCTATGTTGTTCTCGGAGGCTACACGGAACACATCCCAGTCGCGTGATCAAAACAATCTTGAAGCATGGATTCTGATTGGTCAGACCAGTGTTGAATTGTGGTACCATTTGAAAGTTTAAAATGTACTAAAATGGGAATTACATTTTTCAGTCAAAACATGACAATGGCAGGCACAACACAAAAACCTTGATGTAAAATAGGGTCTAAGCTACAGCATATGCACGTTTACACGTTTGTAGATAAAGAATGACTATTTTGATTTAAAACATTTTTTCCCAGAAATTATTAAATATTTTGACAACCCTGTTTGTAAGCTTTAAATTATACCAATCTGAACTGTTTATATTTTCAGGTGATGAAGACATGGATGTCTCATGGTATGGTGGGGTATGCAAAATGGGTCAACTTTGAACATTTCTCTCTCGTGAATGTTTTGTCATTCAGGTCCAAAAAGTCACTTTCTGAGCACTTCTACAAATGGGCAAAAATATGTATGGAAGGTTTTTGTTCAAATCAAAAGGGGTGCTGTCAAAAAGTGATTGAATTCAAATGGATTTTCCCTATAGAGACACCGTGTGGAGTAACTAAGCAACTGAAAAAAAGTTTCAAGTAATGTCTTATTCTCCCTCACCCTTGTTAATGGTCTCTGCAAACTCCCGAATGGACTTGGTGTCTGACAAATCAAGCTTCTTGATGACAACATTTTGGCTGCCAGAGCCTTCTACGACTTCTTTCAGGGCCCCTTCAGCTTTCTCCATGTCTCTGCAGGCCATGATTATCCTGGCCCCTATGAAGAAATTGTGGGGGGAATATTATTAAAATTATTCCAGCCCAATCAGAATTCAACTCAGGATGTCAATCATACAGGCTTTTCAAGAGGATATTTGACAGAACATTCATATCTACATTAAAAAATATATATACTAGAAAATGTAAGGATCTCACAAATATCTGGGTAAAAATAACCATTAGCAGCCACTGCTGGACAGTCACACACACACCAACAAGCCTGTCTGGGCATAAGATGCTATCCAGTGGTGTATTGGTATTTTTTAGGTGATATAATTCATCATTTAAAAAGTAAACATGTCAAAGTTTGTACCGACAGATGTATCCGATTGAATAGCATATCATTTAGAATATGCATAAAATGCATCCTATGCCAACACATATCTCAATCAGTTTTATGGGAATAAGCATTTATATCTTCTTGAATGACTATTTTGCGAGTGAATTAGAGCAGATGGTGTTAGGCTAATAGTTTTTCATGTATTTTGTTTCAATCAAAGCATAGTCCATTCGGAAAGTGTTCAGATCCCTTGACTTTTTCACATTAAAGCCTTATTCTAAAATGGATTAAAATTGTATTTTCCCCTCAATCTAAAACACAATACCCCATAATGACAAAGCAAAAACATGTTTAGGAATTTTAGCAAATGTATATAACATTTTTTTAAATGAAATATTACATTTACATAAGTATTCAGACCCTTTACTCAGTACTTTGTTGAAGCACTTTTGGCAGAAATTACAGCTTTGAGTCTTCTTGGGTATGACGCTACAAGCTTGGCACACCTGTATTTGGGGAGTTTCTCCCATTCTTCTCTGCAGATCCTCAAGCTCTGTCAGGTTGGATGGGGAGTGTCGCTGCACAGCTATTTTCAGGTCTCTCCAGAGATGTTCGATCGGGTTCAAGTTCGGACTCTGGCTGGACCACTCAAGGACATTCAGCAACGTCTCCCGAAGCCTCTCCTGCGTTGTCTTGGCTGTATGCTTAGGGTCGTTGTCCTGTTGGAAGGTGAGCCTTCGCCCCAGTCTGAGGTCCTGAGCGCTCTAGAGTATGTTTTCATCATAGAGCTCTGTACTTTGCTCCATTCATCTTTCCCTCGATCCTGACTAGTCTCCCTGTCCTAGTCTCCCTGCTGAAAAACATCCCCACAGCATGATGCTGCCACCACCATGCTTCACCGTAGAGATGGTGCTAGGTTTCCTCCATATGGGATGCTTGGCATTCAGGCCAAAGAGTTCAATCTTGGTTTCATCTGACCAGAGAACAGAGGTTTCTCATGGTCTGAGAGTCCTTTAGGTGCCTTTTGGCAAACTCCAAGCGGGCTGTCATGTGCCTTTTACTGAGGAGTGGCTTCCGTCTGTCCACTCTACCATAAAGGCCTGATTGGTGGAATGCTGCAGAGATGGTTTTCCTTCTGGAAAGTTCTCCCATCTCCACAGAGGAACTCTGGAGCTCTGTCAGAGTGACCATCGGGTACTTGGTCACCTCCCTGACCAAGGCCCTTCTCCCCCGATTGCTCAGTTTGGCCGGGTGATCAGCTCTAGGAAGAGTCTTGGTGGTTCCAAACTTTATCCATTTAAGAATCAGGCTACTGTGTTCTTGGGGACCTTCAATGATGCAGACATTTGTTGGTACCCTTCTCCAGATCTGTGCCTTGACACAATCCTGTCTCGGAGCTCTACAGACAATTCCTTCGACCTCATGGCTTTGTTTTTTCCCCTGACATGCACAGTCAACTGTGAGACCTTATATAGACAGATGTGTGCCTTTCCAAATCATGTCCAATCAATTGAATTTACCACAGGTGGACTCCAATCAAGGTGTAGAAACATCAAGGATTATCAATGGAAACAGTATCTGTTTTTTTATTTTTAATACATTTACAAAAATCTTTTCACTTTGTCATTATGGGGTATTGTGTGTAGGTCGATAAGGGAAAAAAAATATTGAATACATTTTAGAATGTAAGGCTCTCACAAATATCTGGGCAAAATAATAACCATTAGCAGCCCCTGCTGGACAGTCACACAAGGCTGTAATGTAACAAAATGTGGAAGGGAAGGGGTCTGAATATTTTACAAATGCACTGAATATCCTGCCTAGTGGCTCTGAGCTGTCTGCTTAAACTACCTGCACACAGCTCAGACACCCATGCATACCCCACAAGAGGCACATGAGAAAACTATTCAGCTTCAGCTAACCATCCTAAATTCTCATTGGAAACGAGGAGGAGTTTTTGGTGTAACAGTAATGTTACAGGTCTACCGTAGAGATTAGGTTCTGTTATGTAAAATGCTAATGAATCATTGTGTGATCGTGCGAGACATTGATTCAGCTTTAATCTAATTTTACTAAAAGATCACCATTGTTAGAAGCGGTCATTTATTTGTAATAATAATGATCTTCTATTTGTAATAATAATAATAATAATAATTGATGAGTATGACTATTAGGCGTAGGCAACAGATCATTTGTCATTTTAAGCGATTGGAGCCCCCTTCCTGGTGCTGAAAGGAAGTGAACCTACATCATTGCACAGACACCAGAGAGAAGACAGGGAAGAAACCCCCATCTACCTACTACACGTATTTATTTATGTGGTTTGTCATCCTATAGTTTTTCATTACATTTTGGTAATTAATATAATTTATTTACAATGAATTATTTTTCCAGAAATAGTTTTACCGGCTCCGCTCCTCCACGGTCCAGCAGCACGACACTCCTGCTGCCACGTTGGACAAAGGTTGATATACTACTACGTGTTGTCTTATGATTACACAGAAGCTTCAGCAAATTGATGAGAATCTGTAACACAATTGATTCTACAAACTGCAAACTATGATCATGTGTTTTACTGCTTGGCATCCTAACATACATGAGCAAATATGGGCTCCAAAACGTTTTGACTAGGAAGTGAGGAGAGGATTTGAGGAATCAAGAAAAAAACAATTGAGAAATAGCCCAAGACACATTCAACGGGTTATGGTGAAACATCTTGCATAAATGTTACAACACATTCCTGTATGGAAACATCATCATGGAGTATGTATCACTGTAGGCCTACCTCTCTTTGCCAGGTCCAGCGCTGTCTCTTTGCCAATACCAGTGTTGGCTCCAGTTATGAGCACTGTTTTGCCATCAAGTCTGTCTGTGGATGACCATGTTCTCCGGAAGAGATTTCTAAGACATTGAGGGAAATCACGTTTTTTCCTCTGCAGTGACTCAGTAGGCCATAGGGTTTGGACCCCTGATAATAAAAAAGTGCGGAACAACTCTACCTACATGGATAACGAATTTAAATGGAAAGACAATTTTCCAACCACTGTTGAGCTAACATTAGAGAAATATAACCTTAGGTAATTATCCACACAAATGCCAACAAGCCAGGCTATGGCAGTTTTGATAACATAAGTAACGTTATACACAAATATTTTCCACAACATAAGCAGCTCAGTGATTATACTATACGTACTTCTTGATCGGGTACAATTCGTTGTGAAATAGATACAAGTTAGTAAATTTGCCTATGCCAGAACAACATTTAAATAATTGCCGCTATACTCACCCAAACGGCATTTCGAAACAGAGCTACAAATGATGGTGATGAATTAATTCCGAACTCTTAATCCTCAATTGATTCGCCTATATTGAAATCAATACACCCGAATGTGCATCCAATATTTCGTATCTGATTTACAGCCAAGCTTCGACAGCATGCCAAAAGTAAAATTCTACTCATTAGCAGATAACTTTGATGAATGCGGAAGCAGACGTTTCATTGGCTGTCATTGTGTCACATGGGTGATTTTAGCCAATACAATCGTTGCAGGGAAATACAATACTTGGATTTTGACGAGACATGAGGCAATTCTGGCCACAAGAAACAAGAAGAAGAATAATATAATACACTTTTTTTTATAGAAATCTTATATATTTTTTTAGATAAAGGTACATTTTCTACCAAGCATTTGTTGTATTTATATTTATATTTAATATGGATCCCCATTAGCCAAGGCAGCAGCTGCTCTTTCTGGGGTCCAGCAAAGATTAAGGCAGATATCATTTTTAAAACATATACATTTCACAACACATTAAGTGTGTGCCCACATGCCTCTACTCTACTACCACATATCTACAACAAAAAAATCTATGTGTGTGTGTGTGTGTGTGTGTGTGTGTGTGTGTGTGTGTGTGTGTGTGTGTGTGTGTGTGTGTGTGTGTGTGTGTGTGTGTGTGTGTGTGTCTCTTCACAGTCCACACTGTTCCATAAGGTGTATTTCATCAGTTGTTTAAATCTGATTCTACGGTTTGCATGAGTTACTTGATGCGGAATAGAGTTCCATGTAGTCATGGCTCTATGTAGTAATGTGCGCCTCCCATAGTCTGTTCTGGACTTGGGGACTGTGAAGAGACCTCAGATGGCATGTCTTGTGGGTTATGCATGGGTGTCTGAGCTGTGTGCTAGACAGCTCAGTGCATTCCATATGTCAGTACTTTTTAGAAATACAAGTAGTGATGCAGTCAATCTCTTCTCTACTTTGAGCCAGGAGAGATTGACATGCATATTATTAATGTTAGCTCTCTGTGTACATTTAAGGGCCAGCCGTGCTGCACTGTTCTGGGCCAATTGTGATTTTCTCTTTGTGGCATCTGACCACACGACTGGACAGTAGTCCAGGTGCAATAAAACTAGGGACTGTAGGACCTGCCATGTTGATAGCATTGTTAAGAAGGCAAAGCTGCGCTTTATAATGGACAGACCTCTCCACATCCTAGATACGGTTGCATCAATATGTTTTGACCATGACAGTTTGCAATCCAGGGTTACTCCAAGCAGTTTACTTTCCTAATCTTCCTTCATTAATTGTGCATGCTCCATTAATCAAAATTATGTTTTTATAGTAGTGTAGTAATTGGATTAATAAATAGGCCTATGCATGGGACAGTAGATGAAATACGTATGCTTCGTGTAGGGATGAGGGAAATTATGATGGATGTCATCAGCTTTAGAAGAATCAACAATGGTATTGTTTCGTTGGCTCATAGCTAAGGGATTTAACTCCAAGTTAGAGATATATAACTTAAAGACAGTATATATGTCAAACCTGAAGTTAAGCCCCTTAACAAGTTGGCTCGATGATGTTACCTGTTTGGACTGTTAGCGTGCTAACAATGATGAAGTAGTATATCCTTGTGATATATCAGTTATTTAAGCCAATATTTCCTAATGTCTGACTTTTAAAGAGAGTGGGATGAAAGTGCTCAGACATTTCTCATGAGATCACATCCTGTCTTTGGTGACGTAGGCCAACGCCTATCTGTAAAGTTACAAGTATATGTATGTAAATTAAATGCACAAGTAGCTTTAATTCATAGTCAAGCATAATTGGGTGAATTCAGGTTGAAGAATTTATTGAAGATATTGACTGATAAAACCTACTTAATCTTTGCACTGCGTGGCCATTAATGCCCACTAGATGGAGTACTTTAATCAATTAAACCTAATTTTGTCTTTCAAATCAAATCAAATCAAATGTGTTATTGGTCGCATACACATATTTAGCAGATGTTATTGCGGGTGTAGCGAAATGCTTGTGATCCTAGCTCCAACAGTGCAGTAATATCTAACAATTCACAACTAAACACACAAATCTAAAAGTAAAATCATGGGCTTAAGAAATATATAAATATTAGGACGGGCAATGTCGGAGTGGCATTGACTAAAATACAGTAGAATAGAATACAGTATATACATATGAAATGAGTAAAGCAGTATGTAAACATTATTAAAATGACTAGTGTTCCAATATCAACTAAGGCATTATTATTCCCGAGGGTCTTTCACTTGTTATTACTTTATTAGCTGGAAAAATTGCTAAACACCACCTTAAATCATGTGCAAGTTGTTGATGAAGAGAAAAATAGTTGATGCAATTCTGATGAAAAGGTGGTCTGGTAGGAAATTGAAAACATTTCAACATGTGAAATGGGGTAAAGCACGGCGATGAAAACATGGGGCTTCATTTGAACTTCATGCTGACTTAGTTAGAGGACAATAGCAATGGATTATGGACAGGACGGTCACACTAGCTGTGCCAATCATTGCTTTAAGCCTATGGCCATGCTTTCTTGGCATCATATGCCTTTTGTCCTACAGTATGTGTGGTTCATTGACTAAACAGAGGTTTGGATTCTCTCCAGTGTATGCAGCCAGTATGCATAGCATGGGCATGGGCGTGATGGTGGGTTTTGGAAAGGTGCAGAGACCACTGCTGTGGATACCCCAATCTCTGACACACAGTTTGTGGAAATGTATCCTCTGAGGTTTGTCCATTTTGGGCTCCAATCGCTGTATAAGATGTGTAAGCAATTTTCTGCATCTAAAGCAGCTTGATTCGGAGCCATGTTTTCAGTCACTGTTGCTACTGTTAATGTTTTTCAAGGGCATTTGAATAATCCGACTGTATGTGTGAGAGTTTTAACGTGTTTCATAAGTCACCTTTTCTACCCGACTTAAGGTTCGAGTTTCATTCATAGTAGTCAGGATATAACATAGTCTTTGCAGTTGTTGAAGTTTGGTAAAGTGTTACCTTACATACAGCTTTAGTCACTGCCTGACCCCTCCAACATATTTTTTTTGTCATTGCCATATGAGAGATTCCATATGGAAATAATGTTACATTTTATAACAACGTTCATAAAAATGCAATTTTAGCAACATTTTTATACATGTTTTATATTATAAACGCTTATAAATTGCAACGCTTATAATGCTTATCGGTTGTTCCACTAAGATTCACCGCATTAAAACAAGAGTGCAGTTCACGTAATAGGGTTCACCTTAAAATGAGGAACAGACGTACATGAAACCCTAATCACATGAAATAAATAAGAATCTTCAGAGATGATTTTGTCAAAGCAACAAAATAGCTAGGGCTTTACAATGATGGTGAGATATGGATACATTTTTTTGATTAAGAGGGGTTGAAATTTTCCTAGAAGTGACACAGTGTTGACGGAGGGACATGCCAAAATGCTGAATTATGGCACTTTAGCAAGCCTTTATTCATATTCATTTTTTATTGCATTCTCCATGTGCTCTATATTAAAGAGCACTTCATTTAATTTAACAGGCTTAGAAAAGTATATATGGATGCACAATTTCTACTTAAAATATAAAAGGGACACAAAAGGCACTCATTTTGTGGAATGACCCTTATACATGCTCATAAATGTTTATAAATATGTACAAATAATAAAATATTTATGAAATAGGCCTATTAATTATTTTTTTATGAAAGTTGTTATAAAGTGTTATCCTAATACTGATTACTGGTATGTTTTCACTTATGTCTCATTGTTTATGATGGTTTCTCTCAGACGACACGGATACTATTATGGCCTGTTGTGATGATTGAAAACAATGATTTAGTGTCGAAAATGTTTCCTTCTGAGCATTCAGCGTCTGGTGTGTTAGGATACAAAATCATCTTGCGAGGTAAGACCCCATTGACAGCCCAGAAACATTTGGAATGAGTTAGCTTCTTCCTGACATATGGGCTTCCTGACATATGGGATACAAATGTAATGAGTCACTCCTCAAAGTGTATTTTCTTGCTATGTAGTTCATTACTTTTTAAGAGACAGTTGTTATTTCTGTGTAATATAGTATGATATAGTATACACCAACCGTTTAATTCTAACATTTACGTTTTAGCTTAAGTTCCTTGGGGTTGAGACAGATCTTCTGCTGGTAATAGTGAACCCAGAGGGGGTTTCAGGTGTATATCAGATATAAAATTGATAAACCAGTTTATTAAGACATATAACCACTGCTCCAAATCTAGCTTTGAACAGAGCCGATTAGAAACAGAAACCATCATCACCGGATGGATCTTCCTTTAATTGCTTCCATCCCTGTTTGAGTTTGTTTGTTTTCTAATGGTTCACTCACATTTGTTTTTCATTTGCCAGATTTACAACTTCACTACCGGGAGGACCCCTCCGACTTGATCCAAGATGTCACCCACTAGGGGAAGTCGTCTTGTGTGTCAGTGCAAAATGTGCTGATGGAGGGAAACTGGGTGTCTGTCTGGGTCAGGACCCAGGAGCCTAGGTTCTTCTTTCTGAGTTATGACCTAATGTAAACTGCCACTTGGAGCTTGAAACACACACACATGGACAATTATCACATTTAATAGAGGTGTGTTCTTTATTGAAGTCATTATTTCACCTTACAGGACAGACAGAAAAAAATACAGCACACACAAACACACACTGTTATGGTGTTTTGTGATTTTAGGGATGCAACATATTAAAAGAGGTTAGGGTGCTGACATGCAGAGCAAATTGGAATCTCAAAGCAGTAGTATACAGTAATGTGTTGAAAGGTTCCAGGTACTCTTTGTGCCAGGTACTCAGAGCACTGCCTAGCATGTTGGCCCGGTGCTGTGTCAAAACAGACACCTTGTGAATAACAGATCCTCTCTATTATCACGCCTGGCTGCCACTAACAGGACTAGACAATGTAGTTAAAACCATACGGCACCTGAAGCAAAAGCTTTAAAGCCTATAGCGTGTGTGTGTGTGTGTGTGTGTGTGTGTGTGTGTGTGTGTGTGTGTGTGTGTGTGTGTGTGTGTGTGTGTGTGTGTGTGTGTGTGTGTGTGTGTGTGTGTGTGTGTGTGTGCGTGCGTGCGTGCGTGTGTGTGTGTAAGTGAGAGTGGCCGTACAGCAAAATATTTAAAGCCTGTAGCGTGTGTGTGTGTGTGTTTGTGTGTGTGTGTGTACCACTTCACAGCATGTAGTGGTCTGTTTGATGATAACGTGTGAGACAAAACACGTCAGCGCCAGGTCTTTGGTAGGGTAGCTTAGATCCATTCAAAACCCTGCACCCGGCTTGCAACACAAGCAGAGATGAAAGAGAAGTGTGCAAACCTACAGTACAAAATGTTGACAACTATGTAAAGGTAACCATACAAATAATACGTATTGTCTTCGTATTTCGTCAGTTATTCTTTAGTCATTCCAATGGTATTTATTCTATGTCAATTCGAAGTGAAAAGTCTTGGTCTATAGACTCTACATTGTGTATGCCCTCCGGAGGTTTCTTACTGAACCCATTAACCTTGTATCTAGAGATTTACTTCCACTATGTTGCTCCTGGCACATTTGGTCAATCAGAAGCCTGTAGAATAAAATATCAGTTTATAAATGTACTGTGGGTATTTTGTTTGCTTTCAGTCTTTCAAAGGATATCATTGAGGCTGTGAATACTTTGTGAGATGTCACAAGTCATTCTTTGTTGCTTTGCTGTCCATTGTCCTTGGTTGTGAATCTCTAGTCTTGATCATTGTCTTGTTCTAAGTCATGGGTGCACTACTAATTTTGACATGAGGTCAAATACTCAGAATGGAACTAAAAAGGTTGAGAAATAGAACAGAGGCAATATAGACTAAAGATACAAGATAATGTACATTCTCTTTCAACTGTTTCCTACAGAGTGCTGGTTGATGTGAGTTTGCGTACAGCCCTCTTTACTGAGTTGTGTGACTGAATAGATTAAAGAGATGAAGGGAAGAGGAAGTGGTCAGCCTCTCGCTGACCTTTCAGCTCCAGTTAAACATTTTCAGGTCTGCCGCTGACCAGTGGATGACTGGCTAGCAAGTTATGGTTTTCTGGAAATGTGGATTTTTACAGAAGTTAGACATTTGTGTTCAAAGGTTAAGAGGTCGATTTTGGTGGACAATATGTTAGTAACACGTTCTTTGAAGACAGTAATCAGGTTTCCATCCATTTTTTTTTATGCGAGTACGTTTTGGATAAAAGAATGTCACGACAGGCCTGATGGAAACAGCAAATTGTTGGTAAACGTATCAAATGTTGACAAAAACAAAGTACGCTAAACAAGTTGGGATATTTTTGTGTCTTAAAAATTTCTTATGAAAGAAATGGCGGTGGAAACACTTTTTTTCGCAAATATTGATATACCGTAATAACCATCATATCGAATTAAGCTTGGAGTCACGCGATGATATATTATGTGGTCCTCCCACTATGACTCTGGAAATCATGCAGTTTATTAGGCAACAGATGACATATTAATAATAATGTAATGATAATGAACCACCGGGTGGGGAAAGTGTACGGTGATGAGCTTGATTCGCCTTTCAAAAAATATTGAGGGTCTTATTCTGGTGACATGATGATTGATTCTTGGCTGCCGTTTAACAAATACAAATGATTTCACTCTTTTGTCCATAATAATATCATAATGTAGACTATACCCGCACTATATCTGCGAGCTGTTGGCTAGAGAGCGCGCGTACCAAACCCATCAGTAGAGTTGCAAATGTGATGGAAACTGATTTAACTTGTATATTTTTTTCAGTGCATTAATTTTACCACAAAATAAATTTTTCTGTGCGCCACGTCATCACGCACGGCACAGACTTGTATCTGCAACAAATCCGTTTGATGGAAACACGTCTCTGGTGGGTACACTTGCATATTATTTTAATGCAGATTTTAGAATATTTACATGAAAATCTGTCGCCACTTGGATGGAAATTTAGCGAATGTCACCAATGCCTTCTGGCTTGCTGCAGTCAACTTTTCATTTAAGAAAATGTAAGAAATGCCTCTATGCTTGCCGCATATTTCTCAGGTTATGTTGCTGTGCTTTATAATTGCTCCCCAAATGAGTAAGTCAACATAGCATAACAAATAGAGGCCCTGTAACCATCACAATAGTGCTATGTTGACTTACTCGTTCTGCAGAGAATGTCTACCTAGCTGCTGCCCGCGATTGGAGCAGCCTACTACTTTTAATGATCTAATATATTCAATCAGTCAGTTACACTGGACAGTGATAGATGTCAAACCCATGGCTGCTGCATTCACTTATGTGAGTCCTATAGGGCAGATTACACTGAAAGCGTTTTTCCGTCCCAAACATGTATTTCAAATAAATACATGTTTTGCAATGCACAAAAGGATTATGCTAAGGGATTTTCCTGAAATCCTGAAATCACCCTACTGCACATGGGTTATGAAAGTTGTCATAACGGTTTACCCTGTGTGTGTGTGTGTGTGTGTGTGTGTGTGTGTGTGTGTGTGTGTGTGTGTGTGTGTGTGTATCACGTCACAGCATGCACTGGTCTGCTTACATGATCTTCACCCCCTCCAAAACAGGATTACACAACTGTCATTGTCCAATGGGTGCCATCGTGTGAACACTTCAACTTTCAGATCAAAACCCACAATGCACTGTGCTCTGACTCACACTCTGTTTGGATTGGTGGAGGGGGGGGGGGGGGGGGAGACAGTACTGGCAAAAAAAATGAATATATTACATCAAACAATAGTGAAACATAATGACACTTTTACAGCACAATCTCAGGACAAAGTGTGTTAGAAACATACACGGATGTGATATGCCAGGGTTGTTAAGGGTTTTTGAATATGAGTGTTAATTTCCGAAGTCCCTTGTGTGGGTCACTAGGAATGGCAGTTGCAATGCATTGCAATTGATGAGACAGTTAATGTTCATTCGTGTTTATTAGAACTGAATGTTTTGTCACAACATTCAGCTTGAAATCAAATGGCAATGCAAAATGAGGGCTTAATCAATGAAGCCCTTCACCATTCAAAACAGATGACAGCTGGCTTAAAATGGGGCAGCAGTATGAGATGGGTTAATGTCATGTATAGAACCATACACTGAGCACTGTCCAGGTTGTGTGCAAAAGGCATGCTTCTGCTACAACGACTCGAGCTTACTAATGCTTGAGCCCAAACTAATCTCAAAGGGACTATGGCTAAGGATGCAATGGGATTTACTGTACATTGATTCTAAAGCCTGCTATAGCAGCGACTGATTGTGTTGGGAGGCCCTTTGGCTCCACCTGCCACAACATTGACTTATCACCCATTGACTGACAGATACTGTAGGTTATAAGGTTATCAGGCTAAAACACAGTAGATGGGCCATCTGAGCATCACTAAACATGTGCTATCAATTGAGCCATTCTGTTTTTAGTATGCAAATTGGTGTAATGATATGCAAATCTTCTCCTACTGTACGTATTAAATATTTAAAGAATATATTTATTTTTGTGATTAGTTCACTCAAGTTTATTTGCATCCTACTGGTCAGTGGCCACTTTTTTGTCTCTTTTGATTTATATTCTGTTCTTCAAAGACTGAAAATTCACACTTTAAATTATTTGTTATTTTTTTGTATTTCATTTATTTAAATACCGGTTGACTGAACATCACCCTGTGTTTATTTCAACACAGAGTCACTGTCACAACCTCAATGTGGATCTTCCTCTTGGGTTCGTCCTGACTTCTCAAGGTCATCACCCGGCTGATGGTGTCTGTTTAACACTATAGCCTGTTGTCTCTCTGGCTCATCTGGTATACCTTGCCGATCTCCCCATTCTGGTTGGGGATGGGCGCCATGGTTTGCGTGTTCTTGGAGAAGGCGTACTTGTGCTACTACATGATGAAAATGTAGTCGTAGCCGGTTCCCTGGTTCAGAGTGGCAATCTTCCTGAAGTTGTGCACCATGCCAGACTGGACATTTTCCAGGAGGACGGGAATGTGGTTGTCACGTCGTTGTGGGTCTGCTCGTGGTTGAAGCCCAGGGCGTGCAAGCAGCTCGTCCTTGGTGGTGCCATGGTAGACAGCCCGGAACGTGCCAGAGACACGTCTGGGTGTTGGCGTGACAATCAACGTAGGATTGGCACCCTTTGAGGGATGGACAGGAAGTCTCTGTGGTTGTTGCGCTTGATGAAGTTGATGCAGGAGAAGCCGGCGAAAGACTGCAGACCACGCTTGATGATGGACCTCTCTCGGGAGGAGTACCCGTTGGTGATGGTGTAGGGCATGTAGACCTTGCTGTCGCTGGACTTGGGCCACATGCAGCCACGAGATGTGCAGGGGTCAGCGTCGTTGTCGTAGGCGATGTCATCCACCACCATGTGCTCGCTGTGGGTACTGACAACGTCCTTGTTGGCCTTCTCCAGCAGCATCGGCGGCAGAGAGCTCCTCTTCCTCGGCCCAAGCAGCCACCACAAGCAGGGCCAGAGGGCCAAGAGTGTACTTTAAGGCAGACTTATCAGCAAACAACCTTTCGGGGAGTGAAGTGTAGTTTGTTTAGAGGTCCAGACACTGCACCTTATATAGTGCAATCTACAGTGGAAAACTGTCCCGCGACAGCAAGGTCTACATGCTCTAAGCTAGATCCCCCCCCCCCCCAGACATTTTGGTTTTAAAGTTAATTTCCTGCAATTCTACACATTTTGCCATGGGGTGTAGAGAAAATGTTGCAGATTAAAGCAATTTTTCTGCAGTTCTACACATTTTGCCATGAGGCGGAGGGAACATTTAGCAATTTTATAACACATTTCCTGCCATTCTACACATTTTGCCATGACTAATGCAATGTTAATGATATTTACTCCTGAGGTGCTGACTTGCTACACCCTCAATAACTTCTGGGATTATTATTATTTGACTATGCTGGTCATTTATGAACATTTGAACATCTTGGCCATGTTCTGTTATAATCTCCACCCGGCACAGCCAGAAGAGGACTGGCCACCCCTCGTAGCCTGGTTCCTCTCTAGGTTTCTTCCTAGGTTTTGGCCTTTCCAGGGAGTTTTTCCTAGCCACCGTGCTTCAACACCTGCATTGCTTGCTGTTTGGGGTTTTAGGCTGGGTTTCTGTACAGCACTTCAAGATATTAGCTGATGTACGAAGGGCTATATAAAATACATTTGATTTGATTTGATTATTTGGTTGACAGTGACTACCAAAATCGATAGGGGCCTCCTCCCCTGGGCATGTGTCCTGCGTTTATTTAGCCATGACTACTACAAGTTTAGATAACTGGCTAGACTAATTTACCAATCTAAAAATTGTTAGCGGACATGGCTGACATAACCACATTTCGGGAACTTGCACCTTGTGTATTCTACTATTTTAATTCTGAACAGTAAGTTGAGACCTCGACTGAGTAAAAAATATATATATTTTTTTTAATAAAAAAAATAAATAATAATGTATGCCTGGAGCCGGCCCTGTCGACATCTGGAAACCACCCTGAAGCCAATGTCTATCATGATTTAAGTCACAGAAGACAAGCATTGCACTCCAAGTCCTTACTGTTGCAGATCTTTATTTCATGAAGATGGTTCCCACTCTCACCCCACAGGGTGATATAATATGCAGGCATGTGAACTACAGTCAAGCAAGCCATTGTCTGGAGAGTAGGTGAGCTGGAATTGTTTAAATGGTTTGTACAGTATCCTACAAGCTTCCTCTTTGAGTTCACTTTCTCTCTCTCTCTCTCTTAACTTAAATCACACAGACACATGGTGGTAGAACGCTCACAAGATGAGTCCTTCATTCATTCATCCACTCTGTGTGTTTCCTTTCTCTTTTTTTATTCCACATGCAAGCCTTCCTAAGTGAATTTTCTACATAGGATTTTTCCTTTTTCTGGGAAGTCAGATTCCATGTTTTATAAGTCAGTGTGATAACCTTTTGAGGATAAAGCTTTATTCTGAAATCTGCTTTACAGATGTTTGTGTTCATCTACTTTGCAGTTGCTTCATTCATTAATGGCATGTGTGTTGTGAGCTAGAGAGACAGAGAGAGAGAGACAGAGAGAGAGAGTAAAGTATTATTTACACCCTTTGCATAACATTTACAACATTTGTGTGTTGATAAAAATAAGTAAAGAACAAGAAACATGGGAGCTAATTAAAATTGGTTTCAGATATTTTAATCACATCAAAGGCCACCGTTTTCAGTCAGTTACATAACAGTAAATTAATGACAAATGAGGTGAACGTCAAGTTCTCATCAGTGAATATAAAATAGCAATTACATAATAATATACTTTTTTACTTTTTACAGATTCAAAAAACCTATACAGATCCAATATGACAATCACATCAATTGAATTAGTCTCTCACTGCTCCCTCCAACCGGTCTCTTTGTACAGTATATAGCCTTACATAAAGATTAACCTGTGTACACAAAGGGGCAATACATTTAATCAAAATGTACGTATAGACTATATAAAGTCTCTTAGCATCTGGCAGCGACCTAATGCTAACTGAACTCGACTGGTTGGATGTGTTCTACGTTCGCTGCGTCTTTGTATAGGGCCTATAGCCTAGCCCCGGTTCAAGCTATTTGATCATTTTAAAACCATCATAATACAACACAGCACGCACTTATTTATGGGCTAGTAAACAAAATAAGACATTACTGTACAACATTAATAAAACTCCTGGCGTATCCTTCGAATGAAACAACCTAGAATAAATGCCAAACGCACCATTCAAACCAAGTTGAGGAGATAGTATATCCAGCAATAGTTGACTGTTGGTGGTTTTGCGAATCCAAAACGATTCCAGGTAAGTGTCCAAGGATATTTCAGTGGCAATATATTTGTCCTACATGCTTGCTCCAAATATCCTTTCCATTTCGGACAGCGCTCGACAGTAAAAATCTCCCTGCTACATAGAGATTTGTAGTGTGGTGCTTCGCGTGAGATCCCTCCCCCTGTGCTGCTCATAATGTCTCTCTCTCTCTCTCTCTGTGTGTGTGTGTGTGTGTAAATGTGTGTGCGCGCGCAGTCTGTTTGTGAGGCAGTTGCGTGCGAAGAGCTCGACATGTCATTCAGAGGAATCCGCCACCTGAAACGCGAGGAAGTGAAGGCGACTCAATTCGGTATAAAGCATCAACCACATCTGCCTCGAGCTTTGAAAACATCAGTTCAGAGCTCTGGTAGACGTTTGCTGTATTTTCTCGAGGAATTATTTTTGTTCACGTAAGACGTCCCGTCTATAATATACCCATTCAATTTGAATGACCTATCTAACATTATACTGGAATTAAGTAATATTGACAGACCTTCTTGGTAAGTGTTTTAATTTTATGTTTTTTATTTTTTTGTTCCAAGTAGCCTTTTTTTACATGACATTCAACGTTTTATTATGCTACATAATTGATGTATTTGATGCGAATAATTTTAGTGAGAGTTGGCAGCATAGATTTGATTTGTCTATAAATTTGCGCCTTTCATCATACTTACGTTTCACCAGTGTAAACGAAATATTGACGGTCTTTATAACTGTTGAGGATATAGTTATGCATTTTTCCTCTTTATTCTTATGACCTTTCTTTCTGATTACTCGATCTTGATAGCACCACTAGACTTATATGTTCTGCTTTAACATAATGCACTTTATGGAGTTCATTCGGCTGTTCATTCAACTTTTTGTAGCCTATGTCATATGGGACGCTGAAAAGTTTTCTCCATCTTCTCTGTAGCGCACCTGTTACCTTAACGGAGCGCAAGACCATGATACCACCGGGAGACTGCATGTATGCGGGCAGGAAAAGAAGGAAGCCCGTTCAAAAACAGTTAAGAATCACAAGTGTTCTCCATAATATTCTAATATTTGACGCATGTTGAAAGTTGTTTTATGGATTTTATGTGTTTTTCTTCTCCTACTTTTTTTTGCTGTTGTGATAGCCTACATGGCAGCCGAATAGTAAAATGTAGTTTATTATTTGTGTGACATTGTCGTATTTAAGTAGCATGCAGATACATTAGCTACTGTTATACTACCAACCAAACACCGGACGTTTTTTAAAACAAAATTAGTAAGATTTGCAAAAGTTTGGAGGAATTTAAAATGTTATAGATTTGCTGATGTCATATTGATGCTATTACATATCGAATATTCACATGGCTTTGGGTTGAATTATAAGTAATAGATATAATCAATTTGGATTAATTCATTTTTATGTAAAGGTTACTTTTGATATTCAGGTTCTTATTCTTATGGGCATACAATTTGTAATATCAGTGCCATTTGCTGTTTTTTAGTGACAGCAGGCAGGAGTCGTTTGCAGATTATTGTGGTTGCTTGTGGTTCCAGACTTTTCAAAGGTGATGCATAGTTAAAATGACTTGTAGGAAACCTGAGGGTTTCAAATGTTAGCCATAGAAAAAGGCCGTATAGGCTAACCAAGCTAGCCGTCAGCTACTGTAGCACTTAACAGTTCAAATGTTAAACAGCAACAAAAGGTTTCAGTGAGCTACAATTTATGTCAAATTTGAGAACACTATATGCATAAATGTAATTCAATTTTAAATGAATCTCAATCAATGATCTACATTGCTTTAACAGTATGACGGTTGACACAAATGTGAAATAACCTCCCATTTGGACTAGTAAACAACAGTGGCGTGACTGGTTTAATTGAAGCACTGGGTTTGCTTGCAAGAGAGTCAGGGGGTAGCTAGCTGACAGAAATCAGACTCCTAAGGATGCAGCACTGTTGATTCAACGTACAATTGTAAGGCAACCAGCTGTAATAGCTTTGTGAGTATCCACAACAACATTCTCAAAGTCACAATCTTATTGCAGCTTGTTGCAGTTGTACATTGAACCAAGTCTCTTTTGAACCAAGAGGGAGTTCAGCTGACAGTACCTCTACCTTCTCTTCCCGTTGACCAGGACCGATGCAGGGAGGAGATAGAGTTTTCAGCCAGGGGTCAGCGGTAGTTGTAAGGGAACCTGTTGCACCCACGCAGTGGAGATCTGAGACGGGCACCACCTAGATGGTTTGGGGTGGTGATTTGAGTCACTGGACAGGCATGGGTGGTGCTTGAGGCTATAAACCCATCTGTGTCTGTAGAGGTTCTCTTAAGGGTCGCACACATCGCACTGAATGTGGATCTCCCATTCGTCTACCGATCGTTCAGAGTGCTGTTGACGTCTAACTGACGTCATTTTCGCATGATTATATATGTCAAATCGGTTTGCATTCGGTTCGCTAGCACTCCTGGCAGGCAAACGTGTGTTCAAGCCCTTAGAGTTATTATTGATTATCTGACACTGGCAATGCTGTTACCCCCTGTGTGTGTGTGCGTGTGTGTGTGTGTGTGTGTGTGTGTGTGTGTGTGTGTGTGTGTTTGTATGCAATTGCTGAATGAAACATGAATGTATATTGACCTCACATATTGCATGTTTCACTATATCAATGTGTTTGACTGAGTCATAAAGATGACTCTAATAAATCTCTTCAAAGAATATGAGTATCTTTTAATGATTTACAAAATGATTCCCTGTTTATATTCTGTTGCTACAACCATAACTCTTGGCCATACTGTACCCAGAAGCATAGTACATCTCTCCGGTAACATAGAATCAAACCGCTAACAACCCGTCACAATAAAAGACACTAAAATATTCCTGTTGTGTTTTCACCAGGAAACCGGCCACGGTGAGTGAGAAGTCCAACCCGTCAAAGAGGCACCGGGACCGCCTGAACGCGGAGCTGGACCGGCTGGCCAGCATGCTGCCCTTTTCCCCAGACATCATCTCCAAGCTGGATAAACTGTCTGTGCTGCGTCTCAGTGTCAGCTACCTCCGGGTCAAGAGCTTCTTCACAGGTAAGAAGACACTTCGTCCTCCCCCAATGCCTTATAGGGAGTAGAGACTCACCACAGACACTACAGCACACTACAAAACAAGACACAGCTGTAAGTGTATGTAGTCGACTGCAAAATATAGATCTCAGTCTGTGTGAATGAGTGGAGATACATTCAGCGGTACATTCAGGAGAACTCTTCTCTTTTTAGGGACAGACATGAAGTCAGAGATCTCAGCTCCTGGGCACAGTGTGACAAGCTGAGAATATATCCTTAGTCTTTTCAATAGCAGCCTGGGAGCTTGTGTGGTTGTCTGAACCTACAATTTAAATATCCTGTTCAGGGTCTCACACTTGTTACACAAACTGTGTGAGACACATGGTTATTCAACATATCCTCAGGCATAGTTTTAAGAACATTCTGGTTGTGAGAAAAATTTTAAGTAAATTGTCATTTAGCACACAAGTGCATTTGAACAGGTTATTTGATGTTCATTTGCAATATTTTAAATGTTGGTTAGGTTTACGAGGGGTAATCAATGACATATATTATTAATTATATTATATTATTATTAAGTATATATTAATTATTTTAGCTTCTCTCCACTACTTCTTCAACAATCAACATCACTCTCCACTATCTTATACTGTAACGTTGTACAAATACTTTCGGGCTTATCATAACTTTCCTCCCTTTTTCTTGTTTTGCCTCCTCTTTTCTGTCTATCTCATGAGCTGTCTTCCATCCAGGTCTTGGTTATTTTTTATCAGGGTTGGGGTCAATTTGAATTGAGGGCAGTCAATTCAAGAAGTAAACTGACATTTCAATTCAATAATTGAAAACTGACATCTATTTTCAATGACTTCCCAACAAACTGAAGTAGAACCGATTGATTTCAAAGGTTGTTTGATATTTTTTTGCTTTCTATTCAAATCACTTCCTTAATTGACTGCCTTCAATTGACTGCCAATTGACTGCCAACCCTGATTTTTATGCTGTGGACTTGATTTTTATACTCGGCACTAAGTTACACTGAGTTACAGAGTGTCCCTCCAGTACAGTATCAACCAACAATCTGTAATACTTTAAAGTGGGGAAAGATGTTTTCCTCTCTGCCAGATGACCTGATAATGTTCTTTCTCTCTTTTAAGTCGTTACTTTCCCCTCAAGTCTCTTGCGTATTCAAACAATAGCGAAAACAGGCGGGTGCGTTCCAGCAACATCTATCATCAGTGTGTTTTGAGTGTCTGGCTCTTTTCGCTCTCTCTACTCCCTCGTTACTCCTCATCCACAGAGCGTTCAAATATTTATGGGGCACTTCAGAAAAAGACCTAAAAACATTTTGTGGGCCCGTGGCCTCCATGGCACTGAGGTCAAAACAAATCTCTCAGGAAACAGCTGAATGAGAGAGAGATTCCAAGCGAAACACGTGAGAGACAGAAAGAGAAAGTGAGAGAGATTGAGAGAGCTCAAATGAAACATGAGAGAGAGAGAGAGAAAGCGCGAGAGAGAGCGAGAGAGAGCGAGAGAGAGCGAGAGAGAGCTCAAACAAAACACGAGAGAGAGAAAGCTCAAATGAAACATGAGAAAGAGAGAGAGAAAGAGAGACAGAGAGAGAGATCTAAAACAAAACACATGCTCAACCCCAATGCTTTTTTGCCTTTATTATGAACAGGGATTCTACCTGCTGAAGTGTGAGTGGGGCACAGGGGCAATGAACATAAATTGCCTCATTCAAGGCAATTCCTTTGAGGATGCAACAGCAATCACAATCACATCAGTGCCTGTTGGGCTTTAAAATGGATTGGGGTGAACAGGTATACTGTAGTCAAGTAGAGAACGATTTGGCTGGAATGATCAATTAGCTTGGAGGAAGGCAGGAGCAGGACTGATGTACTCTGCTGTCCTTTTCTCTATGACACTGAAGCAGGGTCAAAGCTCACATACCCTGATGCACTTCCCTGACCTCTCAACTCTTTGCATGGTGGCACCTTTCGGGGACCCTTTAACCCCATTAACCTGACCTAGAGGGCAGTTTATCCATCACGCAGATCACAGGTGCTAAGGCTGTTGAAAGTGCCAGTGTGAGATGAAGACATGGTGGATTTAATGGATTTGATCACAGAGGGACTAGATATCATCAAAGCAACGTACAGTAGCTTGGAAATGTATTCTAACTTCAGTGGTGGGCATAGTGAAGAAATAATCATACAAAGGAATAGTTATTCTAATTTAGCCTGTTCTTATCTGTAATATGTAATACATGCCATTTAACAGACGCTTTTATCCAAAGTCACGTACAGTCATGCATGCATACATTTTACATATGGGTAGTCCCAGGAATTGAACCCACTATCCTGGCGTTGCAAGCGCCATGCGCTACCTACCGAGCTACAGAGGACAGTAGTCATGTTGAGCAGATTAGATGCTTTGATGCTTAGGTCTATTTAATGAGATCAATTATAGTTTGGCATTAAGCATTTGTCCTCCTCAGATCTCGATCATTCTCTGAATTGAATCTAGTCAGCTCTCATTTGTTACATGACTTCCTCGTAAAGACAGCAGGAATAGAACCTCACATAAAAGTGACGCCTTGTGTCTGCGCTATCCTATTATATCTAGTGGTTTCTTATTGGCCCCGGTCAGAATAAAAGGGTGCCGTCTTCCTTCCCACCACTAGGAGGACTAGAGGTCTCAGAGGCAGGATCAGGAGGGAGATGAGGATGGGAGGCATACAGATGGGAGGATGACTGGAAAAGACAGAAACAATAACGACATATCTGGGCCCGTATCCACAAAGCGTCTCAGACTAGGAGTGCTGATCTAGGATCAGGACCCCACCTGTCCATATAATCTTAACAATTGTTATCTGAAAGGCCCTAGATCAGCACTCCTACTCTCGGACGCTTTATGGATACGGGCCCTGGTGTCTGGTTTTGGCTGGATCAGGAGACAGTGGCTGATAGCGGTTATTTTCATACCAGGGGCGAACTAGCCATTTGGCATTTTGGGCAATTGCCAGATGGGCTGGTCCATTTTTAACATAGTTGGCTTGTCTTATTTGTTTTTTTTATGCAAAATGGTCATGTCCTGGCTAATAATGGGGCCTTGAAGAAGAAAATGGGCTGGTGTGGGGGCCTCAAAGAAGAAAATGGGCCGGTATGTTAGAAATGCCAGGGCTTATTTTTGGTCCCAGTCCGCCCCTGTCTCGTACCATTGGGTGGAGCAGAACAGAGTATACAGTAATAAAGAGTGTAGTGTGTACAGTTGCGTGCAAATTTACCCTAAGGGTCTAAGGGAACTGGATAACCCACAGTAATTGGAAAATGTTATAAAATATTGAGGTTTTGTTTGTATCAAGCCTATAAGACCTATTGGCATTATGTGAGTGTAGAATACATACGTGATACTTACAGTATATACTGTATACAGGTATATTGTTTAATATACAACAACCTATTGGTTACTGTTCAATTTATATGTTAAGAGGTCATGATAGCTAACCACTGTGTAGTGCAGTACTCATTTAAATCAATGCAGATTATTTCCAGTGCTCTTGAGGACTGTGATGAGCATGGATGTCTGGTATTTGAACTTTGAATGTGTGTCGACTTGATCCATCTATCATGTTCAGCTCTCAGGCCCTCTCCAAGGATTATGCCTCTAAGGTAGCTGCATGGTTGGAGGCAGTACAGTTGACTACATTAGATCCAGATAAAATATGGTTTGACTGAGTCGGCATACAATAGAATCCTTGTAGATTCCAATTGTATATCCTCACTGAAGGAAGTTGAACAGTATCCAATCCTGTCTCCCCCATGGGTTTGTGAGTAGTCAATAACTTGTGTGCCTCGACATAATGCAAAAGCTTTAGGTTACAATGAAGCCAGCACTAAACCTTTGCAGACATTTGCAGAACTGGAAGCAATCAACCTATGCTCAACGTAGCTCCTTTCTCTGTGTTTTCTGTGACACAAATCATAAAAGCCAAAAATGTTGCCTTGGTTTCCCCTATGTATGGTTAGGTAAGTCGTATTAGCCTTGATTACACATATAACTCAGGTCTCTAACCTAGTGGCTCCCAATGTTTTACTTTCTGACGCTGCTGAAGCCATTTGACCTGCCTGTGACCCAATAAATAGACCAAAGAATATGTTAAGCCTTAACCCAAAAGTCACTGACCATGACCCACTATTTGAGAACCACAGCTCTAGCCTCCCTCCCCTCCCCTCTGTGAGCGTGTGTGTGTTTATTTGTTCATTTGTTTATTCGGATCCCCATAAGCTTTTGCAGAAGCAGCAGCTACTCTTCATGGGGCCGACAAAAAAAAAACACAAAACATGACAAGTTACAAAACACGAATAGATTGATAGACACAACTTTTAAATAGAACGATATACAGGCAACACAACAAACAAATGATATAAACAATACAATTAAGACATTTATGTGCATGTGTGTTAGAGTGTGTCTGTGTGCGCATGTGTGTGTGTGTGTGTGTGTGTGTACGTGTGTGTGTTTATATGTTTACTCTCATCTACAACCTCCCAGTGTTTACAATGTTTTAATTAAACCAGATTACAGCACCGTATGAATCTGCCTGGGTTTTAGACACCAGATTGCTGTGTCTGTGACAGGACCTATCGTTGGGTCTCTGTTGTCAGAGCAGTGAGCTGTAATTCCCCACCATGTTTTAATGGCGGGTC
Source organism: Salvelinus fontinalis (assembly GCF_029448725.1). Classification (NCBI taxonomy): domain Eukaryota; kingdom Metazoa; phylum Chordata; class Actinopteri; order Salmoniformes; family Salmonidae; genus Salvelinus; species Salvelinus fontinalis. Next base: position 25,309,086 of record NC_074671.1, on the reverse strand, counting down.
ACAGCCCTGGGATTTCAGTGTAATTAGTCAGCTCTGGGTTTACACTGCAGATTAAGTAACCGTTCTCTTTTGTCTTCATGCTTCCAGTTATTCCCCCCGTGTATTCTATATTCCACTAAGCTCCTCACAGTCTATCCCACACGACAGGTCTGAGTCCTTTCAATCTCAATCTCTTCAGTCTCCAATCACACAGGAATGTGCTTAACGCTGTATATTAGGAAGGGTAATTGAAGGGTAAACCCAAATTTGTAGGACATACACTGCTTCGGTAAAGATAACAATAGATGCATATCCCTGGGTTTCTAACGTGAACTAACAGGTTTGACAAAAACATTCAGCGTAATAAGTTTACGGCATGTTTGCTAAGTTGTATGTTCTAGGTAGTGCTAGCTGCACAAATGTTGTGGGTTCACATGTACAGTCAATATACTATATAATGACTGTGCAATAAGGTGCTCTTGATAAGAGCGTCTGCTTTATGACTGTAATGCAACATAACGTAGCAGGAGGGACCAATAGAAACCCCCAAATAACTCTGCAACTTCACCAGTGAATCCCCATTGTTCCTGGTCCTCTGTGCTATCCACTATCACGCTACCTCTCAGATGTTATTTATTTTCCGTTATCAGGAAGTCAATAGGGCCTGTGATGAGGATCAGATGGGTTGAGTCCTGACCCAGTAATGAAGGACAGGCCCATCTGCTCTCCTTTCTCTCTTCCCCTCTATCAGTCCTGGGGATCTAATCCCTGCTAACGCACTGCAAGCTTCTGAAAGGCTGCAGGAATGGAAAGTGGCATATACTGAAGAACTGGAGGATCATTGAAATGGCTGTATTTTAGAGTCATATGATTTTAATCCAAGGCAAGACACTTATGCCATGTCTTGTAGTTATAGAATAACAATACGTTAAGATCAATAGTATCTGTGGAACATAATGAAAAGTGTGATAGAATAGAGAGATAGTTTCAAGATAGTTCGTTTCGAGTTTTATTAGTCGTATGTACGTAATGCACATGGTGTACGTCGTCCAATGAAATGCTTACTTGCAGGTTCCTCCTCGACAATGCAACAACAATTAAAAAATATAAAAGATAAGAATACGAACATAAAGTAAATGGCTCAGTAGAATAGAATGAACATTGTAGCATAAGTATAATACAGGAAGGAACAATTTATCGTCCAATATTTCCATGTGTACTGGGGAAGGGGGGATGGGGGACACTGTATGAACTGAGCAGTATAATAACAGCCTGGTAGCAGCAGTTGTGATGTGTGTGTGTGTGTGTGTGTGTGTGTGTGTGTGTGTGTGTGTGTGTGTGTGTGTGTGTGTGTGTGTGTGTGTGTGTGTGTGTGTGTGTGTGTGTGTGTGTGTGTGTGTGTGTGTGTGTGTGTGTGCCTGCTGGGTGCACTAGCCTAGAATTACAGTAAAACATCTACAGTATGTGTACTGTTTCTACAGTTCAGAGAGATCAGTGTGGCTGTGTGACGGGCTGTGTGACGGGCTCTGTGGCTGTGTAATGGGCTGTGTGATGGGCTGTGTGATGGGCTGTGTGATGGGCTGTGTGATAGGCTGTATGGCTGTGTGATGGGCTGTTATTTACTCAGAAAGACCATGACATTCTTGTATGTGTGTTGATGCTAGGCAAACAGCAGCTGAAATATGACATAGACTTAGATAAAGAAGCACCCAGTCGGCATGCCCTGCTACCCAGGCAGAGCATTTCCACTTCCATCTGTGGGCTTGGTAGTCAAGCGATGGGAGGATGGCCTTACAGACAGTTTGGACTGCCAGCCAAGGTGTGACTAAGGCTTATTTTGACGACGTCTTTCACCGTCTCTCTTCTCGCCCCGGGCGGCGCGCCGTGCTCCTCGTAGCTGACTGATCGGGTTTCCCTTTCGCCCATCATCACCCCTACGGGGCCTGGCACATTGGGCTGGCACTCACACACACCTCCTCCCTGACACTCCCTCCTCTGGACAAGGGGAGGCATAAGGCAGATGGCTAAGGGGACAAATGGGACCTCCTGCTGCGGTAATTTTTTTTGCCACCTCTGGTTATATCTGTCACTGAGGGTTGATCAAATACAAGCCTGGGCATGTTCGCGTTAGTGTCTAAGCTGGCTAACAATTATCAATGCAAGATAATCTTTTCATTCTCAATTACTCTGTTTCCGGCCTCTGAGATACAGCGTCCATGCTGAAAGATTCGAACAGAGTTGTGAAACCTAATCCAATCTAGAGATGTGATAAATTTAAGCTTGGCAGCAATCTTTGCTTCTTATAAACTGCTGATAGTGCTGCTGGGGATGTCTGACGGAGTCACACATAGCGTTAGTGGATTTCTGAAGTTCCAATGAAAACACAACAATGATTTATAGAGATATGTTTGCGTGTCTAATGTACCCAGTCCTCAGAGAGCATCCATAGTGCAACGTGGGACTTGAAGTCTGATTGAAGTCTGTTTGAGCTCCCGTCATTCTAAACCGAATCAGAAGGAACTGCAAAGGGCCATTTTGCTGCATGTTTAGGATGCTTTTCCCCCTGTAATTAGATTGGGTCTCCTACAGTCGTTATGTGCTCCCATTAGAGATGAGTAAGAGAACTAGTCTCATCCAGTGAAAACTGATGGGGTTCTATGACAGAGCCAGAGCAGTTCAGTTCAGGTCCATCCATTGGTATCACAATAACAGTTGTTTAGTCTGACTGCCCTGTGCTCTTCAAGAGAGTGTACTATCATATTGAAATCCCCTAGGGCCACGTGCACACTCCTACACTCATGCATGCACGCGGGCGCGCACACACGCACACAAATCCCCAAACATGCACGCACACACACACACACACACACACACACACACACACACACACACACACACACACACACACACACACACACACACACACACACACACACACATACACAGACACACACAATCACACACAAAAAACCTGTCTCCAACCTCGTTCCTTCCTTACACAACAGGTTGGATGTTCGTCACCACACAGTTACTGTAAATGTGTGGGATGAGGTCAATTATATTTCTATGCGTTACATGGTAAATCAAAATGTTTTAAAGGCCTCTATATCGGATTTCATGCTTATTTTAACCTCTGGAACATGTGTTTCATTAGATCCATCTGTCAGTGTGGCTCTGTTTTGTGTTGAGAGGTTCAACAGCCTGCATTATCTACACTTTATCTGTGATAATCCTATAAAATCTTTCTAAATGTTGTTTTCCAACCTAATACAGATGTAGGATCTTAATTTGATCACTATTCTGTTTCTGAGAATTTTATTGCACTGCAGGAATTGCAGATGAGCTTTGTGATTTACATAAATGCACTGAAAACAGTATTGCACTTTTCATGTAGCCTACTTTTGGCAAGCTAATAGCCTAACCACTAAATGTTCAAATCCTGTTGCTGCAGGATTATTTTGCAGTGACAATAAGGCCAAAATAAGATCTTACATTTGTACTGTAGTCTGAGGAACTTTGTCAATATTTGTACTTTTTTAGATCAGCTTGTTGGCTTCGCACGCAGACTTGTTGACATTGCGCATAGTAAATTCAGACCTGGCTGTGTGCCAGAGGGGGTTGTCTGTGGAAACAATGTGATGTAACTAAATGTCAGGTACTAGTTGACATGAAACTAAGGACTGGACCTTCCTGCCACAGTGCAACACTTTGAGGAAACTGCTTTGGTAAGACATGTCTGCCTCTTTTGTCCTCAGCACTATAAATGAGCCAAGAATGGGGAAGAGGGTGGCTACAGGAACCTAAACCTCATGCTCAATGTACGTCAGCAATATGTCGGGCCCTAGACGTCCTCCGGTTTTAATCACGCCACAAAGGCCCTTGTGTCCCACTAAACTTTTCTACCTTGAGGTCGTCGATCAGGAAGTTGCCCCATACATATGAAACCTCTGGTCGGAGAAGTCCCTTAGTTTAGCACTATAGAGTGCAATGATGCATCAACATGTTGTTGACATGTAAGCTAAGACTTACAACAGGAGATTTCAGACAGTGAAAGTCTGTAAACTGTGTCAGTATTTGCCATGGGCACAGGATCAAACATGTCTCCACAATATTGAGATACTGTACTGTACATACAATATACACTGACTGTACAAAACATTAGGAACACCATTATATAGACTGACCAGGTGAATCCAGGTGAAAGCTATGATCCCTTATAGATGTCACCTGCTAAATCCACTTCAATCAGGGTAGATGAAAGTAAGGAGAGAGGTTAAAGAAGGATTTTTAAGCCTTGAGACAATTTAGACATGGATTGTGTGTGTCTGCCATTCAGAGGTTGAATGGGCAAGACAAAAGATTTAAGTGCCTTTGAACGGGGTATGGTAATAGGTGCCAGGCGCACCGGTTTAAATGTGTCAAGAACTGCAACGCTGCTGGGTTTTTCACGCTCAACAGTTGCCCGTGTGTATCAAGAATGGTCCACCACCCAAAGGACATCCAGCCAACTTGACACAACTGTGGGAATGATTGGAGTCAACATGGGCCAGCATCCCTGTAGAATGCTTTCGACACCTTGTAGAGTCCATTTCCCAACGAATTGAGGCTGTTCTGAGGGCAAAAGGGAGTGCAACTCAATATTAGGAAGGTGTTCTTAATGTTTTGTACACTCAGGGTACAGACTCACGACACTGAACAAGGGATAACAGTGGAAGTGTGCCGTAATGTTTTATCAATTAGTGATTGTGACAAGTTGTAGACATCCACCCCAAAAGTTAATGATGTGTGGAGTTGCACATCTTAAAAGCATTTAGAGAACAAATGTTTCACTATGCCGTGCCGTCTACATGGTTGGCTAATTGTGTAAATGACTAAAAGAGGCAACAGAGGCACCAATCTCCAGACAGATAAAGCATACTAATTGACCGTTCAATTGGTGCTTGTGACCAAACTGCCACCCAACTATTGTGTCACGGTGAAGGAACAATAAAACCAGACAATAAAGTCATCACTTGAACATTTATCACGATCCCACTACAAAGTAAAGACTGCAACCCTTGTAAATCCAGTACCTTGTGTGTCTCATGTAGATACACGGTCAGTTATTTTGCACGCGATATATTGCGCCCGAGGGATCCTGGGGTTTCAACGTATCGTTACAGTTGAATGTCATGTGTCAAAACAGGTCTGACGAATTATCCAAAGTGACGAGCCGTTGCCGCTGTGCTGCGGTGTCAGAGAGGACCAGAACAGAATCCTAGATAAGTTGCCCGTGGCCGCATTCCTCTTCGTTCCTCATCCTGCTGATTCCGTTCCACTATTCTTCCCTGTCACCCCAAACGTTCTTGAGAAGACAAAGGTCATTCCTGCCTATGTCAAACATTTTTGTCTTTTGAATTACTGTAACGTGGACTCTATTCTCATGGTGTTCTGACCTCCTGTATGTGTACATTCTGTCTAGTGCATAGTGAATGATGTTACAGCATGTACATACATTCGGAAATGCTATATTATATGCTTTTAGTGAGTCTTATAATCACCTATAAAGTGATAGCGGGTACTAAAAATGTGATCGTAATGCATTATAAACGGGTGTGGTTCATAGAAAGGCCTACTATTGTCTCCCTACTGCTAACATAACCCAGTGTGTCCAATCCAATGTCCGCCACAATATCTTCTTCCTCTACAACAACGGACATCTGATTGCTCATCTTTACATCTCTCCCGATTATCCCCTGCGATGGAACCTGAAGATGACCCGAGCCATGTATTTAGAGAGTTAGGATATGTACGTTTCATGACACTACAACATTCTATGGCAGCCATGTTAGCTCCCTATTACCAATACATGGGGAATATTTGAACAATTCTATGTATCTGAATATCTAGAATTAGAACAATATTAAAAATTCTAAAAAGGTTTGCTGAACCCCGTAAATGCATGGCTCTGGTGATGATGAGTGGTCCTCGTTCTTCCCCTGAATGAAGGATGAGGAGTGTTGTTAAGGCTCTGTGATTATCAACCCCACTAAGAGATATGTTTTAGTCATTTAGCAGACACTCTTATCCAGACCATCTTACAGGAGCAATTAGGGTTATGTGCCTAGCTCAAGGGCACATCGATAGTTTTTCACCCAGTCGGCTCTGAGATTTGAACCAGTGACTATTAAGTTACTGGCCCAAAGCTCTTAACCGCTTGGCTACCTCCCGAGACACAGTTCCCTCCAGTCACTTCATTCACACTCTGAGAGCTGACACCCCTGCTGCGTATTCCTATTGAATCCACTGTGTAGGAATCTCTTCCCATCTGCGTGTGCTTCACTGACTTGGAGCATCTCTCCCTACGACAGCTCCTGACAAACCTAAATGCCAATATTGCCCTTTTTTTTTGCCGTTGCACACAATGCCATGGGTAATTATTTATGCATTGCGTGAGCAAGTTATGTTTGCATGAGCAACATAAGTATACGTGTATGCTTATCATTCCATTTGCAATGCAAATATGAATGCTTCTTCCTCCCGTTGAGGTAACTAATACGATAATGCGATTCTATCCGCTGAATTGAACATTCGTTGCAAAGAGCTTTTGACCTTGTAACTCAGCTCTATATAATACTATAAAATAGTGTTAACATGTTAACCTCTTGTATGTGTGCAGTAAGGGTCTGAATGACAAGCTGGTGTATGTATTTAGGATCCTAATGTCTAACTCGTTGGCCGTTTGAATCAAAGGCTTGACGCTCCCTTTGTCTGAGCTGACCTCTCCGCTTGAGTGGCCACTGGCGAACAAAGCCCACAGGACGCCCCCCAGGATCACAAATGGCCATAAGTGAATTACCACAAATCCTTATTGAGGGGCCTCACACTGCAAACAGAAAACAGCAAACTGTTACTGTTGAGCACCACAGAGCAGCACAGAGCTGAGAACACAGCATGGCGGTTTGTTTGTGTGCCCTTCATATGGAACCGAGAGGCCCTTTGTTGGCCCAACACCATTGTTGGAGTCTGTCCTCTGTAATCACAGTCAAGCAGGCTGCTAAGCTCTAAGGTCAGACAAGCGAAATGATGTTCCCCTCCCCTGCATGTCACTTAGGCCTTTATACATCTCAATGTACTGGCAATGAGCTAGATAGGCAATATGTAGGAAGCAGCTATTGCTTTGTTTTCCATTTATATAGCAATTCATTCTCAGTTAGCAACTCCTGCTGTTCATTCATATGTTTCGATTCATGTTTTGGGGGGGTTAATATGAATTTGCACTCAACAAGGTCTTCAAATGTTAATCAGCTGTTATAAAAAGACAATGTTTGTTATGACAAATGAAATGTTTATTGGGCTGTTAGATTTGATAATTTTTGGTCTTTTAAGACTGTAACAACCACATACAAATACCTGTTTTCCTCTGTGTAAGTACACTGTATTGTTTGCAGATGTGGTACCTAGTATTTAACTAGGCAAGTCAGTTAAGAAAAAATTCTTATTTGCAATGACAGCCTACCCCAGCCAAACCCTAACCCAGACGACACTGGGCCAATTGTGCGCCACCCTATGGGACTCCCAATCACGGCTGGTTGTGATACAGCCTGGAATCGAACCAGGGTTTGTAGTGACACCTCTAGCACTGAGATGCAGTGCCTTAGATTTCCTTGTCCCATCACACCCTCGTGACTCCTTGTGGTGGGCCAGGCACCTGCAAGCTGACTTTGGTCACCAGCTGGACGGTGTTTCCTCCGACACATTGGTGCGGCCAGCTTCCGGGTTAAGTGAGTGGTGTGTCAAGAAGTAGTGCGGCTTGGCAGGGTTGTGTTTTGGAGGACGCATGGCTCTTGACCTTCGCCTCTCCCGAGTCAGTAGGGGAGTTGCAGCGATGGGACAAGAATGTAACCACCAATTGGGGAGAAAAAGGGCTAAAAATGTGTACTTTTTAAAATCTTTATTTAAAATGTGTATTTTTTAAATGTAATAACCCCTCCACCACCCACCCTCTTCAGAGGACAAATAACTTAAAAAAAAATGTAAAGCTTTTTTGCTGCATATACATACATTTTACATATACATTTTACATACACGTTTTGCATGCACATTTTACATACATGGTACTTTTATATAAAGCAGTCCCATAACAATAATACTTTAGCAAACATAAGCTCTTTAATCCCCCCCAAAAAGCCAGTGTTTGACTTAAGTTGTTTAACTTAAACCGAAGCACTTCGGTATTGAAAGCTGTTGTATATGTATTCATCTTATATATTTTTTATCTGATATTTTAGATGGATAAATGTATTGATAGTGATATTTAAATGTGTTTTGCATGTCTGTCCAGTTTTCAGGGACATATAATCCAGCTAAACACCTTTATTTTTCAAAGGTGCATTTAACCATGCCTTCCAGTAGATTTTGCTAATCAAGCAATTGATTACAACGCATCACCAACCATAGACTTGTTGGCAGGAGTCCGGTCTCCCCCCATTGCCAGTTTCCTATATCAGGACATATTAGCTATCACGCAGGATTTCGACAATTTGAGATGGGCGCTCACAACGGGCGCACTGTTGGCAGTAAAAGGATCTGTTAATGAATAAATCGAGGGGCAAGCTTTTCAGTATGGCTGTTCCAGCGAAAAGTAATGTCGGGGTAACAAGGTGGTCCTGGGCATGACCCCAAGTTAACAATGTGGGCAAAGATTGGTGTGGAAGAAGGGAGCGATTATGGAAAACCAGCCAATCAGTAAAGTGCTGTACTGTACTGGACATTGGGTTACCATGCTGTCACTGGGTTCACCAGCCAACATTTACTGTCCTGTAAATTGATCTGGTTATATGTGGTGATAGGATGAATTACTCCATTGGGGGTTAGGGTTAGAACGCACAAAAGAATATGCAGAAAACTTTGTTATTTATATACTTCTCTGGCCCACCTGTCTGTGTGACATACTGTATAACACAGAGCAATGGCAACGGAATGAGGGAAGCAGAAAATATTTCATTGTTGTATGAGAGAAGAGAGGGAGAGAAAGCGAGAGAGAGGGAGAGAAAACAGAGAGAGAATTTAAAAGAGAGAAAGAAAGTGAACTGGAGAAAGGAGCTAACACAAACAACAGTGGATGGCTCCAAGCACATAAGGGAGTAATTGCTCTGAATGAGAAGTGGCAGAGGACAGTTACGACTAATGAATGCTCCAGTTATTCGCTGCAGAACCCTTTGCGTGACTACTCCTTGGCAGGGCTCTCGAGCCCCCAAGCACAATTTGTAACACAGAAGAAACTAAGGTATGTTATAAGTGTTTGACAGTAAACAGGGCCACGCCAGGCCCTAATGCTGCCGGATTTACAGCCTCGGCCTCACTAGGCTTTTGAATGACATCACGTCGCTCAGCACTGCAGGGAGATCAGCTTTGAGGCTTTAAATGTCTAAAACTGAGCTGCCGGAGTAAAATAAAACAGAGAAAAGAAGCTGTACGTGAGAGATGGGTAGGGAAGAATGTATCAGTAGACTTCTGATGAAGTGTTTCTCTTCACAAGATGGAGTCAGTGGTGCTTAGTGTCTGCATGGCATTCCGTTGATTGATTGTTTGTGCCACGGTGTCAAACTCACCCTATTTCATCTAGTTGTGTCTCTTTGAGAACTGCAGTGTCATTTATTATCTGAGCATAAACTAATAATAATAATTTAATTAACAAGCTGGGGAAAAAATTATGTGAAAAAAACCACACATTTGTACGCCATTCATAAATTCTCAGCTTCAACATTCTAACAGCCAAGAGCTCCAGTTAAACACGTAAAGATTTCATAGTGATATTTACTTATTTATGGGCTGGCATTGGCACCTCTCAAAGACCCAACAGGAAATGTGTTTGTTTTCTGCAATAGCTTCTGTCTCATTTCCAATTAAACAGCACTCAGTTACAAAGCGCAGCGCTGGCGTTTTACAGGCCTCATCCCAGATGTCTATCATTATAGCAACTGAAATTGAGCTAATCTGAGCTAATGAATTGGGGCCCTATGCCAGTTGTACAGCACTTTGTATTTGGCCACTGTACAAAGAGCACAAACACTCTTCCCCATTGCCTGTTAATGATGCCTACTGTACATGCATCACCATGGTTTTCTATGTAAGTTGGTCGCACACCTGAGCTGTCATGGGCACATACTTTAAGTGCCCATATCTGAAATAACAAAGTGAAACCATAGTCTAGCCTGGTAACCCGAACCTCTAGCCTACTAGCCCACTTTGAAGCAGTTACTGTCAAAATCATCCCTGATCCTGACCTTATTACAGTGAGACCTGGTGCTACGAATACAGATCGCTATAATAACTTACTCATGGGACAATGCAGAATGAATGACTATGACATCAAATAATACAATGTCTTCTTATTGTTACGGAATTCTTGATTTGATTTCGATAAATGTCAACTAGTACGATTTCACTCAAAAATAAACGACTAAGGGTCGAGGGCATGCTATTTTCTTTTAACATTAGTTCATCAAGATGTGCCCCTGTACTAGCTACAAACGGGAGGTAGCTACAAGCGCAAAGGAAGAATTCCATGCCACGCACGGTCTGTTGACATGGCCCTGAGTATAGTGTTTAAATTGGCCAGCTGAGGAACAGTATGTTGTGCTCATATTCAGCAGCTGCTGGGGCTCCCTTGGCAGAGCACCCGTATAGGTTGCGTGCGATGCCGGGGAAATTCTCCACACTAATGTACGTACTAGTGTTTGTTTTCATCAGAGCGCCAGTATTAAATGTGCATCAACAGAGCAGCACCCAAACCCAACCCCAATCGGGACCTGTTGACCGTCGCCTCCCACCTCAGCCGTTGTCGACGATGTCATCGACATTTCATTAGGCGTTGAATGACACGTTTTTTTCTCACTCTTATCAGTTTCTCGCATGGGTTCACGAGGTCTCCTCTTGGGGAAATGTGGAAGTTCTGAACCATAGAATTGAGAATTTGAACTTTGATCCAAACTTCCATATTCAGATGGAATTCTCTACCTGTAACAAATTCCCAGTTTTTTCCTCCCAGCCGCCAACAGACATCACACAGTAGATCCACAGAGAAATTTAAGGGTGCAACACAAGAATCCATGAACATGACTCAGTCGGACCATGTCGTAAAAAAAGACCATAATAACATCAATTGAACGTTCCAGTGGCTGTTTGAAGTAACATCACCCCTATTACTTGATACAGTAAATTCAACATGCCTCGCGCTGAGACGACTCAAAGGGCACATTCATGGAGACGCAGACGCCCTTTCACAGAGGGAAGTCGGATCTACAGGATACCGATCCGTTCGCACGCAATGTCGTTAATGTATTTAAACATACCGTGGTTTAATCACGGCAATATCTAAATTATTTTCAATGATTCCCTGCTTTATGGTGTGTGTTTTTTCTCCTGGTTTACATTCACCGCTTGGTAGGTTTTACTATATAATTGTTTCCATTCTGGCCAAATGTCCTCATCTGCTTGCATGCGCCTACCCTATTAGGGTTTGGTACTTCCCTTATGCACTACGCTTTTCTGCGCGCGAACTACAGGTCAACACGGTCTAACTGTCAATCCATTCATAGTGACAATAGTGGTAGGTGGATTGTTTGTCCAGATCAGCAATAGGCTAATTAGCAATCATACCACACGTACAATCATTAAAAGCTGCACCAAAGTTCTATAGTCCACAAGAACAAAGAGAATAGGTGACAGGCAGCGGAGAGGCCAGTTGCGTCATTACGCACGAAAGAACAGTGAAGACATGAGACACGCAACTCAAAGCTCTCCTATTGATCTTGTTTAAGGACAATACAATTATCCTACATAGACCAGCCTAAAACACCACAATGCAAAAAATACTGCATTGTTGTTTTTAAAAGTGAGTACAAAATTATATGTCATATGAATAAAGTCGCAAGAGCCCTGTGAATTTAATGTTTCATTCGTTACGGGTCTACTGTCGACAGTTTCTAAGGTCTAGGAAGGCACAGTATCAGGCCAGTCCGGCTGTATTTTTACTTCTGATGCTGAATGTGCTGTCTGTTGCGAATCATCATTCTCCCAATAATAATGTGGCCACATATGCTCTCAGCAGGCCCAGTTATTCAGGAATGTTTAACACGCGCTCTGCCTCCTCTCAAATCCAAGCGGCTATTCCTTGCACACCTACAACCTAATGCTTCAGTATAGCCTAAATATTTTGTCATTTAACTTTTAAAATGTTTGACCTTTTATGTGTGGCATAAACACAACCAGTCACAATGTTTTCATCTGATTAGGCTACTTCAAAGTCTCCCGTATGCTACCTGCGCACGTTCGTCCACTCCAAACTGTGCACCGGCCATTTAATGAATGTAAGCAGTCATTAGTTACAAAACACCAAAAAGTTGAATGACATTCGGAGATTGTCAAGCCAAGGCTTCCATACTGGGTACAAGGTATGGAGGAATGTATTTTCTGTTTGTCAAGATTGACATAGGTCTAGTCTATGTGGTTGTGGTGTCGAAAACACAACGCATGATGTTGAAGCACCCGAAGTCGGTAATCAGTATGCAGTTAGGATTTGCTAATTGGTTGTGTGGTGCATTGGCACAGAAACCTGATGGTGGAAAATGATAAATATAGCATCGCTGATCACTGTCTGCAGCCAGCTATGATTGTAGTGTAATGAAACAGACAGGGAGAGAGCTTGTCTGTGGTGGTTGACAAACCCTCAACCGTCTGACTTGTAGCCCTGCATGGCATCGACAGTGCCACAAAACCATGTTGAAGTGGCAAAGTCGATATCCACATTTATAAACACAGGGTCGCTACAGTTATTGTAATTTGTGGTTGTAATTATACGTTTTGAGTTAATTCATTGGGTGGGTTCAATACAAGGGGGGTGTCATGTGAAAATATCATTAACCTTGGGGAGGGGGGATGCATTTTGTGAGTGGTAATATCGTGAGTGACACTTAGTATGATATTTTATCTTTATATGTGGAGGCATTGTTGTCATTGGACTGGGCCCAGATGCAACTATATCACTTGTATTGGTGCTGTTATGATTCGTGTAGCAGATAAAGTGCTCCTGTCTTGTCATGTTCTGCCTCCTTGACTCTTCAATTATTCCGACGGAGTTTACACCCTTCTGCCTCTGTGTCAACACCACTCCCTGGCCTAAGGGCCTGGCGAGGCCCACAACACGGCACCACACCTTGGTGTTCCCTCTCTCGTTCTCTCTCTCTCTCTCTCTGACTCTCTCGCTGAGTCTCTCTCTGTCTCTCTCTCCCTCCCTCCCTCTCGCTCTCTCTCTCGGTCTCTCTCTCTTCTGTCTGTCCTCTCTCTGTGTATCATGTATGCTCGTTCTCTCCCCCCCTCCTCTCTCTCTCGCGCTCTCTCTCTTTCGTCTGTCTTCGCTCTGTGTATCATGTATGATCTTTCTCTCTCTCCCCCTCCTCCCTGACTCTGTCTCTCTGTCTCTCTCTCTGTCTTTCCCTCTATCTCTCTCTCCCTCCCTCCCTCCCTCCCTCCCTCCCTCCCTCCCTCCCTCTCTCTCTCTGTCTCTCTCTCTCTCTGTCTCTCTCTCTCTCGTCTGTCCTCTCTCTGTGTATCACGTATGATCTTTCTCTCTCCCCCTCCTCTCTGACTCTCTCTGTCTTTGTCTCTGTCTCTGTCTCTGTCTCTCTCCCTCTCCCTCCCTCTTTCCTTCCCTCTCTCTCTCTCTCTCTCTCGTCTGTCCTCTCTCTGTGTATCATGTATGATCTTTCTCTCTCCCCGTCCTCCCTCCCACCCTCCCAGATTTACCGCCACCTCTGGTCGTCACAATATTTTGTGTAGATTCACAGAAGGCTCAGGATTCTGGGTGCCTTGGGTTCACAAGTGATGACATAATATGAAAATCAAAAACAGGGATTCCAGGATGTATCTGGAAAAACACATCAAAACCTAGAGGCCATTTTTATTCGACATTACGCTCTGCATATACAGTATGTGTCAGCGTTATTTCCCTAAGATAATGACATTTCAAAGCATCCAGGAGCTCATGTGGATCAGCCATTAAATTACAGCATTTGAAAAGAAAGCTAAGACAATTAGCATAGCGAAACATCAAATGGCCACAGCCACCCCATCTGTGTGGAACTGCTGGAGCTCGCTCGGTCTGTCCGGAGGTTTGGATTCAATTAAGTCGCTGAACTTGGCCACATGTGACAATTTCTAGCCCCGACCTTCACACGCAATGCACTGCAGCCTCTCAAATTGTGACTTCCACCCAACCCAACCCACCCCACCCCTACCTCTCCCACCCTCTCTTCAGTCTCAGTTGTTATTGTATGTTGGCTGGCACAGTATGTCTGTGACAGGGTGCGGGCAGGGGAGAACATGGGAGTCGGACACAGGCGGTCAGTGGACAATGGTAGGCTTTGTCAATGCGCCATCGGAATTCGAGAGCTCCAGACAGCCATTACCATGTCATGGCCCAGTCTGACAGAAACACAAAAACCTCCTCGTTCTGTTGAGAGGAAAAAAGAGAGGGGTGTAAATAGGCGCTGAGTTTCAATGGACTAATTGACTGGTTAGGGCCTGACTTGTCAAAGTGGAGTGGAATCCAGGCTGTATCACAACCGGCCGTGATTGAGAGTCCCATAGGACGGCAGTGGTGGAAAATGTACTCAATTGTCATACTTGAGTAAAAGTAAAGATACCTTAATAGAAAATGACTCAAGTAAAAGGGAAAGTCACCCAGTAAAATACTACTTGAGTAAAAGTCAAAAAGTATTTGGTTTTAAACATACTTAAGTTTCAAAAGTAAATGGAATTGCTAAAATGTACTTCAGTATCAGCGCAAACTGTGGGAGGCCCCGGTGTACAACTGAGCAAAAGGACAAGTACATTAGAGTGTCTAGTTTGAGAAACAGACGCCTCACAAGTCCTCAACTGGCAGCTTCAGTAAATAGTACCCACAAAACACCAGTCTCAATGTCAACAGTGAAGAGGCGACTCTGGGATGCTGGCCTTCTAGGCAGAGTTCTTCTGTCCAGTGTCTGTGTTCTTTTGCCCATCTTCATCTTTTCTTTTGATTGGCCAGTCTGAGATATGGCTTTTTCTTTGCAACTCTGCTTAGAAGGCCAGCATCCTGGAGTCGCCTCTTCACTGTTGACATTGAGACTGGTGTTTTACAGGTACTATTTAATGAAGCTGCCAGTTGAGGACTTGTGAGGCGTCTGTTTCTCAAACTGGACACTCTAATGTACTTGTCCTTTTGCTCAGTTGTGCACCAGGACTTCCCACTCCTCTTTCTATTCTGGTTTGAGAAACTTTGCGCTGTTCTGTGAAGGGAGTAGTACACAGCGTTGTACAAGATCTTCAGTTTCTTGGCAATTTCTCGCATGGAATAGCCTTCATTTCTCAGATCAAGAATAGACTGACGAGTTTCAGAAGAAAGTTCTTTGTTTCTGGCCATTTTGAACCTGTAATCGAATCCATGAATGCTGATGCTCCAGATACTCAACTAGTCTAAAGAAGGCCAGTTTTATTGCTTCTTTAATCAGAACAACAGTTTTCAGCTGTGCTAACATGATTGCAAAAGGGTTTTCTAATGATCAATTAGCCTTTTAAAATTAGCAACTTGGATTAGCTAACACAACGTTCCATTTGAACACAGGAGTGATGGTTGCTGATAATGGGCCTCTGTACGCCTATGTAGATATTCCATAAAAAACAACCGTTTCCAGCTACAATAGTCATTTACAACATTAACAATGTCTACACTATATTTCTGATCAACTTGATGTTATTTTAATGGACATAAAATGTGCTTTTCTTTCAAAAACAAGGACATTTCTCAGTGACCCCAAACTTTTGAGCGGTAGTGTGTATGTTAATACTTTTATTAAAGAGCAGCAACCACAGTTGTGTCATAGCATCCTGCCACCGTAGCATCCTGCTGAGCTCAGCTCACAACCGGCCGTGATAGGGAGTCCCATAGGGCGGCGCACAATTGGCCCAGTGTTGTCCGGGTTTGGCTGGTGTAGGCCGTCATTGTAAATAAGATTTTGATCTCAACTGACTTGCCTAGTTAAATAAAGGATAAATATATATATTTTTTAAATAAAACAGCAGCAGAGACAAAGGGACTGCTGGCCCTTTAAGAGGCTTTGGTGAAGTGGTAGTGGTGTAGTGCAGGACGGCAGGCGGGGGATTGCGTGACTGCAGCAGTCTGGGCTCTGACCTCAGAAAAGTGGTTATGAAAACGATCTGTCGAACAGAGGAGCGCAGGAGACCAGCCTTGCAGAAATGAGCTTGAGCTTCCGCAAAACACACGCACGCACGCATACACACTAAAACACTTACGCAAATCTTTACAGATGAACCTATACAGACACATACTTAGACATAGAGAAGCATGCACCCACACACACGCATACACACGCACGCACGCACGCACACACACACACACACACACACACACAAACACACTGCAATCATTCACAGGCAGCGGCCAGAGGGGGACAGTGTGATATTTTAAAAACAGACTGGCTCGGGTGCTGATCTATATCTCTGGAGTCTAATAGCCTGTGACTATTGAGGCAACCAAAATAAAGAGGAATTTAAACAGGAGGAGTTAAAAAGGGAGATGGCGTGCCTAGACGGCCGGGATATAAAAAGGGAGATAAAAAAAGGAGAGCAGGATTATTTCCGTCAGCAGGGCTCACGGAGCCTCCGGGTCAGGTATCCTATTCCAGTATGAGGATCACATGCTGGGAAAATCAAGGAAAGATTCCTGTCTGCTGCCATAACTGTGTGGAAACTATCAGTTATGAGTGGATAAGTGAATGAATGAACAATTTGTCACGTAAACTGTCCCCAGTACAAAACTGCAAAGACTGTAGACACTTCTCTGTTGGTGATGTCATTAACTCCGACAACACCGTTCCTGACCCTCTCTAGTCAATGCTGAATTCACAGTCATTTAGTCTTTGTCAGAGTTGATAAAAACCCTCAAAGCCTTTAAAATCCTTTATTAGGCAGAGGTTATTGAGCTCAACAGGAGAGAGAGAGACACTCTTGCAGCATTACATTATATTACCGTGTATAGATTGTGTGTGAATGATAATGACAGCCTCCGCTGCAGTGTTGCACATCGAATCCCATGTTTGAATTGTTCGATGGAGAGGTAGAGTGAGAGAGAGAAGGGGAGGAGATGGGGGAAGTTGGGGTGGTGGGGGAGGTGGTGGTGACAGTTTTTCCCCATGGGGACAGTGCCACCGCTTTTTCCTGTTCACATTGTCAATATTTACATTTACATCCCTCCACCTGTAAATTGCTCCCTCTCTTCCCTCCTTTCCTCCCTCTCTCTAATGAGTGCATGTCACACTGGCTGTGCTGTGAATCTGTGGGATGAGAGTGTTGCTAGCAAATGAAGACGCATTCTGCAAGCGCAGTCAATGCACCCTGTGGAAGTAATACATTAAACTCTTACGCTACTGCATGATTTTGGTATGGCCTTTTCTCATTATGTTAAGACATTTATGGCTTGAGTCAGGATAGGGATGGTACGCTATTGATTTGAGTGTGTGCTGAGCTTAATCTTGGCAAAGAGGTGTAAAATATAAATATTGTGCTACACAAATGCTCTTTGGGATTTATGTACCATATACCAGCACAACTAAACTGCGTTTTGTTTGAAACGTTTTTAACAGTTTGGGAAGGTTAATATTTATCATATTTATTCCAGAAATTACTCACTGGTTTTGTTCCAACATTGCCCCCAACATTTAACCTATAGGGGCTTGAAAAATGAATAGACACAAGACAAGATGATATGAAGAATGTTAATTCAATCAGTGTCTCTAACTATTCTAAAAATAAAATGGTGAGTCACTATTCTTACATCATCCCCACTAGTCCAAGTCTTCGTCATGGACAGCGGCGGCCATCTTAGTCATCATGGGCAGGAAAGAGGGCATAAGCATGGGACAGAACACAATAGGATGACTTCCCTTCCCTCTGGTGTTACACAGGAAATGACCTCCGCCAGCCCTGCTCTCCCCAGAGTCAAGCTGTCTGTGTCCATTATGAGAAGAGAACAATGAGAGGGACACATGCAGATCCCATTCACTTTACAACCAATGACTTTTAGAAGGACAGTTTACTAGTGATGCTGCAGTCCCTGCCAGTTTCCCATCAGATCGTCCTCGTATAAGTTTAGGTATCCAGCTGCAGTCGTCTTAGATTTCCTAGTGTCACCCGATTAATCTCTAATTTCACCATTTTACTATTTTAAACTCTTTGACTGGGCTCTAAGGAAGCCTACTGCCGCACCTAATGACATTCTCCCATTCCAGAGAAAATCTAGAATCTCCGTGAGGCAAACTTCCAAATTAAACTGCTGATAAATTGGATTTAAATTATGTTTATACTTTCTGCAGAGTTTTGAGTGATGGAGCTATTGAAACTAGGGATATGCTCTAAAATCTTAATTGCATAATAAATCCACCATCCATGGAGATTAGTGCAATGTAATCAAATCAGAGAAACATTGTTTAAATAAACAGCTCAGAGTGCCAGGTTCTCACTTCTCTGATCCATCTCAGTATCTGACAGAGATCTTAGCGTCGACTGAAATGAAGGCTGTGATTGGTGAGAGGTGACATCACCACTGTTTTATATTTTGGGAATGACGTTTGACATGTTGACGGACAATACCAGGAGGTGCTGCCTATCAGATGATTGGTCCTCCTCTTTTGCAGAGTAACAAAAAGGCCATTGTGTACTTTATTGGGAACATTTTAGAAGCTGGTGTTCTTCAGTGTTAAAACCCTTGGTGCGAATTTATCAGGGTAGGACTACTCTTTTCTCAAACCTTGTGTAGGAATGAATTGTCCATGTGCTCTGTAAATCCGTTTTAGCAGTTGACTTACATTACCTTCAGAAAGTATTCACATCCCTTGATGTTTCCACATTTAGATCAAATCAAATCAAATCAAATTTTATTTGTCACATACACATGGTTAGCAGATGTTAATGCGAGTGTAGCGAAATGCTTGTGCTTCTAGTTCCGACAATGCAGTAATAACCAACAAGTAATCTAACCTAACAATTCCACAACTACTACCTTATACACACAAGTGTAAAGGGATAAAGAATATGTACATAAAGATATATGAATGAGTGATGGTACAGAACGGCATAGGCAAGATGCAGTAGATGGTATAGAGTACAGTATATACATATGAGATGAGTAATGTAGGGTATGTAAACATAAAGTGGCATAGTTTAAAGTGGCTAGTGATACATGTATTACATAAAGATGGCAAGATGCAGTAGATGATATAGAGTACAGTATATACATATACATATGAGATGAGTAATGTAGGGTATGTAAACATTATATTAAGTGGCATTGTTTAAAGTGGCTAGTGGTACATTTTTACATAATTTCCATCAATTCCCATTATTAAAGTGGCTGGAGTTGAGTCAGTATGTTGGCAGCTGCCACTAAATGTTAGTGGTGGCTGTTTAACAGTCTGATGGCCTTGAGATA
Organism: Salvelinus fontinalis; assembly: GCF_029448725.1. NCBI lineage: Eukaryota > Metazoa > Chordata > Actinopteri > Salmoniformes > Salmonidae > Salvelinus > Salvelinus fontinalis. The sequence continues at coordinate 25,289,579 of NC_074671.1, read as the reverse complement.
GAAGCTGTTTTTCAGTCTCTCGGTCCCTGCTTTGCACCTTTACTGACCTCGCCTTCTGGATGATAGCGGGGTGAACAGGCAGTGGCTTGGGTGGTTGTTGTCCTTGATGATCTTTATGGCCTTCCTGTGACATCGGGTGGTGTAGGTGTCCTGGAGGGCAGGTAGTTTGCCCCCGGTGATGCGTTGTGCAGACCTCACTACCCTCTGGAGAGCCTTACGGTTGTGGGCGGAGCAGTTGTCGTACCAGGAGGTGATACAGCCCGACAGGATGCTCTCGATTGTGCATCTGTAGAAGTTTGTGAGTGCTTTTGGTGACAAGCCGAATTTCTTCAGCCTCCTGAGGTTGTAGAGGCGCTGCTGCGCCTTCTTCACAACGCTGTCTGTGTGGGTGGACCAATTCAGTTTGTTCGTGATGTGTACACCGAGGAACTTAAAACTTTCCACCTTCTCCACTACTGTCCCGTCGATGTGGATAGGGGGGTGCTCCCTCTGCTGTTTCCTGAAGTCCACAATCATCTCCTTTGTTTTGTTGATGTTGAGTGTGAGGTTATTTTCCTGACACCACACTCCGAGGGCCCTCACCTCCTCCCTGTAGGCCGTCTCGTCGTTGTTGGTAATCAAGCTACCACTGTAGTGTCGTACGCAAACTTGATGATTGAGTTGGAGGCGTGCATGGCCACGCAGTCGTGGGTGAACAGGGAGTACAGGAGAGGGCTCAGAACGCACCCTTGTGGGGCCCCAGTGTTGAGGATCAGCGGGGTGGAGATGTTGTTACCTACCCTCGCCACCTGGGGGCGGCCCGTCAGGAAGTCCAGGACCCAGTTGCACAGGGCGGGGTCGAGACCTAGGGTCTCGAGCTTGATGACGAGTTTGGAGGGTACTATGGTGTTAAATGCTGAGCTGTAGTCGATGAACAGCATTCTCACATAGGTATTCCTCTTGTCCAGATGGGTTAGGGCAGTGTGCAGTGTGGTTGCGATTGCGTCGTCTGTGGACCTATTGGGTCGGTAAGCAAATTGGAGTGGGTCTAGGGTGTCCGGTAGGGTGGAGGTGATATGGTCCTTGACTAGTCTCTCAAAGCACTTCATGATGACGGAAGTGAGTGCTACGGGCGGTAGTCGTTTAGCTCAGTTACCTTAGCTTTCTTGGGAACAGGAACAATGGTGGCCGTCTTGAAGCATGTGGGAACAGCAGACTGGGATAAGGATTGATTGAATATGTCCGTAAACACACCAGCCAGCTGGTCTGCGCATGCTCTGAGGACGCGGCTGGAAATGCCGTCTGGGCCTGCAGCCTTGCGAGGGTTAACACGTTTAAATGTTTTACTCACCTCGGCTGCAGTGAAGGAGAGCCCGCAGGTTTTGGTAGCGGGCCGTGTCAGTGGCACTGTATTGTCCTCAAAGCGAGCAAAAAAGTTATTTAGCCTGTCTGGGAGCAAGACATCCTGGTCCGCAACGGGGCTGGTTTTCTTTTTGTAATGCGTGATTGACTGTAGACCCTGCCACATACCTCTTGTGTCTGAGCTGTTGAATTGCGACTCTACTTTGTCCCTATACTGGGACTTAGCTTGTTTGATTGCCTTGCGGAGAGAATAGCTACACTGTTTGTATTCGGTCATGTTTCCGGTCACCTTGCTCTGGTTAAAAGCAGTGGTTCGCGCTTTCAGCTTCACGCGAATGCTGCCGTCAATCCACGGTTTCTGGTTTGGGAATGTTTTAATCGTTGCTGTGGGTACGACATCGTCAATGCACTTTCTAATGAACTCGCTCACCGAATCAGCGTATTCGTCAATATTGTTGTTGGACGCAATGCGGAACATATTCCAATCCGCGTGATCGAATCAGTCTTGAAGTGTGGAATCAGGTTGGTCGGACCAGCGTTGAACAGACCTGAGCGAGGGAGCTTGTTGTTTTAGTTTCTGTTTGTAGGCTGGAAGCAAAAAAATGGAGTCGTGGTCAGCTTTTCCGAAAGGAGGGTGGGGGAGGGCCTTATATGCGTCGCGGAAGTTAGTATAACAATGATCCAAGGTTTTACCAGCCCTGGTAGCACAATCGATATGCTGATAGAATTTAGGGAGTTTTGTTTTCAGATTAGCCTTGTTAAAATCCCCAGCTACGATGAATGCAGCATCAGGGTGTGTGGTTTCCAGTTTACAAAGAGTCAGATAAAGTCCGTTCAGGGCCATCGATGTGTCTGCTTGGGGGGGAATATATACGGCTGTGATTATAATCGAAGAGAATTCCCTTGGTAGATAATGCGGTCGACATTTGATTGTGAGGAATTCTAGATCAGGTGAACAGAATGACTTGAGGTCCTGTATGTTGTTATGATCACACCACATCTCGTTAATCATAAGGCATACACCCCCGCCCCTCTTCTTACCAGAAAGATGTATGTTTCTGTCGGCGCGATGCGTGAAGAAACCAGCTGGCTGCACCGACTCCGTTAGCGTCTCTTGAGTGAGCCATGTTTCCGTGAAGCAGAGAACGTTACAATCTCTGATGTCTCTCTGGAATATTACCCTTGCTCGGATTTCATCAACCTTATTGTCAAGAGACTGGACATTGGCGAGTAGTATGCTAGGGAGTGGAGCGCGATGTGCCCGTCTCCGAAGCCTGACCAGGAGACCGCTATGTTTTCCCCTTTTACGACTTCGCATAGGGTCGCCGGCTGGGATCAGATCCATTGTATTGGGTGGAAGGCAACACACTGGATCCGTTTCGGGAAAGTCATATTCCTGGTTGTAACGATGGTGAGTTGACGTTGCTCTTATATTCAGTAGTTCCTCCCGACTGTATGTAATGAAACCTGTGATGTGTTACAAGGAGGGATTTAAATAGAGTTTTGTCAACGATCTACACAAAATTCTCAGTGATGTCAAAGTGGGGAAAAAATTTGTAAAAAAAGGAAGAAAAAACGAATATATCTTGATTACAAAAGCGTTCAACCCCCTGAGTCAATACATGTTAGAATCACCTTTGGCAGTGATTACAGCTGTGAGTCTTTTGGGGTAAGTCGCTAAGAGTGTTGCACACCTGGATTGTACAATTTTATTTTTATTTTTTTATTTCACCTTTATTTAACCAGGTAGGCTAGTTGAGAACAAGTTCTCATTTACAACTGCGACCTGGCCAAGATAAAGCATAGCAGTGTGAACAGACAACAACACAGAGTTACACATGCAGTAAACAATAGACAAGTCAATAACATGGTAGAAAAAAGAGAATCTATATACAATGTGTGCAAAAGGCATGAGGTAGGCAATAAATCGAATAATTACAATTTAGCAGATTAACACTGGAGGGATAAATCATCAGACGATCATGTGCAAGAAGAGATACTGGTGTGCAAAAGAGCAGAAAAGTAAATAAATAAAAGCAGTATGGGGGTGAGGTAGGTAAATTGGGGGGGTAGTTTACCGATGGACTATGTACAGCTGCAGCGATCGGTTAGCTGCTCGGATAGCAGATTTTTTATAATTAATTAACAAGTAATTGAACAATATAATTTTAATATTCTTCAAGTAGGTTGTTGATCATTCTTAGCCATTTTCAAGTCTTGCCATAGATTTTAAAGGCAAATTAAGGAAAAACTGTAACTAGACCACTCAAGAACATTCAATGTTGCCTTGGTAAGCAACTCCAGTGTATATTTGGCCTTGTGTTTTAGGTTATTGTTCTGCTGAAAGGTGCATTTGTTTCCCAGTATATGTTGGAAATTAGACTGAACCAGGTTTTCCTCTAGGATGTTGCCTTTGCTTAGCTCTTTTCATTTTCTTTTTACCCTAAAAAACCTCCTAGTCCTTGTCGATGACAAGCATATCCATAACATGATGGAGCTATCACCATGCTTGAAAATATGAAGAGTGGTACTCAGTGATGTGTTGCGTTGGATTTGCCCCCAAACATAACGCTTTGTATTCAGGACATAAAGTTAATTTCTTTGCCGCATTTTTTTGCAGTATTGCTTTAGCGCCTTGTTGCAAACGGGATGCATGTTTTGAAATATTTGTATTCTGTACAGGCTTCCTTCTTTTCACTATGTCATTTAGGTAAGTATTGTGGAGTAACTACAATGTTGTTGATCCATCCTCAGTTTTCTCCTATCACAGACATTAAACTATGTAACTGTTTTAAAGTCAAAATTGGCCTCATGGTGAAATCCCTGAGTGGTTTCCTTCCTCTCTGGCAAATGAGTTAGGAAGGACGCCTATATCTTTGTAGTGACTGATACACCATCCAAAATGTAATTAATAACACCATGCTCAAAGGAATATTCAATGTCTGCTTTTTTTCCCCCATCTACCAATAAGTGACCTTCTTTGTGAGGTTGTAAAACCACTCTGGTCTTTGTGGTTGAATCTGTGTTTGAAATGCACTGCTCGACTGAGGGACCTTACAGATAATCGTATGTGTGGGTACAGAGATGAGTTAGTCATTCGAAAATCATATTAAACACTATTATTCGACACAGACTGAGTCCATGCAACTTATTATATGACTTGTTAACCACATTTTTACTCCTGAATTGATTTAGGCTTGCCAATAGAAAGGGTCTGTGGAAAAAGTCAAGGGGTGTGAATACTTTCTGAAGGCACAGTATATTGGGAGAAACGTACTGTTGTGAGCACTTCAGACCACACGTTCAGCATAAGCGGAGCACGGAGACAGTGCCCAGGAGAAACTTGGCTCTCCCGACACAGAATGACCTCCGTGGCTTCTTGCCTTGCGTGCCGAGGGTTTGTTTTGCATGGAGGCCACATGTTTTGACGTTGCTTAACTCTGTAGTGTGGTTTGTAAATCATGAAGTATTTTGGGGGTATTTCTCGCTGAACATCTCCTCGGCTGCCCTTATGTAAACACAACCCTCACGGGACGTCCGGTGGATTCACCATCCGGCACTGCGTTCAATAGAACGCTGCTGTCACAAGAGGAGACAGTTAATTATAGAACAAAATGTTGATAATAAGTTGTAGGAAAAAACCCTGAATGGGCGGGTGGCACGTTGCGCAACACCTATGGCCATTCACAAATGAGTCATGCGTCTTTACGGACATTCCGGCCTCCATAAATCCAAAATGGCAGCTGTCAGAGATCAGGCTCAATTAAAAGTGAATTAAACGGAGGGTCTTTGTGAAAACAGGGCATCCTTTGTAGTGCTGTTTGTGTAGGTGGCTTTCATCACATGCTGTAACAGTATCAGATTTACGCCTCATGACTGGCCAAACCCTTCCCTCTTCTCTACACTCACCTCACCGGGAAATCGGATTGGATGAACCACATTATCCCTGACAGGAGATTCTGGATAGACTCAAACAGTCTTGGGCGTCTTTCTGGGACTTACCTCCGCATGGCAATCAGCCACACCAGTAATAAAAACAACAACAGGATTTTTGACAATGGGCGGGTCTAAACAGGCTAGTCACATTTAGGCCATGTCATCATATCAGAACTTTCTTCTGCACTATTATGAGGAACCAACAGTTCCCCGTAGATAACTATTTTAGGGCTAAACTGGTGTATTTGTTTAGTTAATCAAATGAATATGTTAACAAGGGCATAGGGATGTGGTAAAATATCTTCCTTCCCTGAAGTTGAACACAGAAAGTGTTTATCACTCTGCGACAGGTTGATATTCTATTAACCCTACCGTTCAACAGTTTTAGAACAACTACTCATCCAAGGGTTTTTCTTTATTTTTGCTATTTTCTACATTGTAGAATAATAGTGAAGACATAAACTATGAAATAACACATTCCAGGTGACTACCTCATGAAGCTGGTTGAGAGAATCCCAAGCGTATGCAAAGCTGTCAAGAGGCAAAGTGTGGCTATTTGAAGAATCTCAAATATAAATTTGTTTAACACTTTTTTGGTTACTACATGATTCCATATGTGTTATTTCATAGTTTTGATGTCTTCACTATTATTCTACAATGTAAAAAATTGTAAAAATAAAGAAAAACCCTTGAATGAGTAGGTGTTCTACATTTTTTTACCAATAGTGTACATGAACACAGTATTGCAGGATTATTATTTTTTTCCGCTGCAAATAAAACCCCTGTCAAGTCAAATCAAATCAGTATTTGGCAGAATGTGGTGTTCCTTTTTTCACTTTTAAATGTTTCCCGGCAGAACACACTGTGACTGTACATTTAACCAGAGGTGTCAGGCAGGTGTCCCAATATAAGAATGAATCAGCTTGGCACCTCTGAGGACACTTCTTGGATCAAGTGAATACAATGTTCTGTTATTGTTATCAAATGAGCTCTTATCTGAATGATGGGATATGGCTAAACTCCTACATCTGTTTGCTCCCTGTTCTTGAGTCGTGTGGCCTTCTGGCTTTGCCTGATAAAGCACAGAGTGGCTTTAAATCTATTAAAATGCAATTATCAAGAAAAGTGAGTCAAGATGAAAAAGACCACTTCCTTTTTCCTGTTTCATTTGAACTTGAAACACAGTACTTTATAATAGGCATGTCTCTAAAGCTACTGTGTATGAACAGTAGTTCAGTATCACTCAGAGGTGTTTGTACTGTAATATAGCTGCTTTGTATGTATCCCTCATTGATTACTGTAAGTACAGCATGTGTATGGAAATTAATGTACTTTCATTAAGACATCAGAACAGCAGTTGGGAAACTGCCATTCTCTCCAAATGGCATGTTTGCCATTGTCAAATCCAGATGTACAGTTATGATTCTTCCCACAACGTTAAAACCTGTTCCCCTTGCGATTGCTCAGATTCGTCAGCTGTAACGTGAAAGAATTTGCATCTCCTGAGGATTATTAAAGTCACATGGCGATGTCGATATAGATAAATAGACTAGGGCTCAGTCGGCTATAGAGGTAAAGCCATGGGGTTAATGGGGGTGATAGATGAATCAATGGCTAAACACCATTAAGTCTGTCACGGCATGGCCAAAACCTTTGCGCTCAGGCTAAATTGGGGGCCTAAGGGAGGGGTGGGATTTTGCCAGGTGGGCTGGGCGAGTGAGTGGATTCTGTACGCAATGAATCCATGGAGTTTCTGGATTTATTCGGCATGCTTTGGGAATCCCAGACCTCCGTGCCCCCCCACCCCCCATATAAAGCTGTCACAGCTAACAGAGATCAGGTGAAATCACACACACTCACACACACACACTTCTGTAAACACACACACATACACCCACACCCAAAGTCATCTGTGCCAGGAGGAGTGGAGTAGCAAGTGCATGAAGCTCCATTGCTCTCTCCATCTCTCCTTCCCCCTTTCTCTCACTTCTCAGTTATCCATCCATTTGTGATGCTGCACCCAGCAATAACAAGCAGAGGCTGATGATACCATTACGTCCCAATTTAATTATTCAGAAGGCTCTAAGGTGAGGATTACTGAATTACATCTCACTGGGCACAGATGTCAATTCAACGTTGATTCAACCAGTACGTGCCCAGTGGGGTACAGTCCCTATAAATCTGCCAGAATAGGACATTACGAGTTACCAAAACCTCAAAGAAAACATTAGCACGAAAGAGAGGGGCACCACAGCATTCTCTCTGTTCTGTAAAATATTATTCTGTTCTCTATCAATGAGAAAGCATAAATGCACTGAAAGAGCAGGTAGGTACAGTGGGCAGTGGCAGTATTTGGGCCTGTCTGCCATTGGCCTCTCTGTGGGCTATCATGACACCATTAAATCCCACTCCCTCTCAAGTCCACACTACTCTCCATGCTGCCCTGTCGCAGCACGTTAGCATTTGCACAGAATCAGCGACCGGACCGGCCAGCTCCCACTGTGCCACATAGGGCAAAATATTTGGACGGACTGAAGCTGTGGATGTCTAGGAAGGAGAAGAGAGAGGAGAGTGGTGATATGGACTGTTGTTCACCTCACTCAGGGGTGTAACCCTCTGGCTCTGTGACTCCAGAACAGTCAAAACAGTCTGTGGAAGAAGCCTTCCTCAGACGACAACAGGCCCAGAGTCTGATTTTCTCAGCACAACTAGACTAGCATTGGCTCACCATATGGCCCAGGGTTAACTGGGTCGGTCCTCGCCGCTTGTCTTTTATAAGAACCCCGGTCCACAAAGAACCACTAAGTTTCACCAAGAGCACAGTGAAACATGAACCCACACCAACTGTCACTGCGACTGAGCCACATCTGGCCCTCTCCCATTGAGGTGTTTCAACAGAATCATTTCAGAGTGTAGGCCTATGACTTTTCTCACACATACCTTTTTAATGGTCCAATGGCAGGGGTTGGATTTGGCCCGTGCTCTTTTACGGTCCTCCTCAGATCTCCTCCAACCCTTACTTTTTCTCCCTGATGGGATAGTGTTTTTTTCTCTCCACGGTCCATCGTTTCTTTATTAGAAACTCTCTCATTGGAGATATAAGGGAAATGGTCGCTGATTTGAATGACGTTGATGATTTTAAAAAAAAACGTTTTAACCACCTTAAACAAAGAACTCTCCTGGGCCTTATTGATCATTGTCAAGGTCCAGGGCTCAATGACACGTTCAACCTTCTGTTAAGTTTTTCTTTTTCTTTCTTTGGCTCTTTGAAATGTGGTCCGCGGTTGTCCAACAGTTGCAGTTGGTGGACTGTTGCATATTTATCTGCTCTCTGTTCTCGGACGGGATAAGGGCAGGTGCATGGAAGAGAGGGAGTAGAGTTTAGAAGGCGGACTACACCTAGCATTTGATGTCTCTTCATAAACTTTCCCCTGGACAGTCAATTTTCTTTTTCCAAGCTTATTAAACAAGCAGTCGTGTCATATGGAAAGTGTGGAAAGTGACCTTGGGCCAAAATCAGTCCCAGCTGAATGAGTGGAGATTCCACCCCAAACTCCAGAGACCCAGATGTAGCTCTTAAGGATACGTTACAACGTTCTATATAAAAATGGGACCACAGAGCAAAGTGGAAACAAATCAAGCGCTAGTGAATAGAACGACCACACACAGACACAGACAAGGACATAGACTGACAAATGTCCAGCTTTAAGAGATGAACAAATAGGTAAGGTATGCAGGTAACATGATATATGGTAATATTTTTGAAGCAAAATATTGGTTATGTTGTATTGATTTATGTCAATTTATGTTTTATCTTCTTGACATTTTCCAGCATTGCAAGCAAACATGTTTAATTTTAGGATTTTTTAAAACCTTGTTTGCATATAGGTTAGAATAATTGTCCTCATTTAACATGGCCGTCCAGTCACATTTGTACTGATTCGAGTATAGGTAAATACATTTTGCTATAGAAAAACAGATTGAAATTCAAATCTTTCACCACCTCATTTAACTTTAGAGCCTGTAGGAAGGGGTGGACAGCATTTAAAACCCTCAGTGTTTCCAAAAGGGCTTTGATAAAAGTCACTGGTGTTTCTGAATCACCGTCTCTATTATGAAATGGTTCCACAAGCACACAACAGACCTCCTTGACTTCCCCTAATATAATATTTGACTGGTTTGAACCATTGAAATGCAGCTGCAGATGGGAGCAGGATAGTTAACATGGTTACAAAGTAGGGGGGGTTCTAGATATGGAACAGATCCGCTTCAGATTTTCCATCAAATGCCAGACGAGTTTCCTCCATCGCTGATGGCAGTCTTTTGCCCGCTGCAGTGGAAAATCAGTTCATGCAATTAATAAATGTAATTTAAGACAGACGTCAAGAAAAAAGAAACAGCATGTCTTTGCCCTTTGAAATGTAAAGCATGTCAACTTGGCACCCCGAAATTTGTTAATTGCGGGCTACTGATGTGACTAATTTGAGGTTAAAACTTTCCATTAGCTCTTTGCACGCTATCCTCGCGCCCCTCCCTCTCGTCCCCTCGTGCCCCCCTCTGCACTCCCTCCTCTCCCCCCTACTGCTCCCTTTCAGTCACATGGAAAGCAGTTGCAGCAGTACTGGATGTCTGGATAAGGTTGCTATCTGGTGCAAGTGGATATATTATGATGCAAGTGGATCGGGTGGGTCATTGGATGAAGTGTGAAGTCAGTGAAAATCTTGAGAGCACAGGTGGCCCCTGTGGATGCACCACGGTACGGTGATGTAAGCGAGCGCCGCCGTAACGTTACACCACACTGCTGATCTGGCGTCGGCTCGGGCCGGGTGAGAAAGTAAGGAGTTGAGCACATGTTGCCTCCGTCTGGCTCAATGCCTTTCTTGTGTGGCTCATCTTTTTTTGTTCCCTTAGCTTGTAAAGAGCATCAGAGAGAGACAGAGAGAGAGAGAGAGAGAGAGAGAGAGAGAGAGAGAGAGAGAGAGAGAGAGAGAGAGAGAGAGAGAGAGAGAGAGAGAGAGAGAGAGATGTCACGGGTCTGGTCGGGGGTATTGCATTGGTTCTGCTTCCACAACTCAGTGCAGAACAGAGAGAGCTCTGATGGAAAGATAAAGGAAACCAAACAAACTAGCCACTGGTCACAGTGGAAGAGGTTCAGAGAGAGAGAACGTCCTCAACGGCCTCTCAAGGCTTGTGTGAGTTCCTCGAAGTGACACAAGGAGTATTTTTGAGCTTGCTGATACTTTGCGAAATCAGCAATGTTCCCCACTCTGGAAACATACTGAAGTCATTTGAAAGAGATTCCTGTGGGCGTGTCATAAATCAACTTCCACTGTAAGGAAAACATGAAGGAAACTACTGGCAGAGTGACATATAGGCCCTGTAATTGCAATGGAGTCACAGCAGTTATTTACTTCTCTGAAACTCATCATAAATGCAACTTTTTTATTTTTACCAATGCATAAAGAATCAGGTAACCATATTGCAGGTAGTTGCTGTAGTTTATTATCAACATTTCAAACCACAAATACCCAAGACTTTGTCAAACCAACACACCATGCTAGCTATTCCTTTTAGAAAACGTTGTCATTGGATATCAATGAGACCACACCTGTCCTTTAAAATACACCTTCATTATTTCTGAGTGTACCATAACCACAGTCCTTTTCCTTTTTCCTGTGTGATTGATGTGACTGGGTCCTTCGTTTCTAACCAGCACATCTTACATTCAAAGACTTGAGGTGATAGGAAAAAGTCATGAAAATATTCTACCAAGGCTATATAGCCTTTATGTTCCCATTCAGTAGTTTTGTATGAAGCATTCGTACATCAATAGCATCTGACTGACATCATGTCTGTATAACATTCAACTGCAACATCAAGCGCATCAGCCCTAATGCATTTTAGATAGATCTGTCTATAGGACTCTGGTACATAGTCTATGGCTGCCACTACTGGGGATGTTAGCTAACCACATGGTCTGGCTGCCCAACAATTGGGCCCCACTCCAATCATCCAGCCAATCATGGGCCCCTCTCCAACCATCCAGCCAATCATGGGCCCCTCTCCAACCATCCAGCCAATCACGGGCCCCACTCCAATCATCCAGCCAATCATGGGCCCCTCTCCAACCATCCAGCCAATCATGGGCCCCTCTCCAACCATCCAGCCAATCATGGGCCCCGCTTCAACAATCCTAGCCACAGGTTTTTCCTTCAGTTGCTAGCAAAACACCAACCCCAAAAAATGGTTTATTTGCTCAGGATGATAGGAGAACTTCATTACTGTGGCAGCGATAATTACCAGTGTTATCTGGCAAAGCGTGCCGCACATTAGGGCACACATGCAACGTATCCAATTTCTCTCCTTTTTCATCTCACTAAGCTTCCCACATGTTCTCAGGACATCCTGTAGCACGGCTTCATGTCTTCAAAGGTCCTGATGGGTCTAGATTAGCTTTCTGTCTCTAACATTGAGACAGGATCTGACAGATGATCCTTAAAACAGGCTTTGAAGGAGCGCCCTATAGGGCAACATAGTGAAGTCCACGTGTTTCCAATATAACTTGAATGAACTTTTCTCCACTAACAGTGATCATGGATGATCTACAATATTGATATGCAAAATGTAAGATTGCAGGTCGCCGTTTCAGGCCATTCACTCTTTACAGGGAGTTTGTTAACAGTGGCCCATTCTCGTGACAAGGTCTGGGCGAAATCTCTGGCACCCACTCCCCCTAAATATTGCCTGTGAGATTCATTTTTTGATCGTCATTTGGTCTAAAAAATAAGGGCTTTAAGCTGGATTCACCATCCCATTGAACACCCGTCTACCCTCTTCTTTTAGGCTTTGAGAAAGGGAATGAGAAGACCTTTTCTAAATTCCACTATCCCATCACAAAAAGTTCTATACTGACTGGCATCGATTTCAATCCATAAACATTTAGGAATGAGAAGAAATGTAGTTTCTAGCATTTCATTTCGCCCTCTACCTAAATGAGGGATTTAAAATCGCTGTTTGCATACACCTGCAATGGGAATCAAGTCTGACTCACATGAAAACCATAATAATATTTAGGATAATTTGTGCCAATTCACATTTAGGATATGAGATGCTAGGCATCAGTGTGAGAGAAAAAAGACCGAGGCAGGCCAGGCCTTGCCAGAATCTAGAATGCTGAGCTCTTTATTGAATAGTGCAGATAATTACTCCATTCACTGTTTTGGAAGAGGGAGACCCAGGCCAAAAGCAGCTGGAAGTTGAGAGGCTGCCAGCTTTCCATGGGCCGTTCTGTGTCAGTAGTCGGTGGAGAGGGACATGGCTGTGGCAGCTCCAAGGTTCCAAGGTCTAGGCCCCCTGTCTGTTTTCCTCCTCTCCCCAGGATACAGCTGCATGATTCAGTCCCTGACAGGGCCGACAGGGCCTTGGAGCTCCCCCCCCCCCCCCCCCCCCCCCAATCTGGGCCTAGCTAGGCCAGGCAACTGTCCCTATTGCCCTCCGGAGGTCTCCTGCTTGTTACTCTATGGCACGATCCAAAATCAGGGAAGCCTCTGCTTGACTGGAGCTCCGCTGGCAGGCTGCTCACTGATGCCCTGACCTAGCTGCTCATCGGATCAGCAGTAAAACCCAGGCAGATTCATACACTGCTGTAATCTGGTTTAATGAAAAACATTGTAAACACTGGGCAGTTGTAGATGAGGGTAAACATAGAAACATAGAAACAACCACTCACACACACACACACACACACACACAATAGGCATTTTAGAGGTGTCCGTTTTGGGGATTATTCTCACAGTGGACTCATGTTTAGGATGGCAATTATTCCCCTCAGAATATCACAAGCCGTGCACATCAAAAGCTTAAGGCCCAGCCCCAACGGTCCATTACACGTTGATCTCGATCGGGAAGCGATTAACACAGATGGAACAGCTGTCGGGTGCTGTCCTGGTTGTTTTGGGTAACGAGGGACAAATTCAGGAGAGTAACTTATGTTCAGCTATTTCATCATGCACTCAACTGATCCACTGCTTCACTCAGTGAGGTTATTTGATGTTACTGGTGGAGACCAAGGGGGAAGGATTTGAAAAGAGAAAGGGAGGAGTATGGAGGGATGGGGAGCGGTAATGTGGAGGAGGTTTTGAATTGACCTCAGAGGTGATGCTGTTACACCCCGGCAGCTCCCCCTCGGGCTTCCGTGAGAAGAGCTCTGTTTTTTTTTCCTAGTAGAGGGAGGGACCAGCCCCGAATCAGATCACGTGGTAATATGATAATCGCATGGCTTAGTTGCCTCGCAGCTCACCAACAACACCAAAATCCCCTCCTCCTCCATCGCTCCTCCTCCTCACCCCTCTGGAGAAGGCGGTTGGGATAGTAGCATAAAAATCCTCTCCTTCTCCTCCTCCTCCCAGACGGTTGGAATAGTAGCTCCAGTGGCCATGGCTGTTAGACAAACCATTAGCCCCTAGCGGCTGCATCCTGCATCTCAAATGAATCCAGTCACTTTAGTATTTCGCCCTCATGTTTGATTTTTTCATAAACAACATTGAGCATGGAATGTAGCGGAAATCTAGGGGGGCATAGATTGTGGCGGAAATTCATTTGCACGTATAGTGAGAAAAGTGTGCCTATATTGAGAGTGACAGTAGTTAAGTGGAACGGAAGACAAGTTATTGTATAATGTGTACACTGGACGCTAAAGCTTCATTGGATGAGCAATATATACAGTACCAGTCAAAGTTTAGACACACTTACTCATTCAAGGGTTTTTTCTTTATTTTTACTATTTTCTATTGTAGTGAAGACATCAAAACTATGAAATAACACATATGGAATCATGTAGTAACCAAAAAAGTGAAAAAATATATTTTATATTTGAGATTATTCAAAATAGCCACCCTTTGCCTTGATGACAGCTTTGCAAACTCTTGGCATTCTTTCAACCAGCTTCATGAGGAATGCTTTTCCAACAATCTTGAAGGAGTTTCCACATATGCTGAGCACTTGTTGACTGCTTTTCCTTCACTCTGCAGTCCAACTCATCCCAAACCATCTCAATTGGGTTGAGGTCGGGTGATTGTGGAGGCCAGGTCATCTGATGCAGCACTTTATCACTCTCCTTCTTGGTCAAACAGCCATTACAGAGCCTGGATGTGTATTGGGTCATTGTCCTGTTGAAAAACAAATGATAGTTCCACTAAGCGCAAACCAGATGGGATGGCGTATCGCTGCAGAATGCTGTGGTAGCCATGCTGGTTAAGTGTGCCTTGAATTCGAAAAATAAATAATTAACAGTGTCACCAGCAACACCCCCCCATACCATCACACCTCCTCCTCAATGCTTCACGGTGGGAACCATACATGCACACATGGTTTTTGCAACAATTTGACCATGAAGGCCTGATTCACGCAGTCTCCTCTGAACAGTTGATGTTGAGATGTGTTTGTTACTTGAACTCTGTGAAGCATTGATTTGGGCTGCAATTTCTAAGGCTGGTAACTCTAATGAACTTATCCTCTGCAGCAGAGGTAACTCTGGGTCTTACTTTACTGTGGTGGTCCTCATGAGAGCCAGTCACATCATAGTGATTGATAGTTTTTGTGACTGCACTTCAAGAAACTTTAAAAGTTATTGAAATTTTCCGTATTGACTGACCTTAATGTCTTAAAGAAATTATAGACTGTCGTTTCTCTTTGCTTATTTGAGCTGTTTTTGCCACAATATGTTATTGGTATTTGTCATGCCCTGACCCTTTTATTTTTAGAGCCTTTTTATGTCTCTATTTGGTTTGGTCAGGGTGTGATTTGAGGTGGGCATTCTATGTTTTGTTTTCTATGATTTTGTGTTTCTATGTTTTGGCCGGGTATGGTTCTCAATCAGGGACAGCTGTCTATCGTTGTCTCTGATTGGGAACCATACTTAGGTATCCCTTTTCCCCTCTTTTGGTTGTGGGTACTTGTCTTTGTTTGTGGCACTATAGCCCTTTAGCTTCACGGTCGTTTTTTGTATTGTTTATTGTTTTTGTCGGCGTCATTCAAATATAAAGGAATATGTACACTCACCACGTTGCACCTTGGTCCACTTCCTTCAACGATGGCCGTGACAGTCTTTTACCAAATAGGGCTATCTTCTGTATACCACCCCTACCTTGTCACAACACAACTGATTGACTCAAACGCATTAAGAAGGAAAGAAATTCCACAAATGAACTTTTAACAAGGCCCACCTGTTAAATGAAATGCATTCCAGGTGACTACCTCATGAAGCTGGTTGAGGTAATGCCAAGAGTGTTCAAAGCTGTCATCAAGGCAAACGGTGGTAACTTTTGAAGAATCTCAAATATAAAATACATTTTGATTTGTTTAACACTTTTTTGGTTACTACATGATTCCATATGTGTTATTCCATAGCTTAATACAATGTAGAAAATAGTACAAATTAAGATAAACCCTTGAATGAGTAGGTGTGTCCAAACTTTTGACTGGCACAGTATGTATACAAAAAAAGATATAAATATATAAAAGAAATATATATAGACACACACACAGTACATCAAGAGAGAGAGAGAGAGAGAGAGTTCAGCAGGGCTGGCTGTGTAGCTCTGGTGGGGGCCTGCGTGACTCCCGTGGCTTTTCCCCTTTTAGCAGGCTTGCGTGATCTGGTGGTCGCTCGCCGTCAAGCTCGTGAGCCTCAACAGCCTGCAGGAAGATCGCACCAATGGGGATGCATGGGAAAATAACCCCCATTCTCTTCTTTCCACCCGCCTTACATTATAATGAAGTGATTGGAATAAACAGGGAAAACAATGTTTGTATGTATAAATAATGCTGGCTGTGACATGTGAATAGGGCGAATGGGAGATTGTCGAGAGGGCTGAAGTGGGCGGTCACGAACGAGGCACATGACATTGAACAATGTTGTGTATGATGTTTTATGACATGCAGTATGTCAAATCCAAAAGTCACATACAAGCCAGAAGAAAATGTCACGCAACATTTGTTGACTGCACTGATCATATTATTTCCATAATACGATCCATATATTGTTATTGATTACACATTGATTATTGATTTGTTAAGAATCAATAACTGGCTATTCTTTGATGTTCCCCCATGATATTGTGAGGGGCGTAAGGGGGGGGGGGGGCATCATAAACCACAGCAACAGCTAGAGGCCGGGACTAGGAACTGCAAATAAGTGGGCGTAAGGTGGTAAATGTGCTCACAGTTTAGGGATTAAGTGATCGCCGTGATCCGGATCATACATAATTCATCATCGCCATTAGCATGTCAATCTATCTTTGGTCCACTTCGAGGTGTTGTGTGACAGGTAGATTGTCGCTGGGGCTGCAAGGTCTGTCCGCTCCTTGTGAATCAGGTTATTCCTCGCTGCATAGAGAGCCGATTGGCCGGTTGCCAGGTGGTGCCTGTTTACTGTACCTCTTTCATCAGAGGCAGTGTTAACAATGTCAATGCCAACATGACTCTTCAGCTCATTGGCTCTCTGTCTCCCCTCATCAGTAATGTTACACAACAACACTAGCTTATTAAGCCTCACGCTAACTCTTAGCAATCTGATTAGTGTGGCCAAAAAGTAAAGTAGGTGGTGCTTATATATGTCCTCTTTCACACATGTACAAGTGTGTAACCAGTAGTGTAAAATAGAAATGTGTTTTTTTGCATATCCCACTCATGAGACCCCCTCGGAGAGTGGGGTCACGGCCAGGGATCAGTCATTGTTGATGGTGACGCTGGAACAATTAGGGTTAAATTCAAGGGCAAATCGACAGATTTTTCACCTAGTCAGCTTGGGAATTCGAACTAGCATCCTTTCGGTTTCTGGTCCAACGCTTGAACCGCTAAGTGTGGCTGATGTGGCTTGTGACAGCAGCCACACTTTAAATATTGTAAAAAATATATTTTTTTGCTCATTAGTCCTCATACATAGTTTATGCTAGAAATGCCATTCAATCTTTAAAACGTGTAGACTGGTCTGGAATAGAGTGCTTGCTTACAACTTTTTGATACCATTTATACGTTTTAAACTATATAACTTTTATTAAACTGCATCCACTTTAATGGGATTTATTCAACATTCTAAACCTCCCATTGTGAAAAACTCAAATTCTGAAACTGTGACTTCCAAGATTCTATTTACTGTAAACAATGTCACTTTTGACACAAATCAGCTACTTTGACCCCTTTCCTAGCACTGTAGTCAAAATTGTAGATGGTATGATATATTGGTCTACTTCTCTTCTATTCAAATCTGAAATCAGAACAGAATATCTTCTACCAATCATACGGTAAAGCTGTTTTAGTAACAACATCAACTACTTTGTCTCAACTTTTAGAAACAACTGACATTTTAACCACTTTCCCAATCAAAATAGACAAAACATGTAAATATATGACATCTGTCTACTTCTCTGCTATTTAATTCAGAACACAAATAACTTTTACAAATCAATAGATACAATTGTGTTTGTCACCGCATCAACTACATTCATTAAGCTAACTTCCCACTGTTGAATTTACTGCCATATAACTTTCAGAAATGTCAAATTATAGCACTGGCGGAGCACATTCTAAGCATGAGATGGGTGAGTGAACATTGTGACGTTTGACACAAATCCGCTACTTTGACCACTTTCCCAACAAGTTAGACAAAAAATTGGAGCGTATTAAATCTTTGTCTACTTATCTGCTATTTAAATCAGAAATCAGAACACTTCTTCCACTACCACAAAAATACCTTTAAATAGCTGAAGCAAGGCACACAATTTTCCTTAATGGAAAATGACCATCTAATTATCATTAACATACGCTCTGCTGTGCATACTGCTTGGCTATACTAACTCTTGATAAAGATATAAACATGCATGCAATAGGTGTGGTGGCGGCCGGCTGAGGATGTTGAATGAAACTGAAGAGAACAGTTCAGTGCTCACATATGCTTTCCCACAAAGCTGTTTTCCTTCGCGTTAATGTTAAACAGGCACGGTAGCGCAACATGAAAAGATGCAAAGTCCTACTGGCAGAAGGATGCTGCTGTAGCTCAGGTTAGCATAGTGAGCGCGCATTGCGTGTTGTGGGTGCCTTACTGCGGTGCTCTCCGGCCCAGCTCCCATATGGATTCACCTCGCTGGACCATCTGGGCGCTATTATTTCCCCCAATGGGCTGAAACGGACCATAATCTTTTTAACAGATTACTTCTCTTGTTGTGTGGAGAAAGATTCCAAGGGCTCACTGTTGCAATACTTCATCAGATGAAGGTGACGATAACATTCCAAGTGAAAACACATCTTTCTGAGACAGGTGTCAGGTCCTGGCCTGCACTGGTTAGCTAGAAAGTGTAACCTCAAAACAGACCAGACTAAGTGTTGACCAGTTAAGTAGAAGGACAATACTAGCCGTGCTTATAAGCGTATGCGCTTTCTCTTGTGGATAGGCTTCAAACGTCGGAATCCATTGCTTGCGGTGAACTGTCCAGGCTGTCTTTAAACCTGCCCTTCTCGTCTTTCTCTTCTCGTGATGGAATGTTGCTCCGCATTCAAGATACAAAATAGAGGGCTCCAAAATGAATCATTATTTCCAAAACGAATAATTCTTAGGACTAGCGCGTTGTTTGACTTGTCTGAAGTGTTTCCCACGCAGGTAAATAAGTAGAAGAACTGTAAAGCTATATTCAAGAGATTCACTGTCAGGTTCATCGTTGTTGTTGTTTTACCGGCAAAACATTTTCTCCTTTTAAGTGAGTTCTTAACTCACGGCTAAAGTAAAGTCTCAATCCATTTTCATAAAGAAAAAATTGCAGAGACGATTCAGCTTTCACATGGATTGAATATACTGAATGAAAAATAAAAAATGTGATCTGCTATATAATTCTTTAATGTTCTGGAACTGAGGCCTTGGGCCCCAAAGTAGAGTGTGTTTTACTCTGACTTTGATTAAGTGGATTTACTTTAGGACCTTGGACCCTACCAAACACTTACAATAACTCAGCTACAGAGCCAAGATCACACAACATCCCATATGACTCTCACTCCCCCTCTCTGTATTTGCCATCATTTCAAATGCTATAAAACATGGATGGTTTCTACAGTACAACACATTTGGAAACACGTCTATTTCAGTCCCAAAGTTGTTTGTTTTTAGTGTAAATGGGAGCTTTTCAATTCAGATTGTGCTCTAATAAAACTTCAAATCAATTACATTTTTACAGTTTACAGCTTACTAAATGAGTTTACAGCTTACTAAAAGAGTTTACAGCTTACTAAAAGAGTTGACTCGCATGTGTGTACGTACATTAGGCCTATATTTTGTAAATACATTAAAGTTAGTTTAAGAGAAAGTACCCTCTGTTCATTCTCCTTTTAAACAATTAATGAATCGCTGGTTAAGTATGTTTACACCCTGCTTGTGAAAATGAAGATTATGTAAATAGAAAAGTACAGCAATAGCCTCTTTATTGTGGCAAGTTGCAATCCCCATTTGTAGTTTTATTATCCTGCAGTTTTCTGAATGTTGCACTCCCACCATTCTTGTCAGAACATGAATCAAAAGGAAAAGCTATAAATAGCTTTTGACGGACACACACGCACACATACACACACACAAAGTCGGTTATTAATGGGTGTTGAGGCCTCAGACAATGCAGTGTGTGAGGTCTCCAGCTCCGGTTTTATATCACTGTAAAACGCAACCCCTTGGTCTCTCTCTGTTACATGAATAGATGGCTAGTCCCAACCCATATGACTGGGACGGGAGAGAACTTCAACGGGCAACAAGATATTGTTGATAAAGCAACAGAGAAGCCAGTCCCCCGGCCCCTGCCCATAACAGAGTCAAGCTTTATCGCAACGACCCTTGGCGTCTGGAAGAGGAGGAACCCAGAAACAAATGAATTAGCAAGTTTAGTTTATCAAAGGAAACCGTTATTTACTACAGATAGAAATAGAACTGCTGTATACATTCAGGCAGTCAGAGTGCCGCTGCGGCTGAAACAATGGAGTTGCCCATTGATTCCCAGGGAACGTTCTCACCGTGTGTGTCTCCTTCTTCTAATCCTGTCTGGGAAACTAGTGGAGGGTAAGGAAAGTGACTCACGGATTGGTCTATCCTGGTCTGACCTGCAGGAGATGAATAAAATATGTGACTGATATCCACATAAGGAACTTTAAGATCACTGGCAAAACAAACCATCAGATAATTGAATGGCGCTTAAGTAGGCCTATAACCAAATGGAAATTCACTGATGATTTCATTTGGGCACTAGAAAAAAATGCTTCCTGCTTAATTTCCTCATCTCATGCTAATGCATACACTCCTTGTGGCCATTTGCTTAAACGTATTTGCATGTTGTTGGTCTTCCCAATGGAGTGGATAAGTAGCGGAAAACATGGATTTGGTTTGTTTTCCCATTCCATGACATGGAGCCTTCCAGAATGTTATTGAGGCCACATTTCTGCCGTGGTGGTGGTCAAGGCTGTCATTTTGCCATGAGATCTTTTGCTCGAGTTACCTTTAGCTTCAGATATGTCAGGGTAATATACAAACCTATGGTAGTCTATTTTGAATGTCAAACAATATACTGAATGGAAGTAGCTGCACCAGTTATATGCCAGTAACATTCAAGCCGAAAGCTCAAACATTTAAGTTACTGTATGTTTTGTCAGTTAGGACAGGGGTCTATGTAGACACTTCCATTACCCTCCAATTCTGAGCCAATTATAACAGCAATGGAAGCAATCATGTTTCTATGAAAACCTCTGTTTATATGATATCATTTTTTTCTTTGTTCTGATATCACTTCCCTTTGCTCTGTATCTTCAGCTACAAATGAGCCTTTTGTTTTCATGTGCTCACAGAGAAGAGAAAAAGTTCCCTCTAGTGATATGGCTTCCGCTAGCTGTCCTGCTCTCCATGAAATCACTCACTTGATTCTAATCCACAGTGAAAGATGAAATGTGTGATTTCCCCCCCCAATTGGAGTTGGCTTTTGTTTTATGAAACAGAAATGGAGAGTTGACAAGTCTAGGTTACAACAGCTGGTTACAACAACATATTCACTAAGATATAACTATCTTTTACATGGAAAAAACTTCCTTTTTATGTTATAAAAACAACATGTCAGATTAAGGATTTATAGTTCTAATGCGAACGGGGCATTTGATTTAGAATGACAACAATAACACAAATTATACTACAGTGTTATGGCATTATAACAAGGCAATAAAACTCAGCAACTGAACCGACAACAAATGGCTTCTGTTTCTCTGCAGAAACTACAGCGGAACAAATCCTCTGCTGAAGTAGCTGCCCTCTTCCTTTAGTTAGTCCGTCCTCAAATTCATGCCACATTACCTAAAAAAGAGAGTTCCGCATATTCGATACATCATAATGAAGAATTAGGTTCCATTACACTGCAGGCTTAACCTTTGCAGAGAGCATTCAGTGCTTGCCAGCATTCATCAATATTTAACAGCTGTTGTTATTATGAAATTCTTTATAGGCTAATGTGGCTTGCCGGCTTGCACGCAAGGGTTTGGCCAGATGCCAGCGCTCTGTCAGGGACCAGAGAGAAGATTGACAGACGGTTAGTTTGCGTGACAACGGGGCTTCGGTCAGCCAGCTCCTACTCTGCCTGTACAGCAGCTCCCTCCCCTCTCCCTCTCCTCTCTCTCTCACTCTTCCTCCCTCTCTTCTCTCTCTCTCCCTCCTGCTCTTCTCTCTCTCCCTCCCTCGCTTCTCCCTCTTTCTTTCTCCTTCCCTCTCTTCTCTCTCTCTCTCGCTCTCCCTCCCGCTCCCTCTGGTGTTTCTCATTCTGCTGTGGATTTCCTGAGCTGCAGAAGGAGGGAGAAAGGGGAGGCAGGAATAGGCAAAGGAGGTGGCTGTCAGCCAGTTGCCTTCCCCTCCCCAACCCCACCACCCCATCGCCTCAAGTGAAGATATGTGTGCTCTCTCTGCGTGCACGCAAGGCCTTTCAGAGGGGAGGGGAACAAAGTGGAGCTCTCACATGTGACTGGAACTCTTTAAAAGCCCACAGGCTCTGCCAAAAGATGGCACCCCTGTAATATTTACAGGGCTGGGAGCTGAACGCTAGGCCTTCCCATGGAGCAGCAATAAAAGCCTGCACTTCTGTAGAGACTTGACAATACTATATTGACACACAGGGAAAATGCAAGACAGGGCTGTTTTGATTTTTTTTTTAAGTCTCACTTTTTGAGCAATTTGTATGAATGAATATAGATCTAATGAGTAGACTACTAAAACAGTCATTTTAGGCTTTCCATCCCATTCAACCCCAAAAATGGGGACCAAATTACTCAAGAAATGTGAGTGCTTTTTTTTATTTATGAACTGCACGGGTAGCAATCTCAGAAAGCTTGTGAGAGGATACAGACAATGAGATATGACACTTTCCAGCTTTGCACGCAATACCTATAATTCTACCCTCCCTCCCCTCTTTCCTTCCTTCTGAACCCCAGACTGGTTCTCTCAGTTGCTCATTGCCTTGTGAAACATACCTTCGTGTGCCTATAATGGGCTATTACACCAGGAATAAGAGCGTGTCGCATGGTGAACAGATGAATTAATGATTTGATCTCGTGACATGCCACGCCACAGCCTCTATCTCCGCTTCCTCGTTTGGTAGACGGGAGGAAGTGGGTAAGAGAGGGATGTTACACGTAAAGAGGGTGCGTGACGAACCCCACTTTTTCCGCCGCACTTGGCTCCACCCGCAGAAGCTGGCCCCCCTTGCATCCCCCAACACACACCCCAAGCCACCCCCATTGTTAGGGAGCATCCACGGTAGCCCAAAGGTTCTGGCGTTAACACCCTGCTTAACACGATCAAGTCAACAGATGCCATCTCCAACACGCACACATCACCACTACCACCGTACTAGTTTGTCCTCCTTTACTCATTAGCAGCCAAAGCCTAGCCTACTCATTGGAGCCTTACCAAAACGAGCATCCTTGTCCCCCCCTTTCTACTTGAACAAGCACTGTGGATAGGTCAGGGGAAGCGCTAAGTTGAGATGAGGTGCTGATTGAAGAAAGGCAGGGGAATCTCAGCTTACTGGGCCTGAGGCTACTGGAGGAGTCCCCGGCCATGGATGCCCAAGTATAGTACCCATTTGAGCACATAGGGCACCTCACCTCCTCCCCAATGTGTCCACTTCACAAGTTGTGTATTTGACTGATGGGTATTAGCCATGCATTAGATGATGCACCATATATGACTATATATGAAGTCCTGGGGTTTTAGGAACACACCTGTAATGTTCTTGGCTCAACCACAGACTGCTACTGACATTTGAGGGCTGTATTATTTAAAGCAGGGAGAGTAAGAAGGACCACTTATACCCTCATAATTGGGCCTCTAGTATACATATCCTGGCAGTGGTCACCTCACCCTAAACGGAGTGTCTGAATAGAGAGCATATAAACGTTGAATCATTAGGTTTTCTGTTTTCTTTGAGACAACACCAAAACAAGGGTAATGAATAAAGTCACTGTTGGCTGAGGAAGCACAACTCCAATGATTAATCATCCAGTATGTTTGTCTTTCCGGACTCGCATCCTCTCCAAGGCTTTCGTAAGGGCTAGAGTAGAGTGTGAGTGTGAGTGTGTGTGTGTGTGTGTGTGTGTGTGTGTGTGTGTGTGTGTGTGTGTGTGTGTGTGTGTGTGTGTGTGTGTGTGTGTGTGTGTGTGTGTGTGTGTGTGTGTGTGTGTGTGTGTGTGTGTTAGAGAAAAAAACATGGTAATTGAAAAACTCTGATTCATTACCTGCCCTGGTTTCCACCAGTCAGACTAAACTGAGGTGACTGTAGAATACGAGTGTGTGAGGGGAGAGTAGGTGGTGAAGTAGGTAGGATACGCCTTGTGTATTGAAGTAAAGATTCAACCTGTGGTTAAAAGAGAGAAGGAACATGGACGTATAGCTCTAGCCTTTGTATCATATTATGAATTGAAAAAAAAAGAGAAAGAACAAAACACAAGTGGGGGGTTCAAATAGCTTGCATGCCTCGGCCGGAATTAAGTGCAGGGAAATTGTCGGAAGTCACGAAAAGTTGCTGCTCGCCGGCGTAGCGCTGTAGAACCAGCGGAGGTGTGGAAAAAACGGGGGAGGGGTTGTGGCTGAGTGGAGCATAGGGAGCGGGTTAAAATGAGTCCTGGGTGTTGGTAGAATACACCGTAAGGTCCTGGCGCTTGCTCCTTCATTGGGACCATGGCCCGGTGAGTGTGCGTGACTGTGTAGGTTTGACAGGCCGGCCACTGATCCAATCTGTGTGGAGTAAGGTTGGGGTCAATTCCAGCCAATTCAGGAAGTACACTGAAATTCCAATTCCCTTCAATGCTTTTCAATGAGGAAAATGTGGAATTGGCATTTGGTTTACTTTTTGAATTGACCATGTATACGTTCAACAGCGAGTAAGAAACCAAATAAAATAGGATAGTCTGTGTGTTTTGTCTTTACAGTGCAGGATAACAGGAGAGCTCTATGGGTTTAATAGTCTCAGGGAAATGTTATTGCCAGTGTGTGCGCACTGTTTCGTGCCAATCAGTTCAGAAAATGCCATTTTGTGAGGTTTTTCCAAGGTAAAGAGTGAGCCATGTGGTGGAAATGTGTCTGGGGAATCCCGTAAACGTTGCTCTTCTTAAATACCCCATCCTCACTGCTTAATAATTGTATTTAACTGGTAATATTTTGTGTCGGCTTATGCCTAACACATGTTAATGATTTACCTTTCTCCTCTCCCATACAATACAATTGTATGTATCGATGTTGACATGGATTTCCATACTGATAAAGCTAGCTGATAAAAAATGTTGGGCAAATCTCTTGAATTTGTCCACCACTAACTAAGAACAAGTTAAGGTCAAGTCTAGTCATAGAGAAAATACACTTTGTACCTCTTATATTATGTGGGGACTCTCCATTTATGAGTTTTTCCTATCTCATATTTTCCAGTGACTCATGAGAAGCCGTCCAACAGAAAACATATCAGTCCAGCCACCAACCCCCTCCCCGAGCCCAGAAAAGACAGCCTGCCTATGGCTATGGGCAACAGCATAACAGAGAGTGGGCTCCTTCTGGAGGTAAGCATCCAAATGTGTATGTGTGTGTATGTGTGTGTGTGTTGTCATGGTTAGAGAGTGTACCTGTCACAACAGTGACACAACAGCGAGGGGTGAGGGGCAGGGGAAGGGAGGGCTGTTGCCCATGCTCTGACCTCCGCTGGAGCGATCTAATATGGCATGACGGACGTGGGGATGGTGGATAGAGAGGGAATGGATAAGTGCAGTTTAGCTCCAATAGATACCAGAGTGGACTCATCATGACCAGTTGGCCCCCTGCTGAGTTGCTGACGGGAAACTGACTTAAAAACCCAGAGCCATGGAAATGGGCAGGTTAGCATTTTTCACCATGAATCTTATTCTGGAGACAGCATTGGTGGTCACTAGCTGGCACAGCCACAAAGTCATGAAATTGGATTTTAAACCTAACCTTAACCACACTGCTAAACCTAATGCCTAATCCTAACCTTAAATTAAGACTAAAAAGCACATTTTTGTTTTCATGAATTTGTACAATAACCAATTTTGACTGGCCCGTCTAGCGGAAATCGCTCAATTCTGCCTCCAGTGCAAGATTCATGACAATAAATGTCAACTTGCTGAAAATGCACTGAGAGAAATCTCAGTCGCTGGTGCTAAAATGAGAGCATAAGAGGAGAGAGGAGGTGCAAGGTTGAAGAGTAGTCTTGCAAAATACGAGATGTTGTTAAAGTGTCTGTACCACTGCATTATGAAGTGACTGACTCCATACCAGCCAAACAGGTGCATGGCTGATGAACGTGAACAGCAGTATGTTCGTGAGAGGCCCAGCTCAACTGGAGCTAGTCCTGAGCTATAATACACACGGGAACAACAGTGTGCTCAGATCATTGTTTGTGATCTAATTAGGCATTCAATGTGCTAATCAGTGTTTATTAAACACAGGGTTACAACACTATTCCTGACACCAAACACCCACCCACCCACCCACCCGACCAACCAACAAACCCACCCACCCACCCGACCAACCAACAAACCCACCGACACACACACACCGACACCAACACACACACACACACACACACACACACACACACACACACACACACACACACACACACACACACACACACACACACACACACACACACACACACACACACACACACACACACACACACACACACACACACACACACACACACACACACACACAAGCCCAGTGAGGCTTCGGTTAAAGTGTCAGGCTGTCACAACACAGGTTATAAACAGCGTCGATTGACTGTGGCAATAATGTGTCGCCTTTCGTTGCGTGACTCCAGAAATGACTAGCTTCACGGTGGTTGCCGTTGCTGTGGCGACGGGCTCCCCTGGGGCAGCGAGAGGATGCCAGTGAGTTTCCCCTCTCTCTCCCTGCCGGCTGCCGCAGATGACTCAAAACACTAGGAACAGCTCTTTTTCACCGTGACCCTGGCACTGCTGCTTTGATCTCGCGGTGACAATGTGAGAGAGGAGGAAACCTATCAAATGTGTGGAAACAAAGGCATGTCACCCCTCCACCCCCCTCCCTCTCTCTCTCTCTCTCCCTCAGCGCAGCCCTCTGCCGTGTCCAAATGTAGTGAGCGTATTTTTGGTAATGCGTGCAAACTGCCTCTTAAGAGTTGTAAGTCAAAGCTTTTAACCTTCCACCTCGTTTATAGGACCCACGAGGGTCTTTCGACTTTGAATTTGAAATGTTTTCTTGTCCGGGCCAGGAGCAGGTGCAAGTTTCCATTACTTAATGCTATCGGAATTCCATGAACCGGGAGAAAAATAAATGCTGGGAAGCAGTGATTTTAAAATGCTCCCCCTCTCGCTTTGTGAAAACAAATGGAAGAGAGAAAGAGAGAGAATTCCAACCAGGGGATAGTATTGATAGTGTGATACAGTGGCATCTGGCTAAGAGAGAACATATCATATCTGAGGGGTTGGCTAGAGTGCTGCAGCATCATGAACACAGTGACAGCTCTGTCTATGAACCATCTTGGTGTGTAATGTATTATGAATTCATTAATCAGCACGTATGTATTGGGCTGTTATAGTGCTATGAATGCTTTTAGCAAGTCCTATTAAGCACTGGTGAAACCACATTAGGAATCAAAGAAAGTGATACCAGATCTACATCTTCATTATGAATTGTAATAGACATTTACTAATACACAAACCATTTCCTATATCCAGTACCATCATTATCCCCCCCCCACACACCCCACACACCCCCATACACCTGCGTTAAAGAACGATAATAGATATTCGTGCCGAAATGCAAGAGTAGCTTATCACGCACAGGCCTGCTGTTTTTGCTGAGCAGTACTTGGTTACACCATGCTTGGTTGCTGGGGGAAGGGGAGTGCATTTACTAGGTCAGCAACCCCCCTGACTGTTGCAGGAGTGTGCAGTTTAAACCTGTCAAACACTGTCTTCATCCACAATGCTACACACAGAGGGGAGCCTCTATCTATCTATACACACTCACACACACACACGCACGCACGCACGCACGCACACACACACACACACACACACACACACACACACACACACACACACACACACACACACACACCACACTCATGCACACAAACTTAAGAGATCCATGCACGCAAACATGCCAGTACACATACACACGTCTCAGAGCCGTACCTGTATACATTAGTGCATTAGCAGTGAGCGTGCACAATAAACAAGGGATTAAATGGCATGCCAGTGAAATGAGCTCACCATATAAGGATCTGGTAAGGCTCAGTAGTGATAGAGAGACATGTCATACATCAGTGGGCAATTACCAGGGTGGATTTTCTTCGTGTCTCCCTGTAACCTGTTCATCTGAATCTGGGGAAGTAGGTAAAGGGCTTTATTGCCAAAGTCCTTTAAGTAATTGCAATGTTTTTTGTGGTCAACATATTTATCTACACACAAAATCAAACACACTGTCAAATTGTTGTATCGTCAAATTAGAAAAATGTACATTGACACAGGTGTCAAGGGTGTTAGTAGGTTATGGTAGAAGCTACATTATTTAAGATACATTTCTTGCATTGTCTCATAGATCTTCTCTTTCTTGTTCTTTGTCGTCATCCAGACGTTCCCCTTCTAAATGAGTTAATTGATCCATAGTCCTAATGCATCATGCAAGGCATCACAACTCATTCACTAAGATAATGTGATGGCCATTTTGAAGTTACACCACCAAACACACGGCCCTGGGATTAGCTTTTCAGTAAAGCGGTTAAATATGTCTGTCACTCAAAATGAGGGAGCACTAGGGAATTAGGACATGAGCCAAATAATGGCGAGAAAGAAGTTGACAAAGAACAGAAGCCTATTGAAGTGTGAGGCGTGTTGTAAGTTTGAGGTTGAGGAAACAGAAGGCCAGTGGCTGTGTATGTTGTGTTGTGCCACTCTCTGTATGAACGGGGCGGCCTCAGAGGGCAAACATAAACCTCAGCCCACAGACAGCTACCACACCAGAGCAGACCAGACCAACCCTTATCCATCATGGACTGTACACACACACACACACACACCCCAAACATACAGCAGCATTGAAAATAGATCAATACATAGCCAAACAGCAGCAGTAGTAGTCCCAGTGCTAGCCTGTGTTAGCCAGGACTGGAGCAGTGTAGCAGCCTGGGCTGACCTGGTGTTGCTCACAGTAAACTGGAGGTGACAGGTTCTGGCAGGAGAACAGCGCCAGTCACGCGATCGCCGGAGACTTGGACCCAGTACAAACACTGGGAAGTTCATAAATTACAGTTTGGGGAACCGACTCCTCCGCTTCCACCGCCCTCCCTCCCACCTCAGTTGTGGACAGCCTGTTGTGAATGAGCTGTATGAATCCCATTTAATGAATACTTTCAAAATGAGGGCAGTCGATTGAAAACCTCTGTGAGGGAGTTGCTCGGTGTTGTCATCTTTTGAGTGTTCCTTGGGAGGGCTTTTGGAAGACAAACACAGTCAGGAAATGTAAAAACTCACCCTCGTATCTGTGATATTAAATTGCCAATAACCCAAACAAGATGAGCCAAGCTCCAAAGCCAAGTGCCGCTATCAGGATTCATGCAAACTAACCTTTGTCTCTCTTTTTCCCCCTCTAGTCCCTGACTGGCTTTGCGTTGGTGGTGAGCAGTGATGGAATGGTCTTCTATGCCTCCTCCACCATCGTCGACTACTTGGGCTTCCATCAGGTATGTCTCATTGTTGAGATTTTTTAAATTAATTTTATATATTTTATATGGTCTTCCAGGGCATGTTGGTAACAGATAACAGACGTTAATTTAAAGGTACTTCTGCTGACATTTACCACAGTCGTGAAGCAGCGATTAAGGGCGACAGCCAGGCTAACTAGAGTAGCGGGACTGTGTATGTACTCTGCACATTGAGAGAGCCCCAAGAAAATTGTGAGTTAAGACAGGGGCCATGGCCTGGTAGAAACTGTTGTCCCAATGGGGGCCGGCCACAGCAGCAGACACATAAAAGAAGATAGTCACAACAGTTCAAAATGTTGAGGTGTTTGTCAAAGGCCTAGTTCACCCTGCCACTGTCTCTTGGCTTTCCATCCTCTGACCTCTCTTAGCCTCTCTCTTCCCTTCTCTTTGCCCCATCTCTCCATCCCCTGACCTCTCTTAGCCTCTCTCTTCACTTCTCTTTGCCCCATCTCTCCATCCCCTGACCTCTCTTAGCCTCTCTCTTTACTTCTATTTGCCCCATCTCTCCATCCCCTGACCTCTCTTAGCCTCTCTCTTCCCTTCTCTTTGCCCCATCTCTCCATCCCCTGACCTCTCTTAGCCTCTCTCTTCCCTTCTCTTTGCCCCATCTCTCCATACCCTGACCTCTCTTAGCCTCTCTCTTCACTTCTATTTGCCCCATCTCTCCATCCCCTGACCTCTTTTAGCCTCTCTCTTCCCTTCTCTTTGCCCCATCTCTCCATCCCCTGACCTCTCTTAGCCTCTCTCTTCCCTTTTCTTTGCCCCATCTCTCCATCCCCTGATCTCTCTTCCCTTCTCTTTGCCCCATCTCTCCATCCCCTGATCTCTCTTAGCCTCTCTCTTCACTTCTCTTTGCCCTATCTCTCCATCCACTGACCTCTCTTAGCCTCTCTCTTCCCTTTCTTTGCCCCATCTCTCCATCCCCTGATCTCTCTTCCCTTCTATTTGCCCCATCTCTCCATCCCCTGACCTCTTTTAGCCTCTCTCTTCACTTCTATTTGCCCCATCTCTCCATCCCCTGACCTCTTTTAGCCTCTCTCTTCCCTTCTCTTTGCCCCATCTCTCCATCCCCTGACCTCTCTTAGCCTCTCTCTTCCCTTCTCTTTGCCCCATCTCTCCATCCCCTGACCTCTCTTAGCCTCTCTCTTCCCTTCTCTTTGCCCCATCTCTCCATCCCCTGACCTCTTTTAGCCTCTCTCTTCACTTCTCTTTGCCCTATCTCTCCATCCACTGACCTCTCTTAGCCTCTCTCTTCCCTTTCTTTGCCCCATCTCTCCATCCCCTGATCTCTCTTCCCTTCTATTTGCCCCATCTCTCCATCCCCTGACCTCTTTTAGCCTCTCTCTTCACTTCTATTTGCCCCATCTCTCCATCCCCTGACCTCTTTTAGCCTCTCTCTTCACTTCTATTTGCCCCATCTCTCCATCCCCTGACCTCTTTTAGCCTCTCTCTTCACTTCTATTTGCCCCATCTCTCCATCCCCTGACCTCTTTTAGCCTCTCTCTTCACTTCTATTTGCCCCATCTCTCCATCCCCTGACCTCTTTTAGCCTCTCTCTTCACTTCTATTTGCCCCATCTCTCCATCCCCTGACCTCTTTTAGCCTCTCTCTTCCCTTCTATTTGCCCCATCTCTCCATCCCCTGACCTCTTTTAGCCTCTCTCTTCACTTCTATTTGCCCCATCTCTCCATCCCCTGACCTCTTTTAGCCTCTCTCTTCACTTCTATTTGCCCCATCTCTCCATCCCCTGACCTCTTTTAGCCTCTCTCTTCCCTTCTCTTTGCTCCATCTCTCCATCCCTCTCTATGTTGGTCTGTTACATTATTTGGTGGGGTGTAAAGAACTCCCTGAACCCTTCACCAGAGGGAAGAGGTGACAGGGAGGTCAGCTCAGCAGCACCACAGGCTCTTCAGAGAGAGAGAGAGAGAAAGGTTCTGAGGCGGTCAGGAGGTAGTGACCGGGACGGGCAGGCGTAAGACGAGGCGAACTCCAGCATCTCCGACTTCCTCCGCGACGTTAATTATTGATGTTATCAACTGGGCATGCCTGTCCTCCCCTACTTAAATAATTTCCCCTCACAGTCATGGATAAAGTGCTTTAACACTATTAGCAGCGCCCCCAGCTCCCCAGACAAGGCAGCCGTTTGAGCGCGGGAGATTATTCTGCAAGAGTGCCTGCACTTGCCTTACAAGGAGTCGGGTGCAATAACAGCGTCATTAAAATGGAATGAAAACTGAAGTGGTCTGAAAGTGGTGCCTTGCTGCGTGCCAGAGACTTTAACCGTATGTCACTCCGGAGCTGTGAGTGCTCGGTTCATGACACAACCACGTTTACAGACAAATTCAACTGTGTCCGGTTCAAGTGGCTTTGTGTCATCGTACCTCAATTCTGTAGAGGATTGGGGAAGATGAAAATTATATTTCACAAATTATATTTCACAAGTGGTGTGAACAATAAGGTTTCTGTGACAGTGTTTAGTCCTGACATTTAGTGTCAGTTAGAACCACCTACAGAAGGATGTTGCATGGTCTGACATTGAACTGTGTTAGAAAATAGTCCAACACAGAAGTTTTACATTTCACAGTAGCCCATAAGTTGTCCTAACAAACACAGGGTTATAACACTATTCCTGACACCAAACACCCACCCGACCAACCAACAAACCCACCGACACCGACACCAACACACACACACACACACACACACACACACACACACACACACACACACACACACACACACACACACACACACACACACACACACACACACACACACACACACACACACACACACACACACACACACACACACACTTGTGACTATAGATCCCTCAGTATAAATCATTGTTTTCCTTTAAAAAAACATGAAATTAATCCTTTAAAAGGTGTGTAAGTCTGCTCAATTTTCTAATACAAAACAAACTTAAACTCACAATATGACCAAAAGTATGTGGACTCCTGCTCGTCGAACATCTCATTCCAAAATCATGGGCATTAATATGGAGTTGGTCCCCCTTTGCTGCTATAACAGGTAGCGTTCTCTTGGCATCCGCCAAACCCAGATTCGTCCGTCGGACTGCCTGATGGTGAAGTGTGATTCATCACTCCAAAGAACGAGTTTCCACTGCTCCAGAGTCCAATGGCGGCGAGCTTTACACCCCTCCAGCCGACGCTTGGCATTGCGCATGGTGATCTTAGACTTGTGTGCGGCTGCTCGGCCATGGAAACCCATTTCATGAAGCTCCCGACAAACAGTTATTGTGCTGACGTTGCTCGCAGAGGCAGTTTGGAACTCGGTAGTGAGTGTTGTAAACAAGAACAGACAATTTTTACCCGCTACGCGCTTCAACACTCCCATTCTGTGAGCTTGTGTGGCCTACCATTTAGCCTCAGCCGTTGCTGCTCCTAGACGTTTCCACTTCTCAATAACAGCACTTTCAGTTGACCGGGGCCCCTCTAGCAGGGCAGAAATTTGACGAACGGACTTGTTGGGAAGGTGGCATCCTATGACGGTGCCACGTTGAAAGTCACTGAGTTCTTCATTAAGGCCATTTTATTGCCAATGTTTGTCTATGGAGATTGCATGGCGGTGTGCTACATTTTAGACACCTGTCAGCAACAGGTGGGGCTGAAATAACCAAATATGCTCATTTGAAGGGGTGTCCACATACTTTTGTATATAGAGTGTAAATCATACATGTACACAAAATAAATACTATAGTTGAATATTTCATTTATGGCTTCTAACTGTCAAGTTGTGGCATTATGTATACATCATGCAGTTGGGTGTGATTGTGAGAAGAGTCTGATAATACCACTTAAACCTTGACAAAACATTCCAGGCATCCATAATTAAGAAGCTATAAAGAAGACAGACACACTAATAGGCAGCACTGAAGACAAATATAGGACTGTTTTTAGGGACGACACCACAAGAAAGCACTGGAATGGTGCAGAAACAGCATTGTCGCTTTGATCCTATTTGTTCCGTTGTAATTACGCTTTTGAAGATCAAGACGCGAGGGCCAGGGAAAATATCACTTATTCTTTTTTTTACGAGAGAATCTCACACAATAGACACCCGATCTGTCTGCCGGTGGGAACTGTGGCGGCGCTTGCCATGTGCTTCAGTGGGAGGAATTGTTTTGCAAGGCAAATGTTCAAAAAACCTTGCGTGTCTACAATGTGGAAATTATGGGGGGAAGGTTGAATATTTCAGTGGGGATCTGTCATTTCCCTGACAGAAAGCACAGCTATTGCTGGAAAGAAAGAGGCATTACAAATGCGGACTGGGTTGGGTTGTAAGGGGGTTTTCAGCAGGGCTGGGCTGGGCTGCTCTTCAGGAGCTGGTGTCACGCGATGTTTGACAAACAGGACTTGCCCTCGCTGGCCCCGTGGCTCAGTGACATCGGAGAGCCACTGTAAATGTTGCCCGTTGTGTAGTTTAGTGGAAGAATTCCTTGTGGAATTTCAGCAGCAGCACACAAAATTGTTTTAACATATTGGCAAAAACAACCAGCTGATCTCTGAGAATCTTCCAGTAAATATGCCACTTTTTCAGAGCTGTTGGGGATATTGCTCTGAATACATGATTTAGCTCAAGTTGTGTAAAGTCATTCACTGCAATGTCATACTTTAGTCATTCAAACAGTCACATTCTTTAAACAAAGCGTAATATATTATTTTATATTCCAAGTTATTCATAAGTTATTCCAACCACAAAATGTCCTAAACAAGATTCGATTCAGCTTTGAAACTCTTACAAAATCACACCAATCCAAATCCGAGCAACAGACAGACAGATTAGCAGCCCGTTAGCCAGACCCATAACAAAACTATTTGGGTCTGTCACTTTTGGTGTCACCTCTAGAACCCTCTGCGTGTGAGGTCGTTGGGCCAATCCAGTGAACTATGGCAGAGGTTAAGTGTCGAGGGCTCTGGGTTATGGGTGGGAGTAATGGCTAACAGTTCTGGGGCCTTGATGTGTAATTGTCTCGATCTCTCTCTCCATGCAGACGGACGTGATGCACCAGAACGTCTTTGATTATATCCATGTAGATGACCGGCAGGAGTTCAGAAGACAACTCCACTGGGCCATGCACCCCAGCCAGCAAGGTTCATCCCAGGACCACCATTCAGCCGCAGAAACGGGTGTGTATATAATTACCAGCAACAGTAAAGGTAGGAAGGGTCACAGGGTCTTAGTGGAGGGAGGCCCTCTGCCTAGCAACAGTGGGAGTGAGCGGGCAGAAATGAGGAGCACTGATTCAGCAAACAGTAAGACTAGACTGTTAACTGTGCTGTTAACTCTATTCACATCCACTAACCAGACTGTGATTAATGGTCAATGTAGGAGCGGAAAGTCCCCATCCGACTTTGCTCGAATATGTTAGATAGGCCTTCGTATTTCTCACAAACACACCTCATTCCAATGCCACCTCTCCACCACAGGGATAAGGTGCGTGTGAGAAATATGAAGGCCTATCTCTAACACAATAGACTCTGCAATTGTTTACCTTTACTGTAAGTCTTTTAAAGCTTGTCTACAGTAAGACACTGGAAAACCGGCAATATAGTGAATGTTAGTTTATTTATTTTTATAGGAGAAGACTTTGTGGTGAGCAGCCTGTTCCATTCTCAGGAGGCGGGGGGAGTTGCTCCTGACTTCTCCTCCTTCCTCAACCGCTGTTTCATCTCCCGTGTACGCTGCCTGCTGGACAGCACCTCTGGCTTTTTGGTGAGTGGACAAACCCATCCAGAGAACCCACCCAGCCATGATGCCTCTAATGCGAACTGACTGGGATGTACTTACCAAAGAAAGATCTCCCATTTGGTGTCATGTTTGTTGAAATTGTAGCTTGAGTGTAGGTATACATAGAATGTTCCCATATCCCGGACATAGCAGGCCAGAGGATTTGGTGCTTGGACACAGATGTATTTACTATTTGCAGCCATTAGTCCACCTTCCATAGTTCTGACCAGAGTGGTTTGGAGGTTTGGATCCGTCAATGGAAACGGATGGGGCTTGAAGTTGGCCTTGATTTGAACACTGTAGGGAAGGTCAACAGAGATCCTCCTGTCAACGGGTCCATTTCGATGGCAGGCAAAGACAGCTTTGGTCGTTCTGTTAGTTCTCTAGGCTGTTGTGACTGAGTAAACTTGGCTTGCATCAAGACTTTTTTTCATTTTTCTTCATTACCAAAAGTGCTGAGATCAGACAAGTTGTCAGCCATAATTCATTAATAGCATACCATAATAGTGCTTCAAATTATAGTGTCCTAAATAGCATCTGGCAAAAACAAGTTCTCGACAAGAACATGTTCTTTATACCTATTTTGGGTGCTAAACACTCCACCTCAAAGTTGTAACCTCTAACCTTGTCTCTCTCTGTTAGACCATGCAGTTCCAGGGGCGGCTGAAGTTCCTCCAGGGACAGAAGAAGAAGTCGGGTTCGGGGGCCCTGCTACCCCCGCAGCTGGCCCTGTTCTGTGTGGCTGTGCCTCTTCTGCTGCCCTCCATCACAGAGATTAAGATGAAGGGCATGATGATGAGGGGCAAGCAGAAGAGCGGAGGGGGCATCATCCCTGCACTAGATCATGGGTAAGGACGGAAGGACACAGCTAGACTCTGACATCATCATATAGGCTTACACTGACTATACTTGTAAATGTACTCACTTTCTAGGCTTCAAGTGATTTATTTCAAACTCCCATTTTTTATTGATGATCAGGGCTATGTCATGCCTTATAAGGTTACTACTAACTTAAACATTTACGGATGGGAGATGGAAGTCCTTGGAGCATGGATCAGTCAATCTAGTTTTGCCTTATCTGCAGACCAACCATTCTCAGACCATTCTTTCATTTCTTTGAACAGCAACCTCAGTGTGGTCCTAATAGTTAGATTCGGGACAGAGTTGGCACAGTCCAAGTGTTTGGAGTGAGAAAGGGGCAAGGTCAGCCAAGGAGCCAGGCTAAGCTAGGCCCAGCACATTAACTGGACAGATCTGGGTCACCAAGGGCAAAGGCTGCCTTGCTAACCAAGTATTGGGCTCAACCCCCTGTTCGCCTAGACCAATCAGAAACGACCTGTGACATCAAGAACAATAGCTTCACACAGAAGCTGGCTTCTATCTCTTTCCACCCCCTCAAACACAAACACCACACAAACACGCACACACACTAAAATGAGCTTTAGACGGCTCAAAATACTCAATTAGGACAACAAATGGATTTTCTGTTTTTGGACGTGGGCCTGTGCTTCATGGATCATTAGGGAGGAAACCTGGCTTTGAGGGTAAAAGTTGAGTTGGAGGGCACACTCAGTAGTAGTCAGCTAGGGCCCTACCACCCCCTCTTGTGTTCACTATGAATAATGTGTAATATCTCAAAAATAGTATCCTCTTTTCACTCTTCAACAGTGGTTCCAAAGTTGATATGAAGAAGTACAAAATGGCATACTTTTCTATTATAAATCAACCCTTTGTAACTGTAGGGGGATAGTGGTGAAGCCCTAAAACAGATATGTTCAGGTTGTACGTACATGGATCATAGACTTGTACCTGCACAACATCTGATTCAAACATTGTAGAAGTCCTTCAAAGCTACGATGAGGTGACTATTTAACGGACTTTTCTTTCATGAGGCAGTACAGATATTTCAAAAAAAGACATTCCACCAGACTTTGATATTATTCCAGGTATATTTAATATATTACTATTGTTCTGCCATAGAACCATGATGTTTCATGACACAACGCTTGTTCAGAGTATAAGTCCAATACACATTACTTACGGGTTAGGGATTTGACAGATTCTGATACTAAGTTATCCTTATGTAAGACATAAGTCTGCACACTTTATAAACCTGAAGCATACCCTGGCAAGAGGCAATCCTTGCTTCTGAGGGGAATCGACGATCATACGTCAAAAGAGCTTCCCATTAATTCCAGTTAAAGCTGTTATGAAGCGACCTCCGTGTCTCCTCCACGAGCTCAGTGTCTCCTCCACGACCTCAGTGTCTCCTCCACGACCTCAGTGTCTCCTCCACGACCTCAGTGTCTCCTCCACGACCTCAGTGTCTCCTCCACGACCTCAGTGTCTCCTCCACGACCTTGGTCTCCTCCACGACCTCAGTGTCTCCTCCACGACCTCAGTGTCTCCTCCACGACCTCAGTGTCTCCTCCACGACCTTGGTCTCCTCCACGACCTCAGTGTCTCCTCAGTCCATGGTCCTTTTACCCTCCGCCAAAACCAGCTAAATGACAGAATTGAATGACGAGTTGAGGGAGAGAGACAGAGAAGGAGAGATATTGTTTGTGGTGTTGAGAAATGACAGAATGGGTTATGCTCTCACCAGCAGAGTTCACTAAAGAGACATTCAATAGGTTTTGGTCTCTGTAGGCCTAGCCTCAACATGTTGCACAGACTTTAGCCCAGAAAGTGTCATTGAACCACAGTCAGGGTCTTAAGAACTAAACATGTATCTATTTATCACAGAGGGCATTGAAATACAATTTGTAGGGAAGGAAGATAACGCAGTTCTCTAGGCTAACTGATCCCCAGCTTTGGCAGGGAGTTATATAATCTGCCTGCCTGTGTTTAGATCCTGGAAAAGATTAAATCATTCCCAGAAATAAATATGGCTTCGTTTTTGTTATTCTGAGAATTCGATGTCAATGTTGTTGTTGACTTGATTATTTGAACGGACACAACGGATAGCTGAAAGGACATGAGAAATATACGATTATTATAATCCACACACACTGTTCTGATGAGACAGGATAAAGCGGGAGAATTGTATTCCTCTCTTGTTGACATAGCAAAAAAGTGTCTTGTTCCCTATACGATCATCTCTCTCGTATTGATGTTTATATTACTGTGTATAGTGATGTGTGTTGATGTGTTTAGTGATGCGTATAGTGCATATTGATGTGTGTTGATGTGTATGCATGACTCTCTGTCGAAATAAAAGGTGCATGAATATAAATAAAATAAACACAATTATTTGTACTGTAATGAACAGGAGGGATAATCTGTAGAAGTAATCAGATGTCATTGCAACTCTGACCTAAAACGGTTGGGGCTGCAAAAATGCTTTGATTTTAGATCTAATACATTTTTCATTATCTCCCTACCTCTCTTCCTCCCCTATTCCTCCATGTTGCAGTGAGAGAGAGGAGCACTTCAGGAGGCACGCTGGCAGTGTAATGATGGTGGATGGCGGGGACCCGCTGCTCCTCAACTGCACCAACCCAGGGGGGTCCCAGCAGCGCCTCAAGTACAAGTCGGAGGGAGGCTACTACGGCCAGGACGAGCCCCTCAACTACTGCAAGACCTCTATGGGCGGCGTCCCCCACCACAAAGGCCCAGGCCCGGACTCCCCGTGGCCCATGCGGCCTGCCTCAGGGACCGTCCGAGCTGGGCAGAGTGGCGGCTACATCCCCTCGAATCGACTCGGGAAGGCGGGCCACTATGGTAAGCCATACCGCATGTCCCCCAGCATGTGTCATGGAGGAGGGCGAGGTGGTGAGGTTTACGTGCCCAAGATGTACGGGAGCCTCCAGACCCCCGACGGCTCGGACCCCTACTGCTTGGGAGAGGCGGTGAAGAACGAGAATGGCTACGGCGAGTGCTACGATGGCCGCCTGCTGCCTGAGATGCCCATCAAGGTGGAGCAGGACTCTGACTCGGAGAACGGCTGTGACGCCTATGGCCGTCCGTGGACGTGCCGGGAGCCCGTGGACCGTCGCTACGGCAACGGCTACGGCGACAACAACAGCCTTCAGATGAAGTCGGAGGCGGACTATTACGAGCAGTACTCGCCGTGCCAGCGGGGCAAGGCGGGTATCAGCCCCATCAGCCCACCCTACAACAACGGCCACTTCCAGAACTATAATAACGTGGGGGGCGGCAGGCCCTTGAAGAGTGTGATTAACAAGGACATGTCCCAGTTCAGTCCCCAGAGGCTGTCCCACTCAGACCCCCTCTGTAGCAGCCAGAGCATCAACTGCATGGACGTGTATGCAAGCGGCCCCGTGGAGCACAACAAGGGCTACGTGCAGCAGGACTACAAGCTGGGCTACGAGTTCAAAGGTCACGGACTGCTCCACGCCATAAAGCGGGAACCCATGGACTCACCCCCGTGGTCGGACGGCAGCAGCAACGACATGAGTCATGCCATGGGGCACTCTCAGAGGAACGTTATGCCACACTGTGTGATGAACGCTGGGCAGCACAAAGCCAACCCTTATGTTTATA
This sequence comes from Salvelinus fontinalis, assembly GCF_029448725.1. NCBI lineage: Eukaryota > Metazoa > Chordata > Actinopteri > Salmoniformes > Salmonidae > Salvelinus > Salvelinus fontinalis. The sequence goes on along the minus strand of NC_074671.1, from coordinate 25,249,728 downwards.
TGCAATAGACATACATCCATCCCACACTTCCTCATTCACCAGCATAATATATTGGCAGAAGACGTTCAGGATATGGCTCAGGTTTAAAGACTAAGTGTTGAGACAATCACAGAAAGGTATGGGGGATCCTACCCCTGGATTTTGTTTTGATGAATGGAAGAAATTGTAGTTACTATCCGAAGCACTTTTGATGTAGTGATGCAAATTTTCTAGTCACATTTCTGTTTGTGTTTTGTGTTGTCTCCACCTGACTTCTCTGGTAGGCTGTTTAAAAATGTGATGGTAAACTGTATAAAATGTACACATTCGTGATGGGTGATACAGGATTATGTTACAGTGAGTGTATGTGAATTTGCAATTATGTAAATATTTGACCTCAAGAAATTATTTCCTGTCTAGAAGGTTTACCCAAAGAGGGTTGTGCATGCTCTTTTTAGTCAGGTTTTGTAAATCAATTGAAGGATCATTTGAACATGGTACGCATCAGTCTGAATACACTATATATACACAAAGAATGTGGACACCCCTTCAAATTTGTGGATTCGGCTTTTTCAGCCACACCCGTTGCTGACAGGTGTATACAATCACAGCCATGCAATCACACAGCCATGCAATCTCCCCAGCCAAACTTTGGCAGTAGAATGGCTGTACTGAAGAGCTCAGTGACTTTCAACGTAGCACCGTCATAGGATGCCACCTTTCCAACAAGTCAGTTAGTCAAATTTCTGCCCTGCTAGAGAAACTTGATAACAGCACTTACAGTTGACCAGAGCAGCTCTAGCAGGGCAGAAATTTGACGAGGAAGAGAGGTAGGGAGATAATGGTCATATATTAGATCTAAAATCAAACCATTGTTGCAGCCTCAACTGTTTTAGGTCAGAGTTGCAATGATCTGATTACTTCTACAGATTATCCCTCCTGTTCATTACAGTACAAAGAATTGTGTTAATTTTATTTATGTTCATTCAACCTTTATTTCAACAGGGAGTCTAGCGAAATGTTAAGCCACACAAGCTCACAGAATGGGACCACCAGGTGCTGAAGTGGGTAGAGCGTACAAATCGTCTGTCCTCGGTTGCAACACTCACTACCGAGTTCCAAACTGCCTCTGGAAGCAACGTCAGCACAAGAACTGTTCATCAGGAGCTTCATGAAATGGGTTTCCATGGCCGAGCAGCTGCACACAAGCCTAAAATCACCATGTGCAATGCCAAGCGTTAGCTGGTGTGGTGTAAAGCTTGCCGCCATTGGACCCTGGAGCAGTAGAAATGCCTTATCTGGAGTGATGAATCACTCTTTACCATCTGGCAGTCCGGAGGACGAATATGGGTTTGGCAGATGCCAGGAGAACGCTACCTGCACCAAAGCATAGTCCCAACTGTAAAGTTTGGTGGAGGAGGAAGAATGGTCTGGGGCTGTTTTTCATGGTTTGGGCTAGTCCCCTTACTTCCAGTGAAGGGAAATCTTAACGCTATAGCATACAATGACATCCTAAACGATTCAGTGCTTCCAACTTTGTGGCAACAGCATACACAAAGCGAGATCCATACAGAAATCGGTGTGGAAGAACTTGCCTGCACAAAGCCCTGACCTCAACCCCATTGAACACCTTTGGGATGAACTGTAACGCCGCCTGCGAGCCAGGCCTAATCAGCCAACATTAGTGCCCAACCTCACTAATGCTCTAGTGGCTGAATGGATTCAAGTCCCCACAGCAACATCAACTCTATATTAATGCCAATGAATTTGGAATGAGATGTTCAATGAGCAGGTGCCCACATACTTTTGGTCATGTAGTGTTTTTTTTTTAACCTTTATTTAACTAGGCAAGTTAGTTAAGAACAAATTATTTTTTTCAATGAAGGGTTAACTGCCTTGTTCAGGGGCAGAACGACAGATTTTTACCTTGTCAGCTTGGGGATTTGATCCTGCAACCTTTCGGTTACTAGTCCAACGCTCTAACCACTAGGTTACCTGCCGCCCCAGTGTATGTGTGTGTTTGAGTGTGTGTGTGTCCAGTGTGTCCAGTTTTGCAAGAAAGGGAATTTATTGCATGGTTTTCAAATCTTTGATTTAATCCTATTCTTATACGTCTATGCACACAACTCAATCAGCTCTAGTCACTATTGTAGAGAACGATAATGTATTGATCTCTATGGTCACTATTGCCTGTTATGTTTGATTGTTATTACTACAAAATACTGATATCATTCTCCTCCAGTCCCACCCTGACAAGACACACAAGTTACTGAATGTTGTGTAAGTTGGCAGTTCATTGTCCTATCATTCAAACTACTTAACAGAGGTTAAAACACGGTCACACTCATGTAAAGTAATCCCAGAAGGAACTGTGTTCAAAACTGTTTAAGTTGCTTTCCATGCATGCTCTTATAAATTATGAACAAAATCATGTTGCTCTGCTCTACACAAAACAAAACACGTCAACTTCAGTCTCCACAATAGAACTTTGTCTTTGACAAAGTCAAAACAACTGATGTTTTCTTTCAATATTTCACACATGAAGCTACTGTAAAGATTTTGCTGCACTACTTGGACTGACTCATCATCGATTCAATACCTACCTAGACATGATGTCGAGTTGACATGCACATTGTAAATAGCTTCACCTTTGAGATTTAAAATGACTTTTATTTTTGTGTTAAATTCAGTAAATGTCCAATGATTCATATTTATTGTCTAGCCAGAATTGTATATTTAAATCCAGACATCTGGGGGCTTTGCGCTGTTTCACGAAGGACAATAGAATGCATTTTTTGATAAAACAAGTAAATACACAATTAAGATCTCTGGCTAACTTCGTAGCTGCAAGGCAGCAAGTATGTATTTGCGGCAACTTGTTATTTTTCAGTGTTTTTCAAAAACAAGAATTACCTAATAAAAGATCATTCTTAAAGTGACGCTCCAGAACTTTTGTATAATTTCAGCCAGTAGTTTTGAAAGTGGTACTCACGAGCCAAAATGGGTCCCCGTTTTTTGTGTACTAGTTCATCCAATTGTGTACTACATCATCCATTCCCTATGATAAGTTACATCCTGCAAAACAAAACAAAAGATATATATACTGTATATATTTGCAATTCATATGATATGTCACGAATCCAATTCATACAATATGTTACATATTTGTTGTGCTTGAGATCCCGGACTGCATATTTATGGAAGACAGAATTGCATATTTAAGAAAGAGAGAATACCGGTTCCTCTTTCCCTGTTGTCAAACCAAAACATATTGGGTATTACGGCAATATATTGTGCACAATTAATATTTTTTTTTACAGAAATCACGGTAACAAGGTCTGCAAAGGCTCTCTTTAGATGACATGGCTGTCTTTTAACTCAAAAAGGACATTGCAACATTTTGCCAGCAGTTTATTATCATGCTATTGTTTATTGGCATTAATAGCTCGCTCTTTAGTGCCATATTTCAAACTGCAGTCTTATTGTCTTTCTCCATTAGAAATAGATGAGAGGAAAAACAGATACAGTATGCAGGAGCACTGCCCACTTTATGATGAATGCGGTGTAAATGCTACGTGACAGTTCCTTTGCACGACTACGGGAATGGAACACGAACCACTTACCACAGTCTGGGAAGAGCTGGAAACAGGGGAAATACTGTACCTTCCTATATTAAGTCAAAACCGTTAATGTCATGACACATTGTAGTAAATTATATGATATAGGGAGCCAGGCAAGTGGAGGAGGGTTCTCACTGCTTGGAATGAGGCAAGAACCTTGACTAACCTTATGATTCAAAAGACCAAAAACATAACAAAACTCAGACATGTACTGTATATTTCAACACCACACCTTTGAGCAGATACAAGTAACAACATGATAATGGATAGATGGGATGATCCCTCCGTGTGCGTGTCCAAAACAGGCTAGCAATCTGTCACTTTTGATTTACAGTATCCTAATCAGTGATGTCAATTAACAACCATTAGCTTAGTCATTCTCCCTGACTATCTGCAGTGCAATCACACCAGTGGAAAGATCACAAGGGCCCCCAATTATATACGTTTGACACGTAGTTAAGGACGGGTCAGAGCTCAACACCTTTGCTGTACCGAGCCTCAGATCATGCTAAAAACGAACCAGATATATATAACTGACTCAGTGCCATGTGGTAGACCTAATGAGCTTGGATAGGATAATGATGACCTTTGGTCTCATCGTCTGTACACAACTCATTTACCTACTTTGTAACTGTGCAATACAACTCACATTTTACTTGTCACTATGTGAAATACAGGACAAAGACTGAATTGAAGATCCAATGAAAAGCTGGACATGACAGCACCGGACATACTGTAGACTGGGTACTTTACAAAATGGTCATGTGACGCTATGATTGACCCTAAGCCGACTAGCCAGCTGGAGGGCTGTCCTCCTCATTGGTTTAGGAGGAAAACCAATCCTCAGAAGAGGATTACCTTCTTCCTTCCATCTTGCTATATCTGCGCCCTAATTCCCCCATAACAACCTTGTGTGTCCTACAAGGGCCATTACATTCCACGTCAAAAGTCAAAGTGGGATAGAAGGATAAGCGCTCGTGCAGGTCTGCAGTCACATGTTATTTGAGCAAAAAATCATTATAAACAGTTTCTGTTTACTCTTGGTATGTTATTAATTTGATAAATATGTGTGTAGCTAGCCTGAGGACCTCACCTCATAGTTAAGGTTAGATAAGGTAGAAGTGGCAAAGTAGCCAATGGTTCAGGTGACCTATTTACCTTTGGTTTATGTTGGTGTAGTGGGAGAATGAGAGAGGGTGATACTCTAGTGTAGCGACTAGCAGGCGCCGACGCCCAGCGTAATGATTCAATCTCGATTTATTGTATGAATGGCTGACCATATGTTGGCTATCCCAAGACTCAAACACCTGTTTGCGATGGCAATCTTCAGGGTGGGACATTCTCATAAAACCCTGGAGCACGGACACCCTTGGAGGTGTGAAGACAAGAAAACTTGAAACGACAAAATTCATGTGAATTAAATTGTTGTGTTTGATTTGTGGCCTGCTGGAGGTCATTTTGCAGGGCGCTGGCAGTGCACCTCCTTGCACAAAGGCGGAGGTAGCGGTCCTGCTGCTGGGTTGTTGCCCTCCTACGGCCTCCTCCACGTCTCCTGATGTACTGGCCTGTCTCCTGGTAGCGCCTGCATGCTCTGGACACTACGCTGACAGACACAGCAAACCTTTTTGCCACAGTTCGCATTGATGTGCCATCCTGGATGAACTGCACTACCTGAGCCACTTGTGTGGGTTGTAGGCTCCGTCTCATGCTACCACTAGAGTGAGAGCACCGCCAGCATTCAAAAGTGACCAAAACATCAGCCAGGAAGCATAGGAACTGAGAAGTGGTCTGTGGTCACCACCTGCAGAATCACTCCTGTTTTGGGGGGTGTCTTGCTAATTGCCTATAATTTCCACCTTTTGTCTATTCCATTTGCACAACAGCATGTGCAATTTATTGTCAATCAGTGTTGCTTCCTAAGTGGACAGTTTGATTTCACAGAAGTGTGATTGACTTGGAGTTACATTGTGTTGTTTAAGTGTTCCCTTTATTTTTTTGAGCAGTGTATATTTTACCTTTATTTATCTAGACAAGTCAGTTAAGAACAAATTCTTATTTACAATGACAGCCTAGGAACAATGGGTTAACTTCCTTGTTCAGGGGCAGAACAACAGATTTTTACCTTGTTAGCTCGGGGATTTGATCAAGCAACCTTTCGGTTACTGGCCCAACGCTCTAACCACTAGGCTACCTGCCGCCCCAAACAGAGGACACGTGCAGCTCAAAACCACAACTTCTTGAATACTGGTTATTTATTAGGCCTAGTCCAATGTATGGTAATTACATAATTGCTATATCAAATCTACACCGTATCACATTTCTGTAAATGACCACTTCTAAGATATCCTTGAAGGACATTTGTGTTCATGTCACCGCATAGTCTGAATGAAAGTCTTTCTACATGGTCTAATAAAGCCTAGGATTATCATATTGTAAAGATTTCCTAAACAGCCATGCCAGCTGGTATGAGCTGACCAATCATACTGGTGTCGGCTGACCAATCATACTGGTGTCGGTGTAACCGATGTGAAATGGCTAGCTAGTTAGCGGGGTGCTCGCTAATAGCGTTTCAATCGGTGACGTCACTCGCTCAGACCTTGAAGTAGTTGTTCCCCTTGCTCTGCAAGGGCCGCGCCTTTGTGGAGCGATGGGTAACGATGCTTCGTGGGAGGCAGTTGTTGATGTGTGCAGAGGGTCCCTGGTTCGAGCCCAGGTAGGGGTGAGGAGAGGGACGGAAGCGAATACTGTTAGATCGGCTGACCAATCATACTGCTGTCGGCTGTAGGTTAGCTTGTTGACCAGTTGTGTACATAGCCAATTAACTGATCAACAACAACAAAACACACTTATACATAAAAAAAGGTATGCACGCATGACTGCAAGTCTCTTTGGATCTGCTAAATGGCATATATTATATTAATATTACTATCCCTCAGAGTCCTCCTGCAGGTGATCATCTTAATGCATTATCATTCCTCAAACATATAGCTCAAAGCTACATAGTTCAGAACACACGTATGACCCAAAACTTGACAATAGATGGGTGTCGCCAGAACAAAATGAAAAGCAACAGAGCAGCTCGTTACTGATGTTGTGCAATAAATCATAGGTGACTTCCATTGATCTGGCTTGCCTCTATCTCATGTGGTCGTTTTCATACTAGCTCAGATGACAATGTATCCTACATCCCTCTGCCCTTTCACCCATGTCAATTCTACAGTCTGGGATAGTGAAAAGGTTATGATAGAGCTTTGCCTCACAATTCTCTACCTTTCAGCCGAAGTACACTCCTCTTCAAAAGCATTGGATTGTTGTGGGCATGGTCTAGACTAGCGGGAGTTTCCGCCATAGTTCTTACACCACTCCTTTGCACTTGAATCCATGAAGGGAAGGGAACAAGAACACACATAGAACATAAGGATTGAAAATGAAGAGCTGTCCCAGGCAGTAGAATTTAACCTCGGTTTACTGGCTTTCTACATTCCGTTCTCTCGATGATCCATAGCATTGTCTGTTGACAGTCATTCCTGACCTCTCCTTCTTCTGCAATGTATCGTGGCAACCCTCACAAACTAGCTTCCAAAGGGGAACCAGGATTCGTTCACCGTGTAGGGCTTAAATGACACTAGTAGACGCGGTGGTCTCAGAAGAATGGGTTTATCCCCCAGAGCCTGGGACAGACTGGCCAAGTTATTAAGCACGGCTTTAGCTCAGCAGTCTATATCACGGTTCCAGGACAGGTGTTGTCTGTATCAGTGGCAATGTGACTGTAGCGGATTAGAGTGTGTGTGTGTGTGTATGTGTGTGTTCGCGCGTTTAAGCCATAGTCTTTTCCCACAGCAGCTGTGTGGAGCACCATGAGTCTAGAAAGATAGACTATGGCACTAAATGTTCCATGGCACTGGATGCAGTGGAGGCTGCTGAGGGGAGAACGTCTCATAATAATGGCTGGAAGGGAGCAAATGGAATGGCATCAAACACCTGCAAACCATGTGCCTCTGTATGGCACCGCTGTGCCCTCCATCTCAGTGCTATGCCAATAGCCCCCACCTCCCACAGAAGATGTGGGATCTGCTCAGCAAGCCCGTCCAGACCTTCACAGTGAGTCCCATGCCCCTCTCAGGTAAATCCCCCCCACACACCAGGGATAAGTGGCTCCTGCCCACTGTGCCTAAAGGGAGGTGGCCAGGACCACGTTGGGACAGCAGGGGATGCTGAATGGGGGGTAAATGTAAGCCACTGTTAAAAAAGTAGGTAGCGTAGCAGTTAAGAGCATTGGGCCAGTAACCGAAAGGTTGCTGGTTCGAATCCCCAAACCGACTAAGTGAAAAATCTACCGATGTGACCTTGAGCAAGATACTTAACCCCAATTGCTCCTGTAAGTCGCCCTGGATAAGAGCGTCTGCTAAATGACTCAAATATGAAAGTAAAAACAGTGATAACTGCATCCAGGCTTTTAAGCGTTGGTGATGTCAGATGCTGGGTTGAGGTAACCACCTGACTTAAACAGAGATTCATGTAAACTTCAAAAATGTTCTGATGAACCCGAGAAGGAGCTTTCGAGCTAAGCCAGTAGTTTAGTTCATATACAAAGACAATACATAAACATCACTATGGTGGGTTTCATTTGAATTCCAGACATAGTTGAGATAAAAGCATCACCTTCTTTCATGATACACAGAGGGCGAAGACAGGATGATCAATGAGTTCAATATGCTGTCCCCCAACAATACACTCTGTGTGCGCTGCAACAATACAGACTCCCAGACCAATATCACAAGTGCCAGATTGTCGTCTCTTCATTTATGCTGTTGTTGTCGTCCAAACAAATATAGAAAACTAAAAAGGCTACATGAGTAAATAAGTCAAAGTACGAGTGAAAAACAGAACACTAACATACTGGCTGCCTAGTATGCTCTGGGGTGAAGTTTCCCCTCAACCTGGTGTCAGAGCATTTTATATTATTCTGTACAGTGGTGTAAAGTACTTAACTAAAAATACTTTAAAGTACTATTAAGTCGTTTTTTGGGGTATCTGTACTTTACTATTTCTATTTTTGACAACTTTTACTTTATTACATTCCTAAAGAAAATATTGTACTTTTTACTCCATATATTTTCCCTGACACCCAAAAGTACTTGTTACATTTTCAATGCTTAGCAGGACACGAAAATGTTCCAATTCACGCACTTATCAAGAGAACATCCCTGGTCATTCGTGCCGCCTCTGATATGGTGGACTCACTAAACACAAATGCTTTGTTTGTAAATTATGTCAGTGTTGCCCTATCCGTAAATTAAAAAAAGATAATTGTGCCATCTGGTTCACTTAAGTATAAGGAATTTTAAATGATTTCTACATTTACTGTTGATACTCAAGCATATTTTTGCAATTACATTTGATACTTAAGTACATTTAAAACAAATACTTTTACTCAAGTAGTATTTTACTGGGTGACTTTAAATTTTACTTGAGTCATTTTCTATTAAGGTATCTTTACTTTTACTCAAGTATGATAATTGGGTACTTCTTCCACCACTGATTCTGTACGCAAATCCGAGGCACTCCATTTAGTATGATGTTACGTTTCATATGGTATGTATTCCTTTGCGGATGTCCGTCATGCATTTTGTACAATAGATTACGAATTTGCAAAAGGTACATGTTACGAATTTGCTAAACGTATGATGTTACGAAATACAACTTGTTGTTGCTAACATTTGCTAGGTGGCTAACACTAATGTTAGATAATCCATCCACCTGACAGGTGTGGCAAATCAAGAAGTTGATTAAACAGCATGATCATTACACAGGTGCCACTTGTGCTGGGGATCATAAAAGGCCACTAAAACATGCAGTTTTGTCACACAACGCCACAGATCTCTCAAGTTGAGAGAGCGTGCAATTGGCATGCTGACTGCAGGAATGTCCACTAGAGGTTGCCAGTGAATTGAATGTTAATTTCTCTACCATAAACCGCCTCCAATTTTCATTCGTTCAACTGGCCTCACAATCGCAGACCACGTGTAATACACCAGCCCAGGACCTCCACATCCGGCTTCAGCTGCGGGGGAGGGGTATTTCTGTCTGTAATAAAACCCTTTTGTGGGTAAAATCTAATTTGAATTGGCTGGGCCTGAAATTGTTGCGTTCATATTTTTGTTCAGTATAATTTGAGTCTCCCAGATTCCCGTCTACTATATTATGTCTACTCTATAAGACCAGGCTGTTCTCCTAGGTACAGATCTAGGATCAACTACCCCTTCCCCTAATCCTAAATTGAACCATTAGCGGAAAATGCTAAACTGACCCAAGACCAACGTCGACTTCATCCTACTCCGTATGCCTACATGAGAAACAAGGGCATGTTTAGCAGCTGCGGAGCTACCATGACATTAATTAGCATTGAATGGTGGCACATACAGTAAGTAGCATGCAGGAGTGCCATTAGCTAGCTGTCACTGAGAAACAAAGGGACTATATGAGAGAATGAGTTGTGTGCTACACCTCATCCCTCTAGCTACAATAGTACATCACTCTCTGTGACAATAGCATCTGAGTCACTTAGCATTCAAGGATATAAAAGATCCAAGTTTCTCTCTGAAACACACCCTTTTGCGGTGATATGAGTGTAAGTGCGCTGTATAGAAGTTAACATGTTTAATCCTGAATCTTGTCAGCACGCAGGCGACCTTGTGACACGACATCTGACTGACTGCGCAAGACTGACTGCGCAGAGGAGGCTGTGCAATTCAGTTCAGCAGAGAGAGAAAGGCATGGGGCTCGGGGCAACAATGACGCAAAGGAGAACCTTTGATGTGCATTGACAGCCGTATAGAGGAGGGGGAGGAGGATGAGGAGGTTGATCCATGGAGACCTTAATCCTTTTCCAGCCAGGGTTGCGTGACCGGTTCGCCCCCACTAGTCATTACTCCCTACACCATTGGCTCTAATTGGTCACACCCACCGCCCCTCCCATCTTGTCATTGGTCTTGATGAGCAAGGACCTTGGGGATGATGTCACAACCGCGGACTCCAGCAGATGGGAGCTAGTCACGCAACCAACCCAGGGCCTGGAGTAAATGTGTCAGTGCTTAAAGAGAGCCCTCATTACCAGGTAAACACTGTAGATTAAAGGAACCGAACTTAGTGTTTCCCTATTGAGCAGGATGTTTTGTGCGTTGTTGAGGAGGTTCAACTAGGCGAGGCGGCTAAATGAAACAGCATTGGAGACGTATTGGGTGCGGGTTAGGTTTGGCTGGTGGGTGTGGAGCTGGAGAGAGGGCACTGAGTGCAATGGGTGTGACTCATGACGTGGGAATGCAAACTCGCAGCAGAGTCACGCACAGGCATGAAGACACACACACAACTCTGTCAGGGGTCACTAAAGTAAGCGGTCATAACCCAAGGGACGGAGTGTAAACTCACCCTTGCTTGTGCCTCGTTCATGACCCTCTGGCATTTTGGCCCTTGTTCTACTTACTCAGAGTAAGATTAACTGGTGGATACCATTTGTATGCATCTGTGTGCAGTATGAAGGAAGTTAGTGGTAGTTTCACGAGCCAATGCTAATGACTGGAAGTCTACAGGTACGGTAGCATTGCTCGTGAAACTACCGCTAACTTCCTTCATACGGCAAGCAGAGACATAAATGACATAAACGAGTTCATCTGACTCTGGGTGAGTAGAATTGAAATGGGCTGAAATAACAGAATCTCTGTCTCTCTTTAAACAATATGTAGAAACCAAAAATTGAGCAGAATTATAAAGTAATAATCTCCATGATCTTAAAGTAACAAATAACAGCCGACATTATTGTTTGTTTTCAGTTGTGTTCATGGCTGAATTCCTTGACTATGATGGGGGCATTTGAGGATAGAGCAGGGGTGTCAAACATACGGCCCGCGGGCCGGAACCGGCCCCCAAGGAGGTTCGATCAGGCCCGCAGGATAATTTGAAAGTGGAAAAAATGCATAAAAGACATGGAATTAATATTTTTAATTCGCTGCAATTCATGGATTATCCGCTAAGGGGCGCACTCTTTCCATCAGTGTAGAAGACAAGCCGCATCACTGAGACAGACTGAAAACAGCAGACGGTATCAATGCGCCATCTGCTGCTTGTTACGACGTTGCTAATACCTTGGTCTCTACCTCTCCGCTACACCCTCATTAGCCAAAATGTCGTTATCCAAACGGAGAAAAGTAGATAAGGAGTGTAGAATTTTCAAAGAAAAATGGACCACGTCCTATTTATTTACAGAGATGCACGGAAAACCTTCGCGCTTGGTGTGTTTGCAACAAGTTTCGGTATTGAAGGAATATAATATTCGACGCCACTACGAGACTCATCACAGCGAAAAATATGACGGCTTGCAAGGACAACTGAGAAGAGATAAGATTAACGAATTGCTGGCGGGTCTGAGGAAACAGCAGTCAACTTTCATCCAGAGCCGAGAAGTCAGTGAAGCAGCGGTAAAAGCCAGCTACCTAATTGCTAGCGAAATAGCATTAGCATCGAAGCCGTATTCCGACGGTGACTTTGTTAAACGATGCATGATGAAGGCGGCTGAACTTGTATGTCCCGAGAAGCGACAAGCTTTTGCCAATATTAGCCTGACGAGGAATACTATAGCAGAGAGGATTTCGGAACTATCGGCAGATTTAGACAGTCAATTGAAACAGAGAGTCAAGTCATTTATTGCATTTTCCGTGGCAATTGACGAGAGCACTGACATCACAGACGTGGCCCAACTGGCCATATTTATTCGAGGAGTTGATGAGACATTGACTGTTACTGAAGAGTTTCTTGAGTTGGTGCCAATGATGGACACCACAACAGCCGAGGACATTTTCGGCTCTGTCGTTGCTGCATTGGACAGAGTTGGAGTGGACTGGTCCCGCGCTGTCAGCCTGGCTACAGACGGCGCGCCATCCATGGTCGGAAAGAAAGCAGGTGTCGCGACAAAGTTCAAAGACAAAGTACAAGCCCTTAATGGAGGAGATCGTTTCTGGACATTTCACTGTATTTTGCACCAGGAGGCATTGTGTTGCAAGTCGCTGAAAATGGACCACGTCATGGAGGTGGTTGTTCGCACTGTAAATTTCATCCGGTCCAGAGGTCTGAACCATCGTCAGTTTGACAAACTTCTCAGCGACAGCAACATTACCCACAGCCTGCCATACCACACTGAAGTAAGATGGTTAAGTTTTGTGCCTTTGTACAATCAGTGGGATCAGTTGCAATGCATATTTGTGAATGATAAAAGTAAATTGCACATTTGTCTAAGGAAATATGAGGTGTTTCATGAAATGTTTTGTAAAAGGATAGTTCATTAAATTTCAATATTTTCCTAATGTTCTTGTGCTTCTTTACACCAAAACAAAGGAAAGACATGATATTTTGGTTATTTATAGCAGAGTATGGTATAATTTTAATGGTCCGGCCCACTTGACATCTCCCTAGGCCGTATGTGGCCCACGATGCGAAATGAGTTTGACACCCCTGGGATAGAGCCTCTTTTAGTGCCGTTATCAGCTAAATGCTGCCACCTTCTGGAATGTAAAAAAAAAAAAAAAGGCACCCTGCTTATTTCTATTTATTATATTCACTTAGTTCACTACTGGGTAGAAAAAGCTGTTAAGCCTGCTGTGAAAAGTAATTTGAAACATGTATAAATTATGCAAAATTGTGTACTTACAGTTTCAAAAATATATATATAAATGTTTTACCAAATTGAAACATCTTCGACCAATATACAATATCATCCATCGAATAGACATCCATGCCAGGTATTTTTGTTTTTATATATACAAAATTCCCATATAGACAAAATAACAAATGCATTGCAATTATCAGCAACTAAGTTGTCTACTAGTGAAATGTCTTCACTTGATCCCTTACATCCAAGGAACGTAGAATTAAGTGTTCAAGTAGTTGTCCGGATATCACTCTGCTTTCAATCTCTGCATAGTGTCTGATGGTTTGTAATGGGTTATAATCTGTACCATAATGAATGAGTTAATGATCAAGAATATCAGTCCAGCCAGCCAAATGAGCAGAAAGGTGTTGTATCCCTCAAACTCCAGGTAGTACGCAGGGGCCAACCATATACCCTGAGACAAAAGAAGAAGAAAACATTTCCTAAATACATTTTCCTAAGTATATTGCCTATACAACTTCAATGACAAGTCATTTTATATGATGCAAGCTATAGTCTGACACATTATGTATTTATTTATACATATTATAATGACCAACTTTGGGGGAATTTTTGAGCTACTGTTTCATTTGATAATATTGGAGCTATGTTGGTTAGTCTGGTAATACTGTATAGGGTAAGTTAGATTGAGTCTATTTTTGAAGCCCTTTATGTTCATATAATGGGACTATAACCAGGTTTCCATCCAACCTTTTTATGCAAGTAAAGTACGTCGGATAAGAAATGTCACTACAGACTTGATGGGAACAGCTAATTTTTTCGACAAAACAAAACTCGCTAGAGAAAGGGGGATCTTTATTTGTGTCTGTAAAATTCAGTTGTGTAAAGTACTGAAGTAAAAATAATTGAAAGTTCTATTTAGGTAGTTTTTTAGGGGAATCTTTACTTTACTTTTTATATTTTTGACTACTTTTACTTCACTGCATTCCTTAAGAAAATATTGTATTTTTACTCCATACATTTTCCCTGACACTCAAAAGTACTCGTTACATGTTGAATGCTTACCAGTACAGGAAAATTGTCTAATTCACACACTTATCAACAGAACATCCCTGGTCATCCCTACTGCCTCTGATCTGGCGGACTCTAAACACACATGTTTCATTTGTAAATGATGTCTGAATGTTGGAGTGTGCCCCTGGCTAGCCGTAAAAAAATAAAATAAATGGTGCTGTCTGGTTTGCTTAAAATAAGGAATGTAATTATTTATACTTTTACTTTGAATAGTTAAGTATATTTTAGCAATTAAATTTACTTTTGATACTTAAGTATATTTTAAACCAAATACTTTGACTTTTACTCAAGTAGAATTTTACTGGGTGACTTTTACTTTACTTGAGTAATTTTCTATGAAGGTATCTTTACTTTTACTCAAGTATAACAATTGGGTACTTTTTCCACCACTGGTAAAATTAATTCTGTGAGAAATGGCAGTGAAAATACTTTTATGTGCAAATATTGATATAATAGCCGTCATATCGATGTAAACTAGCTCCGACTGGGAAAAATGTCAGTGAACGGACAACCTGCTCGGAAGTAAGTCAGAAACTCTGTCATCTTTCTAGAGAACTTCCGACCTGAATATCACTGATTTCATGATTTGACCTATTTTTCCATAATAGCCTCATCTCATTGTGTAGGGCAGGCTATACCTGCACTGTATCTATGAGCTGTTGGCTAGAACGCACGTGCCAATACCAGAGGGCACATTCGCTATATTACGTAACATTTTTGGTGACAAAACCCTCAGAGTTGAAAACGTGAGGAAAACCCATTTAACTTGGATTTTTTTTAAATTCGGTACATGGGAATTTAACATCAAATGAATGCTTTATGTGCACCACGTCAACACGCACAGCTTTTTATCTGCAACATGTACATTTGATGGAAACATCTCTGGTGGGAAAATGTGCACATTGTTTTTTTAAATTTGGATTTTAGAATATTCACATGAAAATCTGTCGCCAGTTGGACAGGAATCTAGATACAATCAACCAATGATGCTGCACCTACCTGTCCAGCGAACCAGAGAGCCAGGAGTTCTACTCCTTGTTTTGGTGATAGGGTCAGTCGAGGTAGGACGAGAGGAAACAGACACAGATACCACAGGAAGTACTACAAAAAAAACACACAAAACATACTATCAGCATCATAACATTCCCACAAGCTGCATTCCATGGGTTTGATGTTACAGTATGCACGCCCTTGGTTTTCAACCAATATAATGCAACAAAAAAAAACAATGCTATCATGATAAAGCACCATCAACACCAGCATGATACAGATTGGGGGAAAGGTCACATTCAACACAACACAAGTGTCATAACATTTAACCTAACATATCCTACCATCTATATCATATCAGTGTCACAATACCATGTTCATGGATTTAACGTTACTTAACACCCAGCAACACTTTCAAACATGATACAGATGGAGTGTCACGTTCACCTGGGAGGTGCAGACTTTGTTGAAGGAGACAAAGATGGCGGTGTGGAGGAAGCAGCAGAGGGCCAGGTCTGTGTGGAAGGCCAGGGAGACAAGGAGCAGCAGCAGGGCCTGGGGCAGGAAGGCAGCCAGACCCAGGGCCAGGCTCCAGGGGCTGTCTGCAGTCAGGTACAGCATGTAGAAGTAAGGGGAGAAGTTGTGGCGGATGTCCCTCCGCGTCAGGTGGTACAGGTAGGTTTCCTGGAGGAAGTCCCAGCCATACCTGATTAGAGACGGTCAAATGAGTAGAGAACAGTTATTTATTTATTAAATTTTTTTCACCTTTATTTAACCAGGTAGGCTAGTTGAGAACAAGTTCTCATTTGCAACTGCGACCTGGCCAAGATAAAGCATAGCAGTGTGAACAGACAACAACACAGAGTTACACATGGAGTAAACAATAAACAAGTCAATAACATGGTAGAAAAAAAAAGAATCTATATACAATGTGTGCAAAAGGCATGAGGAGGTAGGCAATAAGTCGAATAATTACAATTTAGCAGATTAACACTGGAGTGATAAATCATCAGATGATCATGTGCAAGTAGAGATACTGGTGTGCAAAAGAGCAGAAAAGTAAATAAATAAAAGCAGTATGGGGGGTGAGGTAGGTCAATTGGGTGGGCTATATACCGATGGACTATGTACAGCTGCAGCGATCGGTTAGCTGCTCGGATAGCAGATGTTTAAAGTTGTTGAGGGAGATAAAAGTCTCCCTCAACAACCAGATCGGTTGGTCATTGACCATGAAAAGGTTTTCATTATCAGTTGTGAAATCTGTTATGTCATGTGTTTGATGCTTGTTTTCTAATGGTAAATCATGTTACCAATACAATTGTCCTCTCAAGTTATGAGGACAATTGAATTGGTAACATGATTTCCCATTAGAAAACAAGCATCAAACACATGACATAACAGATTTCACAACTGATAATGAAAACCCTTTCATGGTCAATGACCAACCGATCTTTACGAGGAGCATCAACAACAACTCAAGTATGCATTAGCCCGCTGAGCTAGCCCAAACTTACATGTTATAAAACAGGACAGTCAATCCACAGAACACCACTCCGGCCACACCGGCAAACAGAAACAGCTCCTTATTCAATAGCCTGAGGAGAAACCCAAGACCTCTCCTCCACCACCCCACTCTCCTCTCCTCTACATTCTCCTTTCTCTGTAGGGATAGGGCAATAGGCAGGGCATAAGTCACCGGGTAAATTTTCATGTGGACGGCCAGGCCGTACAAGATGGCTGCCATGGGGAGCTGCCGCAGCTCCAAGCAGAGCAGTGTGGCCAGGACCAGGGCGGTTATGACGGACTCGGCGTTGCCTCGGCTGGACACACCGGCCGGTAACGGGTTGAGTAGCCACAGGGAGCAGACCCGGCAGGCAGCCTCGCAGCTAAGTCCCCGCTGGCGAAGGATAAGGTAGATCAGGTGGCCTGAGAGCACGTCGCACGTGATGAAGAGAAGCTTGCCGAAGACATGGCTGAGGTAGATGTTAGGGGTCAGGATCCATGCTAGTAGAGGGGTGTAGCGGTAGGTGGATCTGTGGTATGGAGACTGGCCCTGCAATGACAGGAGGACAGAATGATGCAGGTTACACTATACATGGAAAAAGCACTGTTTGCTAAAGTGTAGCTTTGCAGGAACGCAGACTTATCACCAGCAGGGACTCACAGCTGGTAGGTTCTCTCAAATATAGCAAAATTCTCTCAAATAAAACAAAATTCTCTCAAATAAAGATTTGGGCATGAGTAATGTAACATTGACAGATCCAACCAAAATGTTATCCCATTGATTCTCAAGCCAGTGGCTTTCAGCAGGCCAGGTCCCTGAAAAGATCAAGGATAAAACTTTCCAGAAGATACCGACCCTACCGTTACGCTTGTTTACACTGAACTGCATTGTGCTCGCAATGCAATCATGGTTACATTAAGACACCATGGAGCTGGCGTGAGATATGGGTCAGAAAACGTACATCAATGCAGGGTTGGGATATGCAACTGTACTCCAAATTTGACCTTTATCCACACTGCTCTATCGAGAAGATTGAAATACTGCTAGTTTCCGGAACACTGCCCTATTTCGAACTCATGCTAGCCAGCTGTAGCCACAGTAGCCATTATGGAATGGCAACGTCACGTTGAACAACAAAGGAGTTGATTGGTGTCAGAGGAAGGCCCTAAAAATTGTCAAAAATTCCAGCCACTCGAGTCATAGACTGTTCTCTCTGATACTGCACGGCAAGCGGTACTGGAGTGCCAAGTCTAGGTCCAAAAGGCTTCTTAACAGCTTCTACCCCCAAACCATAAGACTCCTGAACAGTTAATCAAATGGCACATTGATTCTGTACCGGTACCCCCTGTATATAGCCACTCTACTGTCATTTTACTGCTGCTCTGTTATTTGTTCTTTTTTCCTTAGCTATTTTTTCCTTAACACTTATTTTTCTTAAAACGGCATTGTTGGTTAAGGGCGTGTAAGTAAGCATTTCACTGTAAGGTTGTATTCGGCACATGTGACAAATACAATTTGATTGGCTGACACTGCCATTCCAAAATGGCTGCAGTGGCTACTGCTAGCTAGCATGAGGACGAAAAGGTTTGTTCTTTAAATTCAGATTCAAAATCAGAGACATCCTGGTACTTTGCAAGCCAGGAAAAGTAGAGAACAGATCAAATTAAATATTCACGGTTGTTAAGAGAAGCCAAAGTGGCATGTTGAATTTATTTTCTTCCAATGAATTTTGCTCTATCGTTTGAACCGTTTTGGCTATACACTATTATGACCCCATTCCTGATAGCTAGGACTCTTTGAAATATGGATGTCACAAAAAACAGTTTGGGACTTTGATTGCGTTCTGACCCCAATGCAGCTCAGTGTAAACAAGCCTAACGGTAGGTTCGGTATCTTCTGGCAAGGAAAAAACACATTAGAATTAACACCAGGAAGACCAACAACAGATCTCATGGCAGAACTGTCTGACAGGCATGTATATTTATAATATTTAAGGAAATGGTAACTTACCTGCGTGATGAACTTCGACGCATCTGTAAACACGTGATAATCAACATCAGTGTATTTCACCACCATAGTTCTGTCCTGATAGACACCAAAACTGACCAAAACAAGTCGTATGAGAAACGACACAGTGAAAAGTACATTTTTATTCATAAGCTTGGACAGGACACTTTCCACGATAGAAGCCATAGCGTTAGTTGTCCAACCTGTTCGACAATAAGTCAGCTAGCAGCTAAGCTAGCTACTGTAATGAACGTTACTGTATTCCTATGTAGGTATGCAAGGGATAAAGCCATGCCGTGTAATTTTCTTATCGTGTAGCTAGCAAGCTGACGTTAGATACATTCACATCTGACTAGATCGCTTGCCCATTTTATCAATTGTATAATACTTTTCACAATTTGACTAGCAGTAGAAGTTGCTGCTGCTCCTGTTGTTAACTAGGAAGTGTTTTCTTCTTCGTGTGGCTTTCCCGGCAGACTAGACGCTGTGTTGCTGCCTTTCGCAGTTTGGAGTGCAGATTGCACATTTTGTACACAAAAAGAAAAGGGGAATGGGAAAATCCTAAATTGTACCACCACCTAATCCTGCACCTATACACTATCCCCAAAAACCCAACACCCCATCCTGCTACTTTGGCCCTAAACGATCCTACACTAGGCAGTCGGCCTGGGAGGATGGCACCACTTCTCTCAAAACGTCCTGTAGATCTTCTAGAGTAAAATCTCTCACCCCAAAATATAGGTGCAGGATTAGATGGTGGTACAATTTAGGATTTTCCCATTCCCCTTTTCTTTTTGTGTCCAAAATTTGCAATCTGCACTCTGCTACTGCAACTACCACATCTATTTTATGTGATTTCCGCTGCATCAGCGCAGTGCAGTTGATCACCATGGCTATAAACGCAATAAATCCAACCCCGGCTCACCCTTGAGCTATCCTCTAATCTCTTCACTGCCTCAGCATAGAAACTTTCTGCCCCACTCGAACTTTGGCAATCTCAACCTGTCTCACAGGGCACTTCGGATCCCCAGCTGCATGGGTGCCACCACAGACACAGTGTTTTCTCTACCCCCAACTGTACACTCCCCTTGACTATGCCCATCTGCATATTTATCACATCATGGGATCTCCATTCTACACACTGCTGCAACATGTCCGAATCCTTGGCATCTAAAACACCGTAGCGTTTTCGGAACATAGGCCCTCATAGTATAGCAAATATAACCTAATATGACTTTATAAGCTAGAAACTCTGTGTCAAAGCTTAACAAGACAGAGGGTATTCTCATTCTTGCCATTGCCACCCCGTCTATGTCTCACCAAACGGCGGGTGTCACAAACACCAGGAATATTTTTATTTTATTTGATTCACTACACTCAATCCTACCCCACTAATCACCGATTTGAGCGGCGCCCCGTTCCGGAGAGAAAACCACGCCACCACTCTTTCCAAAAATCTCATTCCCACTGGGGGGTCTACAAACCTAACATATGGAATTCTGTCTATGCTTGGCTCCATTCCATTTTTTATCCTGAACAACTCCTCAGTCCTTAACAATTACAAGCTTATCTGTATTACTGTTCTGTACTTTGTCATATATTTGTACGTTTTATGTGGACCCCAGGAAGACTAGCGGCTGCATGTTCAGTAGCTAATGGGGATCCTAATAAACTAAACTAAATACCATGAAAATATGCAGAGTGGTACTCAGTAATGTTTGGGGCAAATACAACACATAATACTTTGTATTCAGGACAAAAAGTGTATTGCTTTGCCACATTTTTTGCAGTATTACTTTAGCGCCATGTTGCAAACAGGATGCATGTTTTGAAATATTTGTATTCTGTACAAGCTTCCTTTTCACTCTGTCAATTAGGTAAGTATTGTGGAGTAACTGCGTTGTTGATCGTTCCTGTTTTCTCCTATCACAGCCATTAAACTCTGTAATGGTTTTAAATCACCGTTGGCCTCATGGTGAAATCCCTGAGTGGTTTCCTTCCTCTCCGGCAACGGAGTTAGGAAGGACGCCTGTATCTTTGTAGTGACTGGGTGTATTGATACACCATCCAAAGTTTAATGAATAACTTCACCATGCTCAAAGGGGTATTCAGTGTTAGCTTTTTACATTTTTTCATCAATAGGTGCCCTTCTTTGCGAGGCATTGGAAAACCTCCCAGGTCTTTGTGGTTAAATCTGTGTTTGAAATTCATTGCTCGACTGAGGGACCTTACAGATAATTGTATGTGTGGGATACAGAGATAACTGACACAGGGGGGGCTGTTTTGATGCCACTCCCCCACCGTTGTAAAACATATTTTGGAAGATATAAAAATGCATTTAATGTATACATTTGTTTTTGCCACATGTATTATATTACAGACACCTTCATTCCTACTTTTAAAATGTGAGCTAAACATACAAAAATGTATAATTTTTTTGAAATTAGTTACTGTCCCCACTACAACAAAAATACTTAAATAAATGTAATTTTGTCCTCTAAACATTGAATTGAAATGCTTTAGAATTCCATTCATTCCTAGAAGACTGTTTCTTCTGGGGAGTGACAATATGGCTGACCAGTGGCTTCAAAGCCTCTCCTTGGCCAATACATAGCATCGGCAATCCAGGGTTTATATACATCATTGGTTAAGACACCCGTGCATGTGCGCACACAGGAAATGACACACACCCACACACTTATCATATCTTTATTTCCTGTAAACTTTCATATAGTTGCTTAATTTGAAAAGAAAACACCAGTATAGCTTACCACATGAACAGTAGGTTAAAAAGAGTCGTGAGCACATCAGAAGACTAGGAGAGTTCATTATCAGAACACAAAATAAAAATGTTTGAGGATAATTGCACTTCAGTGTGTTGAAGTAGGTGGAAAGTAGAGAAACATCATGATAAGGCAAAATGTGTTGTTCGTAACATCAGGCCAGTAAGAAATTCATTAAATTCCTCAAACCTAATTTCATCACAAATACACTTGACTCTTCAATTCTTTGGTAAGGCATTGACATCAAAGCATATAATCAAGCACACAGATGGGATATTGATGTAGCTGCTGCAGTATATACTATTAAAAAGCCCTTCCTCCCTCCACATGGCATGTTCCATTTCCTATATAGCCCCTAAGGGGAGCAGTAGCGACCGTAGAACAGAACGCTCTGGGTGGGGTTGTGGCGGATGAAGAAGAGGAAGGGGTGGTCGGCGACAAATGTGGGCGTCCTCATGGCACAGCGCATCATCATGATGGCGGCCGTGGCGCCCGCTGCCTCCGTTCCCTCCTCGTTGACCTCCACGAAGGCCTTGTGAATCACCTTGGACAGCACCAGGTCGTTGACGGGCGACATGCCCGAGAAGTCGCTTTTGGAGTGGTCGAAGGCGTCCGTCATGCCCATGCTGACAAGCAAGTCCTTCAGGTCCAGGCTCTCCTCCAGCTTGAACTTGGGCAGGCCCACCTGAACCTCCACCGTGTCCATCATGTCAGGCCTGGTCCACTCCACAAGGTTCTTGTAAGTCAGCTCCTTCTCTAGCTGCGTTGTGTGTGTGTGTGTGTGTGGTGGTGGGGGGGGGGGGGGGGGGAGACAAAGTCAATACATTGGCACATCTAAAGTATGACAATGACTTATTTCGGTGTGAGCTAACCCTATAACTAGCTTTCTAATTCAAGTTAACTTTATACTCCATGTGTATTGTGTTGGCCACAAAACCCATCTCATTGAATGTAAGTGAGTAAGTGAGTCCTACCTTCTTCAGACCATTGGTGTCATCCTCAATCTCATTAGGTAGCATGATGAGCATGCTCAGTTCATTCCCTACGTAGGGTAGCTCCAGAATCTGGCAGTTGGCCTCTGGGATGAAGGTCAGGGGGAACTTGGCCTTTTGATGCATCATTTTCACTGGCTTACTCTCATTCTGTAGTCAATGAAAGGAAGGTAGGGAGTCACCCACTATTTTGTTAACAGTTGCCTTCTTGTGTGTAATTTGTGACTACAAGGCATTTTCACCATTGTAGCAAAGGTTACTCACCGTTACTCATGAAAGTGAAGCAAGCTAGAACATTACTCTCACAAAAGACTCAGAAGGGATGACTGGAACCGACTACAGCAACAGTTCAGTGGAAATCAGATCTTTTCTTTAGAAGCGCTACTCTAAAGTGGTGTAACTACACATTCATTGCACAAACGGACACATCAGAGAAAAATGAATAAAAAGCCACTCCTCAGATCTTGTCGGGAATTCGTTCTACATGTTAAGCCGGTTGGGTAAACACTACCTTGTTCAATTTGAACAGGGCATCGCTGGTGCTGCTCTCTTTGAACTTCTTCTCCCAGTTGCCCTTGAAGTAGATGGCGTTCACCAACACTAGTCTGGTCAGTTGGTCGACAACCCCCTCCGCCAATAGGTTCTTGATTTTCTCTACAAAATACAGAGGCCATAGAAATTACAGAGGTGATGGTAACATTGTAATAAGGTGTAGTTACATAACAAACAGATACATCATGGACACATAATGGATTTTAAATCCATATGAACAAAATGTATGATCAATTCATCCTCAATCCAGTCCCTTTGATTTTTACACCGAATTTGAGAATATTAATACTATTGTGCACATGGAGACAGCTTGCGGCATCTGATCACCTGCGGTCTGCTTCTCCACCCAGGCGTTAATGTTCTGTCTGGCAGTCTCCGCATTGGACTTGAAGTCCACAGCCTCCAGCTCGGCATTGTAGTGCTTCTTGGTGTCGCCGAGGAAAGTCTGTCACATTTACCAGAGACACAAAAATCAACACAGTCAATATCCTTGCTTTATCAAACCCTAAGTACCTAAAATAGTGTCTAGTCTACAATGATGTACAGTATAATGATAGCATTTTGCAGGATATTCTATCCATTATCTTTTTGTTGACTACTCTCTTCGTCATAAGGCTATGTTCCAACGTGTAATGAAATGCATAATGACCTTTAACCTAACACACTGTGATTCATTAGTGTCAATTCAGATTGAGCAAAAATATCTAAATCTTACACACACTTTCTCCACCTACTGTGTAAACAATAGGGCTTTACCTGAACAAACTGGTAAGACTGCTCGCCGTACAGGCGATTGGCCAGGCTCAGTGCGTACGGGGCTCCCTTCTTGTTCAGTTCACTCATGAGTTTGTTGAAGCCGACATGGACGTTATCCGTAGCTTTGTGGAGGTGCAGGGACTGCAGACAGGATTTAAAAAAAATAACATTTACAAAATGTGACATTGTGGTAGCACCTTCCTGTGGCATCCATGACATGCAAACCCCTAGCCGAAACACGACTCGTACGTTTTTCGGCTAGCAAACAAACCCGCCATTGTTTACTGTATTCATCCACCACATCACCAAATAAAGAAATGTTTTCAGGAAAAAGTGTCAACATTGAAATGCATCCAAACAGCATAACTTGTCGTTTTGACATTTGGTGGTTGGACATGACCAGCACAGATTACGTTCATGTTGCTCGCAAAGTGGTTAAGGAATTCTTTGTATGTGTGTGAGTGTGACCAGACTTTCCTGTTTATATTTCCGTTTTCAGACGGCAGCTTATCAAGGGTTATGAAAAAATATAGATAAAAGAAAAGAAAGAATATGCTTGTGTTCCCTCAAGTCCCAAATGTGACTACTACATTGTGTACATAGGCTATAAAATGATTTGTGTATGGGGCTTATATCCCTTCACAAATGTACTGTAAATAAACCACATAGACGCCAGAAAACACAGACCCCACAACAAGGCTATCCAAACTTTTTCCTGGAGAGCTATGTGCTGTAGGTTTTCGCTTCAACGAAAGATAAGCGTAATCAAGTTAGATACATCTCGGGATAGAGCGAAAACCTACTAGAGAGTAGCGCTCCAGGAACAGGGTTGAAGAGCCCTGCCCCACACCAATAGTAGTACCTTGTTCCCACCAAATGGCTACCTCACCAACAGCCCAATGTTATCTGGCAGCAAGCTCTCCTTGAACCCCCTGGGTTACCCATTCCTTATTATATACTTATATTAGCACCTTCAGAGCCAGCGGAAGCTGGGGCTTTTGTACTTGCTGGAGTAGTCCTGGGTCAGCCTTTTTAGATTTGTCTGCTTTGACAAAGCAGAGGACCTAGTGGACGTCAGTATGACAATTGGTTATCATTTTTGAACAGCATAGATGTGGGAAGTGGGTGGAATATAACATTGTGCGTGTGCGTGTGGCTGGCGAGCTGCGTAGGTTCCAGAAATAATCCTTCAAAACTTAATGTAGGGCGGTAAATTAAGGCCGTTGAGTCCTTAACAGGTAAAGAAATTGAGACCACCCCTATCATATTTGTTCTGTGAAGATTGCTCAATTTTTTATATCCTTTATTTAACTAGGCAAGTCAGATTGCTCAATAGGAAGGTATGCATTCTTGTCCCACCCTTGTGTACCCTAGACTCGCCCTTTTTATGACTTCAACTCTACATTGCTGCTATTTCATCACGACCTACATGTTCAGTATCATGCAGAAAGGCTTTTTCACATTGGACAATACATTCCATGGCTATTATAATAAATATTCTGGCTGACAGCTAAATGGAGGTTGTACAAATTAGACTTAGTTTAGATAATACATAAGAGTAGACTATCAGGGCCTCGCCCCCTGATTATTGACTGTACGTTTGTTTATTCCATGTGTAACTGTTGTCGCACTGCTTTGCTTTATCTTGGCCAGGTCACAGTTGTAAATGAGAACTTGTTCTCAATTGGCCAAACCTGGTTAAATAAAGGTGCAATAAAGAAAAAAATCCCAAGACAACATAAACTCTTATCTGGCACCTACATGTCTACTAGCTGTACACAGATAATGGGAACCGAGAGACTGATAAGAAGGATTACTTTATTGCTCTCCATGTTGCCACAGTAACAGTAGGGCTGTACTCAAATAAAGCCTAATCTGCTGACTAAAAGGAAGCCTTCTGTGAATCGTCATGGACAGGCTACCCATTTGTCAGCCACACCCTTTCCTATTCATCTCAGAAACACTGGAAAGGTTTTTCACAGGGGTTAAGGGAGAAGCTATAGTCAATTTAGGTGGAGAATTGCAACGTGAAATAAATTGCCATGTGCATGTGACTACATAAAAAATCCAATCTAGCCAATCTAGCCTTGATCTAGCCAAGTTTACATTAGATAGGATAATGACAAAAAGTAAAGGCTACATTATCCAACCTTTGTCGATAGTGACTAGTCCAGCAAACTATTTTATGAAATATATCTGTATTCATTCTGGTACCATTGTGCTGTCCGTGCATACTAATCAGGCTAATCAACAGAAGTATAGTTGGATAAGAGATGAATGTGTGAGAGTAAGATGATTATGTTTGAGTGTATGTGTTTTTGGATGGACGGGATCCCCAAAAATGGTTTACACTGATTCACCTCTGACATCTGGGTAGCAGTGTTACCTCTGGCTCCCAGGGACACCATGGCCAGGGCAGAGCAGATGCTGAGAGGGGAGTAGAAGACATTGCCTGTTTTGTTGTGCTCTGTGATCTTCTTGAACAGCTCCAGAGAGAAATTGGTGTTGGCCACAGACACTGATGCCATTGTAACAGGTGGGAAAGGCAGGCTGGCAGAGCTTTGGAAGAAAGGTTAAGAAGTTAGTGTCCGTGGGCACTGGGTTTGAAACTTAATTGTAACAGAGCAGTCAAATACAGTAGCCTATATACAATGACATCCAATTATCGCGAGAGCCATCTTGGGCTGATGCGAAAGAAAAAGTAGGCTAAAGAACATAGAATTAATGTAGTCTAGCTAGCAGTCTGATTAATCAGGCTGTATAATACACAATTAATTGGTATATACAGCCTGAAACTAATGCCTGCAACATTTTGTAAATGTACCTTACAAGCCAGAATGTTGAATAAAGTTACATTTAAACATACTCTATTAACAATTACTTGTGTATTACAGCCTGATTAAATCTTGAATGAGTATGTACATCAGTGGTGTGCGGGTCAGTTGTTTTGTTCGCCCGCAATTGCTAATAACCCATCCGCAACCGCCCGACTACACACAGTGTACAAAACAATAGGAACACTTAATATGGACTTGCACCCCCCTTTTCCCCTCAGAACAGCCTCAATTCATTGGGGCATGGACAACAAGGTGTCAAGAGTTCCACAGGGATGCTGGCCCATGTTGACTCCAATGCTTCCCACAGTGTCAAGTTGGTTGGATGCCCTTTGGGCGGTGGACCATTCTTGATACACACAGGAAACTGTTGAACATGAAAAACCCAGCAGCGTTGCAGTTCTTGACACACTCAAACCGGTGGGCCTGGCACCTACTACCACACCCCGTTCAAAGGCACTTAAATCTTTTGTCTTGCCCATCCACCCTCTGAATGGCACACATACACAGTCCAGGTCTCAATTGTATCAAGGCATACAAATCCTTCAACCTGCCTCCCCTTCATCCTCACTGATTTAAAGTGGATTGAACAGGTGACATCAATAAGAGATCATAGCTTTCACCTGAATTCATCTGGTTAGTGTTATGGAAAGAGCAGGTGTTCCTAATGTTTTGTACAGACAGTATTTGATAAAGTGAAAATCTGAGGCCCACAACCGACCCTAACCAGTTTATAGAAAATGGGCTGTTGGCTACAGTCAGACCCCGGAACGATTTCTTGACAGGGGATGCATTTTTGTTGTTGTCTGAGTTAGATATGTTTCTGCTTATAATTTTCAACATTTTGGTAGGCTATTTGTTAGTCAACTTGTCTATTATTATTATTATATACTTGCATCTTATTTTGGTCATTAGATTAATAGCCTATTTGTTGCCCTAGAAAACGAAACCTTTGCTCACCAGAATGTCATAAATCGACAGGCAAAGTTCTCTAATCTGCTTCTTTTACAGAGCAAAGACATTTAAGGATTGGGGAGAAAATGACGACGCTAATGTTCTCTGGGTGTCACCGAGTACAGTGAAATAAGTATGACCCCAATGCAATTCTAAAGTATAATACATCCAGTGTAATTTCACTTAGCATGAACTATTCAATTATGGCATAATTCTACTATTTGTATTCATTTGCATCACTGTCAATTACATACTTTTATTTTGAAGGCTAAACGCAAAGCCCACTATTCTATTGTGGCTAATTCGTATTGTGGCTAGCTTCACATAGATGGGTCCGACCATCATTCATCAAATAACAATTTAAATTTTTTATAAATGAGGGTTATTTTAGATGATGAAACCTAGCTATAGTTGGGTAGCTAACTATAGCTACTGAAACAGATCGTCGTTTTGCTATGTTTTTTGGGAAGAACATTGTTTGCATCCATGAGCTAGCTAGTTTTTTTTAATGACCAGCACTGTAGGTGAGCGAGACAACTTTACCAGCATCATAGCATACGTAGCGATGAATCGTTGGGAACATATGAAATACGAGTGATAGTGTAATCAATGTGTAATAACTACGTAAATTAATGACGCGTTAAAGTATGTGACGGGCAGTCATATTCAGGTCCTGATTGGTCAACAAGCTTATTTGACACGCAAAGACCCATCCGCGTTCAATAAAATTTGGCCTCTGCCTGTCTCGTCAAGCGTCACACCCTCCATACCGAGTCTCCGACCAAGCATAAATTTGCTCTTACGCCAGTAGATATAAATTGCACAATAATTATACATTTATGGATTTTATAAGGTAGGCTAAGGTTTTGTCTTTATTCAACCCGGCCGCGGAGTGAATATAAGCTCGGGGACTGCGCGTAGAGTCAACATAACAGTACATCATACATCATTACTTAGGGCTGGTTTAAGGAGTTTGAGTTGCCACTAGCCAGGCAAGATTAATCAGCTATCTAGTTAGCTAGCTACATTGATTAGAATGATCAATGTCCTGTCCTCTTTGATGTTACATTTATGGTGATAGCCAAACCAACAGCAGTTATTATGCTAAATAAGGATCACCAATTAAAAAAGTATAGTAATCGCAAACAACCTGCAAATCCGTTTATCAGAATGGCAAATGGCAACAGGGTTAACAATAAATGAGTCAATGCCTTTAGATTGATAAAATATTGTATCGCAGCTACTCACCAATCAATGGTTATTTGTCAATGTCAGGTAGTTCTCTTTCTCTCTACAGCCAGGTGACTTCAGTGGGTGGTTTACAGACAAGTTTCAGCTAACCATCTGAAATATGTAATTTACAAAGACAGACACGCCCTGTGTGTGTGTGGGGGGGGGGTAGTCACTAGTTACCACAGCCAGTCATTAACCCCACCTATTTCTACAATTTCTCTTCTTAAAAACTGATTTTAAACCTAACCCTAACGATAACCACACTTGATACCCTTATGTCAGACCTTAAATGAATACCAAAAATAACATTTTTGTTTTCACGATTTTTTACAATATAGCTAATTCTGACTTTATGGCTGTGGTGGGCTGTAAAAGTGCTCTTCCGCATTCCGCACTCTTCCGCATCAGCTGACTACTACGGCAATTCAAGTGGATAAAACTGTACTGTACTATGAAGTTCAAAGTACAAACAAACTACATAAAAGCCGTGTAGGACCTAATTACAACAGACAAATAAACAAGAATGTTGGGGCATTTTGTATTTATTGCTGTTAATTCCAGGATAACAGATCAACAATTTGCATAAAATCCAAATTCGTTCTAGAAATATATTTGACCTTTCCAGTACACTAAAATGTAGATATCAAAGAATACAGTAAACATACACCTTAAGGTAACAGTGAGTGTACCCTCTACAGTCCAGCATTTTTAACCATATATGTTCAACATGTACAACTGGCAGGTTCATATGTACAATTGTCTTCCGAGCTCACATGGTTCTTCAAATCATCCAGCCGATTAATGTAAAGTGGTCCACACATTTTCTTTCCTGTGTTCATGTCCAAGTTTGCCTCACTATTTTAAGTAATTGTAAGATCTCTGCTTACATCAAATCAAGCAGAAGAGATTTAGAGTACTTCACCGTTTGGTGGAAAGCTTTCACAAAATGTTTGGAGACAAACAGTACTAAGTGTGACTATTCATAAAAATGGACATAACTTCTCATATAAACAAACAAGTGTGTACTGTATGTGTAATATGCCTATATGTAATTTTAATGTGTAGACCACAAAGCTTAAACAGACTTGAAAGAGCTCTAAATGATTGACAATTATCTCAAGGGATATGCTGTCTGAGAAGGCCAGGGATTGACATTGAAGCATGAAACGCACTTTCCCCATCGGGCAAGTCGGGAGTATTTTTTGGTTGCCCAAAGATTATGCTCACTTGCCCGAAAATGCAAATGGTCTATTTACAGGCAGTAAGTAAGTGCCACATATTGCCTGCATTTCACCTACACATAGGAATCAGAAAGATTGATTGAATTCTTTCTATTTTGGAATAATTATTCTATTTCGTACATCAGTTAAAAATAAATTCTCAGAGAAGGCTCAACTTGCCCAACAGAAATACATTGTTTAATAAGTGAAAGACAGACAATGGGGAAGAATTGGAAAGATCAGATTTTGGCTACTGGAATTCTTTGCAGTTTGGTTGTTTTCACACACACACACGTACAACAAAAATAACCAGCCCTATGGGGCAACCCCAGAGCAGGCTCAACTAGCTTGACTGATCTGTTCACTTTCCCCAGGCAATATGGCAACCCTTAATGTCAATCCCTGGAAGGCTACCAATCCTGATATCCAATCAACTCCAGTCAGACACTTCCATTAGTGTTCACACTTTTCATTTTCATACTCCACATGAAAACATCAATTTATAGTGTGTATGTGCATCAATTTGAGTACATTTACCAATGTACAAACAACATGCCTTACAGTTAGATCTCACTGCAGCATTGAAGGAAGAATACACATATTGACTGTCTAGGTAGGCTACATGACATCTGCCTTTGCCACCAGTCTTGTAGAAATGGCTAAAGAAAAAAAGTAATTTTCAGAGTTATCAATGATAGTATTATCCCTCCTAACCACTGATGCTTCACATGGCACCACCTTGTGGCTCGACTCTGCAGTGCAACATTTCCAAGAGAATACTGGATGGAGGGACAGCAGTGTAGCAAGGTATAGAGCTTCACTGCTGCAATAACATCTGTCTCTAGGTTTGATTTAGGACTGTTTCAGTGCACTTGAGAGACTTCAGAATTCCTGGTAGCTATAGTGCATGTTACCAAAAATAAAAACACAGCAGCATTTAACTTCTACATGACAGACATGATGATTAAGAACGTCTTAATATGCGTTTCACATTATATCAAGTGGCAAATGCTTTAAGAATTTCCCCCCGATACTGCCAGATTCCTTAACATTAAGAAATTAAACATGTACATTCAAAAACACTGCAGCGAAAAAGAGAAAAATTATCATTTTTTTTTTACATTTACTTTTTTGTTGGTTTGCATTCATCTTTTGTAGCTGTACAGTTAAACAATAAAAATCCTAGTCGAATAACAATAAGGAGGTATAAATTTACCGTTATAAAAGACAAAGTATATGAAACTCTAATCGAGATCACGCAGGATCCCCATGTATTCTGAGAACAAAATAATTTTACGAAGCTCCCGTACACATGGTGTCTTTTTAAAAATGTTTTCTAATAATATAAGAAATAAGTTAGTAAACATGAGCTGCTGTCTTGTGCCAGTCTTCAGTGCAAAATACCAAAAGCCACTGGGGGATTGGTGAAGGGGGGGGGTATGCGTCTCTGGAAACGAGACAGCTTCACCCTCAGCTGTGATGGGGACGTTGGTGATGTCTCAGGCACAAGTACTTAGGACCCTCTTCGCACATGCTCGTTAAAAAGGTCAAACTAAAAATGAGAATAGCTAAATTTTCAATCAAATTGTCGACATATATTCAAGCGAATATTCAAAAATCTGCGTAAAGAAAATAAGCACGTTTTCCCACCAGAAGTGTGTTTCCACATCAGTGCATGATGACGCAGTACACACAAATTGAACTTTTTCACTTAAGTTTTCATGTACCAAATATAAATCTAAAGTTCAATGTGTTTCCATCGTGTTTTCAACTCTACTGATAGTTTTGTCACAAACTGTTGCGTTAAATAGAAAATGTGACTACTCCGGTCTTGGCACGTGTGCTCTAGCCAACAGCTCGCAGATACAGTGCGGGTAGGCTAGTCTACATGAAGAGATTATTATGGATAAGAGCGAGAATCTTTTTATTTGTTAAACGGCAGTCAAGCATCGATATTCATGTCACCAGAATCTGACCCTTGACATTTATTGGAAACGAGCATCAAGATCACCGTGGAGTTTCACCACCCATCATAAGTTATTTCATCTGTAGCCTAATAAACTGCATGGTTTCCCCGAGTCATAGTGGGAGGACCACACCATATCATAGCGTGACTCCAAGTTTACTTCAATATGATGGTTATTATATCAATATTTGCACATAAAGGCGTTTCCATCGCATTTTACCGACACAAAAAGATCCCACCTTGTCTAGCGCAGTTTGTTTTGTCGACATTCGGAAAGCTTACCGACACATTTTCTGTTTCCATCAGGCCTGTCATTACATTTTTTATCCGACATGTACTTTACTCGCATAAAAAGGTTGGATGGAAACCTGGTTAATGACAGGGAAACATCAAGTGATGCTCTCTTGAAATGGAGGGGTCTCTTTGACCGCTCGTAACAAACAAGGTGGCGGAACGAGAAGACATCTTCAGTCGGCGTTGTCTAGTGCTTCGGAAGAATGGGAGGCGGCGTACTTCAGCCGAAAGCCACCTGAAAAACAGAGAGGTGGGCGTCAGTTGAACAAATAAGAAACGGGAAACGATAAAAGTAAACTCAGAGAAAGTAAGCAAAAAGACAAGGTTCCACTGAGATGTCTACAAATTCCCAACCTGCACCTAATCGTATCCTCTGCGTGACATGTGTGTCATGTCATTTGGTCTGTGTTTTTCATTTTTAACTGTTCTGCTGTGTTTTGTCTTTGCCCTGCTAAGACAAAGTTTGAGAGTTTGAGAGAAATGTCCACAGGTCTCCTGAGATGAGAGAGCCCTTTACAGCAGCTCCTGGCTCTAAATAAGTCCTGAAAATGGAAATGAAGGTGGCTAATAGTCTGTTTTTGGGGGGTAGGGGGTGGGGAAGGTTACTGCAAAGGTGTGCCTTCCCAAGCTTGATCAAGGGTGCCCTCTGTGTGGGTGGGTGTAGGTTACTGGTGTGTAAGAGAGAGATCGAGAGGGGTGGGGGGGTCAGTCCTGAGGGCTGACCTCTACTTGGGAGGGAAGTATTGCAGGGGGGGCGGAGGGGGCCGTCCGAAGAGGCCAGCGGCCGCCCCTCCCCGCTCCACCCTGCCCCTGGCGGTGGCGTTATTACCTTGCTGTGTCGAGTCAATGGAGGGCTGTATGCAGTCCTGTGCGTAGTGGCCACTGACCCCACAGTTGTAGCACGAAACATTGGCGTTCTTCTTGTTGACGCCGACTGCTACCCCCAATGCACCTCCGCCTCCCGCCCCGGGCACCATGCCGACACTGGAGGGGTACATGTGCGGGTAGAAGCGGTTGTAGGGTGCCATCTGCTGGAGGCTGTAGCCTTGCTGTGTGCCCAGTAGGTGGTCAGAGTGGGAGTGGGGGTGCGTATGCAGCAGGGTCTGGCTGGCGAAGGGGACCGGGGTGGATGGGAAGAAGGGTAGCTGGGCCTGGCCGTTGCTCTGGGGGGGAGGCTGGCTGAGGTAGCTGCTGTTGCACAGGGACGTCAGCTGGAAGATGGGCGGCACACCGAACACCTGCCGCGGCGGCATCTGGTGGGGGAAGAAGAATGAAGGCGCTGTGTGGCTGTTGTTGCTGGTGCCGCAGCCTCCCCGGCAACCGCATGCCCCGCAGCACATGGGCTGTTGCTGGGGAGTCGCCTGCTGCTGCTGCTGTTGTTGCTGCTGTTGTTGTTGTGGTGGTTGCGCTTGTTTCTGGGCGACGAGGTTACTGGCACAGCTGGTGCTGTTGATGTAGGAGGTGGAGTCGCTCTGTGCCGTGCTGTGGGTGAGGGCAGGGCTGGGGCTGGGCACAGGACCGGGGTTGTGGGTGGGCACTGATGGGGGCACCACCGCCTGAACCTGTCCAGCTGTGGGCACTACCCCTACTCCGGCTACCCCTGTCCCCAGCGTTGCCATGATGGAGGTGGGGATGGGGGGCATGGTGTATGGAGAGGGCAGGCCTGAGGGAAGAGCCATGCCCGGGTGCTTGGCATAAGGGATGCTAGGCTCCCCTAGGGGTACAGAGGGGGTTAGGGGGTTGGCGGCAGGGTCGGGGTAGGCTGGCTGCAGGGGTGAGGCGTAGGGTGGGCCGGGGGCGATGACGCTGATGGCTCCAACCGGGGGGTGGTGGGCAGAGGAGGCGGTGACACCCTCTGAAGTGACAGTTGCCTTATGAGGGGCTGTTTTGAAGCGCTGGATTAGGGGCTGCAGGGCAGGGCTGCCAGGGGGGTGCAAGCCCAGGGTGGGGGAGCCAAACCCTGGAAGCAGCACAGGCACTGCAGCAAGGGCATCCCTCTTTTCTGTGTCCCCTGGCACAGGAACTGGCACTGGGGTGGGCATGGGCTCTCGGAGGACCAGGGGCACCTGCATGATCAGTCCTCCTACAACCTTGTTGTCTACCAGGGCCGCTGCCACCTGAGGAGGAGGCAGGACTGGCAGAGAGGCATTGGCGGGCAGTGCTCCGTTGGGCAGTATGTATGGCAGGGGTTGCATAAAGGTGATGGGGGGAAAGTTGGGGATGGTCTCGGGGCAAAGGGGCTCCCCAGCAGGCTTGACAGAGGCCAGGGGGTGGATGGTGGGCAAGCCCCCTACTGCAACCTCCTGGCAGGGGAAGAAGTCGTCCGCTCTACCCTGGCTGCTAGAGTCGTCTGAGTGACTATCTGTATGAGAGAGAGAGAGAGAGAGAGAGAGAGAGAGAGAGAGAGAGAGAGAGAGAGAGAGAGAGAGAGAGAGAGAGCGCGTGAGAGAGAGGTCTTAGTGCTCCTGTCCAAAAACCTAAACAAGCACAAACTCTAATAATGGTGTGTGTGTGAGTGCGTGTCACCTTTGTCCTTCTCATCCTCGCTGTCCAGGCTCTCTGGTCCATCGTGCTGGGGGCTGGAGGGGGAGCTGTAGCTCTCAGACGAGGTGTCTCCGTACACGTCCTGACTGGAGCCTCCGACTAGATGACCGTCTGGACACACACAACCTGAACATTAATGACACTACATTTAATTAAATATCCTTTGATTTAGATCAAATAAAACATGTGAAGGCATAAGTGTGCTAA
Source organism: Salvelinus fontinalis (assembly GCF_029448725.1). NCBI lineage: Eukaryota > Metazoa > Chordata > Actinopteri > Salmoniformes > Salmonidae > Salvelinus > Salvelinus fontinalis. The sequence continues at coordinate 25,214,558 of NC_074671.1, read as the reverse complement.
GGCATTCAAATAAGCAGCTCAAAAGACTAAAAAGCTATGCCCAATAAACTTGTACAACACTGCTTTCTGTTGGTAAAATTAAGTTACTACAAGCCTCCATTTCACCCAGAAAACAAAAACACAATAATCTTTTTTCTCCAAATAGCATTTGATAACATTTCAGAGTCGACTGGGACAGGAAGAAGACGATTCCCACCTTTCCCTGTCGATTGTTGCGTTCGCTGAGAAGCCAGTGGCACTATGCTCCCGTTCGTCAAGTAGGCAGCTCTTCCTTCTCCTTTCTTCCCCTTTTCCCTGGAGGAGAGAGAGACAGGCGAGCGGTTAGTCACAAAAGATAAAGGAGGGAAGATAAGAGAAATTGAGGCCTGTGGCTTGTCACATTAGTTGGTAGCAGGAGGAGACAGCTCTGTTTCTAGAATGCTAGCTAGCGCAATGCTAAACCCTATAGCCCAAATAGAAATGTTTCTAATAAGTAGATAGGGGGGAAAACTCCTCTATTTGAAGTCTCTACTAGTTCTCAAAAGCGCCTGTAGCAGTTGTCTGCCTGGGTGCTTGGCAACCACCCCTTATGCAGACCAGAACTGTGACAAAAAAGGAAAACAGCTTACATATTAAACCATCTCTGGCTCAGCTGTTAGCATGCTAGCTAGCAAAATGCTATGCCTTCTCTGTCAGGCCCCATGGTGGGGGTTCCTGAACTCAGTCACACTGTTTTAGCATTCGTTTCCCGAGCCTGTCGTACTTGTCATGGCCATGTTTGTCTGAGTGCTCAGTGCGTGCTCAGCACTTATCACAACGTAGCAACTGTATGTATGGTCAGCCGGCTCAGTGTTGAGGCAGTATGTCTGAATAGGGAAGTCTCTTAAATGTCAGTCAATGTTAGGACCCTTTTAGAAGGCGAGTGAATGTGACTGACTGTCTTGCGATGATAGATTATGAGCAGATTCAACTGTAAGTCAGGTTTGAATATTGATATAGGATGCATCCCAAATGGCACCCTTTTCCCTATATAGAGCACTACTTTTGACCAGAGCCCTATGGGACCTGGGCATAAATAATGCACTACATAGGGAATAGTGATCACCTGTCTGGTCCCAGTGCTCGTGGCTTGCTCTTGGTGGCAGGGTGGCTGCTCCTCTTTTCACTGTCCTGATGCTGCAGACAGAGCAAAAACATATATTCAGACAACGGAACATTCAATGATACAAGCCTGCACACTCAGTTAGCTCTCAAGGAGGGGGGTTGGTATATCATGTTATATTCCTCATACAACCACAGGAGAAAAGAAATCTAGACTGTGTCTTTAAAACCTATAGCTCCAACTATACCATGTGCCAGAGCAGGAATGCCATAGTGCTGCTGCCTGTTACACAACCCCTGTCACATGATGAGGGCCACATGAATGAGGCGGTGCTGGACACCGACCCAGAGCTATAGTGGGAGGGGTCAAAGGGCACAGCGCTTCACCCTGGCTAACGCTGATAGCAATCCTATTGCTGCTGAGCTAGACATGTTATTATTGCTGCTGAGGGCAGTGACCTTGGAGCGCACACACACACACACACACACACCCTTGTATAACTAACCTTGTGGGGACACACAATTCAGTCCCATACTAAATCCCATTTTCTCTAAACCATAAACTTAACCCGTACCATAACCTTAAACCGAAAACTTAAACCTAACACTAGCTGCTAACCCTAAAACTAACACTAAATCCCCTAGAAATAGCATTTGACCTTGTGGGGACTAACAAAATGTCCCCAGTTGGTCAAATATTTGTTTATTTACTATTCTTGTGGGGACTTCTGGTCCCCAAAAGTATAGTTAAACATGTCTACACACACACATACATACCCACACAGGTATATGTGACCGATCGCCTTGATTCAAGAAGCAACATTTGAAATATTTTTTTATTAATTTAACTAGGCAAGTCAGTTAAGAACAAATTCTTATTTACAATGACGGCCTACCCCGGCTAAACATGAAAGACGCTACCAATTGTGTGCAGCCCTATGGGAATCCCAATCATGGCCGGATGTGATACAGCCTGGATTCGAACCAGGGACTGTAGTGACTCTTGCACTGAGATACAGTGCCTTAGACCGCTGCGCCACTCGGGAGCCCATTGGATAAAAGCAGAGACACAGAGCTACAAAATGGTATATCATCCACTGCATTTGAGGAACAATGGGAAAGTAATTCTGCTTTGAAAGTTGATAAACTTGTAACCTCACTTTGAATTGCCTTTGAATGTTTTGGTACCTACTGGAGAGCTCTTCTTCCCATTCAGCATCATTCACACCCTCTTACGCTTTAACTCCACCAATCTCTTTAAGGGTTGATCCGAGCAACAGCAGTTAAGCATCCAAGCTAACTGACTAACAGTTGTCGCAGTGCTATTCTATTAAAATTAGTATTTTGTTAAGACGTGTAGCTAGCTAGTTAAACAATGAAACATAATCACGACTCATGACATTACTACCCTGCATGAATCTGCAGGTATCTAACCAACCAGGTTCGATGTTAGCTAGCTAACATTTGGCTATAACAAGCAAAGCAAATGGCTCTGCGATACGAATAATAAGATCATACAAGTAACGTTAGCTAGCAAGCCTGCCAGTCATCTAACGTTAGCTTGCTAGCTAACAGTACACTTTAACATGAAACAAAAAGACTATGTAAAAATTAGAAACGTGTAATATCTGAAAATGTAGCTAGCTAGACTATCTTACCAGTGGTCTGAAATCGGAGTAGATAGCCAGAGCGAATTTACCAGCTAACGTTACGTCTATCAACATTTCTATTGAAATGGATACTTGCATAGGAGTCTTTTGTTAAGACATGCAGCTAGCTAGCTAAACAATAAACCATAATCCCAACTCATGATGTTACTACCCTATTGACATGATAAGATCTTATAAATAATAAATGTGATTCCCGATGCCACGGAGATTGTGGCCTACGGTTCTGGATAGAGCCTAGGAGGGAAATTGTGCCACATAGGTAGTAAAAACGTTTTAACAAAACGTTTTGGGAGCATAAATCAGTATGCAGGCTGGCATTCTCCCTACAGAGAGAATGTAACATGTCTGGCATTCAATGAAAAACATCAATGCTAGGGCAGTGAGCAAAGTAATCCTATCTATACTATGTCAATAACTGTGAAGGGGAAGGCGTTTTTATTCTTTGGGGCCCTGTGTGTAATGATTCCTGAATGGACAAGCCCCCATTGTATAGGTTCCTTTGAGAAGCGCTGTGGAAAGAATGTGCTGGGTCAGTTGATTGCAAACATACTCTTGATTGATCTCACTAGGCCAAGAGAATAGTCCCCTGGCCCATGCCACACGGTTGTGGTGGGTGAAGAGTTGATTGTGTGTGGTACACACTTACACACGCAAAGATGCTCTCACACACGCTTATGTTGCTTATACGGAGCATCAGCCCTAATTTGGTCACTGACACTACAGGCTAAAGTGGAGCAGTGGCGCAATGTGTCAGCCATCTTGAAATGTAACATGTCTGCCTGGTCTAAATTAACTCCTTAGTCTGTGTAACCCAGTGTTGTCAGTCAATTTTCCCAAGGAGCCATTTTCAAAATCAACAACAAAAACAACCAATCAGAATGTACTGTATGTTCATACATTGTAAACAATGATACAAAACTATCTGAATAACAATGCCTCAATTGCTTAGCGTTAACTGTAAATTCATTGTTTTTTGGTCAAAAGTAGTGCACTATAAAGGGAATAGGGTGCCATTTGGGATGTAGCCTTGTTTTCCGCCTGTCTCACCTGCTCTGGGCCCAGCCCCCCAGAGGTGTCTTGGTTGGGTTTGAGCGTACAGCTCTTCCTCCTCCAGTCTGTCAGGCCGTTGTGCTCCGAGCCGTGGGGCCCCCTCCGACTGCTCTCCCCCTGGGAACTTTTGGCATTGGGAATGCTGGGAAAAGCAATGCGGAATGAGAATAATTTTCATGTCTTTCATCAGAAACAAAACTATTGGCACTTGTGTAGATCTGCACTGGGGTGGTAGGTGCTACTCATTTGAAGGAGGAGTCACTCCTAACCACAGATCTAGGATTTGGTTACGCTACCCTCATTCCAAACCTTATTCATTAGGTGGGGAGATAGACATCTGACTCTTGACTGGTAAAACACTTCAGGTGAGCAGTCACGTGTGTTTGCAAGGTGGAGGTCTTGGGTTCGAGCCTCGGTGTGAGGAAAGCGGTACTTGTTAAGCAGGCTACGTGACGTCTGTTACATTAAGACAATAGGGTGCTTACTTAAGGCTGGGGCTCTTGCTGCCATCTTTCTTCCGGTGCCCCTGAACGTACGGCTCCAAATCTGAAGGGTAGAGACATTTATTTATTCATTCATCTTTAGTTGACAGGAACAATCCGATTTAAAATCAACTTTTCAGTTCACATCAAAACTCATTTCCATCTTTATTTATCAGTCAGTAGCAACAGGTTTTTCTGTGCTGTCCTCAGTGAGGTACGTTGTAATGCTTTATGACATAAGTTATTTAACTAATAGGACATTAATTGGTTTAGCTAAGCCTGCAGTGAGTGTATGCACTGTGGCCTGTGATTAGCCTGTGAGCCCAGTGCACGGACAACGGGCAAAATATAGCCTCGAAATGCAAGGGATGGAAGAGAAAGAGAGAGTAAGAGAGGGAGAGCGACAGAGAGAAGAGCAATAGGGTGAGAGACAGAGATAGATAGTCAGAGAGAGAAAGAAAGAGAGCCCAGGCTTTCCGAGCACCCGACCAAAATAAACAGAAGTTAGCAACATAGCGCTACTTGTCTGTCCTGGAGTACAGGACTTCCTCTCCTGCCCTGCCGAGCCAGAGAAAGAATCCTGTGCATTCCTCCCTTCCCCTCCCCCTGCTCAGTTTGAACTGAATGAATAGACACCTAAAACAGAGATGTGACGGAGTATAAGTGCCCTATATTTCTGGTTCACACATGGTTAGCTGGCGAGCTACGTGACATAACACATAACACGCTTTTTAACTGGAGTTTAGGAAAACCCCTGCGAGGAATAGTCCATGCTAAAGGTATCTACAACAACCCTTCTTCAAATCAACAACTCTAACTTCTCTTCCTACCAGTTAAGGTGTTGGCTAACTGTCAAAACTTCTTAGTCTCCCAGAATACACTTCTTCTAGATTCCGCCTCTGAACTGGGGAGTAAACAGGGTTGGGATGAGGGGATTGGGCTTCAGGTTGACCTGGGTTAGGGGGTTAACCATGTTGGAATGAGTAGGGTGTAGGGTGAACAGGGTTTGGGGGTGAAGTAGGTTGGAGATGGGGTACTCACACACACCTTCCTCCTGGCTGGATGCCTCTGAGCAGTCCTCTTTGTATGGCTTCCCTAGGGCCACAGGGTTAACTGGAAAGAGAGGCACACACACACACAAAGTCTAATTCCACTTATAACAACAATGTTATGACTTGGCCTCCTGAGTGGCGCAGCGGTCTAAAGCTTGAGGCGTCACTACAGGCCCGGGTTCGATCCCAGGCTGTGTCGCAGCCGGCCGCGACCGGGAGACCCATGAGGCGGCTGGGTTAGAGAAGGGTTTGGCAGGCCGGGATGTCCTTGTCCCATTGCGCTCTAGCGACTCGTGACGGGCTGGGCGGCGCACGCTGACTTCGGGCGCCAGGTATAAGGGTGTTTCCTCTGACACATCAGTGCGGCTGGCTTCCGGGTTAAGCGAGCAGTGTGTCAAGAAGCGGTGCGGCTTGGCGGGGTCGTGTTTCGGAGGATGCATGGCTCTCGACCTTTGCCTCTCCCGAGTCCGTATGGGAGTTGCAGTGATGGGACGAGACTGTAACTACCAGATGAATATCATGAAATTGGGGGAGAAAATGTCATGACTTGCCCAGTGGAAACCTGCTATTAGTTTAATGTGAACTAGTACAATGACACATCAAGCCAGTCTTTTAGACAACATAGTCAGGCGGACTGCCATCACAAGTAGGGGAAGTAGAGCTAGGGGAAACACTGCTGTTAATCATGGAGCACCTGATCGGAGCCATCTCTCTATGCGATTTGTGTCACCCTCTGGGCCTTGTTGATCACTCAGCCCCTCTGTGTGGATCACTCTGCGGTGACACGGACACTCGATCGGGTCCCCTACACCTGCCTCTCCCACCTAGGTTGTCAGCCCTCTGGTGTCACCCGCCACCGGTCTCTCAGGTAGGGCAGGGTAACCCTATTCCCTATATAGGGCAGTACTTTTGACCAGAGCCCATAGGGAAAAGGGAGTCATTTGGGACGTAGCCTCTGATGCCAGATGGCTTCAGTAGGAGACACAGTAGGGAGTGCAGGCATTGGCAAGAAAGTAGCATTGACAAGTCAGTCTGATGTCTCTGATATTAAAAGGGAAGTATGTGGAGAAATGCTTGTTTCCCATGCAGCTACATGATGCATAATCATTAACATATCCTATCCTTCATAAACAGTAATTCCATTGGAGTAAGTCACTAAGACATCTAGGCAACACTTTACTTTAAGCGGCAGGTAGCCTAGTGGTTAGAGCAAATAAGAACTTGTTCTTAACTGACTTGCCTAGTTAAATAAAAAATATTATTAGCAGTAACTGGTGCTGTTGGCCAATCAACACCTCCACACTCCCTCCATATCTCCTTTCCTCCCTCTCTTCCGCTCTCCCTTCATCCATCAATCTAGGGCTAGCTGGACCCTCTAATATAATGTCCAGAGTTACTGATGCGTTTTGTTAGAACAAATCTAATTCTCCCTTCTTGTTTCCCCTCTATCCTGCTCTGAGGGTACAAAATGGAACCCATTTCATTTAGGTTGTGGAACATTTGCGCCAACTCCATTTTTTACAGCTGTTAAAGATTCGGCTGCTCAAAGGACGTTCCAAAAACAGCTAGGTTTATAATACAAAAGGTTGGAGAGGGGTAAAGGGACTGACATTTACACGATTAACCAAAAAGGGGAAAATTTTGCATCAAATTAAGCTACATTAAAAGCTTTGAGTGCCTCCTCTGATCTAATGCTTCCTGTTATGGGGTTGCACAATTTATCCAACTGAGAATATGGCGAAGACGGAGTCACAAATGGCAGCCTATTCCCCATATAAAACAATACTCTTGTCAGAAGTAGTACACTACATAGTGAATAGGGTGCTGTTCGAGATGCATCCATAGTGGCGGAGAGAAAGAGGATGGGTAAAAAGAGGTGGATTGATAGCCATTGGTCAGTGGTATTCCTCTGTAGTGCCAGTACAGTAGTCCTGAGGCTGACTTATGGGCTGCCATTTGGGACACATCCATGGTGACGTGGACCAGTTCTGAACAGTACATCCTGTTGTTGGGCCTGCCAGGGCATCGTGCTGCCCGCATCGCTCACCTCACCTGGGTGTCAATGTACAGCTGCTCTGCGGGAAGGCTAGGGAGCTGTGGGTGAGTCGCGCACACACACACAGACTAGAGCCCACCTCAAGACATGTGTTTGTATACGTTCATGTATACAAATGGTATGATTAGAGTATGCACACACACACGTCCTCATGCTCTGTATCCACAGGGCCTTCTCAACCCCCCTCCACTCCATAGCAGCCCAAGTCTGTTGATTTTGGATGATTTAGGGGCCTTCCGAGAGCGTTTCTCCCCGAACAGGTGCCAGGGGGACCTATTCATCATCCTGCTGCCCAGCCTCAGCCATGGAGAGAGGGATGGAGCAACATGTGGATGAGCTGAGCTTGAGGAGGACGGCTAATGTGCCATGATGTATAGTGATCCATGACATGAGTTAGAAGAATGGCGGCATGGCCATGGATGGTACTGTATGTCATCTGTATGCCTTATGACCATGTGATTAGGGGACGATATTATATCGCTACTTTGACTCCAAGTTAGGGATGGGCATGGTTATTTGAATATCCGAACGGATGTTAGTATTCGATTACTTGCAAGAGCATTAATCAAAATAACAAATAGGCGTATTTTAAAAGACTTTGTCTAAAATTTGCTAAATACAAGGATAGATAATGACATTCGGAATGTTAATAAAACAAAAGTTTTATGACTTTTTATGAGAGCGCTGCATAAAAAACACATACAGGTAGCCTACACAATTTTCACTGTGTTGCTTGCAGTGTTACCCCTAGGATTTATTTCAGCAGCGGTGGCAAAGAGGTGGGGGCTTGGTAGTGGGCGTGGCCAATGGCATGGTTTTATCGGCCATCCTCTTACCCGACGACAACATTTTCAGTTTTAAAGCTAATTTCCTGGAATTCTACACATTTTGCCATGGCTTGTTCTTATGCTTTCTGAGTGACTCAAACGTTATAGCAAAATCAATGCCATGACATTCTTCTCCCTGAATGTTTCGTTTTTATTTTGGTGATTGATAGTTCTCATAGAGGATCTAATTTAAAATATATTGCTCCATTATCTTTTCTACATACTTTATATCAGGTTTTAGTCATTTAAAGTTGAAGTCGGAAGTTTACATACACACTTAGGTTGGAGTCATTAAAACTCATTTTTCAACCACTCCACAAATTTCTTATTAACAAACTATAGTTTTGGCAAGTCGGTTACGACATCTACTTTGTGCATGACACAAGTAACTTTCCCAACAATTGTTTACAGACAGATTATTTCACTTATAATTCACTGTATCACAATTCCAGTGGGTCAGAAGTTTACATACACTAACTTGTCTGTGCCTTTAAAAAGCTTGGAAAATTCCAGAAAATTATGTCATGGCTTTAGAAGCTTCTGATAGGCTAATTGACATCATTTGACTCAATTGGAGGTGTACCTGTTGATGTATTTCATGGGCCTACCTTCAAACTCAGTGCCTCTTTGCTTGACATCATTGGAAAACCAAAAGAAAATCAGCCAAGACCTCAGGAAAAAAAATTGTAGACTTCCACAAGTCTGGTTCATCCTTGGGAGCAATTTCCAAACGCGTGAAGGTACCCCGTTCATCTGTACAAACAATAGTACGCAAGTATAAACACCATGGGACCACGCAGCCGTCATACCGCTCAGGAAGGCTCTGTCTCCTAGAGATGAACGTACTTTGGTGCGAAAAGTGCAAATCAATCCCAGAACAACAGCAAAGGACCTTGTGAAGATGCTAGAGGAAACAGGTACAAAAGTACAAGTCCTATATCGACATAACCTGAAAGGCCGCTCAGCAAGGAAGAAGCCACTGCTCCAAAACCGCCATAAAAAAGCCAGACTATGGTTTGCAACTGCACATGGGGACAAAGATCGTACTTTTTGGAGAAATGTCCTCTGGTCTGATGAAACAAAAATAGAACTGTTTGGCCATGATGACCATCGTTAAATTAAGGAGGAAAAAGGTGGAGGCTTGCAAGCCGAAGAACAACATCCCAACCGTGAAGCACGGGGGTGGAAGCATCATGTTGTGGGGGTGCTTTGCTGCAGGAGGGGTTGGTGCACTTCTACTTGCAGTCACAAAATAGATGGCATCATAAGGCAAGAAAATTATGTGGATGTATTGAAGCAACATCTCAAGACATCAGTCAGGAAGTGAAAGCTTGGTCGCAAATGGGTCTTCCAAATGGACAATGACCCTAAGCATACTTCCAAAGTTGTGGCAAAATGGCTTAAGGACAACAAAGTTAAGGTATTGGAGTGGCCATCACAAAGCCCTGACCTCCAGCCTATAGATAATTTGTGGGCAGACCTGGAAAAAGCGTGTGCGAGCAAGGACTACAGACCTGACTCAGTTACACCAGCTCTGTCAGGAGGAATGGACCAAAATTCACCCAACTTATTGTGGGAATCTTGTGGAAGGCTACCCAAAACGTTTGGTCCAAGTTAAACAATTTAAAGGCAATGCTACCAAATACTAATTGAGTGTATGTAAACTTCTGACCCACTGGGAATGTGATGAAAGAAATAAAAGCTGAAATAAATCATTCTCTCTACTATTATTCTGACATTTCACATTCGTAAAATAAAGTGGTGATCCTACCTGACCTAAGACAGGGAGTTTTTTACTCGGATTAAATGGCAGGAATTGTGAAAAACTGAGTTTAAATATATTTGGCTAAGGTGTATGTAAACTTCCACCTTCAACGGTATGTAGCGCTAGTCGGGTGTACCTGTGCCAAAACCCCTGTGTTTTTCACCCTATAGCTTGTTCTCCATCTTGTTTCTACAATAATAGTATTTTGTTTCAATAACTTGTTTCTGTTAATGTCTTGCTTGGTCAATCTAGCACACACTTTGATTACTGATAACTACTTTATTGAGGGAAAATACAATACAACTGTGATATGTTGTTGTCTCACCAGCTATCTTAATTAAGATGAATGCACTAATTGTAAGTCGCTCCGGATAAGAGCGTCTGCTAAATTACTAAATAGCGAGCCAACATGTTTTCAGCACTTTTATCCTAATGTTCTCTCTTGTCTCTCTGCAGCAGACATGCACTGAGTGTACAAAACATTATTAAGACCAGCTCTTTCCATGTCATAGATTGACCTGGTGAATCCAGGTGAAAGCTATGATAACTTGTTGATGTCACTTGTTAAATCCACTTCATTCATTGTAGATGAAGGGAAGGAGACAGGTTAAAGAAGGATTTTTAAGCCTTGACACAATTGAGACTTAGATTGAGTTTGTGTGCCATTCAGAGGGTGAATGGGCAACACAAAAGATTTAAGTGCTTTTGAACGGGGTATGGTAATAAGTGCCAGGTGCACCGGTCTGTGAGAAAAACTGCGCCGCTGCTGAGTTCTTCCATGCTAGATAGTTTCTTGTGTGTATCAAGAATGGTACACCACCCTAAGGACATTTAGCCAACTTGACAACTGTGGGTAGCATTGATGTCAACATGTGCCAGTAACCCTGTGGAACGCTTTCGACACCCTGTAGAGTCCATGCCCCGACAAATTGAGGCTGTTCTGAGGGCAAAAGGGTGTTCCTATTATTCCTACTTGCACTATCAAATCGCAATACATATCGTATCGGTACCTAAATATCGTTATGATATTGTATCGTGAGGTCCCTTGCAATTCCCAGCCCTTATTCACACCTAAAATAGGCTAGTCCCCATCACCACCACATGCACACACTTTAAAGAAATGGCAGAATATATTTTGAATTTTCCAACTCTACTATTTTATTGCTGTTTAGAAACGACCCATTTTATTATGGCCTTTTAGCACTGCTCTATGGCATGTCTCTGAGCCTGTATCCCAACATATGTATAAATACACACACACACACACACACACACACACACACACACACACACACACACACACACACACACACACACACACACACACACACACACACACACACACACACACACACACACACACACACACACACACACACACACACACACACACACACCAGGGTTTCCGTTAGCCGGTAATAGCCGGCTCCCCACCAAAAAATGAAAAGCCTATAAATAAAATGGGTGCCGGTCAATTGTCTGGGCGAATTTTTAAAATCCCATTGAGAAATAATGCATTTTAGCCTATTCATTGATCAAAATATCAGTTGATCGAGAGCTGCTGCTACAGCTCATGAAACATTTGCTTTTATAAGTCCAATCATTGCAGAACAATTGTAAATGCAATCACGTGTTAAAAACAATGGCCACGATTACAGGTTATTTCTCAACTGGTAATTGAAGCGCGCTTCCCATTCGCTATTGAAGTGCATAGGCAACAAGGCAGACTTCAGAACATCACACACCACATTGCGTTTTGAAAACATATACTTAATTGTTTGGAACCTGTTTTACTACATATGAGGCATGTCTTACCTTGCTTCAAAGTAGCCTAGCCAAAATCCAACCAAACGTGCAGGCAATTATTTTATAAATATTATAACTAGTCACCTATTTCTCTCAACTTTATTTCATTGTCCAGTTGCCAAAGGCACAATCCTAGTCATATAAGCAACACATGCTAGTTGTTGCATCTTTAGATCTCTTTATTAACCTCGCATGTGCGTGGCGCTTTGTGCGCAATAATGTGAAGTAATATTTTATCAACATTTTAAGCTAAACGTTCTGATCTGTTGCATGAGCCTCATTTGCTTTCTAATGTTTCTTTTGAGGGAAGTAGCCTAGATCTACTGGTTGTATGAATTTGGGATCTATCGTCCCACAACTGTCCCAGAGTCTGTTCGGAATAGGATATTTCTTTCTCGCACAGAACGACAAGCTGACCAATAGAATAGGTCAACTTTTCTACTATGGGGGATAGTAGATTCACATAGGCTAGTGATTTTGCTGTTCGTTACTCGTCTTGCTGGCTGAGAAAAAGTAAATGTGGACAATTATTCTATTTATTTATACCCCAGTGCCTTAGACCCAAGTCTGGATTCGAACCAGGGTGTCTGTAGTGACGCCTCTAGCACTGCAGTGCCTTAGACCGTTTGGACAGTTATTTTAGCGTCTTCAAATTGTGCATCGGAATTTGGTAAGATGGATGCACGCAATTACCTCCTCGAGCTGCATGTTTTGTTAAGATTAATTACCATAAACTAAATGTGATTTCTGTCATTCTGAGCACCGTGGGTGGATGACCTAATCAGGTTACGCACCCAATGCAAATGGGCCCGGTAAATTTCTTAAATGTCCGGTAAATTAAAATGCTGCAGGTCAAATGTCCTCACACACACACACACACACACACACACACACACACACACACACACACACACACACACACACACACACACACACACACACACACACACACACACACACACACACACACACACACACACACACAGCTTACATCTGCTGCAGCTGGGGCTGGAGGAGGAGGACTCACACAGGAAGAAGCCACAGACCTTGCTTGTCTGTCGGAAAGCTTGTGGAGCCGACAGAAACTTCTCCCTGGCAAGAGAAGAAAAACGTTTTTTTTTTGTAATTTTACTTCTTTGAAAAAGAGACCTTTGTAAATGGGTGAAAAATATAAAATGACAAGTTAGCCGAGGCCCAAAGCTGAACTCAAAGCTGTGGAGTAAAACGTTGAACCAATGCACTGGATGAATCTGATGCGTTGACTAGTAATAACTTGACTGTACGGTCAGTGTTGACCTACATTTTAAAGCTGGATGGGGTTCTAATTTAACAGGAAGCGCTGGGACCGTACTCAACATGATCTAGGATCAGTTTTGCCTTTTAGATCATAATGAATAAGATTATATGGACCGGGAGGATCTGATCCTAGATCACTCCTACTCAGACTTTATGAATGTGGGCTCTGCTCTTTTCAACAGGATCCATTCCATTCCTCAGGGTCTGCTCCTCAGTTTACCTCATAACTTAGGCATATACGTTTGTTGCCACGCAACTTCTCTGAAGGTAAAATTGCCAGCCAGATTGTGAGATCCGTGCCGTCACAACACAAATGTCAAACGGAAATTCTATCCGCTTCAAAAACGCATCAGAGTACAAATTCCAATAACTTTGCAATATCAGTGCAATAAGGACATTTGATGAATTAAATGCTGAATTTATTCCACTGTTTGCTAGCGCCTGAGAGTGGGCCAAGTAGATAGAGATCATATAACTCAATATGTTTTTAGAATTATGGATGTGTAATTTTATGGCATAGTAGACCTGTTTCATCGGTTGACTGGCTGTGTTGTCAGGTTACAGTAATGTGGTCAGATATTGGACACAAGGGGTGTGACTGGGTGATCTGGAAGGAACAACAGTCTTACCCAGCTGATTGACGAGAAGTGGCCCTGCCCTTTAGATATGAAACCAAAGCTGAACCTGTGTGTGTGTGTGTGTGTGTGTGTGTGTGTGTGTGTGTGTGTGTGTGTGTGTGTGTGTGTGTGTGTGTGTGTGTGTGTGTGTGTGTGTGTGTGTGTTTCAACGCTTCACTGACCAGGCCAACATACACTTTGCCATTTCTTTAATCCAATCATCAGGTACTCTTGAATAGGCTTACATAGCAACAGATAAATGCCTCAAACTTGTGTTGTTTGTTCATTGTTATCAATCAGTTGAGTTATTGGCCCTCTAAGCTTTCATTTTCCATTAAAACGAAACTTACTAGAAGTGGTTTCCAGGAGGGGGCATTGTTGTCCTCACAACAAGACACCACACCTCAAAGTAACCAAGATGGTGTGTCATGTACACACATGCATCTCTAACACACACACACACACACACACACACACACACACACACACACACACACACACACACACACACACACACACACACACACACATCTACACACACATCTACACACACATCTACACACACATCTACACACGGGAACAGTCAGTCAGTGGAGACTGTAAGCCAGTCTGCTTATTGCAAAGGGTTCTGGTCAAAAACAAATCAAAAGGGCACTAGTCTGTTTGCATTCCTCTGACTGAGAACACAGAGGAGGACATTTTGTTCAAGCAATCATGCAGTCATGTTGTTACAGAAGAGCAGAGGGGATAAACGTCTAATTAGATCAACATCAGTGAGAGGGAACAATTGAGACACTCTCCTTGGAGACTTTCTCATTTCACCAATGAGAAACTGACGAATGGTTCAAAGGAACTGACGAGAAATCGCCAAGAAGAATCCCTTGGGTGTAAGCATAGCCTAGGCTGAGTATATGGCATCACTGCAGTAGGTACAGCACACACTATTCTATATTGTTTGCCATTTAGCAGACGCTTTTATCCCAAATGGCTTACAGTCATGCGTGCATACATTGTTTACGTCTGGGTGATCCCAGGAATCGATCCCACTATCCTGGCGTTGCAAGCACCATGTTCTACCAACTGAGACACAGAGGACTACAAGCCTTTTACGTGTGAGTATTGATACTGCTCTTCTGGTCTGTTAAGAGTAGGCCTCCACCTCATCAACACCTGTTTTAATTCACAATCTGAGTCGTCTGTCATGCAGAAGTCGGGACAACCTGGCGTACCTACTCGTAGTTTGTACACTTTTGAGTGCTGACATGAAATGTAGCCTACAATCTAATGACGGCGAAAAGCAAAACCCCCTAAAAAAACGCAATGCAAGACAGGCAGGCCGGTAAGCAGAACTCACTTGAGGTTCCCCTCCACTTCCCTGATCTCGTACTGGTCTCCCTGGTTGAGTAGCCGGAGGATGCCCTTTTCAAACGACTCGGTGGACTGCTCCTTCGGAAGCTGCTTGACGGGGGGAGGACAAGTGAGTCAAGGTTTAACAAGTCATGTACAGTACCATTCAAACAAATACCTTCAAAACAAGAGTGAGACTTAGTTCATTTTAATAAGCAATTAACGCTTAATTAAGTAACTATATAAGTAACTCATTCATTATCCCTGCTCATTATGAGTGGATGAAAATCCAGCCGATGCTATGCAGGAAACTTGGGGTCAATTCCATTTCAACTTAGCTATACCTATTCACATCCCAAATTGATTAACAGTACAGATTGCAATGTTGATCATAGCTTCATTAGATTTCTAAAACACAAGTTAGTGATTTATACCTTCAGCAAGAAGCTTTCCAGTTCAAGATGAGTTTTGGTGACATTGCTGGATGAGGAGTCGGACCACGTTACCTGAATGAGAAGTGAAAAAATGGTTACATTATTATCCAAGGGATGTACTGTACATTGATGTTGGCAGAGATTTGTAAGGAAATGCAGACACATTGGGTAAGGACACTAGGGAATGAAACATCACATCATAGGAATGTTTTTCCTCAAACAAACTAAATCTACCATTTTGCCTTTGCTGCTGACACACCATTGGTGGTAGTAGAGATGATCAAGATAACAGCTAGAAGACAATAATAAACAGTGTCACCCAAGCGCTACAACACCACTGCTGTAAAAAAGTGTTTTGTTTGATCAAATCGTCAGAAAAGTCTTGTTTGTGTTTCTACAGCCCTGCGTTTGTGCTTTGCTGCTTTCCGAACCTAATGACTTGGACTCACAATGGTATTCTTGGTCGGGTTTCAGGGACTTTTCCTCAACTGTAAAGTCAGTTCAACAGTTATTTGGCCTACAACAGGATGTGACTGGGTCATAAGGGGTAAGGACAACATCTGTGGTCATTTAGCAACCGCTCACAGCCTTGTGCCCGGTGGCAGCTACACCGCAAGCGAAGTGCCGGGGAACCTTCTCCAGATACAACAATAAGCACCTCGTAAAGCACAAAACATTAGCTATGCTCCGGCACCATAACCAGACGGGCTCTGATGAGGACATAAAAGAGGGTGACGGGCTGCCATGGAAGTGACTTTTCGGGTCATTACTGCGCTGCTGGTGCTCCTACTATTATAAAATGGGCTCTGGACTCTCCCATACAGCCTCAGGTTGTTGGTTCAATTAACGACTGATATTTCCCATCATGCAATATGAATTGTTTAAGCATATTTTTTTAACCTCTGGATATTGGTGATATTACCATAATTTGCAATGGTTGTTTTGAACTTTGGTTGACGTTTGGAAATTCGAGGCCTATATTTTTAATGATCAGCATGGTTCCCCCTAATAGGATTGACTTGACCCAAATGGCTATGAAGGTTTCAACGTGTTTAGGCTCCTACTGCATCACTTTAATGAGATGATACACAACTATTACTGTAACCATCATCAATGACAGGTTTACAACCAGACGAAGACATAGCCTAAAAAGCCCCAACCACTTTCCCACTTAGAATCAACTTTTTGTCATTAAAAGTGAATGTTCTCACAGCCTTTAGACTACGTCTAATTAGATGCCAGTAATGTTATGTTGTAAAGTAGATTGAGATGTTACAGATCCCTAACTAACGTCACCACAAGCCATCGCACGCTACACGGTTAGTTAGACTAAATTTGATTTATAAGGCAGTTTATAGCCCAAAAAATGTCATTGCCATTTGTATACTTTTTGGATTGACATGTTGGGCATTTCAATTAATTTTTTTTTTTTTTTTTTACTCCCAGCGCAAACCAAAGAGGTTGGTCTAACCAACCTTACTGAGTGAACTACCACCCAAATGCAAGCAGATGTTCACTTCACAATGGGCATATTCCAACAGAACAAAGTCAAGTGCAACCAGACAGATACGCCAAGAAGGCAAAACGTGGCGTGGTTTGCTTTTCCAGTGTGGAAAGAGTTGACATGGTCAACATATGGACCTACCTGTTGTCCCCCGCCGAGCTACACTGAAAAAAAGAGCAATTTGAAGAAAGTGCCAAGAGCAGTGACAGCGCCAAGTAATTTTAGCTCTCTTGCACTGCTATATCTTCTGTGAACAATTGAAGAGGATCAATGAACTCATGCTAAACTCTCTTGGGAAAAGCACTATGGAGAGTTTGGCCATTGAGGTTTAAATAGCAGTTAATTTCACATGTATAAAATCCTTGGAGGCCATGTTAGCACAGAAATTGTAATAACAATAGGAAATAGGCTAGTTCAAACGCTAGCCAATTTTTAAATCTGCTTTTGAGGTACCTATAGAACCACACTGCTAACAGTCACGCCTGTTACGATAAACACACACACACGCACGCACGCACGTACACGCTCTGGGCTGTGCTAACCGTTTGGCTAATCACCAACACTACAACAATAGAGCTGCTAGAGCAAACCCCCAGGGTGACAAGCGAGAAAGGAGCGAGAGAACAAATAAACAAGTAGCATGGGCGGAGGGGGTGAGGAGAAAGAGAGAGGAGATAGCGAGAAAGGAGAGAGATGGAGAGGGAGTGATAGTGAGAGCAGGCCTCTTTACAAATCACTGCTTCCTAATTGATGTTGTCTGGCGAAATATGATTATGTTGTCGTAGGGGCTATTTTAGTCATTCATTTCAGAAGCTGTGTATTGTTCCTGAAATAAAATGTCTGAAATAGTATGTGATACTTTTATTCCGTCACGATTCACGACTAGGTCTATGTTTCTGTATACAGACGGCTATTTGTTATGCAACAAGGATCTTAAAGTTCTCTAAATCTCATCTGCGAACCATTTGTTCTTTTGACAAATTGATCTAGTCAATTAGGCGACGTATTCATGCTCTGAACAGAAAACACACACAGCTTCTGCCCTCAAGACATTTGTGGGAACGCAAAATAAAACATAACACCAATCGGATTACTAGTTTGGAAAAACAAACGAGAGAGCAATGGCTTGATTTGGGTCGCCTGTTCCAACCTGGGTCATGTTCATTAGGAATGAAACAGAAGAAAACAGACTGAAACAAGGAGGGAGAGAGTACCTGGACTTCTCCAAAAAGTAGCTCAACAACAAAAAATCTCTCACATAAATTTGCTAAACCTTTTCTATTGCGCGTCCAAATGAATAGGACCCTGTGCGTTTCCTGTCTTTTCAGAATGATTCCCATGACCTAATGAGCTGGAGACAGACAGATAGCGCCCATTGGGAGACTTTGACAGACCTAGTCAGCATAGCTTAAAAGGTTACTACAAGCTTCACTCCGTTGATCAGATCAAATTTTATTTGTCACATGTGCCGAATACAACAGGTGTCGGTAGACCTTACTTACAAGCCCTTAACCAACAATGCTTTAAAAATAAGTGTTAAGTAAAAATAGAAAATAAAAGTAACAAATAATTAAACAGCAGTAGTAAAATAACAAGCGAGGCCATATACAAGGGGTACCGGTACAGAGTCAATGTGCGGGGGCCCCAGTTAGTTGAGGTAATTGAAGTAATATGTACATGTAGGTAGAGTTAAAGTGATATAAACAGAGAGTAGCAGCAACGTAAAAGAGGGGTCTGGGTAGCCCTTTGATTAGCTGTTCAGTAGTCTTATGGCTTGAGGATAGAAGCTGTTAAGAAGCCTTTTGGACCTCGACTTGGCGCTCCGGTACCGCTTGCCGTGCGGTAGCAGAGAGAACAGTCTATGACTATGGGTGGCTGGAGTCGGACAATTTTTAGGGCCTTCCTCTGACATCGCCAGATATAGAGTTCCTGGATGGCAGGAAGCTTGGCCCCAGTGATGTACTGGGCCCTACACACTACCCTCTGTAGTGCCTTGCGGTCGGAGGAGGAGCAGTTGCCATACAAGGCAGTGATGCAACCAGTCAGGATGCTCTTGATGGTGCAGCTGTAGAACCTTTTGAGGATCTGAGGACCCATGCCAAATCTTTTCAGTCTCCTGAGGGGGAATAGGCTTTGTCGTGCCCTCTTCACGACTGTCAGTGTGTTTTGACCACGATAGTTTGTTGGTGATGTGCATTTCTCAACCTGTTTACACTACAGCCCCGTCGATGAGAATGGGGGCGTGCTCGGTCCTCCTTTTCCTGTAGTCCACAATCATCTCCTTTGTCTTGATCACGTTGAGGGAGAGGTTGTTGTCCTGGCACCACATGACCAGGTCTCTGACCTCCTCCCTATAGACTGTCTCATCTACGTGTGTGGAGTGGGATTTTGAAGCACCGGACACCTTTTGATAACATGATATCCTTCCTGTTCCCACTCCCATTTACAAGGGGGCAATAGCGTGGCTTTTTATTTTTGTCATTTCATTTAATGAAACAAGTAAGAGTCGTCTTCCCCTTGCTAAAAGTAGCTAGCCTTCGTAGCTTCCCACATCGCCATGTGAAATAATCAGATTCATAATAAAAAAAATATGTCCTTGTACTTGCCGGCGTAACCTAAAGCATTATCCCAGTTTGATATGCTGCTTGTGTATTCATTCCAATATCAGCTAAAAATAGAACGTCATGTTTTGGTCAACAACAAAGAAAAAGCACATGGCCTGCTACAGCAGGTTTTACCATTTCACAATAGCCTGGAATCACTAGTTATTACTTTAAACAAAGCACCTTTTTGGGTGGATTCTTGTTGTTTGGTTTACTGTTTGAACAGTTGCTTAGATTATATTTGGTTAACAATGCAAAATAGGCTACTTGGATTAATAGCCTATACAGCCTATAAATCAGATCAAGGAACCAAGCGACAACACTGTCCCAACAGCTGCGGAAGGAGTGATACGGCTCATCTCAATTTTCAGGTAGTACATCGAATGCCGGAGCGTATTACAAGGATACGCCACTTTTGTGTCAAAAAACATAATTGCAACACTGCGCTCCGCTCCCTACTTTCCCACTCTGCTCCCTACTTTCCATCTCCGCTCCCTACTTTCCATCTCCGCTCCCTACTTTCCATCTCCGCTCCGCTCCCTACATTCCATCTCCGCTCCTCTCCCTACTTTCCATCTCCGGCTCCCTATTTTTTCTTTCCGCTCCCTACTTTCCATCTCCACTCCGCTCCCTACTTTCCATCTCCGCTCCGCTCCCTACTTTCCATCTCCGCTCCGCTCCCTATTTTTCTTTCCGCTCCCTACTTTCCATCTCCGCTCCGCTCCCTACTTTCCATCTCCGCTCCCTACTTTCCATCTCCGCTACGCTCCCTACTTTCCCTCTCCGCTCCCTACTTTCCATCTCCGCTCCCTACTTTCCCTCTCCGCTCCCTACTTTCCATCTCCGCTCCGCTCCCTACTTTTTCTTTCCGCTCCCTACTTTCCATCTCCGCACCCTACTTTCCCTCTCCGCTACGCTCCCTACTTTCCCTCTCCACTACGCTCCCTACTTTCCATCTCCGCTCCCTACTTTCCATCTCCGCTCCGCTCCCTACTTTCCATCTCCGCTCCCTATTTTTTCTTTCCGCTCCCTACTTTCCATCTCCGCTCCGCTCCCTACTTTCCATCGCCGCTCCCTACTTTCCATCTCCGCTCCGCTCCCTACTTTCCATCTCCGCTCCCTACTTTCCATCTCCGCTCCGCTCCCTACTTTCCATCTCCGCTCCCTATTTTTTCTTTCCGCTCCCTACTTTCCATCTCCGCTCCGCTCCCTACTTTCCATCGCCGCTCCCTACTTTCCATCTCCGCTCCGCTCCCTACTTTCCATCTCCGCTCCCTACTTTCCATCTCCGCTCCGCTCCCTACTTTCCATCTCCGCTCCCTATTTTTTCTTTCCGCTCCCTACTTTCCATCTCCGCTCCGCTCCCTACTTTCCATCGCCGCTCCCTACTTTCCATCTCCGCTCCGCTCCCTACTTTCCATCTCCGCTCCCTACTTTCCATCTCCGCTCCCTACTTTTCCTCTCCGCTACGCTCCCTACTTTCCATCTCCGCTACGCTCCCTACTTTCCCTCTCCGCTACGCTCCCTACTTTCCCTCTCCATAGTGTGTGTATTTACCTTACGGGCTCATTACTCAAGTGGTGCTTCTAAATTTACAATTGTCATTTAGCAGACGCTCTTATCCAGAGCGACTTACAGTAGTGAGTGCATTTTGTACTGGTCCCCCATGGGAATCAAACCCACCACCGTAGCGTTGCAAGCGCCATGCTCAACCAACTGAGTCACACAGGACTTCTACCTCTCATAAGTAAGCAATAAAGGGACTTAGACAATTAAGCCTTATTTTCTACTTACCCAGAGTCAGACGAACTTATGGATACCAATTTTATTTCTCTGTGTGTAATTTCAAGGAAGTTGAAGCTAGCATATCGTTAGCTTAGCGCAATTGCTGGAAGTCTCCAGGAACTACGAGCCAGCTCCCCTCAAAAACAGGGAAATACACCTAACTACCACAACGCTGGATGGTTGGTAATTATAGTCTTACAATGCTATACATAGTACTCAATATTTTATACATTAGTTAATTTTACTGATAATAAGAAACAAGATTATATCCACTAGGAATGAGCATTTGAAATAGTTGCACTACTCAGATAATATCGTGACATTTTTTCAGATATCTGGAAAAAATGTTTATTTCAAAAAAACGTTGTTTTAACTTGGACACTTGTTTGCTGCGCAGCCTGCGTGACTCGGGAGAGAAGGTGCACGCTGCAGCCAGCAGGGGACGGTGGGGTGTGTGCACTAGTTAGACAAACTTGTAAATGCCATAGATTATCTATCATCTCATCTGGCAGTGCGTCTTTACTGCCTCACAATCGATGTAAAGATGCTAGCTAAGATAGCTACCTAGCTAACATTTGGCTAACAAAATGGTTTAGGCCATTTTGTTGCGCTTGCCGTTCATTCAGCAACAACTCCATTCTGATTAAACAACAGACTACCTGTCGGTTGCTCGTTGTAGCATAGTCCTTCTCATTTGTTTAACTTAATTCTGTAATTTGTATTCCATTTTGCATTGATTAAAGATCTCCCACTTCACAGCCTCTGACTGTAGTGCCAACAACAACAGATTTGGTCTGATCCAGAATGGCCTACAGTGCATTCGGAAAGTATTCAGACCCCTTGAATTTTTACACATTTTGGTACGTTACAGCCTTCTTGGGTACGACAGTTCAAGCTTAGCACACCTGTATTTGGGGAGTTTCTCCTATTTTTCTCTGCAGATCCCCTCAAGCTGTCAGGTTGGATGGGGAGCGTCGCTGCACAGCTATTTTCAGGTCTCTCCAGAGATGTTCGATCAGTTTCCAGGCTTTGGCTGGGCCACTCAAAGACATTCACAGATTTGTCCCGAAGCCACGCCTGCATTGTCTTGGCTGAGTGCCTAGGGTCGTTGTCCTGTTGGAAGGTGAACCTTTGCCCCAGTCGGAGGTCCTGAGTGCTCTAGAGAAGGTTATTAAGGATCTCTCTGTACTTTGCTCCGTTCACCCTGACTAGTCTCCCCGTTCCTGCTGCTGATAAACGTCCCCACAGCATGATGCTGCCACCACCATGCTTCACCGTAGGGATGGTGCCAGGTTTCCTCCAGAAGTGACGCTTGGCATTCAGGCCAAATAATTCAATCTCGGTTACATCAGACCAGAGAATCTTGTTTCTCAAGGTCTGAGAGTCCTTTAGGTGCCTTTTGGCAAACTCCATGCGGGCTGTGATGTGCCGTTTACTGAGGAGTGGCTTCCATCTGGCCACTCTACCATGAAAAGGCCTAATTGGTGGAGTGCTGTAGAGATGTTTGTCCTTCTGGAAGGTTCTCCCATCTCCACAGCGGAACTCTAGAGCTCTGTCAGAGTGACCATCGGGTTCTTGGTCACCTTCCTGACCAAGGCCCTTCTCCCCAGATTGCTCATGTAACCGATGTGAAATGGCTAGCTAGTTAGCAGGGTGCGCGCTAATAGCGTTTTAATCAGTGACGTCACTCGTTCTGAGGACCTTGAAGTAGTTGTTCCCCTTGCTCTGCAAGGGCCGCAGTGGTTTTAACTCTGACATGCACTGTCAACTGTGGGACCTCACATAGACAGGTGTGTGCTTTTCCAAATCATGTCCAATCAATTGAATTTACCACAGGTGGACTCCAATCAAGTTGTAGAAACATCTCAAGGATGATCAATGGAAACTGGATGCACCTGAGCTCAATTTCAAGTCTCATAGCAATGTGTCTGAATACTTATGTAAATAAGGTATGTTTTCTTATTTTGAGTAAATTAGCAAAAATGTCTAAAAACCTCTTTTCGCTTTGTCATTATGGGGTATTATGTGTAGACGATGAGAAAAAAATATATTTGATCCATTTCAGAATAAGGCTGTAACGTAACAAAATGTGGAAAAAGTCAACGGGTCTGAATACTTCCCGAATGCACTGTATATCTGACCAATCACAGACAACGATGTTTCACGAGTTTGGACAGCACAGTAGAGTAGTGGTTCTGAAACCTCTCCATAGGGATCCCAGGCCATTCCATGTAATTGATCTATTCCAGAGCTAGCACACCTTGTCATGTGATCCTCAAGCTCTTGAATAGCTAGCTCAGAGCTACAGCAAAATTGTGACATTTCTGGGGTCCCTGAGGAAAGGTTTGAGGACCACTGCAGTAGAGCACAGCAGAGTGCAGTACATTACAGTAAAAAAAAAGTAAAATAAGTATTTTAAACATTCATTCAAAAATGAACCGGAGTTCAACATCCGGAAAATACGTATTTTCAACAACCGGAAAATTCATATATTCAGCAACCGGAAAATACATCTTTTAAATGTCCCCCCCGGAAATTATTTTCACCTTTCATTTAGAACCTAAAATTAACCCAACTTCAACGTATTATAAACCAAATTAAACCATTACTGGGTTCAGATTTGTGGGAACACACTGAAAAGTAACTTGACACTGTTGATCAGTCAGCGCAAATTTGGATTAAAATGTCTTGAAGAAAATGTCATTGAGAGGGTGTACTGAATTAATGCATCCTAAACAGTCTTTCTCGAGTGTTGATCTAGCTAAATTGTACATGTGTACACTCACTAGAATGCACAGCCGATGCTCTACTTGCATGTGCATTGTCCAGGTTTAGATTCAATATAGCCAACTGTTTCTTAGCAAGACAATTCACTTGATCATCTACAGTTTGTGTTGACATCTGGCTGCACACTAAGCTATCTAGCCAGTTTGACTGTATCATGCCGGAGTAGCTAGATGAGCAATGCCCATTGCGTGTATTATAAGTTAGAAATGTGGCAGTTTCCCGAAGTTTGGTGTTAACTATTAACTTTACTTAGCTAGCTAGCTATGCTTTATGGAAGAATGTAACTTAGCTAGCTAGGATATATTGTCAATATTGAGTTGTGGTGCACAGCTATGGTATTGTCTTGTTGACTTGTAGCTACTGGCTAGTTGGCTAGCTAACTGGCTATAATAGCAGCCAAGGATGTTCACTAGCTTATTTGTTTGTGATTTAGTTTACACAGATGACTTCAGGCATATGAAAAACCTTCCACATCCAAATATACCTAGCTAGCTTCTTTTGCTTGTAGCTTGCTTCTCATCTGACTGGTGTTAGCAAGCTAGCTACAGCTGAGAGCCTGCTACTAGCTAGCTGCTAATGTTGTGCAGCAACCGAGTTGCTGGTCCCCGTTTTAGAACTCATGACTAGAGGCGGGGAGTGTGTTGTGTACCGCCAATCAAGTTGATTTGCAAAGTTTCATAGAGATTGATGTTATATTGAATTTTAATTTCACATTGAGCTTCAACAAATGCCGTACAACCAATGGTGAGTTGGAACTCTGCGTGGTCCAATAAGGGGTAAAAGGTGTAAGGCCATTCTGCGTAAGTTTAGAAACAGGAAGAGGGGGCCATCGCCTGTCACTCATCAGCCCTGGCATGCCACACAAGCAAGGCATGGTCAGGGAGACTGGCTGGTTGGTTAGCTGTTTCTCTGGCACAAGTGCCTTCCATGCCAGTCTGAGATCACTGTCTTCCATGTGGACAACCATCACTGATCACAACCTTGACCATGGCATGTCTGGGTATGCGAGACAACCTTGATTTAATAGAAGAATTAGAACATAACTGAGCTGTATTACATATCTAACATAACTCAGACACATTCAAACTCCTGCAGTGACTTACTCCAAGTGGAGGCCTTCAAAACCTTGAGCCCTGGGTTCTGGCTAAACTGGGGCAGGAAAGAACACATCCCCCTAACTTGGAACCCAGCCAGGACATCCCGTTTCGCACACAGGCCCGGGGGTGGGAGGGAGGTTACAGAGAAGGGGGTGGGGGTCCCGGCAGGCCCGGTAATCTGCTCCACTGAAGGATTGGAGTGTGGGAGGAGGGTCAAACAAGCGCCTCTTTCATAGCCCCAATTATTAAATCATGTCATTAGGGAGAAGAGCATACGGGTTGAGAGAAGGTGAGCAAGAGCACACAGAGAGTTCTGGTGTTGAGCTCTTTAGGCCTAGAAAGAGTAACAGGGACAGAGTGAGAGAGAGGGGGAAAGAGAATGAAAGAGAGTGGGCTATAGTTGCTTAGCCTATGAGCAAGCAGAGGCTGGCTAAAGATAAGTGCACACGATACTTCTGAGTCAGACCCATTTCTCCACCGCTATTTATTTAGAGGGAGTCCCCCTGCTTCTCTGCTCCTCTTTCCTCTCACTCCTCACTTTATGATCTACACGTGATGGAAAGGTGCTGGCCAGGTCAACCCAAGTGGGACTGCATAAAAAAGAATTGGGGGAGAAAAAGGCTAACATTTACATTAGCCTCCTGTTCAGCCGACTGTGTTCGCTAAGAAAGGGCATTGCCAAAGGAGTTGCCAAGGGAAGGAAGTAGGCTAGATTACTAGCCTTGGACATGATTGTGTCTAGACTAGTATCAAAAGCTCGGAGTGTAGGCCCATGTCATAAATAATGATAAAAAAACATCTCAGACTGGAATCATGTATGTACACTATCTAATACTTCAAAAAATGTGGATGACACATGGTCACAGGAACAACATCAGTAAGAAACAGGAAGTGAAGGGGGTGCAGATTTTCTCACAACATCACCACGGGGTGGGGGGGGGGGGGGTCACATTGTCTGTCCTATGCAATGCTATGTATTGATATTTGAATAACACAGTGAGACAGGAAGTATACACACTTCAATACAGTCACCTTGACGTCATTACACTCTATCAAGATGTTGAAGGAATTCCTCCACCACAGCTGACTATAAAAACAGCTGCAGCTATGTTGACAAACAAGTAGTTGCTGTTGTTGTTGCTAAGAACATGATCATTCCAAGTCTATAGCAGACTATGCTGCTTGCTTTTACCTCTGCTGTTACAGAGGAGTCATGTAATAGAATGTGTGCGGGTCCATTGCTCTCTCTATTGACAACCACCCTGCATCCTCAGTGGTTACCACAGAACCAATATCAAACACAAAGACTAGTAGAAATAGATTTGTGCATTTGCCTGATTTGATGTTTGTGAATGCGATGTGTGTTTTGCTCTATGGCTGAGAAGATGAAGGCCCTGTCAGATTCTATCACTTCACTCTGAGGCGACACAATGGATACTGTGCCGATGCCCGCATTCCATGCTCATTCGTTCAGCCTTATCTGGAGGGCACTACCAGGGAGGCCGGCTGCATTCTCCTGCCACTGCCAGGCAACAGTAGCCATACCAAACAGCCAAACACCCATACTCTGGCCCTACCTAGCCTAGACCAGAGCCCTATATAGACCTAAACAAGCTCAGTCCCAGTCCCTCGCCAATAGGCCTATACAGTCACAATCATTAGGGAAAGTTTGATTTGTAGTAAATTGACAAAACACTTTTTTGGAGAATGGAGGGAGACCAAATCAAAAGACGAGGAAGAGTGAGGTGCCCTAATACCCAAAAATGTTTTGTTTCGTTTCAGGTCAAATGTGTTTGTCTCAATTACGGAAAGTAGTAAGAACGTATAGCTTTTACATAATATCATACCTTACATTAGGCCTGACCCCATTTAGTCGACTGGTCGATTGTTTGGTCGATAGGCTGTCGGTCAACTGAGATTTCTTTAGTTGAGCAGTCATTTTTTTCATGGTGCACAAGACACCGGTCTCAGTGGACTAATCCATTGCGAAGACCACGGAGATGGCACAGTCCATCACTCTAAGACATTGTACATGGTTATATTACGTAAAAAAATAATGGTAAAACAATAATAAAGCTAATATTTTACAACAGTTGTGATTTCCCCCCGTTGGATACGGTCGCTGTCCGCAGTTCTGAAACAATCTTCAGTGTACCGTAGAATTGGCACCTTCCCTATGTTGCTATGTGCATGATAGCAAAGTTAACCAGCATATTGGGATTGAGAACAATGCGGTGGAGGCCTAATTGTCTAAGAAAATCGAGGAGAGGAAACCCCAATTTGGTTACCCTAACTGTTAAATGTGCCTGGCTTTAGAAAAATCTGCCATTCTGTACCAGTCAAAAGTTTGGAAACAACTACTCATTCAAGGGTTTTTGTTTATTTTTACCATTTTCTACATCAAAACTACGAAAGAACACATGAAATCATGTAGTAACCAAAAAAGTGTTAAATAAATCAAAATATATTTTATATTGCGCCGCCCTATGGGACTCCCAATCACGGCCGGGTGTGATACAGCCTGGATTCGAACCAGGGTGTCTGTAGTGACGCCTCAGCACTGATGCATTGTCGTAGACCGCTGCGCCACTCGGGAGCACCCCCGAGTATTACTGTTCAAAATGTTTAGGCCTATATTCTTGTCTAAACTGAAAAACACTTACTTCAGTTGCAAAGTGATTTGCTAAAAGAAGGACGACAAGCACCCTTTAAGCTGCGACTTGTGCTACGGAAACAGGTGCGTCTTTCTCATCAATATCACTGTTCACCGATTACTCCTGCTTTAACAGGGTGTAATTTGCTTAATAGTGGTAGTTGAGACATACAGTTAACAGCATTAGAAAGCTAAACTGCTTCCCTTTTTAAGCATGAGATAGCCTACCCCAGTGTTTCCCTATATGCATTTAGTAGTATAAACTTAAAATGACTAAAACCATATTTAAAGTGTGCAGAAAAGATAATGGAGTAAATAATATTTTAAATAAGATAATCTTTTAGAACTATCAAATCACCAAAATAAAAACAGTCAGGGAGAATCAAAAATTCCAAAAATGTCATAGCACGGGGCCCCCGTAGATTTTGTTATAATGTCTGAGTCACTCAGATAGCTTAAGAACAAGGCATAAGCCATGCTCGCGTCGCTCACCGGTCCCCCCGCTCACCCCACTTCTCTCGCTTTCCCTCCATTGAAAGTAAATGGCTTCCAATGTTTCCAAGCGCGATGCCGCTTCCTAGCAATGGGAACTTGTGTGCGCAGCACGTGTGTGATGGAGCGGTCGGAAACGAAATTGAGTGAGTGAGACGCATAACGGAGGGAAAAGGGAAAAGAACTTGGCTTGGTTTCTTTTTTGTTTTGAGTCGCTAATGCACATTAACAAATGGAACACTAGAGTCAACGTGAGTGAACGAACGGTCATCTTTTGGACACAATTTCCCCTGCCCTGGGCAAATCGGGCAACCGTTAATGTCAATATAGGACTGTAAAAGTGACTGGTTTCGAGCCTAGCTCACATGGCTGTCCTGTGCTGTCCCAGGGGTAAAGTCTACAGAGGGACAATCAGTTGTTTTTCCTACCTTTCACAAGGCAGTTTCACTAAACACATAAAACCCCACTTACTGACCCAAGCGTTGTGTGACAAGCCATGGATTAAAATGGCTTATTTTACAAAGCTATATGTTGAAAGGGCAGTGGTGTGGAGTGAAAGGACAAAAATCACTACACACTGAATAAAACTGCCTTGTTTAAAACCAAAGTGGCCAAACTGAAGCTTTTAGTCCTCTTTCTCTCGCACTTTCATTCCCTGTTGACTTGTGTGTGGAGTACAGGGGGTACATTGCTACTAACGTGAGTGCAATGACATGCTAGCTGTTCCCATAGACTTCCAGTCGTTGAGCCAACGACTATCAATTTAAAAGCGCGGCCCGCCATAAATATACATATTGGCAACAATTTAGCAGCGGTGGGCCACAGCTGCTAAATTAATATAGGGGAAACACTAGGAGCCTATATGGGCCCTGGGCTGTGTAGTCTTGCAGAGGCCTGATGTCCCCCTCTCTCTTGGTCTGACTGGCTTGGCTGCTAATGCAGTCAGTGGATGCCCTGCTCTCTCTATGCTACTCTTTGCCCAGAGAAACTGACGGCTACATCCGTACTGTCACATCACTCTGCTTCTCACACTCAGGCGAAGAAGCCTGCCAGCCAGTAGGATGATAGAGTGATAGAAAACGAGAGTGACAAAGCAAGAGTTCTTGCGTGTCTGTGTGCTCGTGTCTTTTCCTGCATGAATAAGTGTGTAAGTGTGCCTGTGTGTGTCTGTCTCTTGGTGTGTGTGTGTGTGTGTGTATACACAGGCTTACAGGGTGCCAGGTTTTGCCAGCCAGCCATGAGTTTTTACTGCCTTGCTTCCCGGCCCGTTCTGGCTATTCTGACTGAGTCGACTCAGTTTACCAGCAAGTCCAGAACCAGACCCATAATATCACTCCAAATGTACCTCTGGGGAGAAATGACAGGAGAGTAAGTCTGCCTGTTATAGAGCACAGGGAAAAGGATGGGTTCACACTTGAACACACAGGTGCTTGGCAGCGCATAGCAGAGCTGGCTGGGTGGGTTAGAAAAGGAGATGATTAAAACCACCATGATCATCTCTCCACTCGGCGTGGCACAGACTGTCTGGCCGGGTTACATCCAAACACTCTTAAAACAGCTTCCTTCGTCACGTGAAAGGACTTTGACCATAGATCGTATAAAACACTTGGATGTCCCCCTATCGGTTGTAATGAAGGACTATTCAATTTCATTGATGGGACATGCCATGACTGTTTCTCCTGCACCTGGCGGTGTACTGGAGTGACGCAGGTTGATGATGCAAGCAAACCCTCTGGTCCCCAGGCCGGCGGTAGCCACAGCAGGCAGGCAGGCAGGTCTGGCTAGCTAGTACCATGCCAAGCCAAGTTCAGGGTGCAGTGACGCCTTCACTACCACACCGCTAGGCAATTATTTAAAAAAAGAAATAATTCAGTCAGCCAGAGAAACATATTTTGTAATTTTGTGAGGATGCCCACAGGCTACTGAAGTCCATGTGAGCCCATATTAAAAGAGATACCAGTACTACTCACAATAGAAATAGCCTCGTTGTTTGGATACCTGAAAGTAAGGGCGGCAGGTAGCCTAGTGTTCAGCCAGTAACCAAAAGGTTTCTGATTAAAATCCCTGCGCCGACTAGGTAAAAACTAAAATCTGCCCATGTACCCTTGAGCAAGGCACTTAAACATAATTGCTCCTGTAAGTCGCTCTGGATAAGAGCGTCCACCATTTAATAAAAGAAGCAAAGTAGTCCAAAACAGGCAGCAAACATGTTCTTTCAACTTAGCTACAGTACAGCTTAGCATTACCATTAGCATGTGCAAAATAATGGGAGTAGCAGGCTTACCTTGGTCTAAGGTTCTGTTAGTATGCTCCAGATAGTAAGCCTAAACCATCTCACACAGAAACATTACACACTGAGCATTACTAGCCTTTTACTAGTTCTACTAAGGAAGCCAGGCTACATTTAAAATTACACTGTTAGGGTCGGACTATTTCAGAACATTCATCCATTTTAGTTTCCCCTTGTTTTTGTTAGCAAGCATTTAGATGACCGACATCCCAACTGATTTCACGCTAAAGAAAGGAATCATCCAGATTTTCATTATAACTCTCGAAATGTACCCAGACATTTCAAATCAGCAACCAAATGAAACTCCTAATTTTCAGTTCCCTTTGGCAGGCAGACAAGTCAACACTGGAGCGAAAAGAGAAAAACATGGCTGTTGGCAGAAAACGAGACAGGATGGTGGGGGGCATTTATGCACAACAGCAATGACACATTTGCTCGCTCAGGCAAAAAGAGGCGAAGGAAGAGGAAGAAAATGATTAATATCTGGAGAATATTAACAACAACAGCCGGGCTGATACCACAGGCAAACTCCTAACACCATCGTCTGCCCGACTGTCTGGGAGTCTTCAGCCATCCGTCAGTCACTCATCCCTGCAAACACCCATCACTCAGCCGTAAGGTGAGGACAGCATCAGAGACAGGCTGGGGAGTTATGACACAGAGTGAGAGAGAGAGAGATAGTGTGTGTGTGTCTAGCAAAGCAGCAGTGTTTCCTCATCCCTCATTAGAGGCTAAATCACATGATCAGAGTGGTGAGAGAGGGGTGGTGCGCTGACGGGGGCTTGGCATGGGGCCTGGCTTGGTTAGGCTCAGGCAGGCAGGCAAGCAGGCTAGACAAAGGGAATCCCCCAGCGGAACACCTCTCTCCTGCTGCTCCCCTCTCTCTGGCAAACCCTGCCGTCTGTCCATGCCCTACCATGGCACCACCTGCTGAGGTAATGGAGTCAATATACTGACAACAAAGACTAAAGTGACATACTGTATTATAAGGGTCAGTATGACCTAGATTTAAGGGACATAACCTCTGCTGTGCCAGGATAAATAATTTGTGGACCTACAGAGGCCATATGACAGGGACACTAGCAAGAGAGCTGACCGGCACAAAGGACAGTACACTCAACCATATCAACATTGAGGAAAATGCAAGTCATCCCCCTCCATCCATAACATGGAAGGGAAGGGCTTGTCAATGTTTCCTCCCTTAGTTTGAGCAGCCCCTGTGCAATTTTACGAGACAAACACCCAACAGGGGGGCGTGGCCTATCTAGCTCCAACGAATCACAAACAACACACATTGACAAAGACAAGCCAGTATGAACCCTAGCTGGTTTCCTTGTTTGGTAGAAACATGTGACAGTACTGGCGCGAGGAGGTGTGTCACACACACAAACAAACACACACACACATAGGAATTTGTTCGAATTCCAGTCAGCTCCAAGGTCGTTGCCCTTGTTCCATTGCGTAAGTGGCGACCGCGGGGTAACTGTTTACACACGAGCCCATGGCAAAAGATCAGGAGGGATACACGGTGGCGTTTTCAACGCTAGCCTGGCCCATCGCCCCTGATGACAAGTCAACAAATCGTCCGTCATCAAACGCAGTTGTAAAAATAAAACAAAGGCAAAAGCAGGACAGTCATTACCCTCAAATAAAATCTTCACGTGTATCAACATAGGCTTAGTTGATGAGTAAACCGACATGCCCCCGCACTAACAAAACACACACAGTCACACACAATTCATTCCTCCTCTGCAGGTATTATATGGTTTACACCGTGTCTGCTTCAGACCGACTCAGGAATACAGTCTCTGACTGTTGTGGCCATGCCAGCTTTCAGTAAACCAGACCCAAAAAATCTGAAAAGGAAACTGGCGGTAGAGCTTAAAACTTTGTGGTCTTCCTGAGGCCAGGCTGTGGTGTCTGTTTGAAAGCTGCTAAAATCGGTCCCACCAGACCATGAAGGAAGGTTGTGACCAAGACGAGAGGTCCGCTAGGAGATAGAATACAGACCCACTCTATCTGGGTTTTGATAGGCTAGCAGTGTCTTCAATCATTTTGTTTTTCTGAATTGTATAAGAAACAGGTGCCCTCCCACGTATAAAAAATACTATAGTGTATACTATGGTAGGAATACTAAAGCATTCACTGTAGTGTTTTTGCAGACTGAAGTCTTTACTGTAGTATACTTAAGCAATAAGGCCCGAGGTGGTGTGGTATATGACCAATATAACACGGTTAAGGGCTGTTCTTCAGGCACGACAACAGATACAGGCCGTAGCTGTGGTATATTGTCCATATACCACAAACCCAGAGGTGCCTTATAGCTATTATAAACTGGTTACCAATGTAATTAGAGCAGTAAAAATACATGTTTTGTCATACCTGTGGTATATGGTCTGATATGCCACGGCTGTCAGCCAATCAGCATTCAGGGCTTGAACCACCCAGTTTATAATGTATTATTTACAGTTTACTATAGAATATACAACTATTTTTTTACTACAGTATTTATATAGGTAATCAGTGTGGTGTTGTTGCGGACTGTAGTATTTACTGTAGTGTTTTTGGGGACATTACTGTAGTATTTACTGTAGTGTTTTTGGGGACATTACTGTAGTATTTACTAAACTGCTTTTGTTTTATTATCTTTGTCATGTAAGTGGGGTTTTCCCCTCAAGGAGAAATACTAAAAGAGCAAATTTTCCATAGTCTATAGGTAGGTAGGACTGGGTTGTGTATGGAGACTTTAGAACTTCTGCTCTTTTCTATAACCTGTAGAGAACACAATATATGGTCTATACTTGGCATGTAGGCTTCTCACTTATAGGTGGCACAAATTGGGATATAGAGGACGGGAATGGGCACGGTACATGCAAATAAAATACTGCAGTATTTATTATCGTTTTTTTTTTTAAATGCAGTGTTTTTGCAGATTGTAGTATTTGTGAGGACATTTCTGTAGTATTTACTACAGTGAATTTGTTGGTGTAGTATTCTACAACATTCTATACTAAGTACTACACATGATCGAGGGATACTACAGTGTTTAGTATAGTATTCTACAGTATACTACATAATTCTGACTTAGAATATGTGGACAACTACAAATACCTAGGTGTCTGGCTAGACTGTAAACTCTCCTTCCAAGCTCACATTAAGCATCTCCAATCCAAAATTAAATCAGGAATCGGCTTCCTATTTCGCAACAAAGCCTCCTTTACGCATGCTGCCAAACATACCCTCGTAAAACTGACCATCCTACGGATCCTTGACTTCGGCGATGTCATCTATAGATAAGCCTCCAACACTCTACTCAACAAATTGGATCTCGTCACCAAAGCCCCATATACTACCCACCATTGCGACCT
The DNA here is from genome assembly GCF_029448725.1 of Salvelinus fontinalis. Lineage (NCBI taxonomy): Eukaryota > Metazoa > Chordata > Actinopteri > Salmoniformes > Salmonidae > Salvelinus > Salvelinus fontinalis. Next base: position 25,180,497 of record NC_074671.1, on the reverse strand, counting down.
GTATGCTCGTTGACTGGCCCTCGCTTCATACTCGTTGCCAAACCCACTGGCTCCAGGTCATCTACAAGTCTCTGCTAGGTAAAGCCTTATCTCAGCTCACTGGTCACCATAGCAGCACCCACCCGTAGCACCCGCAGGTATATCTCACTGGTCACTCCCAAAGCCAATTCCTCCTTTGCCCGCCTTTCCTTCCAGTTCTCTGCTGCCAATGACTGGAACGAACTGCAAAAATAATTGAAGCTGGAGACCCATATCTTCCTCACTAGCTTTAAGCACCAGCTGTCAGAGCAGCTCACAGATCACTGCACCTGTACATAGCTCATCTGTAAACAGCCCATCCAACTACCTCATCCCCATACTGTATTTATTTATTTTGCTCCTTTGCACCCCAGTATCTCTACTTGCACATTCATCTTCTGCACATCTACCATTCCAGTGTCTAATTGCTATATTGTAATTACTTCGCCACCATGGTCTATTTATTGCCTTACCTCCCTTATCCTACCTCATTTGCACTCACTGTATATAGATTTATTTTTTCTACTGTATGTTTGTTTATTCCATGTGTAACTCTGTGTTGTTGTATGTGTCGAACTGCTATGCTTTATCTTGGCCAGGTTGCAGATGTAAATGAGAACTTGTTCTCAACTAGCATACCTGGTTAAATAAAGGTGAAACAAAAATAAAAAATTCTATACTGTAGTATTCTATAGTAGACTATAGTATTTTGTATGTGTGATGATAAAAGCAATGGCCTAAAACATGATTTACAATATGCTGAAAGACATGAACACAACAGGCTCTCCAAACAGATCTACATTAGGGGCCTGCTACTAGTGCTAACAGATAGAGAGGGAGGTGGCAGCTCGGTTTAATTTGGAGCCTGGCGGGAGAGCCAGGAGCCAGGCATGGTGAAATCACACCCAGCACCAGAGCCAACTGGCTGGCCCGCTCCCCTCAGAGCAGAGCTGAAGGAAGACAGCCGTGGGCCCAGACACAGCTGTTGAGTGGTGTCTGACACAGGGCTGTGCTCTCGCTCTCCCTTTCTCTCATGACCTCTCTTTCCCACTTGCTTGTATTTATTTATTTTATTTATTGAACCTTTATTTAACTAGGAAAGTCAGTTAAGAACAAATTCTTATTTACAATGACGGCCTACCAAAAGGCCTCCTGCGGGGACAAGGGCTGGGATTAAAAATAAATAACTAAATAAAATATAGGACAAAAACCCACATCACGACAAGAGAGAACACAACACTACATAAAGAGAAACCTAAGACAACAACATAGCATGGCAGCAACACATGACAACACAGCATGGTAGCAACACAAAACATTGTACAAACATTAGGCACAGACAACAGCACAAAGGGCAAAAAGGTAGAGACAACAATACATCACGCAAAGCAGCTACAACTATCAGCAAGAGTGTCCATGATTGAGTCTTTGAATGAAGAGATTGAGATAAAACTGTCCAGTTTGAGTGTTTGTTGCTGCTCGTTCCAGTCACTAGCTGCAGCGAACTAACAATACGAGCGACCCAGGGATGTGTGTGCTTTGGGGACCTTTAACAGAATGTGACTGGCAGAATGGGTGTTGTTTGTGGAGGATGAGGGCTGCAGTAGATATCTCAGATATGGGGGAGTGAGGCCAAAGAGAGTTTTATAAATAAGCATCAACCAGTGGGTTTTGCTACGGGCATACAGAGATGACCAATTTACAGAGGAGTACAGAGTACATTGGTGGCAAATCTGATGACCGAATGGTAAAGAACACCTAGCGCTCGAGAGCACCCATACCTTCCGATCTATAAATTATGTCTCCGTATTCTAGCATGGGTAGGATGGTCATCTGAATCAGGGTTAGTTTGGCAGCTGGGGTGAAAGAGGAGCGATTACGATAGAGGAAACCAAGTCGAGATTTAACTTTAGCCTGCAGCTTTGATATGTGCTGAGAGAAGGACAGTGTACTGTCTAGCCATACTCCCAAGTGCTTGTATAAGGTGACTACCTCAAGCTCTAAACCCTCAGAGGTAGTAATCACACCTGTGGGGAGAGGGGCATACTTCTTACCAAATCACATGACCTTTGCTTTGGAGGTGTTCAGAACAAAGTTAAGGGTAGAGAAAGCTTAGCTGTAGAGCATTTAACACACAATCTGGGGAGGGGCCAGCTGAGTATAAGACTATCATCTGCCTATAAAAGGATGAGAGAGCTTCCTACTGCCTGAGCTATGTTGTTGATGTAAATTGAGAAGCGCGTGGGCCTAGGATTGAGCCTTGGGGTACTCCTTTGGTGACAGGCAGTGGCTGAAACAGCAGATTTTCTGACTTGATACACTGCACTCTTTGAGAGAGGTAGTTAGCAAACCAGGCCAAAGACCCCTCAGAGACACCGGCCCACAAGAATGGAATGGTCTACCGTATCAAAAGCTTTGGCCAAGTCAATAAAAATAGCAGGACAACATTGCTTAGAATCAAGGGCAATAGTGACATCATTGAGGACCTTTAAGGTTGAAGTGACACATCCATAATCTGAGCAGGAACCAGGTTGCATACCAGATAGAATACTATAGACATCAAGAAAGCCAATCAGTTGATTATTGACAAGTTTTTCCAACACTTTTGATAAACAGGGCAAAATAGAAATAGGCCAATAACAGTCAAGATCAGCTTGATCTCCCCCTTTAAATAAAGGACAACCCGTGGCTGTCCTGACCCAGATGGTTTTTGGGGTCAAGTTTCAGGAGCTCCTTTAGAACCTCGGACTCGGTGACTGCCTGCAGGGAGAAACTTTGTAGCAGGGCAGGGGAAAAAGAGGGAGAAGCATCGGGGACAGTTGCATTAGAAGTGGTGGGAGATGAGGAAATGTTGGACGGGCAAGGAGGCATGGCTGAGTCAAGTAGGAATCCTGACTTAATGAAGTGGTGATTAACAAGCTTCTTGTCAGTAACAACCACATCATTAACTTTAAGGTACATGGGCAGCTGTGAGGAGGAGGGTTTTCCAGAACTTCTGGGGTTAGACCCACAGAAAGAGAACTGCTCCCTAAAGTAACTAACTTTGGCCATCCGGATAGCCTGAATGCACTTATTTCTCATTTGCCTGAACGAGAGCCAGTCAGCCTGAGAATGCGCGTGCCGAGCCTTTCACCAAATGCAATTCTTGAGGTGGAGTAACTCTGCAAGATCACAGTTGAACCAGGTGCTGAACCTGTTTTTAATTCTCTTTTCTTTATGGGGGCGTGTTTGTTAACAATCCCACTGAAAATATCAAAAGAGAAGGTCCAAGCGTCTTCCACAGAGGGGATCAAGCTGATTCTATACCATTTTACAGAAGCCAGTTCATGAAGGAAGGCTTGCTCATTAAAGTTTTTTAGCAAGCGTCTATGACAAATCAGGACAGGTCGTTTCACTGAGCAGCCATTACGAACACAGGCTGTAAAACAGTGATCACTAAGGTCATTACAGAAAATACCAGACTAATACCTAACAGGATTATTTGTGAGGATAACATCAAGAAGAGTAGCCTTTTCTGGGAGTTTGGAGTCATACCTTGCGGGATTGGTAATAATCTGAGAAAGATTTAGGGAGTCCCATTGCTTTAGGACTTGGTCAGGTGGTTTAAGCATGTCCCAATTTAGGTCACATAGCAGGACAAATTCAGACTTAGTTTAAGGGGCCAGGAGAGAGCTTAGGGCAGGTAGGGTACAGGCAGGCCAGTGCTGATGGAGGACGATAGCATCCAGCAAAAGTCAACAAAGAGCTATTTGAAACTTTAATACTTAAAACCAGCTAATCAAATTGTTTGGGGACAGACTTGGTGGAGACAACCGAGCACTGAAGGTGATCCTTGGTAAAGATTGCCACTCCCCCACCTTTGGAAGATCTGTCTTTCCGAAAAAAGATTAACACCAGAAGAGTTAACCAGTATTCAAAACACTCTTCCTTAACCATGTCTCAGTAATGACCAACCCAAACTTTCAATTGATCCATTTTCGGTAATACGCTTCTAGTGTTAACGTGCAGGAAACCCAGGCTTTTACGAGAGCAGAAATCAGTGAAGCAGATATCAGAGCACAAGTCAGAATTGGGGCTAGCAACAATAGATGGGCCAGGGTATACATGCAAATGTCCATGTATTATCAACAGTAATACAATCAAGGCACGGCATAGGACAGGGAGAGCTCTGCAGTGCTAATTTATGACATCTGAATGTGCATCAGATGGCAACAAGATCATATTGTACAGCAATTTCATCAGGTAACATGAATACAAAGCCGGCGAGAGGTGGTTAGAATGGGATGGAAGGCCAAAAGTCTGTGTAACCAATAGAGTCAGAGTCCCGAGTGTGGGAACAAACAGTCTGTGCCACGGTTGGGTAAAGAAAGTTCGTAGTCAACAAAGCATGCAGGAGTCGTGAGGCAAATAGCAAAATGCACAAGATTTTTTTTTTTTTTTTTACATAATGACTTGGGGCTAGCCACTGTATGATCAGAGTCACTCGCCCCAACAGTGCCTGTGTGCTGGAGGCGAGCGAAAGCTCGGGAGAGGGGTGGGGGAAGTGTAGTGGGGGTGCCTGTACCAGACGGGGAGACAACCAGGGCAGACGGTGAACAGATCGCCAGGTGGAATCCAAGCAGCAGTGCAGCAGGCAACGGGAATAGGTGTCACACTCACTTGGGAGAAGCTTTTATTTCTGGAGGCAGATTTCTTTTAGAAAATGCCAGTGAATGGTCTCTGAACAGCAGGAGGGGGCTTCAAGGCCTCTGGATTTGGGTGGGGTAGCCTGCCATTTGTTAGGCTCAAGGGCTTTGACACCTCTCCCTTCACACGTCAGTGCTAATTGAAGTTGTATCTCTTTGTCCTAGCAAGCTTGGTAGCCTTAGCATTCAGCCCTTATAAAGTAAAATATATAAATTTATTTTTATTCTTGGCTTTTAAAAGTTTAGAAAATGCTTCAGACTAAGCATTACTCACTCAGTTCCTGGTTGGATGGTGTTTTCAGGTTTCTGTTTGTTTGCTGTATAGTTTGAGAATAATAATCATTGGGTATAGGAGGCATTCCAGGTAATTCCATCCAAAATCAGGTTGTAGGTTTGGAGTTTTGATTTGGAGTGAAGATTATGTTGTTTAGGGTAGCATACTGTACAGTATATGTCCCTGCCAAAAAATCCAAGTTTGTTTACTCTAAATCTATTTTTTATTTCATTTTTTTTTTTAAACATGCTGAAAAATGTGGGAGCTTATCTGCTCATGACCTCCCCCCTCTCTCCCTGGTGTAGAGTATGTATTGCTCTCTTTAAGTCACACTACAGGATGTTTACCCCAAGAGATTGCACTACTTTAAAATAAAATCTACACGGAGGAGGGTGAGAGAGTCGGAGGGGGAAAAGAGAAGAAAGTAAATATGTAAATAAAAAAAGGGATAGGAATTTCTTTCAATATTTCAGGAGGCGAAGGGAAGAGTTGGAGAAAATATTTCCTGTAACACCCCTTTCCCCTCCCCTCTCCTTCCTCAGTTCTTCTTTTTCCTGGAGTAGTGACCTCTATGGCCAATACTTCTCGAATCATGCTGTCAAATGCCACTGGCACAGGACACGCTCACAGGAAACTCCACTGCACTGCCTGTTCCACAAGCAATGCAAGGTTCGATACCTCGACCAAAACAGTCGTATTTGCGACCGCTTGACTTGGCAATGCAACACAGAAAGATTTTTTTTTTTACCCGGACACGTTAGTTTTTGGTTCACAATTACCTTTTTAAATGTTTTCATTTCATGATTTATTCAAACAGTAATGTGCAATTGACCGAAAAATAAACCAACTTTCTGAAGAGGAAACAAACAATTGCCCGGGATTGCCTAATACAGTCAGGTCCATAAATATTTGGACATTGACAAAGTTATTATTATTTTAGCTATCTAGCACAGCTACAAATTAGATAAAGATTAACTTGTACCAGAATGATGGGAAGAGAAGAGTATGGAGAAGGGAAGGAACCGCTCACCGTATTCTTATCAGCAGACTCAACAGCCTTGGTTTCTCTAACGACTGCTTCGCCTGGTTCACTAACTACTTCTCAGATAGAGTTCAGTATGTCAAATCGGAGGGCCTGTTGTCCGGACCTCTGGCAGTCTCTACGGGGGTGCCACAGGGTTCAATTCTCGGGCCGACTCTTTTCTCTGTATATATCAATGATGTCGCTCTTGCTGCGGGTGATTCTTTGATCCACCTCTACGCAGATGACACCATTCTGTATACATCTGGCCCTTTTCTGGACACTGTGTTAACTAACCTCCAGACGAGCTTCAACGCCATACAACACTCCTTCCGTGGCCTCCAACTGCTCTTAAATGCTAGTAAAACGAAATGCATGCTCTTCAAATCAAGTTTATTTTATATAGCCCTTCGTACATCAGCTAATATCTCAAAGTGCTGTACAGAAACCCAGCCTAAAACCCCAAACAGCAAGCAATGCAGGTGTAGAAGCACGCTTATGACTTAGAATATGTGGACAACTATAAATACCTAGGTGTCTGGCTAGACTGTAAACTCTCCTTCCATGCTCACATTAAGCATCTCCAATCCAAAGTTAAATCTAGAATCAGCTTCCTATTTCGCAACAAATCCTCCTTCACTCATGCTGCCAAACTTACTCTCGTAAAACGGACTATCCTACCGATCCTTGACTTCAGAGATGTAATTTACAAATTAGCCTCCAACACTCTACTCAGCAAATTGGATGCAGTCTATCACAGTGCCATCTGTTTTGTCACCAAAGCCCCATATACTACCCACCACTGTGACCTGTATGCTCTCGTTGGCTGGTCCTCACTACATATTCGTTGCCAAACCCACTGTCTCCAGGTCATCTATAAGTCTTTGCTAGGTATAGCTCCGCCTTATCTCAGCTCACTGGTCAGCATAGCAACACCCACCCGTAGTACGCGCTCCAGCAGGTATATTTCACTGGTCATTCCCAAAGCCAACACCTCTTTTGGCCGCCTTTCCTTCCAGTTCTCTGCTGCTGCCAATGACTGGAACGAATTGCAATAATCACTGAAGTTGGAGACTTATCTCCCTCACTAACTAGCTGTCAGAGCAGCTTACCAATCGCTGCAGCTGTACACAGCCCATCTGTAAATAGCCCATCCAACCAACTACCTACCTCATCCCCATATTTGTTTTTCTGCTCTTTTGCACACCAGTATTTCTACTTGCACATCCTCGTCGGCACATATCACTCCAGTGTAAATTGCTAAATTGTAATTACTTCGCCACTATTGGTCTATTTATTGCCTTACCTCCTTACTTCATTTGCACACACTGTATACAGATTTCTATTGTGTTATTGACTATGTTTGTTGATCCCATGTGTAACTCTGTTGTTTTTGTCGCACTGCTTTGCTTTATCCTGGCCAGGTCGCAGTTGTAAATGAGAACTTAATCTCAACTGGCCTACCTGGTTAAATAAAGGTGAAATAAAAAAATCTATTATCCGAAGCATACCACCTCCTCTGTGAAGAATGGTGGAGGTAGCGTTATGGCTTGGGGGTGTATGGCTGCCAATGGAACTACTTCACCTTGTATTTATTGATGATGTGACTGCTGAAAAAAGCAGCAGAATGAATTCTGAAGTGGTTAGGCCTATTTTATCTCCTTTAGATTCAACCAAATGCTTCAAAACTCATTGGACGGCGCTTCACAGTGCAGATGGACAATGACCTGAAGCATACTGCTAAAGCAATGCAATACTTTTTAAGGCAACGAAGTGGAATGTTCTGCAATGACCAAGTCAATCACCTGACTTGAATCCAACAAGCAGGAACTGAAGACAGCTGCAGTAATGGCCTGGCAGAGCATCACTAGGGAAGAAACCCAACATCTGGTGATGTCTATGGGTTCCAGACTTCAGGCAGTCATCGACTGCAAAGGATTTGTAACCAAGTATCAAAACTCACAATTGAATTTTTGATTGTTAGTTTGTCCAATTACTTTTGAGCCCCTAAAATTGGTGGTGGTGAGGGGGGGGCTATGTTTCCTTTCAAATCCATTGTGGTGGCGTACAGAACCAAAATGATGCAAATTGTGTGACTGTCCAAATACTTATGGACCTGACTGTATGTCTACCACTTTGTGTAGCTGTTAGCAATGCTAATGATAGCCTAACTGTCTTCGGGTCAATGGAAATGCAATTAAAAGTGAACTACAAAGTAGCCTATGCCTACCTGGCAGAATTACAGTGGTGGAAAAAGTACGTAATTGTCATACTTGAGTAAAAGTAAAGATACCTTAATAGAAAATGACTCAAGTAAAAGTAAAGATACCTTAATAGAAAATGACTCAAGTAAAAGTAAAGATACCTTAATAGAAAATTACTCAAGTAAAAGTCATCCAGTAAAATGTGTGTGAATTGGACCATTTTCTTGTCCTGCTAAGCATTCAAAATGAGTACTTTTGGGTGTCAGGGAAAATGTATGGAGTGAAAAGTACATTATTTTCTTTAGGAATGTAGTTCTTCAGGAAGTAAAAGGTGTCAAAAATATAAATAGTAAAGTAAAGTACAGATACCCCCCAAAAATACTAAAGTAGTACTTTAAAGTATTTTTACTTAAATGGATCAGACAATGTCGTTTTTATTGATCTGTTTGTCAGTGTTAGCAGAATAGGCTACCCTGTAATTTAGTCATATTAAAAAAGATTCTGCTAATGTCTCCAGTCATATAGTGTAGTAGAATTGAATGAAATGTGTTTATCAAAGGCCAAGAAACATATCTACATGCTCAAGCATGCACTGAAGTCTTTTTTGCAAACAGTGATTGAGTTATATTATTAGCCTAAATTACGACTATCCAATATACTCATCACATTAGGAAATCTTACAGAAGTCTGCAAATGCGGTGATCCTTTATTATAAAGGTGAATTTTTATGGCGAAAATTTGCTTCCCCAAACTTGAAACTCTCGCGCCAGCTATGGCTACAGAAACACAGTTAGTCAAACAACAGTCTGGCTGTTAAAGGGTACACCTTAATTAAAGGGTAACTACAGAAAACAAAATCTACATTTCTCAGGTTTTTTCCAGACCTCAAATTGTTCCCTGATGTGGTTTAAGCATTGTTGTAGACATAGATGAAAAAAATTAAACATTGGATATTCTATATATTTTTTGTTTGTTGTGGTATCGTTTTCTAAAATTTTATCCTCTAGAGGATTTAGCAGAAAATAATACATGGTACTTTGAAATCTGCAATAAATACATTTTTCACTTTCTTTTCTTTGCTGTAAATCTATCCAAATCAACGTAAGAACACAAGGGCATTGCGTATGGAATGCAGGCACATTATGGGACACAGGCCAGGTCATTATCAATGATCATGTTTTTTTTTTTTTTTTTTTTTAATATGAGAAAATTGGTGCAACCAAATCACTGGTAGCATCAGTGGGACCAGTGGAAAAGGTAAGTTTAATACCCTGCAATGACTGAGAACATACCACAAAATTGTATTCCCTGTCTATCCTCCTCCGTGAGATCCCCTTCAACACGATCTTCTCTACATGCACGGCTGTGAGGAGAGAGGGAAGAGGATTAGCACATACTGTACAGTCTTATTGGAACTACTTCACAGTAATAATAGTTTAAATATATGGGGCTGTGCATACAGTTGTAATTTTCTTCCCAATTGACTGTGAGGGATTTGTAATACCGTGGAGGTCGGTGTGTGTGTATACACTTGTGTGTTTTTCACTGGCTTACCTTCCCTTTGGGCCCTTCTGCTGGGGGGTGTCTGGCTGGCGTGGCGAGCCTGTCCCTGTGCCTGGGTCCTCTCACCCAGACTGGCCTCGATGGTGACTGCTGCTGGGCCATGCTCCTCTGCTTTCTGGGCCTTGTTGTGCTGTCGGAACACAAAGGGGCTAGTGAGTAGAAAGCTTTCAACATCACAGCTGCACTCAGGCAATCAAAAGATGACATCCCACACAGCAAGGTCACCAAGATGAATCAAACTATCAAGCTCCCAGAACATCTGTCAGGTGTGAGCGAGCGGCTATCTGGTCGAATACTAAAATGTTGCCGCCTGTGCCATTGTTGCAGTGGTGCTTTTGTCCTTCAGGGACCCATGCCGTTGTTCATAAGTTGGTCTTTGAACACTTGCGTCTGGGATGAGACATACAGCAGCCAGCCCTCCACCAAACACTCACACAGCTAGGGTTGCAAAGGGTTGGAAACTTTCCGGTATATTTCCAGAATATTTCCATGGGAAGTTAAGCCCGGGAATTTGGGGAATTTTGCTTAAATTCATCAAGAAAAGTTAGCTTATAACAATTAACCTTTTTTGTGTGATACACAAGGCAATTCTAGGTATTGTGGCATATTTTTGGTTAAACTATCCCCAATTCAATGGAATTGCAACCCTCTGCATGCACAGTGCATTCTTCCATCACATGTGCAGCTGATTCTCAAGATCTTGCACACTAATGAGATGCTATTGAGCCCACACCACTACACTCTCTGAGCCAAGGACTACATGCTTTCTGGTAAGTTTTGATTACAATACTGGGTGGGGTGAATATTCACTGCTTAGCAAGACACCCCCAAAAAAGGAGTGATTCTACAGGTGGTGACCACAGACCACTTCTCAGTTCCTATGCTTCCTGGCTGATGTTTTGGTCACTTTAATGCTGGCGGTGCTCTCACTCTAGTGGTAGCATGAGACGGAGTCTACAACCCACACAAGTGGCTCAGGTAGTGCAGCTAATCCAGGATGGCACATCAATGCGAGCTGTGGCAAGAAGGTTTGCTGTGTCTGTCAGCGTAGTGTCCAGAGCATGGAGGCGCTACCAGGAGACAGGCCAGTACATCAGGAGACGTGGAGAAGGCCGTAGGAGGGCAACAACCCAGCAGCAGGACCGCTACCTCCGCCTTTGTGCCAGGAGGTGCACTGCCAGAGCCCTGCAAAATGATCTCCAGCAGGCCACAAATGTGCATGTGTCAGCATATGGTCTCACAAGGGGTCTAAGGATCTCATCTCGGTACCTAATGGCAGTCAGGCTACCTCTGGCGAGCACATGGAGGGCTGTGCGGCCCCACAAAGAAATGCCACCCCACACAATGACTGACCCACCGCCAAACCGGTCATGCTGGAGGATGTTGCAGGCAGCAGAACGTTCTCCACGGCGTCTCCAGACTCTGTCACGTCTGTCACATGTGCTCAGTGTGAACCTGCTTTCATCTGTGAAAAGCACAGGGCGCCAGTGCCGAATTTGCCAATCTTGGTGTTCTCTGGCAAATGCCAAAACGTCCTGCACGGTGCTGGGCTGTAAGCACAACCCCCACCTGTGGACGTCGGGCCCTCATACCACCCTCATGGAGTCTGTTCCTGACCGTTTGAGCAGACACATGCACATTTGTGGCCTGCTGGAGGTCATTTTGCAGGGCTCTGGCAGTGCACCTCCTGGCACAAAGGCGGAGGTAGCGGTCCTGCTGCTGGGTTGTTGCCCTCCTACGGCCTCCTCCACGTCTCCTGATGTACTGGCCTGTCTCCTGGTAGCGCCTCCATGCTCTGGACACTATGCTGACAGACACAGCAAACCTTCTTGCCACAGCTCGCATTGATGTGCCATCCTGGATGAGCTGCACTACCTGGGCCACTTGTGTGGGTTGTAGACTCCATCTCATGCTACCACTAGAGTGAAAGCACCGCCAGCATTCAAAAGTGACCAAAACATCAGCCAGGAAGCATAGGAACTGAGAAGTTGTCTGTGGTCACCACCTGCAGAATCACTCCTTTTTTGGGGGTGTCTTGCTAATTGCCTATAATTTCCACCTTTTGTCTATTCCATTTGCACAACAGCATGTGAAATTTATTGTCAATCAGTGTTGCTTCCTAATTGGACAGTTTGATTTCACAGAAGTGTGATTGACTTGGAGTTACATTGTGTTGTTTAAGTGTTCCCTTTATTTTTTTGAGCAGTGTATTTTATGACATACCTGATTTTTTGTTAACTAGTAAATAGTATCCTACAGCAAAGTGTGTTTAAATCATTTCTAACTTGTCAACAATTTCTGCTAGTTTTAGCTAGCTTGAGCCTGCTAACTGAGGAGTGTTAATTCACCTGTTTCCATACAGGTTTCATTTTAAAACATGTATCTTACAAAGGAGTTGTTTAATCTAACTGCTTAACTATTTATCTGTACATGGAATTGTATTTATTTATTTTTTTTAATTAAAATGTTCTAATCTTTACAGGAAAATGCCACGGGCACTATCTGATGAGTGAAGACATTTCACTGCAGCTAACGTAGAAGGAAAAGCTGTGCACATTTTCAAATACTGTGCCAAATCATATGTGAAGAATGCAAACAAAGATGCAGAATCATCTGGCTAAGTAAATAAAGTTCCCTCAGCGCTCACAACAAGCAACCTCTGACAAAAGTCCCTCTACTTCTACTCAAGGTGAAAATTATGAATCAGACACCTTATCGATAGCAACAGCTCATGGTTCTTCTGGAATCAGAAGTTTTTTTGACTCAATGGAGGAACGTAGTCAGAGAAATGCTGATGAATGTCTTGCTCGACCTGTATATGTAACTGGTTCACCTCTGATTCTCACAGGCAATGTGTATTGGAAGTGATTTCTGAATGTTCTTCACCCAGCATACACCTCTCCAACCAGACATGCTTTATCTACTAATTTGCTGGATGCAGAGTTCAACAGAGTTCAACTGAAGGTCAAACAAATCATAGAGAAAGCAGACTGTATTGCAATCATCTCTGATGGGTTGTCAAATGTTCGTGGGCAAAGAATAATTAAATACATAATCTCCACCCCTCAACCAGTATTCTACAAGAGCACAGACACAAGGGACAACAGACACACCGGTCTCTACATTGCAGATGAGCTGAAAGCAGTCATCAATGACCTTGGACCACAGCAGATATTTGCACTGGTGAAAGACAATGCTGCGAACATGAAGGCTGCTTGGTCTAAAGTGGAGGAGTCCTACCCTCACATCACACCCATTGGCTGTGCTGCTTCTGCATGAATCTGCTCCTCAAGGACATCATGGCACGGAAAACAATGGATACACTCTACAAGAGAACCAAGGAAATGCTTAGGTATGTGAAGGGTCATCAAGTTATAGCAGCAATCTACCTCACCAAGCAAAGTGAGAAGAATAAGAGCACCACATTGAAGCTGCCCAGCAACACCCGTTGAGGTGGTGTTGTCATCATGTTTGACAGTCTCCTGGAGGGGAAGGAGTCTCTCCAAGAAATGGCCATATCACAGTCTGTCGAGAGGATCCTCCTGGATGATGTATTTTGGGAGAGAGTGGTAAGCAGCCTAAAACTCCTGAAACCTATAGCAGTAGCCATTGCACGGATTGATGGAGACAATGCCATCCTGTCTGATGTTCAGTCTCTGCTTGCAGATGTAAGAGAAGAAATCCATACTGCCTTGCCCACTTCACTGTTGCTCCAAGCAGAGGAAACTGCAGTTCTGAAATACATCAAAAAGCGTGAAGACTTCTAACTGAAACACATACACGCCGCAGTGTACATGTTGGACCCTAAGTATGCTGGCAATCCTGTCTGGCATCCTGTCTGGTGCAGAGATCAACAAGGCCTATGGTGTCATCACTACCGTGTCTCGCCTGGATGAGGGCAAGGTTCTTGGCAGTCTGGACGAAGTACACTTCCAAGCAAGGGCTTTGGGATGGAGATGCAATATGGCAGTCGTTGCCAACATATCGCATCAGCCACTTGGTGGAAGGGACTTTGTGGATCTGAGGCTCTCTCCCCTGTTGCCTCCATCATCCTCCAAATCCCACCAACATCAGCCGCCTCAGAGCACAACTGGTCCTTGTTTGGGAACAAACACACCAAAGCACGCAACAGGCTGACCAATACAAGGGTTGAAAAATTGGTGGCCATCCATTTTATGCTTTTTGAGCCTGACAACCAGCCATCCTCAACAAGGTTAGAAAGTGACAGTGAAGATGAGGCCTCAGAATCTTATGTTGAAGAGGTGGACATTGAGGAGGTCCAGGGAGAAGACATGGAAGCATGAGGGGAAGACAGCCTAGAAACTAAAGCTTTGGTTATCATTTTACAGATGTACGCTGAAAACATTTTTGGGAGATGCGATGGATCACTGGGGATCATTCAATATTCCCTTTCTTGTTGTTCAGTGAAATCATCCCATGTGAAGAGTCAACTCATTTAATTAAAAGTTCAATTCGTAAGTAAATAGTTCTTATATTTCTATTGGAAGGCTCTAATCATTTGCAATGATGTCTACTTATGACAAGGTAAAAGGTGTATGTTTCTGTCTCCATATGATATGGTAAATATATCCAATGCAAAAAACATCTACATTTAAATGGTATTAATATCAATTTGCATTTATTTCCATTAATTCCCATATATTCTCACGGAAAGTTTCCACCTCTGAATATTCCCCAAAATGAGCAACCCTAAACACCACATTAATGTACTTCATTACATCCTTGATAGAATCAATTAGCATTTACATATTCATAATTGACAATGGGTTTTGCTGCATCAATTCCCAGAGATCTCTTTATGCACGCACACACGCCCTGCTTGCAGCCCATGAGAAGGGGTCAGGGCTTTGGTCCCTGGCTATCAGCTAGGAGGCAGAGCTGACAAACAGACTGACAGTTATGCCACCGCTGAAGGTCATGGGAGAACAGAACACAGTTCAGCCCTGGCATATCAATGCAACACAAGCCCCTCAGAGCCAGAGGAGAGAGAGGGGACAGATACAGTAGTGCTACTGGAGAACTGGTACTAGGGCTTATATGATAATAGCAAAAGCCTAGTCCTGTATGCTTCAAATATACCAGGGGAAAACCAACCATAGCATTCAATAGATGGATAGCCTTGGTCCTATATCAGTGGCACTTGAATGATGCCAAACAACACCGCGACCACATCAGCGTCTGCTGGTTTGAAGTGTTTCCTCCCTCTTTACATTTGACATGGTCCAGGAACAACAACTGGCCTTACAAATGGGAGCTCTGATTTCATTTGGCATTAACTCGACATCTGCTGCTGCTGCGGTGGAGAGAGGTGATTCACCATGAGGTCATCAAGGGCTATTTCTGGAACGGGTTAGTCAGTGGACATCACTCTTTTTCATCCAACATGGTTCAGTGGACATTGATGTAATGAACTGCATGTTGAACTGCAGAGGGAGTCTCTCTAGGAGCCTGCTTACAGTTGGGGAAATCCACTTGAAATCCTATTACTTTTTGATAGCACCCCTTTTGATATGAACAAAACTTTCCATAAATGTTTGCCCATTGTAGAAGTACTCAAAGTGACTTTTTGGACCAAGATGCCAAAACATTCAAGAGATAAAGGTGCTCAAAGTTGACCTATTTTGCATACGCCACCATAACATGAGATACCCATGTCTTCATCACTAGAAATTAAATGGTTGAGATTGATAACATTTAAAAGCTTACAAACAAGGTTGTCAGACTATTTCATAATTCACGTTTAAGGTTAAAAAAAAGTATGTAAAAATGCATAAGCTCATATTTTTTCATATTCACCTACTTTACATCTGAGGTTTTTGTGTTGTGACCGCAATCGGTTGAGACAACATGATCTTGAATACAGGGCGAGTGTCATGTTTTTGGTGATAAATGGACTAAAATAGAAATTTCTACTTTCAAATGGCGCCACAAAGACGGTTGGAGGTCCACACCAGTGGAGGTTGGTGGGAGGAGCTATAGGAGGACGAGCTCATTGTAATGGCTTGCATGGAATCATTGGAACGGTATCAAACAAACATATGGAAACCACGTCTGACTCGGTTCCATTTATGCCATACCAATGACCCCGTCCTCCTATAGCTCCTCCAACCAGCCTCCTCTGGACCACACATCAGAGAATGTTGAATTGAATGGGAATATCCGTGGTTTAAATTATACTGTCAACCCTCCATAGGAAACCTATTGAAATCATATAAATATAGATCATAGAATAGACATGAGCATTTAAGTTCATATTCAACAGTGGTTGGACCGGCCACCATCTTTGTGGTAGTAATTAGAAGTAAAAACTTTCCAATTTGTAAGTCGCTCTGGATAAGAGCGTCTGCTAAATGACGTAAATGTAAAAATGTAAATTCAAGTTAAATGTCAATGGTGTACCAGCTAAATTACAGTGGTCTGGAGGGATAGGTCATTCTATTTCTGTTATTAAAATGACATCCACCCTGTATTCAAGAGCACGTTGTCTCTCAACCAATGGCGGGCACACCACAAAAACCTCAGGTGATGTAAAGTAGGGTCTAAGCTACAACATGTGAATATGAAAAAAATAGAATTGACGTGATAGATAATTGACGTTAAAAGGTTAAAAAAAAGGCTATTATTTATTTATTTTTGTTATAAAATAGTTTGACAACCCTGTTTGTAGGCTTTCAAATTATATCAAACTATTTATATTTTTCAATGATGAAGACATGGATGTCTCATGGTATGGTATGCTAAATGGGTCAACATTGAGAATCTCCTAAATGTATTGACATTCTGGTCCAAAAAGTCACTTTCTGACCACTTCTTCCCTGGGCAAAGATATATGGGAAGTTTTGTTGAAATCAAAACGGGACGCTGTAAAAAATGTAAATTCATTCAAATGGATTTACTCAGTTAGAAAATAACCCAAGTATGTGAAGTAAGATTTTCGTCTCTTCGACATCAGATTTGCAACTTTTATGCTACCACTATCCTCCCTGTCCTATACATTGGACACAGCAACACATGTTGGAGATTCACCCTCATACCCAAGCAATTCCACCTGGTGTAGCCTAGGCAACAACAAAAAAAGGCCAGTACTTGAGCAAGTGCCTCATTAGTAAAGTCCTAGGAATTGAGAGGTCCAATTGTGGTCACTCTAGGCTAAGAGTGACTGAACTCTCTTCTTTGCTGGTAAACTGCGGGGGTGGAGAGGGTGGATTGGGACAGTGTTTGCTATAACAACACATTTAAACCTCACGCCATTTCACTTGAGCGCGAGTAGCTGTTCTTCAGATCATAATTGCTGGCTATGAGAGTGTAAGTAAATCCGAGTTGTGAGGTTGCGTGCTGCTGGCTTCAACCTCTCTTTCTCCAAGTGGCTAAATACGACATCAGGCACACATAGAGATTTAACTATTTCAGTGGACAAGTGGGTCAACAACACTACAGTCAACATGGATGATTGCCCAACGCAGAACTGTATTAAAACTATACTAGAAACACAAGTGGAAATAGGACGTGACCACAGGTTGTCACAGAAGTGTTCAGTATATAGCCTATTCAAAGTACGGAGCAAATAAAATCATGGATGTGTCTGTTATTGATCCTTTTTCATAGCCTACACAGTGACAAGTACCACTCCAATACAAATATAGGCCTGAATCAGTATAAAGTCATAAGGAATTTGCTTTCACCTGGCCAAATAGCTTGTTTAAATCAGTAACGGCGAGTAGACAAGGAGAAGAGAGGACACCCTGTTAAGATGCAGCACCCCAAGAAGGAAATCCATCTCTGTCAACAAACTGAGACCCTGGCTGGCCTCCCCGTATCCTATATTCTGCAGTCAGTCACCTAATGCTCAGTTGGTTTCAAGCACTTGGCTTCCAGCATGGTTTTGAGCCCCACACTCGGACATAACTTCCTTCTCCCTGTAGAGTCGCCAGACCTGCAGTGCAGTAGGCCACAGGGCCAAATACCTCGCACGCAGCACAGCACATAACTCTTTGTGAAATGCCCGTAAAGACGAGCAAGTGTATTTGGGGGGGTTGATTCCATGGTGGCCTTTTGCATAGGAAGAGATGACAACCAGTCCCCTGTAACACTATTAAATGCCTAGCGTAGGGCATAGCGGCTGTTATACAACGGGTGGGTCTAATCCTGAATGCTGATTGGTTAAAAGTGCATTCCAGCCAGTGTCTATTCCACAAGTATGTTCGAGCACTTTTGAGTGGGGATTTTCCACACCTAGCGAGAATTATGGATATTTCCATGAAGATTTCACACACTCTAAAAGACCAAATGAGATGCGCAGCCTTACTTAGGTCCATCAATGGATGGACCAATTCATAAGCCACAAAGAAAATACTGTATTTCAAAAGGAAGAGTGCTTGTTACTAACCGTTGGTGCAAAAGCTGATTCATTTGAACAAATACTGCATCTTCTTCCCCCATCTGTCAAATGTCAACCATTGAGAACTAGCCATACTCTTTCAGCCTATTGTAAGATATTGGGATATAATACTCATTATTGTCGGGGTGTTAGCCCCCCCAATAGTATGGCATTGGTTGAAGTTCAATTTTAAATTAAAATCTTCCACCATCATATCTAAGCCAATAAGACACCAATGTCAATGAAAATTTGCAAATCAACTTGGGGGTAAACACACTCTCCGCCTCGTCATGAGCCGTCCGGCTGATACAGAGAACCACGTACCATATTTTTAACAGGTTCGTTAGCATTGGGGAAAAACACAATTTCTTGCCTTGACCTAGCTCAATATCTAGTCGTTGGATCAGAACGAGCCTACAGCATCCACAAAGTGACCATTAGACTTGCCACCTTTCGTTCAGAATAAGTTAGTAGGAGCAACAGTTTGAATAGAACGTATCGCTCTCAAGTGCTCAAAACGATTTGCTACCTTTTTGTAGAATTTATGACAATGCTAACATATTTTCAGTCGAATCTCAACGATTTCTAAAACCGGACCAAAGCACATGGGTTGCGCAGCAACAGCAAGAGTAGCTAGCTAACACCAGTCGGATGAGAGCTACAAGCAAAGGAAGCTAGCTATATTTTGCTATGGAAGGTTTTTCACATGGCTGAAGTCATCAGTGTAAACTGTTGGCCTTGACATGGTCGTGTCATCAAAGCACAAACAAATAAGCACAAATACGATAGTGAATGTCTTTGGTTGCTATTGCCAGTTAGCTAGCCAACTAACATTAGAAAGCTAGCTACAAGCCAACAAGGCTGAAACATTAGCTGCATGGACAGATCGTGCACTGGCACAACTCAATGTTGACAATATCCCCCACATCCTTCCACAAAGCACAGCTAGCTAAGTAAAGTTCATAATCACCAAAAAACTTTGGGAAACTGCTAATGTATAATACATGCAATGGGCATTGCTCATCTAACAATAACTTTAGCTAACATTACTCCATACATACTCTAGTCATGTTGAATATTTGTGTATTCTCCAGGAGCGAGATTGCTCGATTGTTTTGTTAACCTCTACGGGGTCAGTGTGCCCCCACGGGACAGTTGAGATAACGTGCGCTAATGTGATTAGCATTACATTGTAAGTAACAAGAACATTTCCCAGGACATAGACATGTCTTATATGGGCAGAAAGCTTAAATGTTTGTTGATCTAACTGCACAATTTACAGTAGCTATTACAGTATTGTTTGAGGAGAGTGCACAACAACAAAACTTTTATTATGGCAACTGGTTTGATACATTCACCTCTGAAGGTAAATCATGTACTTACATTCAGTAATCTTGCTCTGATTTGTCATCTTGAGGGTCCCAGAGACAAAATGTAGCATAGTTTTGTTTGATAAAATCAATTTTTATATTCAAATGTAGGAACTGGGTATAATGGCCTATAATGGTGATATAATGGCCTTCTCTTGCATTTCAAAGACGAGTATGTTTTTTTGATAGAAGACACATGTTTTTTCTTTGTATTATCTTTTACCAGCTCTAATGTGTTATATTCTCCAACATTGTTTTCAATTTCCACACACTTTAAAGTGTTTCCTTTCAACTGATATCAAGAAAATGCATATCCTTGCTTCAGGTCCTTAGCTACAGGCTGTTAGATTTGGGTATGTCATTTTAGGTGACATTCCCAAATCCTTAAAAGGTTTTTTCGTTTCCCCTCTGGAATATCAGATGTTAATATTAAATACATACTAATAACTACATTATTTATGTTGCCATTATTGTGTATTTTTACTTTACATGTATTGCTGTGTTATCCTGTATTATAATATTGTATAATAATGTTGCATAATCACCTTCCGGTGTAAATATAAAAAACAAATGTTTTAAGTGAGAAGTATATACATTGGTCTGAAGCCTGAGCACCACAATGCCTACTCTACCCATGTTCTACCAAGGTTTTCCAGCCCACAGCTTTTCCCTACTACAGTAGCTATGTTGGTCTATTGTACTTAAAACAATGAGTATGCAGGGTTCTAAGGATTCAAACATTCTCAAACAGCCTAATTCATCCTCTTCAGTTGAATAAAGGACTTTACACTATCCCGTTCTTAAAATAATGTATGTATATCATCAGTGTCACGTTCCTGACCTTGTTTTCCTTTTGTATAGTTGTGTTTAGTGGGTCAGGACGTGAGCTGGGTGGGTGTGTTATGTTAAGTGTCAGTGTTAATTGACCTTGTATGGCTCTCAATCAGAGGCAGGTGGTTGACGTTTTCCTCTGATTGAGAACCATATATAGGTAGGTTGTTTTCACATTGTTTGTTGTGGGTGGTTGTCTTCGTGTCTGTATGTCTACCACACGGGACTGTTTCGTTTGTCGTTTGTGTATGTAGTCTGTTCCTGTTCGTGCGTTCTTGTAGTTTGTAAGTTCTCAAGTCAGGTCTGTCTACATCGTTTATTTGTTTTGTAGTCTGTTAAAGTGTTTTCGTGTTTCGTCTATCATTTTAATTAAATCAGTATGTCAAACATTCACGCTGCGCATTGGTCCTCTGATCCTTCTCGCCTCTCCTCGTCTGAGGAGGACGAAGTAGACGATCGTTACAATCAGGCTGTATATATTTTCAGATATAGATCTATTGTAAATGTGTATTATTGTAGCGTCACCATCTTTATTGCAAATAGAACATCAAATACACACTACTTTAAACTACATATTCATTTGACAGAGGTAATAAACTGCCCAATTATCAGCCCAGCAATTGATAAAACAGGCCCATGTTCGCAAAACAAGTTTCTCTGAGCTTATGTCAATATTACACAGGTAAGCTAAGAGTTACAGATATCAGGACTGCAGACAAGCTCTATATGAGTGACTGTGTCCAACACACCACCACCTGGTGTTATGTTGGTCACCTACTAGAGGTCGAACGATTAAATCGGCATGGCCGATTAATTAGGGCCAATTTCAAGTTTTCATAGCAATTGGCAATCTGCATTTTTAGACGCCGATTACATTGTACTCCACGAGGAGACTGCGTGGCAGGCTGACCACTTGTTACGCGAGTGCAGCAAGGAGCCAAGGTAAGCTGCTAGCTAGCATTAAACTTATCTTATAAAAAACAATCAATCTTAACATAATTACTAGTTAACTACACATGGTTGATGATATTACTAGTTTATCTAGCTTGTCCTGCGTTGCATATAATCAATGCGGTGCATGTTAATTTGTGCATGTTAAAAAAAGCACTGTCGTTGCACCAATGTGTACCTAACCATAAATATCAATGCCTTTCTTGAAATCAATACACAAGTATATGTTTTTTTAAAACCTGCATATTTCGTTAATATTGCCTGCTAACATGAATTTATTTTAACTAGTGAAATTGTGTCACTTCTTTTGCGTTCTGTGCAAGCAGCGTCAGGGTATATGCAGCAGTTTGGGCCACCTGGCTAATTGCAAACTGTGTGAAGACCATTTCTTACTAACAAAGACCGTAATTAATTTACCAGAATTTTACATAGTTATGACATAACATTGAAGGTTGTGCAATGTAACAGCAATATTTAGACTTAGGGATGCTACCCGTTCTATGAAATACGGAACGGTTCCGTAATTCACTGAAAGAATAAACGTTTTGTCTTCGAAATTATAGTTCCCAGATTTGACCATATTAATGACCTAAGGCTCATATTTCTGTGTGTTTATTTTATCATAATTAAGTCTATGATTTGATATTTGATAGAGCAGTCTGACTGAGCTGTGGTAGGCAGCAGCAGGCTCATAAGCATTCATTCAAACAGCACTTTCCTGCGTTTGCCAGCAGCTCCTCGCTGTGCTTCAAGCATTGGGCTGTTTATGACTTCAAGTCTATCTATCTATCTATTGTCGAGCGATCAATAAACTTACACAAACGCTTGTATTGCTTTCGCTGTAAAGCATAATTTCAAAATCTGAGACGACAGATGGATTAACAAAAGGCTAAGCAGTGTTTTGCAATATTGCACTTGTGATTTCATGAAATTATATTATATTATATACCTGTGGCACTAGGCTAGGCTATGCTAGTCAGCGTTTCTGATGACAATTATCCCGGATCCGGGATGGGTGGTTCAGAAAAGTTAAGGTACAAATCGGAGTATAATGCTTGTATGGATGTAGACCCCAATACATGCTCATTTCATCAATCAACTGCATTACAGTTAAAAGCGACTGACTACCATAACCGATTTCTGTATGCTAGCTATGCTACCAGCTTATTCGAATGGAAGTTAGCAGTCACTTTTTCTAAACCTGAAAAGGTGTAACTTCTAAATATTATGCAGAGAAAACAGCCAAATATATCCAAATGGGATTTTAGTAACCACATTGTGGGCCTGTTACAAAACATCAATCATGACGGATTTGACAAATATCCACTTTGTTAGATCAGATTTGTTTAATGTGCGCCAATCCAGCTTTCTTCTATCCCCACGGTCTGCATTACACTAATCTCTTTACGGCATCTATCCCCATTAGCTCCCCGATCACTTTCTAGGAGTTCAAACAAATTTGTGTCTTTGAAATCCCCAAACGAGGTATCAAAAAGATGTATTTTATTTGTGAACTTGTTTGGATAGCATAAACGTGACCCATTACACAAAGCTGGGTATATGTCGCACGTCTACTTCACAAGAGACGCATTTGAACGTAATTTAAAAAATAATAATATTTAATCTTTTTTTTTTAAAGAAATGGTTGCAGAAATGCCTTCTTGAACATGTGAACTTTTATGTGCCTTAACAAAATCGTATGTAATCTGAAATATTAATGAAATGTGAAATCGCTAAGCTCTTTAGACACAGAGAATTTACAGAATCTTGCCTATCTTGCCTGAAATAATGAGGGGGCTGGGACAATCACGAGACAGAGAGCCCATTCTGTCACTCAAGGTTTTAATGTCAAACGGCACATCCTGCTCTCTCCTACCACGGACATTTGAAAGATCCATTGGATTTACTATTATTTTCATCATGGACTACATACAAAGTATTGCTACAGCTTTCAATACCAGTGTTGTCCTGACTACAGCTGCTGGTATCGACACAGCTCTGTCTTCTGTGGCTAAAGCAGTCTGGACTGGTTGAAGCGGAGTGGGAAGGAATAAAACAAAACAAAAAAGTGTTTCAGCCTGCCGTGAATTATCATAATCCATACACCGGTAAGAGTCTACAGCTCAAATAACAAGATAGCTACATTACTGTCTCAACTAGAGGTCGACCGATTAATCGGAATGGCCGATTAATTAGTGCCGATTTCAAGTTTTCATAACAATCGGAAATCTGTATTTTTGGACACCGATTTGGCCCCCCAATTTTTTTTTACACCTTTATTTATCCTTTATTTAACTAGGCAAGTCAGTTAAGAACACATTCTTATTTTCAATGACGGCCTAGGAACGGTGGGTTAACTGCCTTGTTCAGGGGCAGAATGACAGATTTTTACCTTGTCAGCTCGGGGATTCAATCTTGCAACCTTACAGTTACCTAGTCCAACCCTCTAACCACCTGCTTACATTGCACTCCACGAGGAGACTGCCTGTTACGCGAATGCAGTAAGAAGCCAAGGTAAGTTGCTAGCTAGCATTAAACTTATCTCATAAAAAACAATCAATCAATCATAATCACTAGTTAACTACATGTGGTTGATGATATTACTAGTTTATCTAGCGGGTCCTGCGTTGCATATAATCGATGCGGTGCGTATTCGCGAAAAAGGACTGTCGTTGCTTCAATGTGTACCTAACCATTAACATCAATGCCTTTCTTAAAATCAATACACAAGTATATATTTTTCAACCTGCATATTTAGTTAATATTGCCTGCTAACATGACTCGTTGTGAACTGTGAAGACTATTTCTTCCCAACAAAGACAGCCAACTTCGCCAAACAAGGGGGTGATTTAACAAAAGCGCATTTGTGAAAAAAGCACAATCGTTGCACGACTGTACCTAACCATAAACATCAATGCATTTCTTAAAATCAATACACAGAAGTATATATTTTTAAACCTGCATATTTAGCTAAAAGAAATCCAGGTTAGCAGGCAATATTAACCAGGTAAAATTGTGTCACTTCTCTTGCGTTCATTGCACGCAGAGTCAGTGTATATGCAACAGTTTGGGCTGCCTAATTTGCCAGAATTCTACGTAATTATGACATAACATTGAAGGTTGTGCAATGTAACAGGAATATTTAGACTTAGGGATGCCACCCGTTAGATAAAATACGGAACGGTTCCATATTTCACTGAAAGAATAAACGTCTTGTTTTCGAGATGATAGTTTCCGGATTCGACCATATTAATGACCTAAGGCTCGTATTTCTGTGTGTTATGCTATAATTAAGTCTATTATTTGATAGAGCAGTCTGACTGAGTGGTGGTAGGCACCAGCAGGCTCGTAAGCATTCATTCAAACAGCACTTTCGTGCGTTTTGCCAGCAGCTCTTCGCTGTGCTTCAAGCATTGAGCTGTTTATGACTTGAAGCCTATCAACTCCCGAGATTAGGCTGGTGTAACCGATGTGAAATGGCTAGCTTGTTAGCGGGGTGCGCGCTAATAGCATTTCAAATGTCACTCGCTCTGAGACTTGGAGTAGTAGTTCCCCTTGCTCTGCATTGGTAACGCTGCTTCGAGGGTGGCTGTTGTCGATGTGTTCCTTGTTTGAGTCCAGGTAGGGGTGAGGAGAGGGATGGAAGCTTTACTGTTACACTGTCAATACTAAAGTGCCTATAAGATCATCCAATAGTCAAAGATACATGAAATGCAAATCGTATAGAGAGAAATAGTCCTATAACAACTACAATCTAAAACTTCTTACCTGGGAATATTGAAGACTCATGTTAAAAGGAACCACCAGCTTTCATATGTTCTCATGTTCTGAGCAAGGAACTTAAACGTTAGCTTTTTTACATGGCACATATTGCACTTTTACTTTCTTCTCCAACACTTTGTTTTTGCATTATTTAATCCAAATTGAACATGTTGCATTATTTATTTGAGGCTAAATTGATTTTATTGATGTATTAAGTTAAAATAAGTGTTCATTCAGTATTGTTGTAATTGTCATTATTACAAATACATATATATTCTTTTTTAAATCGGCCAATTAATCTGTATCGGCTTTTTTCCTGGTCCTCCAATAATCGGTATCGCCGTTGAAAAATCCTAATCGGTCGACCTCTAGTCTCAACTGCATCAAAAAGTTGTTTTCATTGCTAGCTATATAGCTAGCTAGCTGGACAGTTTCATACAGGTACCACTATAGCTTGCTTCGTTGCCATTGTTTGCAGGATGGCTCGTTGTGGGACGAAGCAAGGTTAAGCCAGCTAGCTGAGCTGGACAGTTGTATTCTGATGTTAATATTGATTGCTGATGTGCTATGGCATGCATGACGATGATCTTTTTCATGTTTGCCAGTTTGTCATGTTTAACTAGCTAGCTACTGAAAACAGCCACTGTGGTGTGAATGTGAATCGATTAGCACGCTAACCAAACCCCATGTTACGTTAAAGGGACAACTGCTAAACTGAGAAGATCAGGCCTATGAAAGCCTATGAAAAGGCCATTATTGCTCCAAAGATATCATAACATGACCTAAACCAAAGTCCCTCAAAATGATTTTATGATATAGGTCTAGATATTGTTTTTATCTAAGCCTTTGTGTTTTACGTTTCCTAATTGTAAGCTACTACCTTTAGCACTTGAAGTGAATAAAGTATTTTATTGTTGAAATATTAACCATTACCTCACTGCTTTAGCACATGGCCACATTTGCATGTGTTCCAATGTGAATTATTTAAGAGATGGGTGGATCTACGGCTTTAGAGATTGAGATGCTAAATGGGCGTAAACAAAGAACAGCACTGTAGCTGTTCAATGTGAAAGGTTACCTTTATTATACAACAATAGGCAATTTGATACTGTAAATGGTTTGCCTAATGGAGTAACTTGGTGGGATAATGTTCAGAGAATCCATTTTGGCAATTTGGTATAAGTATTCCTTTTCTAAATATGTTTCCCAAGTATTAATGTAGAGCAAGTGTGACAATCAAAGTAAAAATGTTCATGTCTTTTTTCCTAAACATTATATGTTTATCACATTTTAAAGCAGCATTACATCCCCAGATTTCCTCCAACTACAATGTAAGATATGCCATTTGGAGCTCTGAGTCTGTACTTTTATCCAATGTAAAAAACACAATTTCAAAATTTGGAACAGAAGACTAAAAAGAGATGGTGGGTCACAAATGGGCTTTTTGGGGTGAAAAAAACAGACTGCTGCAACCTAATAGCTGATTAATGCTTGATCTGTCAATGCTGTCTGGAGGCTCTGTATGGAGTGTGTGAAGAAGCATCCAGAAGCTTGTGGAGGCCAAATCGAGGTCCGTATCAGATTGCTGTGCACCTCCCAAATGTTGTAACAATGCAGAGGGCTCCCAATAGATTTGATTTATTAGGACACCCATTAGCCGATGCCAATAGCTGCGCATTGACATGATTGGTTGAGGGTAGGTGGGGGCGGGAGGTCCTGTATAAACACAAACTCACTTCCTTGACAACAGCTCTGAGAAGCGCAAGTAAGTATGAACGCCCCGACTTCTACAGAGGCCGTATAGCAGTAAATACTGTATTGCCACTGCAGGTGCCAGATTGACCATGCAGAGCCTTTAACGCAGCAGACATAAAATACACGGAACCTGGTCTGAGATTCAACCTGGAATTACCAGTTAGCCACTCTAGAATGGTTGTGGAAAATTGTGTTTCATAAGGAAAGGCATATTCTGCCAATTTCATGAGGAAAGTATGCATATTTTTCCTGCCTTCTTGCCATTAAATAAAGTTGACGGGGAAATTGAAGCCTATGTAGAATGTTTAAGATACGAACCGGTCGAAGCTGTACTCCTAGTCAGAACCGCAGATATCACGTGATCTGGCTCAGGGGTTTCCCAAACTCGGCCATGCCCCCTCTCCCACATTTTGATTTTTGGAGTAGAACTACTAGTACACAGCTGATTCAAATATCCTACTCATAATCGTGCTTTGATTATTTGAATCTGTGCTAAGGCAAACAAAAACGTGTACCCAGGTGGGCCCAAACTCTTTAGAGATGAAGTTAATTAACCACTCATTTTGCAACCAGCTAACGGTCGTCACTAGTTACTACAACCAGTCATAAGTATGGCTAAACCCCGCCTATTTCTAAAATGTATCTTTTTAAAATCAATTAAACCTAACCTTACCACACGACTTACCTTAAATTGAGACCAAAAAGCTAATTTTGTTTTAATGAATTTGTATGATAGCCTTTGTGGCTGTGTGGTAACTAGTGACAACCCCAGTTAACGTTATCTAACACACTAAATTTGTCAAACTAACTGCTAATCAATGTTACCTGGGCGTTTATTCTGCGCTGATTCTGCTGTCTCTCGTCCTCTATAGCAAGTTGAATTTTGTCCAGCTGTTTTATAACTTTTTCTCTTTGATGAAACGGGAACGCTGGATGCAAGGAGGCCATAGTAAAAAGCAGCGCCAACTGTTCCAAGGGTCCGATCACTGCCTCCATTGGAAGCCCGCAATTCTGTTCTGTTCTCCCGAACGCTTTCCCGTCCACACACGGAGAATGGAACGGGTGATGTTGAGAGTCCTTGAAGGGCGAAACAGAATAGCCATAGTTTTTGTGTAACAAGGAGGAATCCACATGGCTCAATATCCGAAATAGTATTCCCGCACACTCCCTGCTGTCAGATCCCAGAAGAGACAAGCAGACCAGCAGTTTGGAGCGCACGACAGGGTCGATGACATCTGATAAAATGGCCAAATCATTCGGATTGTTGGCCCTTATCTCGACATCCCGTAGAACATGGTTATCTTTCCGAGCCAGGTCTTCCAGACAGGAGCCCAGAAACCGGAGCTCAAGTGGCTGGCACATATGCAGCAGTCCGCACATAAACTCGATCCGCTTGGCAGGATTTAAATGCAAACCAAACCACTCGAAAACGGTCTCTTTATCCAATTGAGATGGATATCCTGGGTGTCTGGAGGAACCTTCGGGCTTGTCGGAGACCGATCTTGGAATATGGAGATCGGGCTGTTCCTCGGCCGTATCGTCTCCTCCTGCCTCCGCCGTTCTCATGGGCAGCTTCATTTTAAGCATTATCAGCTCGACTAGAAAGGCTTCAAGGCGTAAATTACCGGTAAATATTCATCCTTTGATCGTCTAAACGTTTTTTAAAGCAGAATCAACGGAAGCAAATAACATTTTCTGTGTTTTGTAATAATCACAGTGACTCGGCGACAAGCTGTAGTTTTCTCCACTGTAGACGGCACTCTGGTGACATGTCAATCATTCACAAACCCCTCCCCCTTTCCATAGAAGCGTTCTGGGTCCTAAAAAATGGTTGTTATACAAGTGTCATAACTTGAGTGTATCGTTGTAGTTTATTTATCTACAATCTAGGGTAGAACTCAATTTTGTAGAGAAAGTTACATTTTAGATATGTCATTTTGAATCTGTAGAGTCTTATTAAATGGCAGGCCTATATTATTTGATAGGCTTCTATATGTGCAACTCATCATCATGAGTAATGTGTTTACGAAACTACAAAGGTAGTCTAAAAATGTTTTATCAATATCCCAATTTATTACAGTACACACTATAGTTTCATGTATCCACTCAAATGCTTGGGCCTAAAGCGAAGGTAAATATTATATATGTGTATTAAAATATTATTTTCTCCTGATTTAGCTATTTAAGCATGGAAAGCACGTGTTGGTACCACTTTACATTACAGTGTGTTACTCCTATGGGCCTATCCCGAGATAAGCCTTCCTCTAGACAACACTGACCCTGAGTGGCTCAAAAATAACATTGCATAAGTAGTGCACATTGCATACCACCAAGCCCTGAACTATGTTCAATCGTTACCAGCAGTGTCTTAATCCTGGCCTTGGGGTCCCAAAGGGGTGTTTTTTTTATTTTTTTCCCCTAGCCCTACACAGCTGATTCAAGTGATCATCTCATCATCAAGCCTTGATTATTGGGTGTAGTGCTAATGTAAAAACAATAATGTGCACCCATTTGGGTTCCCAGGACCAGGATAAAAAAAACAACAACTGGTTTACAGTAGACCACTGTATGTGAAATATACTGAACAAAGACAAACGCAACATGTAACAATTTCAATGATTTTACTGAGTTTTATTGAGTCACAGAAATCAGTCAATTTAAAGAAATTCATTAGGCCCTAATCTTTGGATTTCACCTGACTGGGCAGGGGCATAGCCAGTGGTAGAAAAGGTACCCAATTGTCATACTTGAGTAAAAGTAAAGATACCTTAACAGAAAATGACTCAAGTAAAAGTGAAAGTCATAAAATTATTTGAATTCAAATATACTTAAGTATCAAAAGTAAATGTAATTTCAAAAATATACTTAAGTATCAAAAGTCCTTATGTATGGCAAACCAGAAGGCACAATTTTTCTTGTTTTTTAATTTACGGATAGTCAGGGGCACACTCCAACACTCAGACATAATTTACAAATGAAGCATTTGTGTTTAGTGAGTCCGCCAAATCAGAGGCAGTAGGGATGTTCTCTTGATAAGTGCATGAATTTGAAAATGTTCCTGTCCTGTTAAGAATAAAAAATGTAACGACTGCTTTTCTATGTCGGGGGGGGGGGGGTACATTATTTTCTTTGGGAATGTAGTGGAGTAAAAGTTATTGTCAAAAATTTAAATAGTAAAGTACAGTTACCCTAAAAAAAGTACTTTAAAGTATTTTTTCTTAAGTTCTCTACACCTGCTGGACATTCCTGCAGTCAGCATGTCAATTGCATGCTCCCTCAAAACTTGAGACAATTGTGGCATTGTATTGTGTGACAAAACTGCACATTTTAGAGTGGCCTTTTATTGTCCCCAGCACAAGTGGCACCTGTGTAATGATCATGCTGTTTAATCAGATTCTTGATATGCCACACCTGTCAGGTGGATGGATTATCTTGACAAAATATACATTTCACTAACAGGTATGAAAACAAATTTGTGCACAGAATTTGAGAGAAACAAGCTTTGTGTGTATGGAACATTTCTGGGATCTTTTATTTCAGCTCATGAAATATGGGACCAACACTTTACGTGTTGTGTTTATATTTTTGTTCAGTATACAGTCGTGGCCAAAAGTTTTGAGAATGACACAAATATTAATTTTCACAAAGTCTGCTGCCTCAGTTGGTATGATGGCAATTTACATATACTCCAGAATGTTATGAAGAGTGATCAGATTAATTGCAATTAATTGCAAAGTCCCTCTTTGCCATGCAAATGAACTGAATCCCAAAAAAAACATTTCCACTGCATTTCAGCCCTGCCACAAAAGGACCAACTGACATCATGTCAGTGATTCTCTCGTTAACACAGGTGTGAGTGTTGACGAGGACAAGGCTGGAGATCACTCTGTCATGCTGATTGAGTTCGAATAACAGACTGGAAGCTTCAAAAGGAGGGTGGTGTTTGGAATCATTGTTCTTCCTCTGTCAATCATGGTTACCTGCAAGGAAACATGTGCCGTCATCATTACTTTGCACAAAAAGGGCTTCACAGGCAAGGATATTGCTGCCAGGAAGATTGCACCGAAGTCAACCATTTATCGGATCATCAAGAACTTCGAGGAGAGCGGTTCAATTGTCGTGAAGAAGGCTTCAGGGCGCCCAAGAAAGTCCAACAAGCGCCAGGACCGTCTCCTAAAGTTGATTCAGCTGCGAGATCGGGGCACCACCAGTACAGAGCTTGCTCAGGAATGGCAGCAGGCAGTTGTGAGTGCATCTTCACGTACAGTGACGCAAAGACTTTTGGAGGATGGCTTGGTGTCAAGAAGGGCAGCAAAGAATCCACTTCTCTCCAGGAAAAACATCAGGGACAGACTGATATTCTGCAAAATGTACAGGGATTGGACTGCTGAGTACTGGGGTAAAGTCATTTTCTCTGATGAATCCCCTTTCCGATTGTCAGAATTTTTGGGTTTGCCAAAAACAAACTCCAAGCATTGATTATGCAAGAATGGGCTGCCATCATTCAGGATGTGGCCCAGAAGTTAATTGACAGCATGCCAGGGCGGATTGCAGAGGTCTTGAAAAAGATGAGTCAACACTGGAAATATTGACTCTTTGCATCAACTTCATGTAATTGTCAATGAAAGCCTTTGACACTTATGAAGTGCTTATAATTATACTTCAGTATTCCATAGTAACATCTGACAAAAATATCTAAGACACTGAAGCAGCAAACTTTGTGGAAATTAATATTTGTCATTCTCAAAACTTTTTGGCCACGACTGTATGTCAGATTAATCATATATCCTTGATAATCCCTGTATACTTCAACAGTGCTCCTGAGTGGCGCAGCTGTCTAAGGCACTGCAACTCAGTGCAAGAGGCGTCACATGGAACCAACACTTCACATGTTGCGTTTCAGCCTGGTTCGAATCCAGGCTGTATCACATCCGGCTGTGATTGGGAGTCCCATAGGGCGGCGCACAATTGGCCCAGCGTCGTCCAGGTTTGGCCGTCATTGTAAATAATAATGTGTTCTTAACTGATTTGCCTAGTTAAATAAAAATACATAATTAAAAGAAAAAGAATGTAATGATATTTTGACATGACATTTTGATCATCCACATAGCTTTTGTAGCTGGTGTTTTTCAAAACATCGTTGCATTATGTTGAGCAGTAATCGAAGGCAAGCAACAGGGGGCAACATTTGATCAGGGTTCATCATCCATCCCTTTTGGTAGTCATAAAGGTTAAATTGCTGAAATGTGCGATGTATAAGCATTATGCAGCTATGTCATGTATTTAGGCTATTACTGTAATGAAGTAAAATGAATGTAGCTCTTCCACTTTATATGAACACTATAGAAAAAATAAAAGCTGGTATTTGAAATCCTTTGCATACGATACAGCAACATTTACAGTTTTTTCAATTGTACTAATATATTCTCACTGATAATGGATCCAGTGACATTTACTTTGGTTTGTTTATTGATAAAATGAGCTGGTTAAGTATGCCCTTTCAACTGACATTTAAAGAGGATAGACAACCAACAAAACCCAAATCCCCAAAGATATGTGCAGCATAACATTTAACTTAATCAAATGAAAAGAAAACGTTTGGGTGGCCGAAATGCTTGAGATGTTGTTTTTAGAAACTCAAAAATGACACCATTAGAAGACACAGCATTTATGCATATGGAACATTCTCCAGCCACTAGAAACATTTAAATACATATTTGAACTCTCAAATACACTACAATTACTACGACACCTCCCAGCCACTGACAAATGCCAAACTCATCTAGTGACCTCTGACATAGATCATTTTGTCTTCATCACCTTCCACATAGTCAACGTCTGAGTCTGAAGGGTTAAACATTTCTTGTCGTTGTTTTGAACGAAAATAGTTCATTTATGGGGCGGAATGTAGGGTGGAGTCTATGGTATTTCAACAGCATGGCTCTGGATCTATGGATTTGGTCTGCTTCAGACACTGCATTGGGTATCTATTGGGTAAAGCGTAACCTACATTAGAACTCTAAAAAGGTTTTTCATGCACAGTGTAGTTGGTAGATTTTAAGGGTCAACCTGATGCCACTTTTTCTCATGAAGGTTTTCAGTCACTAATGAGCGTTTTTGAGATACATTTTGGTTGAAACTGTGCAGGGGACAAATATTTTAAATACTGTTACATTTTCCATACACATTGGGGTAGTAAAGGTAAATGTGTGCTTGTTCTGTATCCAACCATTTATGTAACAACAAAAAATATCTACAGTTAGACAAGTTAAAATAGGCTACTACTGAATATAGTAGCCTACACAGACATTTTCAATCAAACATGTCATAAAGTGAGGTTATAAGTGTGAGTGTATTTCTCAACCAACAAATCATCAATAAAGATCTGTGTGTGTGTCTGTGTCAGTCTCTCTGTCTGCGTGTCTGTCTAATGAGTGAATTTAAAGGTTATCCCACTCATTTCACAAAGTCTGGACTCGGGAGTGACAGCAGCAACATGTGGAGCGTTCCATGAGACGTCACAGACTCCCCGGGTATAAAGACCTGCGAATGCGACACTTTCACTTGTGGACCAATGGCGAAGTCTCCCTCTAGTGACGATACGGAGAATTTCTATTTCTACTATAAATCATTTTGTCCTAAGTTTGTCTCTGTAGAGGGACAGTTTTTACTGTACTGGTCTCTTGGAATTGAAAAGGTAAGCTTTTCTTTTCGGATCCTTTTCCTACTGAAATTATTAATGGCTATTCCCAAAACGACTTTGATGACTTAACATTATAGTTAATTACTAATAAAGTAATGAACTATTGTCTTGATTGATTATTATTTGTAATTGAATTGGAGTATTGATATTTTGAAGCTTAACACTACTTCCATAGACAGTGCAGATAACAGTGAATTGTCAATGGCTTGGAACCCCATTTCAGCCAATCAGATTGCAGATTCCTCCAAACCCATTTTACAGATCTCTATTTGCATTTTCAGACATTCTAACTGATGTAAAGATAGGCTACATGCTTTTGAGGAATGTGGTGATGGGAATGTAGCCTGATATCCCACAGGCACGTTTTCATTTTGTTTAATGTCTTTTCTGATGCAAGGTTCATGCGGCCTACATCTGATTCAGGTGACGGGTTGAATTGCAATGGTAGTCTACTACAACAGTAGCCTATCTGAGTAGCTGATTACTGGAGCTATTTTTCTTTGCATTGTTCCTATTCTGGAGCAAGTATTGTCAGTGCATAGGCTACATTTAACGGGGAAACCATAAAGTATATAATCCCCTGTTGGGTGCAGGAAATTATAGGCTATGTACTGTAACCACAGCCTATTCTTGACTTTTAGTTAGCCTGATACTGACTTGCTTGCTACTCAATATTACATCATGGCTTGCCTCAAGGAGATTGTTGGCTCCGCACTGAAAGGGTAACATATGCTTGCCCAGCGGCAATGGAAATGATGAACTGAGCTCATATCGGGGCAAAGGGGAGACACCTGAGACAGTTAAAGAACATAAAAGTCACATTTTATGGTGTGTTGGTTTATTGCTTATCACGTACAGTACTTTGGCCTTCATGGTAATCTCTCGTGGACAGATTCTGTAGCTGACCAAATTCTGTGAGATTTAACTTCTGGGTTAACCAAGATTATCCTCATGGTAATGATATTATGTTGTCCTTAAAGTGGGCCTTTTAGAATAAGCATATCTTGTACCCCCAGAATCTGTATGTTGCAACTGTTGGTGAGGCAGAAAATAAATGTTACAAATTCAACTGTCGCTGAGCAGAAAAGGGCAGACATGCTACAAATATAAATGCCATATATCTGATTATGCCTGTGTGGCCTTGCATCCAAACACTGGTTTTGATAAGAAGCACATTACACACTGGTAAGGAAAATATACAGTAGTATGCCTTCCTCCAACCATGGCCAATGTGTCTTGCAGCTGAAGTTATTACATAACCGAAATCTGAAGAAGACTGTTCTGTAAACTGAAAAAGCCACATTTTCTGGCAGTGTAGGGACTAAATATGACGTTAGGAGTCGAGTGGTACAGATGGTCAAATATAGGACCTAAAATGCAAGATATTTCAGGGACCAAATGAACATGGACTGATGGATATATTCTTCAAAAGCTGACAACAACCTACTTGATTTATTTAACCTTTATTTAATTAGGCAAGTCAGTTAAGAACAAATTCTTATTTACAATGACAGCTTACCCCGGCCAAACCCTCCCCTAACCCGGGCGATGCTGGGCCAATTGTGCGCCGCCAAATGGGATTCCCGATCACGGCCGTTTGTGATACAGCCCGGGATCGAACCCTGGTCTATAGGGACACCTCTAGCACTGTGATGCAGTGCCTTAGACCACTGCGCCAGTCAAGGAACCCCTTCATAAAGTGTATTGTCATTCCTAGTGAATTCACTCAACAACAATGAACAGTGCCTCACAAGAATATGTATGAAGTCATGGGGAAAATCGGTTTGAATTATAAACACGGCAATCTCGGTTTATCAGTATTTTTAATGTAGGTCCTCCATGTAGCCCATTGTACTGTGCCAAGTCCCTGAGGAATTGCAGCAATCTGCAATCATTTTAGTAGGACTAAAAGCCAGCTCTCCCTTAGAACGCCCCTGTTCAATTGACAATGGGTTTTGCTGCATCAATTCCCAGAGATCTCTTTATGCGCTCTCTCTCTCACACCGTCTCTCTCTCTCTCTCACACCGTCTCTCTCTCTCTCTCACACCGTCTCTCTCTCTCTCTCACACCGTCTCTCTCTCTCTCTCACACCGTCTCTCTCTCTCTCTCACACTGTCTCTCTCTCTCTCTCTCTCTCTCTCTCTCTCTCTCTCTCTCTCTCTCTCTCTCTCTCTCACTGTCTCTCTCTCTCTCTCTCTCTCTCTCTCCTCTCTCTCTCTCCATCTCTCTCTCTCTCTCTCCTCTCTCTCTCTCTCTCTCTACTCTCTCTCTCTACTCTCTCTCTCTCTCTCTCTCTCTCTCTTCCTCTCTCTCTCTCTCTCTCTCTCTCTCTCTCTCTCTCTCTCTCTCTCTCTCTCTCTCTCTCTCTCTCTCACACACCACACACACACACACACACACACATCATTAATGTAGTTCATTACATCCTTGATAGAATCAATTAGCATTTTTGTATTCACAATGGTGTCCCAGTGCGGTTTAGCTACCTTCATGTTTATTCATCCACATAGAGATGAGTGAAAGGGGAACGCTAAATAAAGACATACTGTAAGTGTTAATAAGATGATGTAATTGATTGTAATGGGAGTGGTTACACTGACCGCACCAGTGATTCCCAAATGTTCCGTGAGGCTCCAGGCAATTCAGGTTCAAGGCTTGCCGCTATGCCATGCGTGTGTAAATCATCTGTGTAATGACTGATGTGTTTCACTAGGAGAGGCCCATGGGGAATTTATAGCTGCTGATGTTGTTGTGCCCGCCTGGATGGACGCAGCAAGGAAAGAAAAAGAGTCTGCCCTAATGCTTCGGCCTGTCTCAGAGGGACGTTTTTTATGCATAGCTCATAAGGCATTATAAACACACTTTTAATGTATTATGAAAAAGGCATTCATAGGAAATGTTTCAGATAGTTCTCATTGAATGGTGAGCATCTCAATGGGAGTATCTCAGCTTCTTCTCCTCATTTCCTCTCCATATTATGGGTGCCTACAAGGAATGCAATTTGACCAGTTCAGTTCTATCACATCAGTGTAAATGAAGGGAAGAAGACAAGAAGAGCTATTAAGTTTGACTGGTTACAGCATCACTCAAACAAAACATTATTTCTTAAACCATAATGGAGGCCAATCCATAACTGTGACCATCTTGAGGCCCTCTTGCCACATTCAACCAATGTTATGGAGCCTGAACAAAGTGCATCTTTCTTCACAGCAGACGAATGCTGAGATGTTAGCGCTTTTACCATTGACCTGTCAAGCTCGCTTTTACTGATCGCTTTTGGCACAAAATGTGTAAGCTCAGAGAAAACAGGAAACCTCAGTCGATGGACAGATTTTTTCATTTTCATGTGTGATGAGGAATTTCCACAAGCTATGGTAGGGAAAGTGTGGATTTGGTACATAGGAAAACACACAGATGGCCTTCGGTTGAAAAGCACCATTATACCACAACCGTTACACATCTGGATGGAAATCTCAGGGTTCCCCACTATTTAGCCAGCCAAATACCCAACAGCCTCACACTCAATGGAGAAACATATCAGCTGCTCCCACCATTGAAACCGGATGGTTATTTGGAGCGTATTACATCATGCAATGCAAGCAAACAGACAGACACATGTGGCTGTGGAGAGAGAGAGGTGCCAGTGAAGTGAGAATTGATCAACAGCGAGTGTGCATAATCCCTAGCGTTGTTCATTGTCCTTGCAAAACAGGACTAATGTGGAAAGTTTTATAATCAAGTGCAAAGATTAGGATGTCAGTTAGAAGATATTGGGGCAAGACAGGAGACACATCTACAAAGCAAATTTGCGATCAGAATTTTACCACCCACAGTGTTAAATGTAACACTTTCTTTCAAATTATAGGTGACCATCTCAAATAGTGTTAAACTAACACTTTTCAAAATGCTGATAAACTGACATCCCCAGAGTGTTAGGTCCCTAACACCGTGGGTGTAGCAAATTCTGATTTAAATTAACACTTTATTAGAGCTGATGCTGTTACACTTTCTCAGATTTAGGGAATAACACATGTATTATTAAGGTATTTTTTTGGGGGGGGGGGGGGGGGGGGGGGGTTGTTGTAACACTGTAGGGTGTAAAGCCTTATTTGCATATTTCCCAGGATGCATTTCGAGTTACCCACCCATGACGGTGTTTATTAGTTACAGAGACATGGTTGTTGCATTCATTAATCTTTAGTCCTGAAGCCTTCAACAAGTGACAGCCTAAGTGAATGTATTTGAATATAAAGTAAACCCTTCATGACCTTACATTATACATTTCATAAGGCCTTTAGTTATGCTCCCCTCAGGTCACAATATGCTGGTATTCCAATTGGAATCCAGCCATAGTGTCATGGCAGCCTTCCCTCTCTTCACTAAAAGAGGGGGTGAAACAGGGATCGGACCAACACGCAGCGTAGCCAGTGCTTAACATGTTTAATTACAATAAACGTGAACACTTAACAAATAACAAAATAACAAACCGTGAAAAACCGAGACAGTCCTATCTGGTGCAGAACACAAACACAGAGACAGGAAACAACACCCACAAACAAACAGTAAGAACAGCCTACCTTAATATGGTTCTCAATCAGAGGAAACGCCAAACACCTGCCCCTAATTGAGAACCATATCAGGCAACACATTTAACCCAACATAGAAACACATAACATAGACTACCCACGCAGCTCACGTCCTGACCAACTAAACAAAGTTCAAAAACAACGGAAAACAGGTCAGGATAGGGAGGATTTTCAACAATTAGGGAAGGGAAAGGGGGATACCTAGTCATGCATTCAACTGAAATGTGTCTTCCGTATTTAACCCAACCCCTCTGAATCAGAGAGGTGCCTTAATCGACATCATTGGCCCCTGGGGAACAGCGGGTTAATTGCCTCGCTCAGGGGCAGAATGACATATTTTTACCTTGTTCGCTCAGGGTTTTGATCCAGCAACCTTTTGGTTATAATTATTATAATGCGGCAGCAGTTAGCCTGGCGGGTAGGAACATTGGGCCAGTAATTAACGCTCCTACCTGCCAGGCTAACTGCCGCCACATTATAATAATTATAACTTTTATCACCCACAATTTAAATTCAGAATGAGTGCTATGGTGATGAACTTGTCATTAAAGACTACCTAAACCATCTAAATTGGAACAACCATCTCAATAACGGGAGCAATAATTCCAACCACTTATATATTGTATTAGATTGTATTGCAAAGCTGTCATCAAGGCAAAGGGTGGCTACTTTGAAGAATCTAAAATATAAACTATGTTTTGATTTGTTGAAAACTTTTTTGGTTACTACATGATTCTATATGTGTTATTTCATAGTTTTGATGTCTTCACTATTATTCTACAATGTAGAAAATAGTTAAAATAAAGAAAAACCCTTGAATGAGTTGGTGTGTCCAAACTTTTGACTGGTACTGTATATTAAAACAAACTGTTCTAAAAATAAACCTACAACAAAGCATGCTGGGAAATATGATAGAGGCCCCTCACACGTCTTTTTCACTACAAGAGGATTAACGTAAATTAACTCAACACAGTTGAGTAACAACAACACCATGCGGTGTCGATTCCACTGTGAAACACTTCTTTTTTTTCACTGCAGGAAGCGTCAATTTAAATCCCACTGGTGTTAACACCACTATAATCAACACTCAGGTAGACATAACACTCACGATTGTTTTTTACCTCAACACCGAGATTTTAACAGCCGCAAATTTGCTGTGTAGGACAAAGCCAGGGAGATTATTAAATGTTCTTGGTGATGGATGTAACGTCGCTTCTCAGTGATTCATTCCTATCATTCCTAAACAAGCCACAATGTGTATCTATATATTTTTTTGTTTTTATGCCTGATTTACAGTTCTGGTGCTTTGTTTACCACTGATGGATGATTTGCAGGTTTAGTGGAACCATCACTGTAGTGAGATGGAGGGAAACGCTGCACACAGATGATTTACGAGGGAATTGACTTCCCATGTCCCTGGGAATGTCCTGAGTGCCCTCTCCTAGGACCTGCAGTTACAGCCAGGCTGTAACATTTTACTACCTGTACTACCATTTTACAAGACCGCTTGGACAAGTAGTGAATGGAGGCCAGCATTGGACACATTTGTCTCTTTTTTTTCTCTTTACCCCTGTGTCTGATACTTGAACTCAGGCCACTCCTTTACCTCAAAAGAACTTACCGTCTCGACAGCCTGAGAGTTACATATCCCTGTGACTCAGACACCCCATGTTAACAAACATGTTATTCACTTGGTCTCAAGGCTATTTGCTGAAATACATGGCTCAATACCATGACTTGAAGCAGAACAACTCAATGCTTGTTTGATCAGACTTAAAAAAGAAGAGAATGTCTATTGACATTCAAATGACATCGTAGTGGAGAAGGATTTGAAGTGGAGGGAGGAAGCAGTCTGGCCACGACTGACATCCGCCGCACAGAGAGACGTGTGTCTGTGTGCCGCCCCGCCCCTGTCTTCAAACTGCCTGCCAACACACTGCAGCATGCCATGTTTATTTTCGTGTTGTGTTCTCTAGCGTTCTGCCTACATTGTTATTTTCTTTGGCTGAGGCCTGTGGTCGGTGGGGCAATGTTTTTAGGCAAAATGAAAGTGGGCTGGCCCCCACAAAAAAAAACAGACCACACGTCTTATGGCATAATGCAAAATGTCTCCCCTACCAAGACATTTTTTAAGGGTCGGGGAAGAAAAAAACAGATTTTAGGGAGAGAGGTTCTTGTTTTCAGCCCATGGGCGTACAAGTACAATTTCCTGACACATGCTGTTTTATTCATGTCCTTTTTATGTACATTATTTAGAGTTTGCCTGGTTGCTCATCTGACGCATGTGTCCCACACATTGCATGAAACAAAACAGAGCTGAGAAGCATAACATTCTCTCTTGTAAAAAGAGACAGCAGACTCTCGGAAGAACAGGCATATGAATGAGTGGGTGTACCACAGGCCCATTCTAAACAGGAATGGTGTTGGGCATTTCAGTGACAGTCCAATTAAATTCACAGGCTACTGTACGTTGTGAATGCTGTTTTGTATTTTGATAGCGTATCGAGGGTTTTTACATATGATTACGGTTGGAAAATGTGACATTCAGAGTTGACATGAGAGTTGAAACGAGAGTTGACATGAAACGAGAGTTGACATGAAATCTCAGAACAGCTTACTTCAACATCTGCACATATCAAACTGCTGTTTGTTCTTGACGTTTCACATCTCCCTGACATTCTCTGATCCGAAATCCAATCTGTTGATTTACATACTGTAAATTATAAACATGCATTTCTCAACTGTGAAAGTATTAATTTCAGACTGTGAAGACTGGACCGGGACACCTCTTAAAGAACAATGGCGTGGACATTAAGGTCACTGACTATGCTGCTGTTTCTGGCATATCTACAGGCAATAGAGGAGGAGGATATCCGTGCTGGTATGTACAGTATGTCTACGTTTGGTATGGTATGTCTAATCTGTTCTGTAGAAAACATGCAGGTTAAAAAATCTGCCGCCCCCCATAGGTTTGGCAATTGTTTTTCTCTGCATCTGAGAGTTACAATGTTGCTATCCCTATGCAACATACTACATAATAGCAGCCCAATTAATAGGCCTATGCTACAAATAAACACCATTTTTAACACATCTGGTTAGTAGGCTATATAATCAGTTCAATGTGAATAACATAGTCTAATATTTTCAATCTGATTACGTTGATAAAATCACCAATGCCCTGGACGTTCTGCGCCGTAGGCGAGACAAACATAATTGTATCTTAGACATCCTGATTAATCTAAGCATGGCACTTTCAAAAGTTACCTTTCCACCCAGACAGAGGCTCTACTGATGCAGAAAACTGTAAGCTTCAACTGCTGGCGACTCGTCCGTTGTATAACCAAACAACAGAAGTGCTTCCTTAATAAAAAGCTGTCTGGGTTTAAACAAACGTGTTTTCTTTTCAGAAAGAGAAAAGCTTCATTAATAGGGACAGAATAGCAAAGTCAAGTGTTTTTATCTCCTTGAATATTATAGGCTGCAGTTTAGCTTCAGATTGTCATAGAGAGGAATCAATATCACCATATGCATTGGAGTCGCGTCTTTCACGGGCATTTTAGAGCTTGTTTATACCATAAGGCATCACCGAGTTAAGCATTGTTATTTATTGAATGCTTGATATAATCTGGATACATTTATGTATTTATTTCAAAATATAAACCAAACAATATATATCCTTTTTGCCCCCTCTTTAACAAAGGGTATGTGATACCCTCACTCAATTTGAGCCCTGGTTTTAGTCAAACACACCAAGCCCTTCCCAGACACGAAGGTATTTAATCAGTGCATGCAACAGTATGTCACGCCCTGGCCTTAGTTATCTTTGTTTTTGTTATTATTTTAGTTAGGTCAGGGTGTGACATGGGGAATGTATGTGTTTTTGTAGTGTCTATGGGTGTTTATGTGGATGGGGCAGTGTCTAGTGTAGTTGTCTAGGTAAGTCTATGGTTGCCTGAAGGGTTCTCAATCAGAGACAGCTGTCATTCATTGTCTCTGATTGGGAGCCATATTTAAGGCAGCCATAGGCATTAGGTTAAGGTGGGTAATTGTCTATGTTGTACGTTTGTAGCTTGTGTGTGCACTTACGTCTATAGCTTCACGATCGTTTGTTGTTTTGTTTTGTAAAAGTGTTTGTTTCGTGTTTCGTCATCTTTAATAAAAGAAGATGTCTTCATATCCCTTGGTCCGCTTATTATGACGATCGTGACACAGTATGGGAGTATTTGGGTATACCGACATATATGGATAGGATAATTGTGTCTGTCAAACAGGAAGGTTTACCACTTATTTATTGGAAGATAAAGAAATAAGCTCCAATTATCTTTAACCCCTGCATCTGAGAGTTACAATGTTGCTATCCCTATGCAACATACTACCT
This sequence comes from Salvelinus fontinalis, assembly GCF_029448725.1. Taxonomy (NCBI): domain Eukaryota; kingdom Metazoa; phylum Chordata; class Actinopteri; order Salmoniformes; family Salmonidae; genus Salvelinus; species Salvelinus fontinalis. Next base: position 25,137,997 of record NC_074671.1, on the reverse strand, counting down.
ACCGCAGGATAACACGTTTCTTGTATATCCCACCTGTTATCACACATGGCACGGCCCCATAATTGTTACAATTAAAATTAAAATATCACTTTTAGAAACACATTTAACATATATTTGATATTTCTGTAGGACTGTAAAACAGAGTAAGATCATTTGAGCTTTGGAAACAACTGCTTTCATAAATGCATGGCGGGCCTCGTTTCGCTGGAGCAGTGTAAAATAAGCTTCATGTCAATGACCCAGCCTTAACGAATTTCATTTATTTACATATCGAATTTGATTGTCCAATATCAGTTTCAACTACTTATTTATTTTTGTCTCCCCCTAGTGGCCTATTTCATCTGCTGTGGTGCTGCATTGCAGTCAGCGATATTTTCTCTCGGTAACTGTCCATGGTCCTGAAATCAAACCATCTCAGTTTGCTTGGACACCAGCCTGATCTCCAGCTCCTTCCACCTCTGGAAACTATCAAGGTGGTCATGCGACTTCTCATGCGAGCTGAGGAGGTGGCGCAGATTCTTCCAGTCCCTTGTTCCATCCCTGACCAGTGCATATTTGCACTCGTGTGCAGCAAAAAGTTTGCAGCAAGAACAGAAGGCTGCATCGTTTTGCTTGGAATAGACAAACCTTGGTCTCTCCACTCTCTCCCCATTCGCCATCCTCCTATTGTAGTGGGCCAACGAAAACTTTTGTTGCCCCTCATCTCTTGGGAAATTCCCTTCCTTATCCTGATGTGACCCAGCCTGCACTAGCATATCCCGTAAAGATCCATTCCTATATTTTGGCCACTCACCGGGATCTTTTATGTTTATTGTCTGGGAGTCGACAGTGGTGGTGCTGTGGCAGCAGGGTCCAAGATAGTAGGGTCTTTGCTTGCATTGTTCGGAGGTTTGGCTAGGCCTTGTGCAACCACCTGTTCTTGTCCAGCCAGAGATTTTTCATCATCGGTGGACGTGCCTGTCTCAAACTCCTCTGGTTTGCCCTCTTCACTGCTAGAATCAGCGAACGGGGGCTCGTCGTTTTCGGCGAATGAATGGCTTGTCCTCGTAGGCTTGTCATTCTCCACACAGCTGATGGACTTTGCTGCACGCTGATACATTTCACCAGCGAATGTCTTTGGTTAGAGATTGTGCTTCTTTTCTCATTGTTTTAAAAAAAATATTCACTTCCTGATAGTTTTGTCTCTTAGACATGGTAGCAAATTGTTTCAAATTTCTATAGATTACTTTTAGCTAAAAGTATATCCACTAGTAGTAGATAGCTAACGTTAACAGGCTAGGTTAGGCTACTGCCTTAATCACTAATAATTTTCGTCACACACAAACATAAAAAAAATACAATAATCTAATTGGAAGATTCATTTTTATTAATGTTTCACAATTGGATACTCCCATTTTAACACACACATCACCAGAGCTACCAAGGATAGTGGGAGTGAACATCGGGAGAAGCGGGAATGGGGTGGGGGTGGGAACTGCAGCAACACTATGAGCTGGTGGCTGGGGTGCCGCGGGCGGTGTAGTAGCCGATCAGGGGTGCCGGGTGGCAGCAGCCAATTGTCAAAATGCCGCTCCAAATTCAAGTCACACCTTAGACGGCGGCCTAATCTTGCCTAACGGGAGGGCTGGCCCTGATTACGAAGGACATGTTTGGAGCTAAATATGGAAACCTTTGACATTGTACATGATCATATCTTCTTTTTGAGGTGTGTGTGTATGTGTGTGTGTGCATGTACAATAATGTATCTATGACTGTGTGTGTACACCTGTGACCACCCCTCCTAGGCTGTAGCACGGCGGTGAATGACCTAGTCTACATCATAGATGGCTCGTGGAGCGTGGGCCACAGCGACTTCAAAAAGGCCAAGAGCTGGCTTGTCAACATCACCAGCGGCTTCGACATCAGCTCCCACTACTCACAGGTCAGACTTAGAACCAATATGTGTAACACTGCACCTTAAGTTGCCCGGTACAGTGTTACCGTAATATGTCACCGAAAGCATAGTTGACATATAACTACAATGGTTAAATGTAACTTTTTTGACATATTCTAATAAGACTATGTTGAACTAGGTGGCCGTGGTGCAGTACAGCGACACCCCTCGTCTGGAGATCCCCCTGGGGAAACACCACGGTGGCCCGGACCTCATCCAGGCCATCGAGGGCATCAGCTATCTAGGCGGGAACACTCAGACGGGCCGAGCCATCAAGTTCGCCGTAGATCATGTGTTCCCGTCCTCGCAGCGCGCCAGCACCGTCAAGAACCGCATTGCGGTGGTGGTGACGGACGGGAAGTCCCAGGATGATGTGGTGGACGCTAGCGTGGAGGCGCGGGCGCAAGGCGTCATTGTGTTCGCCGTGGGAGTGGGCACCGAGATCACCACCTCAGAGCTGATGTCCATCGCCAACAAGCCGGGGGGGACCTACGTGCTGTATGCCGAGGACTACGCCAACATAGACCGAATCCGAGACTCCATGAAGCAGAGACTGTGTGAGGGTGAGTGAGTGTAAGGTAGGAGGTGTACTGCTACCTGGAGGTGTGCTAGGATAGAGTTCCCCAAACAGTGGGTTTAGGACTCGAGGGTGGGTTGCCGCTATTCCTTTTCCTTGATTTTGTTCAGATTTTCTTTCACCTGGACTTCTTTCACTTTTTGGGTTGCAAGAGTACAGAAAGCATTAATTGGGTCACATCTCGTGTGGTGGCCCCGGCTACTATGCCTATTTAAGAGACTGGAGGTTTGCCCTGAAAGCAGGCTGCACACCACTCCCGCTTTGTGAAGTGGGAAGTCGCAGGCACTGGAGCCAAACCAGGGACATGTGGCGGTGGCAAGAAAGGGCATTAGAAAAGATGGTGGCAGGAAACAGATGTGATACGCTCGGTGTTGCCAACCACACTGCAGCTGGAGGCATTGTTTGACCATAAATTGCAGGGAAATTTGTCAACAACGTTTATGAAGCCATAGGAGCCCGTTCACTACTTACAAAGAGAAGCTAGTCAAAATGGCTTAATTATAATGTTTGGCATGCATGTTCAAATACAATCTAGATTGTATCTACGGTAGATATGCCACAACACACTGAGACGTATGTGATGTAATTTCCTGTCCAAAGAGTCTGTGTGTCCTACGCGTATCCCAGTGGCCTCCAGGGATGAGAAGGGCTTTGAGTTGATGCTGGGCATGAATATCCACCAGAAGGCCAAGAAGATCCAAGGCTCTCTGGTGTCTGAGGCAGCATTCTCCTTGACCACCTCAACGGACATCACAGAGAACACAAGGTGGGTCTCCCCTTCAACCTCCACATCAACCATGGTCCTCAATTCCTTTGCTTAGCTATTTTGAACTCGTACTTATCTCATATTATTGTTACGATCAATAATGACAAACCTCCTGGCATTGACAACTTAGATGGAAAGCTACTGACGATGGTCGATGACTCTATAGCAACTCCTATATGCCATATCTTTAATCTGAACCTAGAGCAAAGTGTTTTGTCCTCAGGCGTGGTGGGAAGCCAAAGTCATTCCGCTGCCCAAGAATGGTAAAGCGGCCTTTACTGGTTCTATCAGAGCGACCTATCAGCTAGCTGCCAGCTCTTAGGAAACTGTTGGAAAGAATGGTGTTTGACCAGGTACAATGCTATTTCTCTGTCAACAAATTAACAACAGACTTTCAGCATGCTTATAGAGAAGGGCACTCAACATGTACTCCACTGACACAAATGACTGATGAGTGGTTAAAAAATTGAATAATAAGAAGATTGTGGGAGCTGTATTGTTAGATTTCAGTACAGCTTTTGATATTATTGACCATAATTATCATGTTGAAAACGTATGTGGTATGGCTTTTCAACAATAACACATACGTAGATTCAATGCTATCTATCTAATAGCTATCTATCTAATAGAACTCAGAGGGTTTCTTTAATGGAAGCTTTTTTAATGCTAAACATGTGAAGTGTGGTGTATCCCAGGGCAGCTCTCTTGGCCTCCACTCTTTTCTATTTTTACCAATGACCTACCACGGGCATTAAACAAAGCCTGTGAGTCCATGTATGCTGATGATTCAACCCTATACGTGTCAGCAACCACAGCTAGTGAAATCACTGCAACCCTAAACAATGAGTTGCAGTCAGTTTTAGAATGGGTGGCCAATAATAAACTGGTCCTGAACTTCTCTAAAACTAAGAGCATTGTATTTGGTACAAATAATTCCCTAAGTTCTAGACCTCAGCTGAATCTGGTAATGAATGGTGTGGCTGTTGAGCAAGTTGAGAAGACTAAATTACTTTGTGTTACCTTAGATTGTAAACTGTCATGGTCAAAACATATGGATTCCAATGGTTGTAAAGATGGGGGGAGGTCTGTCCGTGGGAAAGAGATGCTCTGCTTTTTGACACCACACTCCACAAAGTAAGTCCTGCAGGCTCTAGATTCATCTTATCTTAAATATTGTCCTGTTATATGGACAAGTGCTGCAAAGAAAGACCTTATTAAGCTGCAGCTGGCCCAGAACAGAGTGGCACGTCTTGCTCTTCATTGTAATCAGAGGGCTAATATCAATAATATGCATGCCAGTCTCTCATGGCTATGAGTTAAGGAAAGACTGACTGCATTGATTCGTGTTTTTATAAGAAACATTAATGTCTTGGAAATTCCAAATTGTTTGCATAGTCATCTTACACACGGCACTGATACACACACTTACCCCACCAGACATGCCACCACCAGACATGCCACCAAGGGTATTCTCCCCAGGTCAAGAACAAATTAAAGGAAACGTACAGTATTATACAGAGCCATGATTGCACAGAACTCCCTTCCATCTCATATAGCACAAGTGAACCGCAAACCTGCTTAAAATAAACAAATAAAGCAACACCTCACGACACAACGGCTCTCCCACATGTGACCTACTTGTTGTGCGTATGTACTGACATGTATGTGTAACAAACAAACACACACTACATGTTCATGTTTTTAAAATGTATGTCAATTGTAAAGTATTTTGTTTATAATGTATTTTTCGTAATTTCGGACCCCAGTAAGACTAGCTGTTGCCATTGGCTAATGGGGATCTGAATAAAATCAACAAAATATAATAATAATAATAATATCGACTCAGTTACGGGGCATTGTTATTTCTGCTAAAGACGTGACAAGACAAGCTTAAATTTGAAATCTGACTAACGTCTACACCTGGGTGAGTCACTTGGACTACCTTCAGCCACAGACACTAGAAGCCTGGGAGAGTCACTTGGACTACCTTCAGCCTCAGACACTAGAAGCCTGGGAGAGTCACTTGGACTACCTTCAGCCTCAGACACTAGAAGCCTGGGAGAGTCACTTGGACTACCTTCAGCCTCAGACACTAGAAGCCTGGGAGAGTCACTTGGACTACCTTCAGCCTCAGACACTAGAAGCCTGGGAGAGTCACTTGGACTACCTTCAGCCACAGACACTAGAAGCCTGGGAGAGTCACTTGGACTACCTTCAGCCTCAGACACTAGAAGCCTGGGAGAGTCACTTGGACTACCTTCAGCCACAGACACTAGAAGCCTGGGAGAGTCACTTGGACTACCTTCAGCCTCAGACACTAGAAGCCTGGGATAGTCACTTGGACTACCTTCAGCCTCAGACACTAGAAGCCTGGGAGAGTCACTTGGACTACCTTCAGCCACAGACACTAGAAGCCTGGGAGAGTCACTTGGACTACCTTCAGCCTCAGACACTAGAAGCCTGGGAGAGTCACTTGGACTACCTTCAGCCTCAGACACTAGAAGCCTGGGTGAGTCACTTGGACTACCTTCAGCCTCAGACACTAGAAGCCTGGGAGAGTCACTTGGACTACCTTCAGCCTCAGACACTAGAAGCCTAGGAGAGTCACTTGGACTACCTTCAGCCTCAGACACTAGAAGCCTGGGTGAGTCACTTGGACTACCTTCAGCCTCAGACACTAGAAGCCTGGGAGAGTCACTTGGACTACCTTCAGCCTCAGACACTAGAAGCCTGGGAGAGTCACTTGGACTACCTTCAGCCTCAGACACTAGAAGCCTAGGAGAGTCACTTGGACTACCTTCAGCCTCAGACACTAGAAGCCTGGGTGAGTCACTTGGACTACCTTCAGCCTCAGACACTAGAAGCCTGCGAGAGTCACTTGGACTACCTTCAGCCTCAGACACTAGAAGCCTGGGAGAGTCACTTGGACTACCTTCAGACACTAGAAGCCTGGGAGAGTTTTTGAAAAGATCCAAATGATTTTCCGGCCTGTGGCACTTCAAACCTCTTTGACACGTTTGTGGGTGGTAAAAAGTGCACAACATCATCGGCAATAGTGGAATATTCTAAATAATTTCTTGGCAGCCTGAAGGAAAACAGTGGAAGGTGAACAAGCATTCATAGCACCTAAAATAAACCTTAAATTGTTGGTGTTTTATGTGTGAGCAATTATATTCCAGTAGCTATATATTCTTATAATGTCAACAGTGAAGAACCACATCTTAGAAAACATTTCCAAAACATCTTAACGTATTTGTTTTTGCTTATTACTCATAACTAATGTCAATCATTTTTCTTGACAATATGAACTGACCAGGAACATCTCTGAATCCATAGTTTTTTCTAGACTGGTCACTTGATAATAACACTTTTTGTACTCGTCATACTTTGCAGGCTTATGATTTCCTCTCAGTTTTCAAAGGTTACTTACAAGTCACCATACAGACGTTTACAAGTACTGTATTCATGATTCAGTTTTCTATTTGTTACTTGACTGTTTTCTCAGGGAGATCTTCCCCGAGGGTCTGCCTCCATCCTATGTGTTTGTGGCCACGGTCCGCCTCAAGGGTTCAGCCAAACAGGACAAGTTTGACTTGTTGAGGATCCTTTCTAAAGATGGCGTCACCCAGGCAGCAGTGACACTGAACGGAGCGGACAAGTCTGTCACTTTCACGACCACCAGCACCACCAATGAGGAGCAGCTGGTCACCTTTAATGTGCAGGGCATTGGGGTTGGTATCTTTGTGTACTTCTGTACATTTTTGTTTACATGTATACATATTTGCACATGAACAACGTAGACCTCTACTACTGTCATAGCCAGAATGGAATACGTTTTTTAAAGAGCGTACTGTATACCACACACAGGAGGTTGGTGACACCTTAATTGGGGAGAACGGGCTCGTGGTAATGACAGCGGAATGGTATCAAATACATCAAACACATGGTTTCCATTCCATTTTCTCCGTTCCAGCTATTATTATGAGCCAATCTCTTCTCAGTAGTCTCCACTGATACCACAGCATACTGAAAACACTATATCAGACTTTTCAAAGCCAGGACTTAGTCCTGGTCAAGTGACATTATCAGGAAACACACCGGATACTAACTGTGATCTTGTACAGAGGTGATGGTAGGCATACATTCTGCTGGCGTCGGAATGTAGTCTGTCAATGATCATGAATATGACCCTCCTATTTCTGATACTTTCAATGGACTGGATTGCAGTTTAGACTCCAACGCGTTCTCCATTCAGAACAACATGCCACGTTAATTCATGTGGATGCCATGTCTAAAGGCCACGGAACAGTTGATTTTTCTGTTTTCCTTTTGGCAGCTTTGTGTTCAAAGAGAGCGTGCCACGGAAAAGCGGGATGGTGCCATAAGTACCTCCATGGCACTGCTCACCACTCTGATTGGCAGCATTGACAACCTGTCTAGAAGCTTGGGTGCCACAAGTACTCCCACTCCTAGATGTAGCTATTATAACTAAGAGTACACTTTAACATTTACACTGGCAATGTGGACACATATGTTCAGTTCCATGGCCACTAGTGAGAAATGTAATTTAGGCCCACAATTTGTGGTATGGATGCAACCGCAAGTGAATTAGAGCCCTATGGTATTATGGACGTCACATCCACTCTGTGTCCCTATCGTTCTGATTGACCCTTTTCGGCCACCATCCGTTACAGAGTTTCTTTGATGAAGGCTGGCATCAGCTGAAGCTGCTCGTGAGGCCCAGGCGAGTAACCGGTTTCCTGGACGATGAGGAGATCCAGGAAGTGGCGCTACTGGAGCCGGTGGAGCCAATCTACATCAACGGCAAGACGCAGGTCGCCAAGAAGTTCGGGGCGGAGACCACAGTCCCTGTGAGTAGAAGGCACAGTGTTTGTTCTACGGCAGATTGGCAAGGGATGTGACTTTAGGCGTACTACTGCTCCAGTATAATTACTTAGGTTGGCACTGTATATTTACTGGGGCCTTACGTGGGGCGTGCACGGCTCTCACAAAGCATTTGACGAAAGCATTTAGCAGATGTGGTTTTCTATGTTGGACTAAAGGGAAATAGGACCATTGCATTTGGATGAACAATGGGTGAAATTGTTGGATGTCGTCTCTTTCATAATTTCAGTGTTGCCTGACTTGTTTTCCTTTATTTTTTAACCGCTTTTTTTTTAGGTGGAGATACAGAAACTGCGCCTTTATTGTGACCCTCATCAAAGCGAGAGAGAGACAGCCTGTGAAATCTACTCTGTGGTGAGGCACACATTCCAATGTGGGGAAAATCTGTTCATTTCCCCAACCACTCGCAACTCCTTACTTATTGAATGTTATTATGACCGACGGAGAAAATGTAATAGCATCTCGACAAAGAAGTTGTAAAGTGCAGTTTGAAGTGCAGTTTACATAAACTGGGTATATGGTTATAGTGATATATATATATATATATTTCTTTCTTTTTTCTTTCACAGGATGATGAGAGGGTGAGTGAGGACTTGTTGTCTCTGCTCTTTTTAACCATTTATTGTCTGCATTAGAGTGTCACTGACTTCAGTGTGTATCTGTCCCAGTGTCCCCTGGACCGTGAGCCCACAGTGGAGGAAGTGGAGTGTGACTGTGCTAATGGCAGCCCAGGACCACCTGGTCCTCCTGGACCTATGGTACAGTACAGCATCACCCGCTCCGGGGGTTACCCTCTCCCACACACATACAGTATACCAAGACACACACTCTCTCTGCCCCTCTCTCCATCTCATTCTGTCTGTCTGCTTCCTGGGATTCGTTGTAAAAGAAAATGACATCTGATAGATTGGTTAGTCTCCTCCCCTCAGGTAGCTTTGACACCAGAGCTTAAAACGTTTCAGTTATCAGCGACAGGCACTGCAACTGCATCCTGTGTGATTTATTACATTGGGTCTATTCTAGAAGTGTGTCAGCAGGAATCACTGTCGATCATTAATCATTAGACGGACCATCCATTATTACTGCAGTATTTATTTGGACAATCTTTCCTTCAAAACATTACAAGTTAGAAAACAATGTTTTTTTCTGATCCTCCTGAGTATATCCCACTTGCGTATCATGATCAATCACGCATTCACATTTGTTGTGTAGCCCGTAAAGCTTTTAATGCCATTGTGACTGGCTATACAGGGTCTCCGAGGCGAAATAGGAAGAGCAGGACCACCAGGCCCTGACGGTAAGCCTGTGAGTACACATCAACCTCTCATATCTTCTTTATATTGCCTGAAAACAACAGTACCCATTTCCCATCACACCTACCTCCCACAGATGTTGGGAGAAGTTTTGGGGGGACTTTTTGACCTATCATTTGACATAACGGAACAGAGAATCATGGATAGCCTTCCCACTTAGGCAACACATAGACTACATTATACTGACTGATTGCTTGTTTTCCTCCATGCCTGCCTTTTGTTTTGTCTAGGGAACCCAGGGTGAGCGCGGTGCGTCTGGAGAACCTGGGTTTCCTGGCGAGACGGTGAGCTTTCTTGACAGTCTAACACTGCTTACTGAAACAATTGTAACACTCAGGAATAATGTATTATTAAATATGAATAGAATTATTAAAATCAAACCATTATGGTTGTTATGCTAACAGTTAGCATATCCATTCAGTTTAATGTGGTCAGTGCAGGAATCAAACCCACCACAATAGTAGCCAGTATTACCAACACCATGGCAGCAACCACTGTTCTGAAAGCCCTGAGGACACCTAAACAATGATGCTAGGATGAGCACCGTGCGACTGTCTCTTTGTTTTAGCACCCACTGCAGTGCCATTAATATATGTTAATAGCATGATACATCTATTAAATCTGAGAGACATACAATAGAAGTGTTTGTTTCTTATTTATTCCTGACCCACACAGGGTGAATTGGGCCAACTAGGACCCAGCGCGGCTCCAGGTCTGACAGGTGGCAAAGTAAGCTCCTCCTCCTCTGTGTAGATGTCCATGGTTTGGATTTATATATTAGGGTTTTGAGTTTTGCATAACACTCTAACATGCTCCAACTTTGTGTCCATGAAGGGCGAGAGAGGGGATCCAGGGCTGCCGGGGAAACCGGGCCCGCCAGGACCAAAGGTGAGACTCCCAACCCGACTTTCACCCACTGTGCCAGGGGACGAGAGGAGCCAACCGGCCCACACCACCACCACCACAGCCCTGTCTGAAGAACCACAATGGTGCTCTGTATACCAGTCTTGTTCTGTCTGTTCTGGACTAGTGTTTTAAGAGGGTTTAAACAGATGGTCAGGTTCAATGGAAACAATAGAGGCTAACTGCGTTAAAGTGCTTTGAGACCAGATGGGGAGGAAATGGAGGGATTTATTTTCACATGTAGCATATCAAAACCTTCAGAAAATGGGCAGAGCAAAAAGAGTCAACACTGTAATACACTACAGATGCCAAGAGTAGTTAGATTTTTCATGAATGTCTCACTGTGCGTTGTTGAATATTGTCTTTTGTATTCAAGGGTCCTGCCACCTCACAATTAAACCTGGGCTCTGTTGGAATGCCAGGGAAAATGGTAAGGGAGAAAGAGTTTTGGCCTGGGTCTCTAGACCTTTTCATAACAATAGATCTATAATATTTGATGAACCGAAACTTTGCCTGTAACAACATGTCTTCTCCATTGTCCATATAGGGACTTCCAGGTGAGAGGGGACAAACCGGACCTCCGGGTGAGATTGGACCAATGGTACGATCTGGTTTTGATTCTTTGTTTATCTATGATCATCATCTGACCAATATGGTCATTTGTCATAATCTTTGGCAGTCTGTCAGTTTCGGGAACCTGACTTCTTAGTTTGATCTTGTTTAAAGCTCCCATGTCTACCTAGCTGCTGATGAAATAGTATGTGTTGCCTGCTTCTACACCCTAGAGGACTACAATGATTCCTATTTAAGTCCTTCACAAAAAACTGCAAACCTTCAACTCAATCCCCATTACTAACAGGTGAGGGCTTCCAGTGTACGTCTCATCTCATAAGATGCTCAAACTGACAGAACTAATAACTACCAGGCACTGCATGATTAAATAAAAGAAAAGAAAATTGTATTGGTCACATACACATGCTCAGCAGATGTTATTGCGGGTGTAGCAAAATGCTTGTGCTTTCAGCTCCAACAGTGCAGTAATATCTAACAAGTAATATCTAACAATTTCACAATACACACAAATCTAAAGTAAAAGGCATAGACTGAAATACAATAGAATAGAAAGCAGTATATACATATGAGATGAGTAATGCAAAATATGTAAACATTATTAAAGTGATTAGTGTTCCATTATTAAAGTGGCCAGTGACTTCAAGTCTATGTATATAGGGCAGCAGCCTCTAAGGTGCTAGTGATGGCTATTTAACAGTCTGATGGCCTTGAGATAGAAGCTGATTTTCAGTCTCTCGGTCCCAGCTTTGATGCACCTGTACTGACCTCGCCTTCTGGATGATAGCGGGGTGAACAGGCAGTGGCTCGGGTGGTTGTTGTCCTTGATGATCTTTTTAGCCTTCCTGTGACATCCGGTGCCGTAGGTGTCCTGTAGGGCAGGGAGTTTGCCCCCGGTGATGCGTTGGGCAGACCGCACAACCCTATGGAGAGCCCTGCAGTTGTGGGCGGTGTAGTTGCTGTACCAGGCGGTGATACAGGCTGACAGGATGCTCTCAATCGTGCATCTGTAAAAGTTTGTGAGGGTTTTAGGAGCCAAGCAAAATTTCTTCAGCCTCCTGTGGTTGATGAGGCGCTGTTTCTCCTTCTTCACCACACTGTCTGTGTGGGTGGACCATTTCAGTGTGTCAGTGATGTGTACGCCGAGGAACTTGAAGCTTTCCACCTCCACTGCGGTCCAGTCGATGTGGATAGTGGGGTGCTCCCTCTGCTGTGTCCTGAAGTCTACGATCAGCTCCTTTGTTTTGTTGACGTTGAGTGAGAGGTTATTTTTCTGGCACTACACTCCCAGGGCCCTCACCTCCACCCTGTAGGCTGTCTAGTCTTTGTTGGTAATCAAGCCTACTACTGTTGTGTCGTCTGCAAACGTGATGATTGAGTTGGAGGTGTGTGGCCACACAGTCATGGATGAACAGGGTGTTCAGGAGGGGGCTGAGCGCGTACCCTTGTGGGGCCCCTGTGTTGAGGATCAGCGAAGGGAATATGTCTGTAAACACTCCAGCCAGCTGGTCTGCGTATGCTCTGAGGACGCGGATAGGGATGCCGTCTCTGCCGGCAGCCTTGCGAGGGTTAACGCGGTTAAATGTCTTACGTCGGCCACGGAGAATGAGAGCCCACAGTCTTTGGTAGCTGTGTCGGTTTCACTGTGTTGTCCTCAAAGCGGGAGAAAAAAGGTGTTTAGCTTACCCGGAAGCAAGACATCGGTGTCTGCAACGTGGCTGGTTTTACCTTTGTAGTCCGTAATTGTTTTTAGACTCTGCCACATATGTCTTGTGTCTGAGCTGTTGAATTGCGACTCCACTTTGTCTCTGTACTGACGTTTTGCCTGTTTGATTGCCTTGTATTCGACCAAATTCCCAGTCACCTTACCATGGTTAAATGCGGGTTTGCGCGAATTCTGCCATCTATCCAAGGTTCCTGGTTTGGGTAGGTTTAAGGGGGCTAGTAAACTGGCATTCAAATTTCAGTACTTCTAATTCTCTCTCCCTGCAGTGGTTCTGAGATGCACCTGACTGCATAACCCACAAGAGGTCTTTGACTCTGAAACAGTTTTGATTCCCAGGCTAGCCGTTCTTACCTTCACGGTGGAGACACCACAGTTCTTTTGTAATTCTCTCAGATATGGGAGAAAGTGTAGGTTACAGCAGAGTGGGTTTGCTGCTTCCTCAGTCCTCTCTGTATGTCTATACACCAGACAGCCGGTTTGAAGTGGGAGTGGAGGGGCTAATTTCTGTAATTGTGTTTGATTTGGGACGTGAAGAGGGGGAATTTGGTATTGACCTGTTCTGCTCCATTTCTTCTAAAGAGGTCTTTATTTTCCTTACAGGGGGGACCAGGAGTGCAGGGAAAAGATGGACCGATTGGGCCGGTGGGACCAAAGGTGATTCCTATCCTCTACTTCCTGCTCCATTAACAATGGGCGGATCTTAACTTGATTTTTGTTTATAGAGGCATAGGCAGTAATGAAAGGAAGCTATACTCGTTCTGTTTCTAGTTAGTTAACAGTGTAGTTCCTGTGTCAATACATGAAACAACATGCTATCCAAGCAACTACATTCACTACATGGTGGTTTTTCTATGATGTACAGTGTGAAAATATGAGGTACAGTAGGATCATATAGGATAATGTGCTCTGCACCAGATGCCAAGTGAATCATATTCTAATGCCTTCTTTGGCCTTAGATGGATGGCTGGGAATGCTGCTACTTTGATTGAAGTTCAATCCCATCAAGCCTCTCTTGGCATCATTTGATTCAATTAAGCGAAGGACACAGGATTGACCACATCTGAAGTACGTCAAGTTGTGAAATAAGTTAAATACAACACTGTGAATTTTCAAACAAGAAAGCATGAAGGCTCGCTGTGGAGATTCCCTTTCGACCATTCTAGGAAATGAAGTTATGTGCATGTTATACCAATTGAATTCCAGCCACAAAGCAATTTGGCAGTTTTCCTGTTCTTATAATGCAATTGCGACCCAAGAAACACTGTAATTCCAACAGGCCCATCGGTCTGTGTGTGGGTTGAGCACTGCCTCAGTAATAACAAAAGGTTGTGTTCACACTTTGAGTTTCTAATGTGAACCACATGTAGGGTGCTACTGCACAGCTCCATTGACACAAAACAGAATTGTAGTCCGGTCATATAGTTAAACACGTCCTATTAGGCCCAAATGAGGCCTTTCATCAGAACTAAAGGACCAAAACACAGTGGTTAAAGACCCATGTCAGGGATGCGTTTCATCCAGAAAAGCACGTTGAAAAGTGAGTGAAGGATTTGTAACCAACAAGCTAGAAGCCTGTGATTGCCCTGGTCCTGGGACCAAGCGAACGTTCACTAGTGGTATTTTCTCAGCTACTGCAAGAAAAATAAACAAAGTGCATTTCCCTTGATACTGTTGCAGGGAACATTGCACAGCCTAATGATTTACAGGAATCAATCCATCTGTATATACAGACGGACAGAAAGGGCTATTCTCACACAGTTGACTTAAACATGGAAAATCAAATCTGTTTATTGGATTAGTGACTCCTAACAAAGATTGCGTTTGGATGGAAAAGTCAGAAAGAGTGTTTTCCCCTCTACCTTTCAGCCCATTGTAATGTTTGGTAAATGAATGAATCACAAGGCAGTGCAGCTTCAGTGAGACAAATCTACGTAATGTTATTTGTGCTACCGGATCTTATACAGTTTGCTTTTCTAATGAAAGAAAGAGACATTTTTGAACTGGGTTGTACAGATTGATTAATTAACTTGTTGTACAGATTCATTCACTTCAACCCATCTGGACACAATCAGTGCACAATCTTGATTTGCAGTAAGTCATCACATTGAAATGATGATTTAGTGATCCTGGAAGTCAGTGTAATTATGTATAACTGTGTGTGTGATTTTTTTTTGTGACACATGTTGGAGAACTGTTGAAACAAACCAATGGCGTGATTCAATCAGTTTGTGTTGCTTTACACAGAGATCCACTGGTGAATTTGAAACACTGATGGTGCATATAGAATAGCGTGTGTGTGTGTGTGTGTGTGTGTGTGTGTGTGTGTGTGTGTGTGTGCGCACGTGTGTGTCTTTCCAGTCTCAGGCAGTTTGAATGAGACATGCACTCACCCCCATTGACGGTTCAGGTGGCTGGGTCCTGTCATGGGGGTGTTTGACATTACTGGCAGAGGGCCACCCCCCACTCAGCACCCAGTCCATGCCAAGCTATAGGCCTGTACCTGTACTACACTCACAACCTCCTGTTAACAACATGTCTAGCTGCTGCGCTGTAACACACTGCATGCCTGTGAGGTCATGGCTTTACCATTAGCCTGGCTTTTACCCAAACACCTGCTTGCTCACTGACAGAGAGCATGCATGCATGCCTTCTAAATGAATGTATAAAGTCAATATCGATGTGTATATCAAGTATAAATGCAACCATTATTAGACATTTATTTGTGAGTTTATGTTTTTAAGAATCTCCATGGGTTAGTTTTCATTTTACTATTAGCCCAAATCTATCTTTTCTGCGGACTTTAGGAATTGGACAGAAATTATACCCAATACTGAAATTGTACTGCAATTATACCCACAGGAGGGAAGTGAAATCAATCACCACAAAAATCGAATGAATGGGATATGTCCACGAGTCTGCTTGGGTTGCATTGTGTGATATGTTTCATGACGGCTGGCTCGTTCTCAAGGTTTTTCCTCCAGTGAGAATGGTATGAATCATGCAGGACAAGGTGAAATATTTTCACTCCAACCATTTTTCCAGTGGACTCACAAACCTAGCAAAATATTTGCTCTGGAAGCACACGTTAGGAGTGTGTTTGCTGTGTTACACTGTGTTGTGTTCTTTGGGTAAAAAGCAAGACTTTTTCTCAAACTTTGACAAGGCCATTTTCTTCTCTGCACTCTAAATATACCAAGGTGGGTGAGTTAGCAACACGGTATCCTGGGGCAGGGTGTGTATTGATTTTGGTGTGATTATCACTGAGCTAAGAGACAGAAGAGACACTGACAGGGCCAGGTGAGATCCCGGGACACTGGTGCCACAGCATTGGAGCATCACACAAACAGACTTGACTGGACAACCTGTTGTTATGCCTAATTCCATAACATCTAGATGGCAGGCAATTGTTGTAGGGTATCTAGGCGTTGGTGAAGGATGTTAGTCTTCACTCGGTAGCAAAACTTAACCTATGCCAATGTGACTTGGTATTGAACGCAGGTTGTCTTTGTGCTTTAACATCGTGTTAACCCTATGAGCTAAAGCCTCTGCCTCCCATCTGGGAGTTACAACAAGCCCTCAGGGAAGGTTACTAATTGGACAATCATGGTTCACTGAACTACCTCCGCTACTCCAACATACCTCAGGAGGAAAACAGTAGAAGAGATTCAAGATATTGGCTTAGTTTTTACTATCTTCTCCTTTTTATTGGAGATTTCCGCTAGAACAATGTTTACAGAGAGTACCTCTAGACCTTAGCTTCAGCAGACGTATATCTTCCCCTTATCGACCAGGATGGCAGATTTACTCCCTCTTTTGTCCCATCCCTTCTCAGGTCAGGGTCTCCGAATTCCTACAAACAGTTTAGCCTGCTCCATGGAAGTGCCATAGCCTAGGTACCAGTATGTTTAGCTAACATTCCACTCCTTGTACACCATGTCACAGAGGCAAAATGGACCCCACAAATCTGATGGGGCACAGGTATAGGCCAACTTCATAAAATTGCTAGATGGCTAGTAGTATTACAGAGAAATAACAAAAAAAAAATGACTGTACCCAGACTAGATGTGCCCTGCATCTCTCATCTCTAAATTATGACAGTTGGCAGACCCAAAGTATCTTAAGGCCTAAAAAAAGAGCTAAATAAATGCTATGTATTGTCATTATCATTAGTAGAAGTAGTTTCTCTGTCTAGTTTACTGGTTTAGAAACCTTCAGGAAAGTTGGTCTGAGATGGAAAAATTATACAATAATAGAAATGGGACTCCGAAGGTCTTTAAAGTGTTTTAATATAATGTAAATAAAAAAAAATATATGCCATTTAGCAGATACTTTTAGCTAGGGGTAAAGGTGGGTTATACCCAGATCTTAAATCCATGAGCACTGGACCATTAGGTGGGGGATGAACTCTTACCGGGACACCAGTTGCCCTACCTAATACACACAGTGCCTTATGTATTTGTCAGAGCTCACGTCTATCTCTCCATCTCGTCACGACAGAAGGGACTCCTCTCTCTCTCTCCCCTCTTTATCTTCTTCCATCTTTTTCAAAATCCCTGAGAAAGATGACCCATGCATGACTATTGAGATTAGAGGACAGTAAAATATCACAATGCCACATAAGCTAGTAAAAACAGATTCCAGGCCAAATCCTTCATCCAATTTCTTTCATCCAACGCACACATCATTAGGGTGTGTGATTAGCTGTTGTGACGTGGCCTGTCAGTTTCATTGGTGAGGTTTTTGCCCTAGGAAAACACATGCACACATACACACGCATGCACACATGCACGCACACCCACACACCCACACACACACACACACACACACATTTTAAACTCGACACTATCCACACTTTCACAGACATATAAAACTCAAATTTGTTGTAAATATCGTTGATATACACAGAGTTGTCCTTTAAACAATACTGAACCGCGGGCTGCCTATTCCAATTAATGTCAATGAGGCTTATACCATAGACTTATATGACTTTACAGAAGAATAGACCAGGGCAATTCCTCCCACAAAAACATTTTTATAGTTGGGGATAAAAATATACAATTACACTATCCCTGGTCTAATTTCAATAAAGTCTTATTGAGGCCCTCATGTCGAAGCCAATGAGCATGTTTTTTTGTACTTGTATGCATGCTCAATGCATACATTATTAAAAAGGCAGACTCGAGTATTTCATGAAGGATTGTCTGTCTGCACATATTGGATGAATCTGTTAGGGTCCTTCAGGATTTTGGCAATGAATCCCTTTATCTACTTCCCCAGAGATGGATGAACTTGTGGTTACCATATTTATGTCTCTGCATGCAGTTTGAAGGAAGTTGCTAACTAACTTTAGCGCAATTGCTAACTAGTGTTAGCACAATGACTGGAGGTCTATGGTAACTGCTAGCATGCATGCTAGCATTGACTCGCAGAACTACAGTACCTCTAACTTCCTTCATACTGGATGCAGAGACATAAAAATGGTATTCATGAGTTCATCTCACTTGGGGGAAGTAGATAAAGTGCTTCAGAACCCCAAATCATGAGGTATTGCTTTAACCAGGGGATGAATCTGTTAGGATCTTTAACCAGGGGATGAATCTGTTACGGTCTTTAACCAGGGGATGAATCTGTTAGGATCTTTAACCAGGGGATGGATCTGTTAGGATCTTTAACCTGGGTATGAATCTGTTAGGATCTTTAACCAGGGGATGAATCTGTTACGGTCTTTAACCTGGGTATGAATCTGTTAGGATCTTTAACCTGGGTATGAATATGTTAGGATCTTTAACCAGGGGATGAATCTGTTACGGTCTTTAACCTGGGGATGAATCTGTTAGGATCTTTAACCAGGGGATGAATCTGTTACGGTCTTTAACCTGGGTATGAATCTGTTAGGATCTTTAACCTGGGTATGAATATGTTAGGATCTTTAACCAGGGGATGAATCTGTTACGGTCTTTAACCTGGGGATGAATCTGTTACGATCTTTAACCAGGGGATGAATCTGTTAGGATCTTTAACCAGGGGATGAATCTGTTAGGATCTTTAACCAGGGGATGAATCTGTTACGGTCTTTAACCAGGGGATGAATCTTTTACGGTCTTTAACCAGGGGATGAATCTGTTACGGTCTTTAACCAGGGGATGAATCTGTTAGGATCTTTAACCAGGGGATGAATCTGTTAGGATCTTTAACCAGGGGATGAATCTGTTACGGTCTTTAACCAGGGGATGAATCTGTTACGGTCTTTAACCAGGGGATGAATCTGTTACGGTCTTTAACCTGGGTATGAATCTGTTAGGATCTTTAACCAGGGGATGTGTAGTGCAGCAGATGGGTAATACATGTGTATATGTCTACTCTCAGCATCACACACACACACACACACACACACACACACACACACACACACACACACACACACACACACACACACACACACACACACACACACACACACACACACACAAACAGCATCACTGGCTAAAGCCCCAACATCAACATTCCTTCCCCCGCTGCTTCAGTAGCCCACACGTACAATAACAGGACCCCAGATTTGATCCTTGAATTAAACAAGTTAGCAGAATGTAAGCCAAGCTGTAGCCCGCTCTGCTTTAGGCTAAGCCTCCCTACAGGACTTGTGCCAATTAGATTACCACTCGAGGAAGCTCAGTAACACTACAATGGGATTCTGACGTCATTCAGGAAAAGGTGCCTCAAATGAAACTCCCTTGTTCATTGTTGATAGCTGAAGGAGGACATTCTATGCGCATTGGTTTGAATGCATTTACAGATGCTTATGTATCTATGAGGTTGTTATGTGGAACCACAAGCTCTTACTAATGCTCTTGGCAGGCAATGGAGGGCATTATATCTATAAATGGATGGCCTATAAATAATGGCTCAGGTGGTTGTCTAACCTAGCTACCTTCAGATGACTGCACTAACTGTACGCCGCTCTGGATAAGTGTCTGCTAATTGATTCAAATGTAAATGTTATAGAAAATGTAACCGCATGATACCTCAACAAAACTGAGGGTGTTAATTACTTTGGCAATATGATACACAGAGTCCTTAAAACAGGCTTGTAATTTGGTAACTCCCTATGTAACTCCTATGTTGAGATTCCAGTTGCATATCGCAATAAATATCTGCTGAATGTAATTTGGCTTTTTAATTATAGGGTATTATCCCTAAGCATGATCTGTTTACATGGTTTGATAATTTGTTAGTGTTATTGCCATAGAATTACATATGGAACACGTGAATTATATATTCTTTGTGGTTGTTGCCCTATTCACATAGAAGACTTGTGGAAGAGGTTCTGGAAGAAAGGAAATTCTCTTTTTAAATCAGGAAACGTTTGTCTAATAACTATTGGCATACATACACAGCACTTTTCTTAAACGGAATACTCATCTCCCATTCTTGTTATCCACCTGCTTACTCAAAACTCTTTACCATTCCACAAATTGGCAACTAGCCTCAGTTTCCTGACCCTCTAGCAATTAGGAAAAAGTCCTGTAATGTGTGTAGCCACATGCTCCGGGGAATGGTGCTGTCATTCCTTGTCCCAGCTTTAGTTGGTTTGTGTTGAGTGAAGTTGTCACACACCTACACTGGGATAGAAAACGCTTTTTGTGTTTTTGCTCGGCGGATGAGGGTCGAGACAACACATGCAGTTTCAGCTCTTACGATGTCTGTCCAGTCTCCGCACATTCAGGCAACAGTAGGAGGCGGCCATTTAAAAATATTTGCCCATATAAACCACGTTCCAGGTCGGGTACGTCAAAAAACCCATGAAGAGGCTAGCTAGTCGCTACAGAGTGAGCCCTTTCTAATATCTTGTTTTGTAATGCCACCCTAATATGATTGTGTTGCAGCATTTATCTGCCAAAATCAATGTTTGAGCCTTCATAATTAAAAGGCATTGACAAGCAGAAGCCTTATAATGGGAAGCTGGCTTCGTGCCGTAGCCACCATTGAACATACTGCACAGTCAAACAGTGTAGCTGCTTGGGATTATGAAAACAAACAACAGGCTTCATGAGACAGACTTTCTGTAGGAACTTCTGGAATAATACCTTCCATCAATAACTGCGGTGCAAAGCAGTGTTTTACATCAGGGAGCTCAGTGAAAACACAAACACAACTAGCAAATACGAACCGAAATTTCATCCTGATTTAATTGTAAATCAAGGTCCTCTGTGTGGGTTTTATTTTCCAGCTTAGCCATTTAAGTGCCGTGCTGTTTGAAGGGAGAGGAGAATGGGGAGTGTATTCAAGGTTATGACTTCAAAGTTTCACACCTTTGCTAATGTATGCAACTTTTTAATGAGTACAGTCAATCTGGTTCCCTTCATTACTTTGGAGAGGATACAGAACAAGTCTATGGAGTTTTCGCTGAAGGAAAAAACAACTCCTATTGAAAGGTACATATCAGTTACATTTGCAGTGCTATATTTAGGCTTACTTTCTATGGAACTCACATTCCCATTTCATATTTTCCCATTTCCTGTGACTACTGTATATTTTACAACCAATTTGGACCTTTCTTTTCTGTTCTCTCGCTTCCAATTCCTTGATCTGTTTATGCCCTCTGCCTATGGTAAGTTTAGAATAGACTATATACAGGGTACTACTGTATGTTTGACATATGTGTGTGTAATTTGTGTCACATTGCATTTTTCCCGAGTGGCTGGCGCTTGTTGACAAATTTCTGGTTTGGAATATTCTCTAATATTTTACAACTGGTTGCTATCAGATAATATTCAGAAAACAACAATAACAAGTCAAATTGGCCTCCAAGAAGGATACAACAATGGATACAACAAACCTATTCCAGATGCCCATTGTGCCAAAACAGAAGGCTGTGTTCATTTTCAATTGTTTCATTTGTAAAACAGGGAGCACAGTAAGCTTAGTCTTTCAGAGCAACTGTATCCTCATTTGAACCGAAGGTCAGTAAAACATTAGTTCTTTACAATTCTCAGTTCACAAAACCTAGCCACTAGCTGTTATTTATGTCCCCGTTTGTAAAGAAAATTGTGGTCGTTAGAGTTCTACATGGGGTCCTCCGTGTCTTTTGAACCAGAAACTCTCCACTTGTCTATTTTCTAACAGTTATAGCATACAAAGATGTATGTCTCTAACCCCGTTTATTGCTACATCAGGGCGTCTTCTTGTTGTAATTACAGGGTTTGGTGGCATGTATGTTTTTATGTGCGCAGCGTGGCAGGACACTTCAAAAGAAAAAAAATAGCAGAGGCATAGCTTATTCACCACTTTCCTCACCCTTACCACCCTACCAGTATTGTTTAAATACATGTTCCATCAGCCAGTATGCTTAGTGCAAAGTCATATTCATGAGAGACATGTATGCCTACAATACTGCTGTTACAGTAACCAACCACCTGGCTAGCTCTCTATTTGAGCAAGTTATAAATATAGTACCACTTAGATGAGAATAAGGGCTCTTCTCTTTCTTTCCAGGTAAAATAAAGATAACTAAGATAGAAGCATGAGCTGTGGTCAGCCCACCGGTTGTCTGGGACATGCATATGGGATGCTAACGGCCTTTGTACAGTGGAACCATATTGAGACTGGACAAGGGAACAAGAATAGAAGGTTCCCACCACAACTGCAAACATTTGTAACTTACCAAGAGGTGATTCATGGTTCATGTATTTCAGTCTCACCTTACCACCTACAGTCTAAACCAGATCCACCTCAGGCTCAGAAATAATAAATAATAAGGAAGGATTACTTATATTATTCTTTATATATATTTGCATAAATAACCTTTTTTTTTTTTTAAAGGTTTTGAGTTTTTACTGAGATAGGACAGTGAAGAGGAGACAGGAAAGGTAGAAGAGGTTACCAGTCAGAAGGGCGTGGGTCTCACTCGAAGTAGCCTAGGCTGTACATGTGTGCCCAGGTCTGTGGCTTTAACTACCGGACAACAGAGGCCGCAGGAATACTAATATTATTCTAATGATTGACCTCATCTCCCACTGCTTTATGCAATGCGACTCACTAACTTACATTCCTTTTGAGCTGCATGAGGGATCCAAATGAATTGGCAACATGTCACCATTTTACGCTGACGTTTACGTGCTGTAACTATATAAGCATTCTGATTACTAGGTGTGCACGTGAGCTGTATACAAAGGTGCCGAACAATGAAGGTGATCTAACGCTGTTTCAATCTTACTTTCAATCTCTCTCTTCCTTTCTTTCACAGGGAGACAAAGGAGATATTGGAATGTCTGGTGCTGATGGACAACAGGGGGTACCGGTGAGTCAGTCAGCACTTTAGTAGCTGTAGTGTGTGTGTGTGTGTGTGTGTGTGTGTGTGTGTGTGCGCGCGTGCGCGCGTGCGCTGCACTGTAACCTCCTCTCTGCATGAGACCAAAGAGATCAGGGGCTGTGCCTTTACTGCTTACAGATGCACTTCTCTGACTCTCACAGAGTAGAAGTCCCTACATTATTAATTACATTTGCTGGACACTACTTTCATCAATAAGTGAAGAATACATTGTTTCGAAGTTTGTTTTAATCTGTTGTAAAGAAATGTGTAATCTGTTGGGCAGAATTTCTAATGCACACATTACCATTGGTGATTCGTAACATTGAATCCACATATGAAGTAGATATTACTGGCTATTAGAAAGGTTTCAGGCACATACAGTATAGATACAGGTAACTGCCAAAATAAAGGAAACACCAACATAAAGTGTCTTAATAGGGCGTTGGGTCACCAAGAGCCAGAACATCTTCAATGCACCTTGGCAAGTGACTGGAATCCCTATTGGAAGGATGCGACACCATTCTTCCACGAGAAATTCCATCATTTGGTGTTTTGTTGATGGTGGAAAACGCTGTCTCAGGCACCACTCCAGAATCTCCAATAAGTGTTCAATTGGGTTGAGATCTGGTGACTGAGACGGCCATGGTACTTTTTTTATACGTGACCCTAAGCATGATGGAATGTTAATTGCTTACTCAGGAACCACACTTGTGAGGACGCACCTGCTTTCAATATAGGTTGTTTCCATTATTTGACCTGTATATCCATTGGCTATGTCTCTCGTACTTGTATAATACACACATGTATTGTAGTTATAACCAATGGCAATGGTGGTTGTCACCCAAACTGAATGTAGCAACAAATGTAGTGCCTCCAAACAAACACATTTCCCGTCAACTCAGCAGAAAAACCTATAACCAGCAGCTGCTTTACAAGTGACTTCGTAAAGATTCATGAAAAAAGGACATTAGGAAATATCGTATTGGTGCCACACCAAGCGCTTGGCCACAATGTTGGCTGACCTCAGTGGATGCAATATAGCTCCGCCCACCAAATCACAGAGTTCTCCAACTAGTGTACCTCTTGAGCGGAGTTGCCATAACAACAGTGGAATATAACAGCCTACCAGGCTTCCCTTTCTGCATGTAATGAGTCTTGTTGGTGCTGGGGCTGGATTGCAGCATCAAAATCATCCTGGGGGATACACTGCAGTCTTACCACTGGCACTAAGACTAGCTTTCGAAAGAAAGTCAACAACATTGTAGTGTTTATGCTTTCTGAGCACATTTGAATCCTAAGTCAAGTACCTCGAATCCTCGCTTACATCATGCATTGGTATCAATGGAGTAGTTGTGTAGATTCAAGTGATGAGCATCATGGATCTCAAGTTCAAATGTGTCCCTTAGAGAGTGAAGCTAATCTCGAATGAGAGAGAATGGCTTTGAACGGCTCTACCAGATGTATTGGACCACTCAGGGGTTTGGGCCATCTCCAGGCTTGTTTGCCGCAATGGTAACGGCCATCGTGAGTAAATCCACAGTGGTCTTGATGTGGGATCACGACCATCTGTCTCCATTGAGCTTCATCCTTGTTTGCTGCAAAGAACAGAACCTGGGATTGACTAAACTGAAGTGCAGCAGTTGATTGGATGAGGTAGCTAATATGAATGGTATGCATGCGTGTTGGGAGATTTGTTTAGCGTTTTGATAATAGTTTTGAGAAATATCATTTGGATAGCATGCGGTTGAAGATTTAGTTTGGCTACGCTAGGGCCGGCCCGCCCATTGGGCAGGATTAGGCGGACCAGATTGACGAGGGCAGCATTTTCCGAGCTAAACTGAACAAGACGTACCTCCAACAACACAGAACACCTCACATAATTCTGCCCAAAAACAATGGAAACCTCTCACCCAGTGGCATATGGGCTATTTAGGTGAGCGCCAATGCCGCCCCATGATAAGCAGTGGTCACAAATCACGGGCGCAAAATGTATCTTGTCCGTGCCCAGCGCGCTTCTCCAGGGTGCTGTTGGAGAGATGCAGCGCTGCGGCACTCCACCAAGACTCAAGTAATCTAACATAAATCATTTAGCCAGTAGTAGAATAAGTAGTAGCCTATGTGGTTTTCCAGTAGCCTACAGACTGGAGACCATATTTATGACAATGTTATGAGACAGATACTTTTTTTTGCATCCAAATGTGTCTCCGATCAAATAGACTAAATGGCTTCCTATCAAATAAAAATGTGCTTCGATTTGAATATGACATATTAACAAACACCATATTCTAAAAACAGGACAGGTACAAATAAAATGGACAATATAGAATGAAATTAGGCTACTCGCGACTGCGTTCTGGGAGTTCTCCTCTGTGAGCTGAATTGTCAGGAATCAGTGATTCCAACTGTAGGCCTGTTCGTCGACTTTTGACAAGCTGATCATAGCGAAGAAGAAATACCTACTGTGTAAACACATTGATTCTCATTTCAAATAGGCTCAAAATAACTCATTATAAATGTGGATAGCTGATATGCAGATTCAAAATGATTAGTCTTAAGCCTTGGTCAGAAATCAGGACTAGGCTAATAAATCCAATGTAACTGCCTGTTTTACAAACGGTACAACATAGATTAGCCCAAAGGCCAGCAGATGGTGATATTGAGTCATTTCATCTTACTGTCCAAACACATTGTATGCAGCCAGCAATACACTCGTATTCTCCGTGGACCGGTTCGTACCTAAAACATTCTCCATTCAGGCTGCAAACGCAGCGATTTCCTCCTTAACTAGATTTAATGGCGAGAAGGTGTAAAAAAATGGAGGAAATACATTTTTATGAAACACCATTTTCCACCACCATGCTAGAGTGGCTAATGCCTAGGAATGCTAGTCCTGGATGTTGCGTATTGCATTCAGCCTATCAGGTTGCAGCAGTCTGATGTTTACCCCTGGTTAAAAGCAGGGTGGAACATCAGGAATTAGCATTAGCCACTCTAGCATGGTGGTGGAAAATGGTGTTACGTATAGAAAGTATATATATTTTTCCCTCCTTCTCGCCACTAAATCTAGTTAAGGAAGAAATTGATGCCTTTGCAGCCGGAATGGAGAATGTTTTAGGAACAAACCGGTCCATGGGGGATACAAGTGTATTGCCGGCTGCATACAATGCGTTTGGACGGTAAGATGAAATGTCTCAATATCACTATCTGCCAGCCTACACTATTCTATTTTTTGGGGGATAGGAGGAGGCCTGTACGCTACCCTAAAATGTTAAGTCACACTGCTGCTGTGGTCTCCATTTATTTGGTGCTAACGCTTCCAGCCATAGGCCTACATTCAATAAACCAGGATAAAAGTCTGGTTTGGTCGTCATTGTCACCCACGCACTTTATAGACTGTACACTCTTAGAAAAAAAGGTGCTATCTAGAT
Organism: Salvelinus fontinalis; assembly: GCF_029448725.1. Taxonomy (NCBI): domain Eukaryota; kingdom Metazoa; phylum Chordata; class Actinopteri; order Salmoniformes; family Salmonidae; genus Salvelinus; species Salvelinus fontinalis. The sequence continues at coordinate 25,111,567 of NC_074671.1, read as the reverse complement.
CCTAAAATAGTTATTTGGCTCTCCCCATAGGAGAACCGTTTTGAGAACCATTTTTGGTTCGAGGTATAACCCTTTTGGGTTTCATGTAGAACCCTTTCACAGACGGTTCTAGATGGAACCCAAAAGGGTTCTACCTGGAACAAAACAGGGTTTTACCTGTAACCAAAAAGGGTTATCCTATGGGGACAGCAGAAGAACCCTTTTGGAACCCTTTTTTCTATGAGTGTAATATGTTCTGCTTGTCTGACTAAATTAGCCTGCTTTTAGCAAGCCCCTAGACTCGCTAAAACATACAGAAGTAGGTCTAGATTGCCATTTTGGAAGGGAGATTGGCAGGGGCCCCATTTCCTTTAAATCCATCAAAGCATACGCCCTTGCGTGCTGAGGCGCTCTCTGCACCTCGAAAACAAAGTAGTCAGCTTTTCTCACCAAGCTTTCTCTTTGCATGCTAAGGCATTAAAAAAAAATAGTGGAAGCACTTTTTCATCAACGTGGGTCTCTTCTGATCAAATTTGTCATTAATGCCAAACAGCATGCAGCAGTGGGGGATGTCAAAGGGACCGTCATGTTTCTGTTTCCTCTCTTCTCCTCTTCTCCTTTCTTCTCCCTCTCTCTTATCCTTCTCTCCTCCTCTCCACCTTTTCCTAAGAGTGTGGGCATCCTCCAGCAGCCAACACCTTGATGATCTGGATGCATTCCACTGTGGGTGGAGGTGGTTGTGCTCTAGCAGGTTCATTACAATGGAGATAGACAGAAGACACTAGGGGCAGGGAGAGGTCGAGCAGTGTCAGATGGCGCTTTCTTCCAACCCCATTCACTGGGATTTTATTTACTGTGCTACGGAAGCAGGTTCTTGTGTTTGTGTGTGCGCGCTCGCAGGTGTGGTGCTGAGAGATTGCAGAGTAATAGAGCCGCTCAATCCAGGACCCGCTTCAAAATACCCAATACACCTTCAGTTGGGGCGGGGCCATATCTTATCAGTGTTTTCTTAGGGTTGTTTTGGGAAATGTTTGATATAACAGATGCTGGTTTCTTTTCAGAATGATATTGCCCATATTTACCCAGGTATGTTTTGATTAATTCAAACAACGGCTACACCCCTCTGTTTTTTGTGTTTGCTATTAAAAATTGTGAAACTCTGCAAACTATCGATTTTATCCGCTTGATGCTGGAGTACTTTAGAACGTGGTCAGAGCTCAGCTTTTTATCTTTCCATGTGGTATTTGAAAGTCTTCCAGGGAAAATGGATATGTATTTTCAGCAGGTCTGTAAAAACAGTACGCCACCCAGACAGCTCCCTTGTTTGCTGTAGAACTCTTTATCTAAAGTGGGAACCGGTATTTGTATCTGCCTTGTAAATACATTATTACATGAATCTATCAATACGTCACACCTCAGACACAGGAAGCAGTCACTAAGGTATTCTATTGTCCTTCACTTCTAACCTTAGCCCCTCTACATTGGTTATCACTTTTGCGCTGTGGCTTTGCAGTATTAAGAACATAATTTATTTCCAGGGGTGAAAGTAGAATACATTTCTTCCTCGGTACGGGACCTACCAAAAAATGGTATGGGTCTAATCATAGAATTACATAGTGTCACGCCTAGTCCCGCTTCCCACTTTCCACTCGCAACATACAATGAGTATACCAAACATTAGGAACATCTTCCTAATATTGAGTTGCACCCCCCCCTTTTTCCCATTCGTCGGGACATTGACTGTCGAAAGCGTTCCACAGGGATGCTGGCCCATGTTGACTCCAATGCTTCCCACAGTTGTCAAGCTGGCTTGCTGTCTTTTGGTTGGTGGGCCATTCTTGATACACACGGGAAACTGAACGTGAAAAACCCAGCAGCATTGCAGTTCTTGACTGAAACCTGTGCGCCTGGCACCTACTACCATATCCCGTTCAAAGGAAATTAAATATTTTGTCCTGCCCATTCACTGTCTGAATCCATGTCTCAATTGTCTCCAGGCTTAAAAATCCTTCTTTAACCTGCCTCCTCCCCGTCATCTACCCTGATTGAAGTGGATTTAACAAGTGACATCAATAAGGGATCATAGTTTTCACCTGGTCAGTCTGTCATGGAAAGAGCAGGCTGGAAATACACTGAGTATGTTTTGTATACTTCGTGAAAGTCACAACACAACAACACTGTAACAGTCCTGACCTATTTATGTTAGTTTTTATGTGTTTATGGTCAGGGCATGTGTTTTGGGTGGGCAGTCTATGTTATCTGTTTCTATGTTGGTTTCGGTTTGCCTGGTATGGCTCTTGATTAGAGGCAGGTGGTTTGCATTTTCCTCTAATCAAGAGTCATATTTAGGTAGGGCATTCTCACTGTTTGTTTGTGGGTGATTGTCTCCTGTGATGTCTTCGTTGTGTTCGATGTATTCACTTTTGGAGCTGTTTGGCTGTTCGTGTGTTTCGATGTCCGTTCCTGTTCGTGAGTTTACGTTTGTCCATGTAAGTTTATGTTCAGGTTGCGTGTACGTCGTTTTCTTATTTTGTAGTTTGTTAAAGTGTTTGTTTTCGTGTCATCAGTTTTCGTATTAATAAAAAAGGATGGCATATTTCCCTGACTCCGCATATTGGTCTGAAGATCCTTCTCTCCTCACATCATCTGAGGATGAGGAAAGCGACAGCTCTTACAGAATCACCCACCAAAATACAGTGACCAAGCGGTATGGGAATGCTAGACGGAGCAATAAGAACTTTTGGACTTGGGAGGAGATCCTGTCTGGTAGAGGACCCTGGGCGCAAACTGGAGAGTATCGCTGCTCTCGTGAGAAGAGTGAGGCAGCCACAGCCCAGGAGCGGTGGTTTAAGGAGGCAGCTAGGAGACGTGGATGGAAGCCGGAGAATCCAGCTCGAAACCGGAATTATGAGGGGACACGTCTTGCACGGAAGCCCGAAAAGCCCGTGAGTAACTCCCAAAAATTTCTTGGGGGGAGGCTAAAGGGTAGTGGGCCAAGGGCAGGTAGGAGACCTGCGCCCACTTCTCAGGCTAACCGTGGAGAGCGGGAGTACGGGCAGACACCGTGTTACGCAGTAGAGCGCACGATGTCTCCTGTACGTGTGCATAGCCCAGTGCGGGTTATTCCACCTCCCCGCACTGGTAGGGCTAGATTGGGCATTGAGCCAGGTGTCATGAGGCCGGCTCAACGCGTCTGGTCTCTAGTGCGTCTCCTCGGGCCGGCATACATGGCACCTGCCTTACGCATGGTTTCCCCGGTTCGCCTACACAGCCCGGTGCGGGTTATTCCACCTCCCCGTACTGGGCGGGCGACCGGGAACATTCAACCAGGTAAAGTTGGGCAGGCTCAATGCTCAAGAGAGCCAGTACGCCTGCACGGTCCGGTATTTCCGGCGCCACCTCCCCGCCCCAGCCTAGTACCTACAGTGCCTACACTACGCACTAGGCTACCAGTGCATTTCCAGAGCCCTGTTCCTCCTCCACGCACTCTCCCTATAGTGCGTGTATCCAGTTCGGTGCCTCCAGTTCCGGCCCCACGCACTAAGCCACCTGTGCGTCTCCTAAGTCCTGTACACACTGTCACTTCTCCCCGTACTAGTCCTGAGGTGCGTGCCCTCAGCCAGGTGCCACCAGTGCCGGTACCACGCACCAGGTATAGAGTACGCTTTGAGAGTTCAGTGTGCCCTGTCCCTGCTCCACGCACTAGTAGGAGGGTGCTTATCATTAGCCCGGTGCCTCCAGTTCCGGCACCACGCACCAGGTCTACAGTGCGCCGTATCCGGCCTGAGCCATCCGTCTCTCCAGCGCCATCTGAGCCATCCGTCTCCCCAGCGCCATCTGAGCCATCCGTCTCCCCAGCGCCATCTGAGCCATCCGTCTCCCCAGCGCCATCTGAGCCATCCGTCTCCCCAGCGCCATCTGAGCCATCCGTCTGCCAGGAGCCTGCAAAGCCGCCCGTCTGCCATGAGCCTGCAAAGCCGCCCGTCTGCCATGAGCCTACAGAGCCGTCAGCCAGACAGGAGCCGCTAGAGCCATCAGCTAGACAGGAGCCGCTAGAGCCGTCAGCCAGACAGGATCTGCCAGAGCCGCCAACCAGACAGGATCTGCCAGAGCCTCCAACCAGACAGGATCTGCCAGAGCCGCCAACCAGACCGGATCTGCCAGAGCCGCCAACCAGACAGGATCTGCCAGAGCCGCCAATCAGACAGGATCTGCCAGAGCCGCCAATCAGACAGGATCTGCCAGAGCCGCCAGCGAGCCATGAGCAGCCAGAGCCGTCAGAGAGCCATGAGCAGCCAGAGCCGTCAGTGAGCCATGAGCAGCCAGAGCCGTCAGTGAGCCATGAGCAGCCAGAGCCGTCAGAGAGCCATGAGCAGCCAGAGCCGTCAGAGAGCCATGAGCAGCCAGAGCCGTCAGAGAGCCATGAGCGTCGAGAGCCGTCAGCCTGCCATGAGCGTCGAGAGCCGTCAGCCTGCCATGAGCGTCGAGAGCCGTCAGCCTGCCATGAGCGTCGAGAGCCGTCAGCCTGCCATGAGCATAGAGAGCCGTCAGTCTGCCATGAGCGTCGAGAGCCGTCAGCCTGCATGGACCTGCCAGAGCCGTCCAAACAGGACCTGCCAGAGTCCTTCAGCCGGGATCTGCCCCTTGTCCCGGTGTTGCCCCTTGTCCCGGTGTTGCCCCTTGTCCCGGTGCTGCCCCTTGTCCCGGTGCTGCCCCTTGTCCCGGTGCTGCCCCTTGTCCCGGTGCTGCCCCTTGTCCCGGTGCTGCCCCTTGTCCCGGTGCTGCCCCTTGTCCCGGTGCTGCCCCTTGTCCCGGTGCTGCCCCTTGTCCCGGTGCTGCCCCTTGTCCCGGTGCTGCCCCTTGTCCCGGTGCTGCCCCTTGTCCCGGTGCTGCCCCTTGTCCCGGTGCTGCCCCTTATTCCGGTGATGGTCCTTATCCTGGTGCTGCCCCTTGTTTTTGTGCTGCCCCTTGTCCCGGTGCTACCCCTTGTCCCGGTGCTGCCCCTTGTCCCGGTGCTAGCTGTTTATTTAGGGGAAGGTAGTGTTTGGGTGGTCAGTGGAAGGGGTAGAAAGAAGAGGGGAGTGACTATGGTGGTGCGGGGACAGCGTCCTGAACCGGAACCACCACCGTGGTCAACTGCCCACCCGGACCCTCCCCTGGACTTTGTGCTGGTGCGCCCGGCGTTCGCACCTTGGGGGGGGGGTACTGTAACAGTCCTGACCTATTTATGTTAGTTTTTATGTGTTTATGGTCAGGGAATGTGTTTTGGGTGGGCAGTCTATGTTATCTGTTTCTATGTTGGTTTCGGTTTGCCTGGTATGGCTCTTGATTAGAGGCAGGTGGTTTGCATTTTCCTCTAATCAAGAGTCATATTTAGGTAGGGCATTCTCACTGTTTGTTTGTGGGTGATTGTCTCCTGTGATGTCTTCGTTGTGTTCGATGTATTCACTTTTGGAGCTGTTTGGCTGTTCGTGTGTTTCGATGTCCGTTCCTGTTCGTGAGTTTACGTTTGTCCATGTAAGTTTATGTTCAGGTTGCGTGTACGTCGTTTTCTTATTTTGTAGTTTGTTAAAGTGTTTGTTTTCGTGTCATCAGTTTTCGTATTAATAAAAAAAGATGGCATATTTCCCTGACTCCGCATATTGGTCTGAAGATCCTTCTCTCCTCACATCATCTGAGGATGAGGAGAGCGACAGCTCTTACAAACACAAAATGTCATGACAAAGTGTCATTAGGCCAGCATCCACAGTCTCAGTGTCGGCCACTCATCTCTTCCTTGGCAAACTTTCTGTGTTCTCGTCAAACCACATCGCATTTTGAAGTGTAGGTTATACCACCCATTTCCATGCCTCTGACCTGCGGTGATTATAAAAAGTGGTGTAATAACTTACAGTTTTTCTTAACTTCTTTTAATTATTTTGATAGGCGCATGTTTTACCCCCCCCCCCGTACCGTACTGTACTGCACCGCTGCTTATTTATTTCAGCGGTATTAGAATAGAGTTTAACACCATATGACTATTTAAACAGGTGAAAATACAGTCTATCACCTCTACTACCTCAGTGGTTAGGTTGATTCCATCTAAGCCAGTGGGTGGCGAGGGCATGTCTTTACAATGGCCCTCTCTGAAATTCTAAGCACGTGGTATATTGGCACTCTGTTCTCCTCTCCTGTGTGTAATTACTTAGCAAAGTGCATGAAGGCCCCGCTGGCTGTAAATGAGGTGAATACGGCGTATCGGACCCCCAGCGGAAACCAGGGGGAAGAGACGCGGGATCCATTAAACCAATTTAGAATGCAAGGAAAACAATCATTACAGCGCATCTGGGCATGTGTTCCAAAGGTCTCCCAATGCCCTCCACTGTGGCTCATCATGGCCTCATTGGAATGGATGACTGGCATGTACTGTATGCAAGGCAAGCACTCCACACTGCAACAAGTGGTTTGCCATGCCAGATCGTTTTATTCATCCTCTCCGCTGTGCCATTCTAGAAATGCCTTAATGGCGGTACTGTAACTAGAGGAAGAGGAAATTAGGAATTGACTACTAAGCAATTAAACTGGGGCTCACTTTTCTTGTCACTCACTGTGCCACTGCTGTGTCAGCTGACCTGCTGTGTGTGTCATCTCCAGGGGATCCGGGGGCTTCCTGGAGGGGCGGGGCCAACAGGACCTCAGGTAAGACTTTCCTATTTGCATGTGAGTAAATAAGAACGTATTTAAAGGCAGCCTGGCACTGTCAATCAAATGTATTTATAAAGCCCTTTTTACATCAGCCGATAGTATAGAAACCCAGCCTAAAACCCTAAACAGCAAGCAATGCAGATGTAGAAGCACTGTCACTTTGTTTGGTAAAGCTGATGTATGGAGCTGGAGAAATGTAAACACTTAAATTCATAGACAGAGCTATGGATGCAAGGACAGTCTTTAAGCCACATGTAAGGACAGCATAAAAAATAACTCTGCTACTAATATCCAGTCAATAACTGTAATAATAGGGGATCAGAGATAGATTGAAACCTGAGACCATATTAGAGTAAGAAAAGTCCCCGGCCTCAAGTCAATACAAGGAGGATTTCTGAGGCACAGAAGTAATTAGATTGACTACCTTGCAGTGGGAGGCAGTGCATTCATCTCTTCTCATCCAACAGGGAGAGAGAGGAGCACTTGGACAGAAGGGATCAACAGGTCCAAAAGGTCCACAGGTGGGTGTCAACATCTGTACAATGACAAGCAATACCAGTTCAATGATTTAACCGATTGCACACATACTAGGGTGGCAGGTAGCCTGGTGGCTAAGAGCGTTGGGCCAGTAGCCGAAAGGTCTCCGCTTCGAATCCCTGAACCGACTAGGTGCAAAATGTACCCTTGAGCAAAGCACTTAACCCTAATTACGCCTGTAAGTCGCTCTGGATAAGAGTGTCTGCGAAATGATTCAAATGGAAATGTAGTAATGAACGAGTATGTCTTTACTTCAATTGCAGTCATTTTCTCCACGGGAGGAATTACAATACACATCACGTACTGTAACATGTCTATTTAATTGTCGCTGAAATGCAATTCTCTCTTAATGAATTACCCATTCTGCATTAAGAGAGCTCTGACAGTGTTCCATAAAGGGACTATGATTAGACGAGGTGATTGGGCACCCTCCACTGGTGAGTAAGTAACAGCTTGTCCCTATTCAAGCAGAGCCATCGAGCTGTGCGTCATATGGTGTTCCATTGCTGCCCTCTTCTGGTTCAGTGAAGCTGCATAACTACACGTGTTACTGAGAGCACTCATCGACATTTGAATTTAAGCTTTTCATCCCCCAAATTTGAATGAATTGTACTGTTTAGTGAAGACATGGTATCTACACTGAGTTACAGTTCATGTGAGGGAATCAGTCAATTGAAATAAACTCATTAGGCCCTAATCGATGGATCTCACATGACTGGGAGTACAACAGAAAAGGTAGGGGTGTGGATCAGAAAACCAGCCAGTATATAGTGTGACCATAATTTGCCTCATGCAGTGCAACACATCTCATTCCCATAGAGTTGATCAGGCTGTTGATTGTGGCCTGTGGAAGGTTGTCCCACTCCTCTTCAATGGCTGTGCGAAGTTGCTGGATATTGGCAGGAACTGGAACATGCTGTCATACACGCCGATCCAGAGCATCCCAAACATGCTCAGAGGGTGACATGTCTGGTGAGTACGCAGGCCATGGAAGAACTGACTGTGACATTTTCAGCTTCCAGAAATTGTGTACAGATCCTTGCGACATGGGGCCGTGCATTATCCTGCTGAAACATGAGTTGATGACGGCTGATGAATTGCACAGTATCTCTGTGTATTCAAATTGCCATCGATAAAATGCAATTGTGTTCGTTGACCGTAGCTTATGCCTGCCCATACCGTAACCCCGCTGCCACCACGTGGCACTCTGTTCACAACGTTGACATCAGCAAACCGCTCGCCCACACGATGCCGTACACGCTGTCTGCCATCTGCCTGGTACAGTTGAAACCGGGTTTCTTCCGTGAAGAGTACACTTCTCCAACGTCTTAGTGGTCTTCGAAGGCGAGCATTTGCCCACTGATGTTGGTTACGACGCCGAACTGCAGTCAGGTCAAGACCCTTGTGAGGATGACGAGCACGCAGATGAGCTTCCCTGAAACGGTTTCTGACAGTTTGTGAAGAAATTCTTCTGTTGTGCAAACACACATTAGATCAGCTGTCCGGGTGGCTGGTCTCAGACCATCCTGCAGGTGAAGAAGCTGGATATGGAGGTCCTGGGCTGACGTGGAGGTCCTGGGCTGACGTGGAGGTCCTGGGCTGACGTGGTTGCACGTGGTGTGCGGTTGTGAGGCCGGTTGGACGTACTGCCAAATTCTCTAAAACAACGTTTGGAGGCTGCGTAAGGTAGAGAAATGAACATTCAATTATCTGGCAACAGTGGACATTCCTGCAGTCAGCATGCTAATTACATGCTCCCTCAATACTTGAGACATATGTGGCATTGTGTTGTTTGACAAAACTGCACATTTTAGAGTGGCCTTTTATTGTCCCCAGCACAATGTTCACCTAATGGTAATGGTATGGTAATGGTAATGGTAATGCTGGTATATGGTAATGGTAATGGTAATGCTGTTTAATCAGCTTCTTGATATGCCACAACTGTGAGTTGATTGGATTATCTTTGCAACGGATAAATGCTCACCAACAGGGAGCACAAAATGTGCGAGAAATAAGCTTTTAGTGTGTATGGAACATTTCTGGGATCTTTTATTTCAGCTCATGAAACACGGGACCAACACTTCACATGTCGTGGTTATATTTTTGTTCAGTGCAGTTTTTAACTTCACATTAATGACCCTCGTACAAATACTCACACATACTTGTGGTCTGGGATATAGTTTTGAACACATTACATTACTGTAAATCAGTGATTAACATGCAAATAGACCGGTTGCAGTGATTAATAACAGTAGTCATCCTAACATGAACAAAGAGGAACAGTAGCTAAGTGTATTTGCAGATGGGTAGGGTTAAAGCCTCATTGCACATCCCCTTTTTATAAAATGAACCAGAATGGGGCATCTGCCATCTAATTCCCTCTCAGTGGTTGGTGACTAAGCTGTCACGCATCCTGTCACACTGCCTGCAGGCCAACTGTCTGTGTTTTTATATGCCCAGGGAATTCAAGGCCCCCAGGGAGACCCTGGAGCCAGTGGACGCGATGGCCCAAAGGTTTGTCCATCACCCATTTTAATTAGCGATTATGCTAATGCTGCAGCTTTTCATCCCCAGTGTATGGGCTCTTCTCTACTCTCCGAATGGCTTACTGATAATACTAGAATTATCTCTCCCAATGTGATATTTCTTTACCAAAGTGCGTTTCGGGTGTAAAAGTAATTCTAGTCTTTCATTGTTGAGTAAATAGACTATTGTCTTGAATTTTACAAAGGAAGCTTCATCAGCTCTGTGTTTGTTGGCAATGCTGTGTGTGTGCATGTGTGTTTGTGCGTGTTTGAGTGCATGCATGTGTTTGTGTGTGTGAATGTGTGCGTGCGAACGTGTGTGTGTGTGTCAGTGTTTTGCGTGCTAATTCCTATGTGTCTGTTTTCAGGGAAGCGAGGGGGAGCGAGGTTCCGATGGCTCTCCAGGAATGCCAGGCCAAAAGGTGAGAAAGGCACCAGAGACACACTCCATGATCGATGAGACTATGGACAGACAACATACATCCCTGGTTCAGTAAAAAGCTGAGGGATGGGGCTAGAGAAATGCAACCACTCTCAAATTCATAGACAGAGCTATGGATCCAAGGACTGACCAGCCATGATATCAAAATTATAGTTTTAACCATGTCTTGAGGCTGTATAGTGTGTCTTTACATTTACTTTGTTTACGAACATTGGAGTAAAACAAGCATCTATTTTGGGTTCTGATGGGGTCTGACCGTTGAACTAAACTCATGAGGCATTTAGAAGTTATATTCTTCAATCAATAGGTACATATCATTAAGTTATAAGTACAAAAATGTATGTAGCAACTGCAGATTGACCCGTTAACGGTTAAAGTTAATATTGGGGCAGGGTAAGCTGACCCTAGCGCTCTGCCTACAGACTACTTCCACCCAGAGCCTGCGCTAAGAAGACTTACCGCAGCTATTTATCATGCTTTTTTTACTCTTTAGGGCACACCAGGAGAGGCAGGCTTCCTTGGGTCCCCGGGCACTAATGGCCTACCTGGGTTCAAAGGTCCCAAGGTAAGGACATCAGCATGCACCACCATAGACTTCATGTCACAATTGTCTACTTCTTCCTCCTCCTCAGACGAGGAGAGGACGAGAAGGATCAGAGGACCAATATGCAGCGTGGTAATTTGACATAATGATTTATTAACTGAAGTCAAAGACGAACACGAAAAACACTTGGAAAATTACAAAACAACAAACGAACGTAGACTGACCTAAAACATGTGAACTTACATATAACGAAGAACGCACGAACAGGTACACGACTACAAACAAACGATACAGTCCCGTGTGGTAAATTATACGGACACAGGAGACAACCATCCACAACAAACAATGTGAAACAACCTCCCTATGTATGGTTCTCAATCAGAGGAAAACGTAAAACACCTGCCTCTGATTGAGAGCCATACAAGGTCAATTAAACCTGACACTTAACATAGAACAAACAACACAGACTGCCCACCCAGCTCACGTCCTGACCCACTAAACACAACTATACAAAAGGAAAACAAGGTCAGGAACGTGACACTTCAGGTCTCAATGAATCTTTCCTTGATTCCTTGCACCCTCTTTCCTTGCTTCTTTCTCAAAAAGCATTAGACAAGAAGGTCTGAGGGGAGGGGCCTTTGACTTTCTCCAATACGGTTGAGAAGGAGACAAGGGGATAGGATGCAAAGAATCACAGAAAGACGAATTGAGAGAGCCCAAATCTCAGATAAAATAACAGTGTTATTGCCTGTAGGGGGGCCTTTTGGCTTAATGAGGCAGTGTGCGGCTCTAAAGACATGATTTATGAATGATTTATGGTTCTCGGTATCAGGGAGCTTGTTCATTTGCCTGTTTTGCAGTAAGCGCTGATGTCTTTTTGAATAATGCATATTTCATTCCTCTTACGTGTTGTCATTCACACGCACTGAGAGCTTGTCCTTCAGACTGTATGCAGGCACGCCCAGACGCCTACTTGGTTATTACAGCCATATGTTATACACTGTTTTTCAGGGAGAAACTGGAGAGGCGGGTCCCAGAGGAAGTCAGGTATTGTCATCTTCTGTCTTGTCTGTCTCTGAAACAAGGGGTGGTTCAGTTCATTGTCATTTATTCTTGTCATAGTGACATTTAGTTATTGGGTTGGTGGATGGTTGTTTGCAGTGACCTATAGAGCTCGCCATACACAGCACATAAAACAAGGACTAGTGATTGTCTTATTATCCAAACGATCAAGTTCATACTTAGAACCATGTACTCTTCTGTACTTAGAACCCTATACTGCATTTACAACACTCCTTAGTGGCCCTGTGGTTAGACTGTCAGCCTTGAGATTGCAAGGTTGGGAGTTCAATCCCCGGCCGAGTCATACCAAAGACAAAAAATGGTACCCAATGGTTCTCTGCTTGGCACTCAGCATTAAGTAGATTGGGGGTAAGGCTCTGCGATAGACTAGAGTCCTGTCCAGGTTGTGTACTACATCAAGCTGCCTTATGCTACAGAAACAGGAGATAGGCTCCTGCTCCTATGAGCTCTTAGGCAAGGCTGCTTTCCTTACCCTGTAGGCTCCTATACTGCACGTAGAGTCCTACACTATATTTAGAGCACTGTACTGTACATACTCATATCTCTCCAGGACACTGACAAGAAAATAATGAGTGTTAGTCATGTCTTAATCACGAGGAACAAAGCTTTTCCTGCACCGAAGTCAGTCCTCCCTTAAGGACCCTGTGCTGTGACCACAGAGTGTAGTGTCTTTGGCTCTGTGCTTTGATTTGTGCTTCCTATAGCCTTACAATCACAGCAGGGCGACCGTGATAGAGGCAGACTTCAGAGCAGAGTGGTTGGAAGGGAGGGAAGAGAGGGGAGGTAGGGGAAACTCAGGTGATGTGTTTTTTAAAGGTCAATGAGACCCTTGCGTCTCTCCTTGGCTGTGAATACTAATGATGACCTTTTAGTGGCGAGTGCTCTCCTATACCCTCCTATGATGCCTCCCATCTTCCTACCCTCTCCCATCATCCATCCCCCCAACCCTGTATCTTGTTCCAGGGCGAACGAGGCACCGATGGGGCCCTTGGGAACCCCGGCTTACCGGTGAGTGCAGTTACATGACCAGGGCACTGGGTGGCAGTGGATATCAAATCAACTTTAACTACAAAACGTTTTTATTCCTTGGTCTTCACAAAGCCCCCCCCCCCCCCCCTTCACAGATGGCGCCTCGGCCAATATCAGGCACAGTGGATTTGCCTTTCACTTTTACATAACACTATTTATGGGTAAACAATTTGTAGTCAACTTTCCCTGTGGCCATTGCACTGGCTGTGACTCGTATTTGATATACAACAGCATTAGGCCAACAGTATGTCGGTTTATTCAACAACAAAAAAATACCTCTGGGTCAACTGTAGTAAGTAAGACTGCAGCAAGGAACAAAATATTTGTACTTTTATCAGAGCAGAGTGAATGAAGAGCTTCTGAAAGAGAGCGTTTCTTTGATATTCAAGCAGAACTTTTTTAACAGGCTCTTTCTCTCATTTTCCTCTTCCTTTTCTGCCAGGGTGAAGCTGGACCCAGGGGAGGCAAAGGACAGGTTTGTAGAATTACACTGCTGCATTAGATATAATCCATTCTGCCTCATTCTACACCAGAGACCAGATCCTCTCAAGCCATCTGAGCTGAGGAACACTACTGAACACGTCATACCATGAAGCCTCCGACATCACACCCGCAGGGTCTAGACATGACAGTAAACCTACTGTGAAATCCATATCACATCAGGCCCTTGAACACCAAGTTCAACATTCACATTTTAAAAGATACATGTCGGCATATTTCCACTATGATTTCTTTGAACACCTATTCTGGAAGGCTTATTCATTTTCTAGTCTCAAGGCAGATATATTGTAGGTTATAACAGACATTTTAAAATAAACCGAGCTCTGTATGCTGTGTTTAGTTATATACAGTTTGTGACCATATTTCTCCTCACGATCATCAGAAAGGCCTCACGGGGGATATCGGTGTCAGAGGCACCGATGGGAAGAAAGGGGGCATGGGACACGTGGGGGCCGCTGGCCCACGGGGATCTCCCGGCGAGGACGGGTTGCCTGGGCAACCGGGAACGCCGGGCTACCCTGGGAAGCCTGTGAGTTCTCCTGAATCCTGGCCTTTCTCTAAAAGCACCCTGTCCGTTTCTCCATACCTTCGCCATCCAGACATCAACCGTCTTACCCATTTGGCCTTATCTGTGTCTTACAGGGGAAGCCTCCCTCTGACGACCACATGATGAAGCTCTGCGGCGATGTGTTGCGGAGTAAGTACCTGTCACCGCCCGCCCAGCGGTAGCTATGCAGTGTCAATAACTAAAGTGCAAATTGAAGTAAGCTGGAAAGCGTGTGGCTCGTTGTTGACTCAGCAGCTTAAAAGACTGTAGGGATTAAACAATACACATATTGAAATGTAAATTGAGAGTAGGGATTGGACTACGCCTTAGAATCCATGTTCAATATAAATATGTATTGGTTAGGGCAGGAAGGTAAAACGGTAACATCCTTACAGCATCATATTACAGTTAATAGCAATATGTTTATCTGGTGCTATTAATATTTTAGCTGCGGTAATACGTGGGCTATTTTTCCAGGTGTACTCAAATAAAGAAGTTTAAATCATGAGACATATGAATGACTGTAAACAATGGTTCCCTTAATACCTTGATTGATTGACTGATTAACATTGATTTGATTGAACCAAATTGTGCTTGGGCCCTCCTCCCAGATCAGCTCCCCCAGCTGCTGCAGACACTAGCCCCTCTCAGCAGATGTGAGCCGTGTGAGACGGTGAAGGGACACCCGGGACAGCCTGGAGCACCAGGACTCAAAGGTTCCTCAGGAACCCCGGGCTATCCCGGTAGAATCGGCTCACCAGGATACCCAGGAACCCCCGGCATGCAGGGGCCCCAGGGAGTCAAAGGTAACACACCTGTACAGAAACCCCAAAGACTCTACTGAGTGTTTGGTAACGCATTAATCTACAGGTTAGGATAAAGGAATTATGACATGGTAACACATATGGAAATAAAACATTACTCCCCTATAATTCACCTATGAACCACGTATGTGTATGGTATTACAGAGATGACTACATTTATATAATTGGTTATAAGGAGCAATGAGCTGAACACCATAGCTAGTCTTGTAAAGCACTTTGCTGGTAATTATTTTATTTCACCTTTATTTAACCAGGTAGGCCAGTTGAGAACAAGTTCTCATTTACAACTGCGACCTGGCCAAGATAAAGCAAAGCAGTTCGACACAAACAACAACACAGAGTTACACATGGAATAAACAAGCGTACAGTCAATAACACAATAGAAAAAAATAGTCTTAAAAAATTCTTATTTTCCACCATAATTTGCAAATAAATTCATTAAAAATCCTGCAATGTGATTTTCTGGATTTTCTTTTCTCATTTTGTCTGTCATAGTTGAAGTGTACCTATGATGAAAATTACAGGCCTCTCTCATCTTTTTAAGTGGGAGAACTTGCACAATTGGTGGCTGACTAAATACTTTTTTGCCCCACTGTACAGTGTGTGCAAATGGCATGAGGAGATAAGGCAATAAATAGGCCATAGTAGCGAAGTAATTACAATTTAGCAAATTAACACTCGAGCAATAGATGTGCAGATGATGATGTGCAAGTAGAAATAGTGGTGTGCAAAAGAGCAAAAAAGATAAATAAAACAATATAGGGATGAGGTAGGTAGATTGGATGGGCTGTGTACAGCTGCAGAGATCGGTTAGCTGCTCAGATAGCTGATGTTTAAAGTTAGTGAGGGAGATATGTCTCCAACTTCAGCGATTTTTTTCAATTCGTTCCAGTCATTGGCAGCAGAGAACTGGAAGGAAAGGCGGCCAAACGAGGTGTTGGCTTTGGGGATGACCAGTGAGATATAGCTGCTGGAGCGCGTGCTACGGGTGGGTGTTATCATGACCAGTGAGCTGAGATAAGGCAGAGCTTTACCTAGCAAAGAGTTATAGATAACCTGGAGCCAGTGCGTCTGGCGACAAATATGTAGAGAGGGCCAGCCGACGAGAGCATACAGGTCGCAGTGGTCGGTGGTATATGGGGCTTTGGTGACAAAACGGATGGCACTGTGATAGACTGCATCCAGTTTGCTGAGTAGAGTGTTGGAGGCTATTTTGTAAATGACATCGCCGAAGTCGAGGATCGGTAGGATAGTCAGTTTTACGAGGGTATGTTTAACAGCATGAGTGAAGGGGGCTTTGATATGAGTCTGGAAGGAGAGTTTACAGTCTAATCAGACACTTAGGTATTTGTAGTTGTCCACATATTCTAAGTCAGAACCGTCCAGAGTAGTGATGCTAGTCGGGCGGGTGCGGGCAGCGATCGGTTGAAGAGCATGCATTTAGTGTTACTAGCATTTAAGAGCAGTTGGAGGCCACGGAAGGAATGTTGTACGGCATTGAAGATTGTTTGGAGGTTTGTTAACACAGTGTCCAAAGAAGAGACAGCGTAGAGGTGGATCAGGGAATCACCCGCAGCAAGAGCGACATTGTTGATATATACAGAGAGAAGAGTCGGCCTGAGAATTGAATTAAATACAATACACTACTGTAAATACATGTTCAATGTATTCACAGCTTCATAGAAAGTGTTACCCACTTGAAGTAACAGTGGAGTATGTTATGTTAGCAGGTGAGCTAGAGTCATGTTGGTTTTATACACAGTATAATGATTAGAAATCATCTTTAGGTGACACTGGACCAAGAGGACTCAAAGGCACCAAAGGAGAGGGTCATCCAGGGTTGCCAGGCCGTACTGGACAGTCAGGTAAGCTAACAGAATGGCGAATTAACCATTGGGCACTAACGATATGCTAGCTGTTGATTAGCCGTACACCTAGGGATTAGCACCTAGGGATTCAGAGATTGAACAGGCTAAAGAGGCTAGTTAGTGGTTAATCATGACTAATTTGCCCCTTCTATCAGCGATTGGAGTCTTTTAAAAAGGTATCCTCCAGAGAGCATAAACTGCTAGCTCGCTTGCTATACCGACACAAATGTTCTTCTAGAGCCTCATATCCCATCACTCCATATGAAACCATCACCAGTGATTATTCTGAAACATGAAAACACACTGCTCGTTCTGTGGAGTCATATCCCCTTATAGTGTTTCTTCTTAATGACGGGCCAGGAGTTCAGGGGCCTCGCGGATCGGATGGCATCGGACGCCCGGGCACTCAGGGGATGCCTGGGAAGTCAGGAAGTCCCGGAATGCCAGGGAAACAGGGGTCATCAGGACTACCAGGAGTGTGTGACATGTCTTCTTGCTACCAGGCCTACAACCTCAGGAATGACCCCTACAGCAAAGGGCCCAACTTCTGAGAGGAAGGGGCCCCTAGAGGGGAGGACGGGCTTCAATGTGGGAGTCAAGATGCAGCGTCATACAGTACTTTAAGACAGTGATGTCCAATCTTTTCGGCAAAGGGGAGTGTTTAGCTGAAGGCTTTTGCTCCAGCCATACACTAACACACCTGAATATGGAATAAAGGTCTGCACCCACACTGGCTCTTTGCATATAAGATTGGACACCTATGCTTAAACGCCCTCTCCTTGTGGACACCCAGACGTTTCACATATTTGTTCTAGCCCTGAACTGGCACACCTGATTCCATTAGTAAAGGGCTTGGTGATAATTGACTAGTTGAATCAGGTGTGCCAGTTTAGGTCTACAACAAATATGTAAAAATACCTATGGTCCCTGAAGAGACGGTTGGGAAACCCTGTTTAAGGCATATGGGAGTCCACTTTGCTGTTCAGTAGAAATATTTGTCCCGATTAACTGAAACTAGGTCTATATTGAGACATATGCGTGGTTTCATATACTGTATGTTTGTAGGTTTCAGGATAAATGATAGAAACCATATGTTTTGGACTTTAATGGTGATTGTCCAAAGAGAATCATCATAGTCCTTGGTACTGTAACGCTACCTCCTTGCTGGACACGAGGCATTACATATAAGTACACCAATGAAAAATGTTTTGTAAAACCAGGGTGTGAAACATATTTTAAAAATGTTATACCATAAGATGTTGTTGTCAAGCCCCCCATATGTAAATATTTTACACCATGTCAAAATGTAAATATGTTGTGGGCTGAGGTAAACACAGAGTAACTGCTAATTAGTACAATAACAGGCTACCTGGATTCAACCACAGAATGTGCTAATATAGTAAGTGCCTGGTGTATTTTACAAGACAACATTGTGAGTATTTCGGCTTAAAATGTATCCCAACTACGAAAACTGTACTGTAGATAATATATTAATTCACCTTGTGCCTTTATAAACCCATACCATAAATGAAATTAAACCTCAGGAACTACTTCAAATGTGTTTTGCATATCTTTGTTAAAACATGTTCTTTGTTTGATACAGCCAAATGATTCATATTGCATTGTCCATACTTCATGTAAAAACATTTATTTTACTTTAAATATCATACTATACCTTAAAATAGTACAGTATACCTCCTGATTTAACTACATGGGTTAGATGATATGCTATACCTCCTGATTTAACTACAGGGGCTAGATGATGTGCTATACCTCCTGATTTAACTACAGGGGCCAGATGTGCTATACTTCCTGATTTAACTACAGGGGCTAGATGTGCTATACCTCCTGATTTAACTACAGGGGCTACATGATGTGCTATACCTCCTGATTTAACTACAGGGGCTAGAAGATGTGCTATACTTCCTGATTTAACTACAGGGGCTACATGATGTGCTATACCTCCTGCTGGCATGTGTATGAATGGTTTAGCTGTTTTGGAGTTTGAGTTTTTTTTACATTTAAAATATTGTAATATATTTTCAGATGTTTTTATGTATTTTATGATATCCAAGTTTCCATCTTTTACATCAACTGTTATGTGGTTATATGATTGGACTGTACTGTATATGGGTGATTCTGCATGAGTGGTGCAAAAAAACATCTAAGTATACAAACGTAGGACATTTATTTACTTCCTGATATGTTCTCATACAATCCAAGGCAATAACAAACATACAGTTACATTTAATATGGTACAAAGTAATTGTTTATACAGCTATTTCTATTCAGAGGTGGCTGTCCCAAACCCTGACTCTTAAACTTCATGTTTGAAAATAAAGCAATTCATGATTTTTGTAATTTTTTAAACACTTATTTCAATAGAACATCTTGAGTTGTTCTATTATTACATTCAATGATACTGATCTAATTAGCAGTTTTGTTTACTTTTAAACGTCTTTCAAAAAAGAAATGCTTTTAATGTCACTACTGAAACACTCACAATAATAGACTAGAATGAATGTGTCTTAATAAGCCAGGGTTTCCCAAACTCGGACCTGGGGCCCCCCCTGTGTGCCCATTTAGTTTTTTTTGCCCTAGCACTACACAGCTGATTCAAATAATCAAAGCCTGATGAAGAGTTGGTTATTTGAATCAGCTGTGTAGTGCTAGAGCAAAAAAACTAAACCCCAGGATTGAATTTGGGAAACACTGCCTTAAACCACAACCCTACAAATATCACCAGGTGATGGGATTGCATCCCTCCAGCATGGCCACATGGTGAGTAGTATGTCTGCAAACATTTTGAAGAAAATTAGTTAGCAAGTTGGTAAATCTTCATGTATTTTTACGAAGTGTCACTACCGAAATATTAATAAATATGTGAAGCAAGGGTTTTTCTTAATTTATTTAACTATTTTCTACATTGTAGAATAATATGGAACACATAAGGAATCATGCAGTAACCAAAAAAGTGTCAAACAAATCAAAATATATTTTAGATTCTTCAAAGTAGCAACCCTTTGCCTTGGTATGCAATCTGGTTTCCGCTCAGGTTATGGATGTGTCACTGCAACCTAAAAGGTCCTCAATGATTTCACCATTGCCCTTGATTCTAAGCACTAGCCGTTCTGGGGGAGGGGGGGGCAGTGCCCCAGTGAAAACAATTTTGGACCCCCTTGTGGCCCCCCTAAATGTGGAGTATGAAATAATTTTTACATAAATTTTTCGTTCTTTGTTTACACCCGTTATTAGATAGTGGCAACGATGATGATTATGAACATGGTCTTTTGCCTGCTAATGCCTGCAATGCAGTGAAGAAAACGATATGACAACAATAACGTCTAATGTAACTGGCCCCTCTAACAGTACGACTGGCCCCAGCTTGGCCCCCCCAGTTGAAATGGTCTAGAACCGCCACTGATTCTAAGCAATGTTGTGCTGCTATTCTTATTGACTTGGCCAAAGCTTTTGATACGGTAGACCATTCCATTCCTGTGGGCCAGCTAAGGAGTATTGGTGTCTCTGAGGGGTCTTTGGCCTGGTTTGCTAACTATCTCTCTCAGAGTGCAGTGTATAAAGTCAGAACATTTGCTGTCTCAGCCACTGCCTGTCACCAAGGGTGTACCCCAAGGCTCGATCCTAGGCTCCACACTCTTCTCAATTGACATCAACAACATAGCTCAGGCAGTAGGAAGCTCTCATCAATTTATATGCAGATAATACAGTCTTATACTCAACTGGCCCCTCCCCGGATTTTGTTTCTTAGTGTCCAACAAGCTTTTTCTGTCCTTAACCTTGTTTTGAACACCTCCAAAACAAAGGTCATGTGGTTTGGTAAGAAGAATGACCCTCTCCCCACAGGTGTGATTACTACCTCTGAGGGTTTAGCGCTTGAGGTAGTCACCTCATACAAGTACTTGGGAGTATGACTAGACTGTACACTGTCCTTCTCTCAGCACATCGATTTGTGCTGAGCACTTCTCTCAAATCTGCAGCCTAAAGTTAAATCTAGACATGGTTTCCTCTATCGTAATCGACTCCTCTTTCACCCCAGCTGCCAAACTAACCTTGATTCAGATGACCATCCTGCCCGTGCTAGATAATGGAGACATAATTTATAGATCAGCAGGTAAGGGTGCTCTCGAGCGGCTAGATGTTCTTTACCATTCGGCAATCAGATTTGACACCTCTTAGATATGTTTAAGTCGGAAAAATAGACATTGCAACTCCCATGTATTAAAATGTAAATTTGTCTGTCAGTGATGTTCATAACATCCCACAGACAAAGGCAGTAAAAGTATTCGGAAGTTTGGATGACTGAGGTTCCCAAGGTAAGCTGCCTGTTACTCAGGTCCAGAAGCTAGGATATGCATATAATTAGATAGAAAACACTCTACAGTTTCTAAAACTGTTAAAATAATGTCTGTGAGTATAACAGAACTGATATGGCGGGTGAAAAACAGAGGAGAATCCATCCGGATTTTTGTTGTTGAGGTCACCACTCATTGAAATGTCTGTCTATGGGAAAATCAAAGGAATACCTTCCAGATTGCTTCCAGTAGATGTCAACAGTCTTTAGAAAGAGTTTCAGGCTTGTTCTTTGAAAAATTAGCTAGAATTTGTAGTTTTTCTAGGTGGCTCCCATTTTGGCTGTAGTATTGTGGTGCGCGTGGATGAGGGCTTCGTTATTTATCTCCGGTAATGAACATACTATTCTCCGTCTTAAATTGTATTGTTTATTTACATATTAGGGTACCTGAGGATTGTTTAGAAACGTTTTTGACTTGTTTGGACGAAGTTTATTGGTAACTTTTGTGATTCCTTTGGGGGAAACCGGTGGATTACTGAATCAAGCGTGTCAACTAAACTGACTTTTTTGGGATATAAAGAAGGACTTTAGCGAAACAAACAACCATTTGTTATGTAGCTGGGACCCTTGGGATTGCAAACAGAGGAAGATCTTCAAAGGTAAGTGATTTATTTTATCGCTATTTCTGACTTTCGTGACGCCTCTGCTTGTTTGGAAAATGTTTGTAATGCTCTTGTACACGGGGCGCTGTCCTCAGATAATCGCATCGTATGCTTTCGCTGTAAATCCTGTTTGAAATCTGACAAAGCGGCTGGATTAACAAGAAGTTAAGCTTTTAAACAATGTAATACTACAATGTAATATTTTTATCAATGTTTAAAATTACGAATTTTGTATTTTGAATTAGGCGCTCTGCAATTTCACCGGATGTTGTCGAGGTGGGGCGCTAGCGGCACGCCTAGCCCAAAAAGGCTCTGTATACCTGCAGCAACACCCACTGGTTGATGCTTATTTATAAAACCTCTTAGGCCTCACGCCCCCCTATCTGAGATATCTACTGCAGCCCTCATCCTCCACATACAACACCCATTCTGCCATTCACATTCTGTTAAAGGTCCCCAAAGCACACACATCCCTGGGTCGCTTGTCTTTTCAGTTCACTGCAGCTAGCGACTGGAACGAGCTGCAACAAACATTCAAACTGGACAGTTGTATCTCAATTTCTTCATTCAAAGACTCAATCATGGACACTCTTACTGAGTTGTGGCTGCTTTGCATGATGTATTGTTATCTCTACCTTCTTGACCTTTGTGCTGTTGTCTGTGCCCAACAATGTTTGTACCCTATTTTGTGCTGCCACCATGTTATGCTGCTGCCATGTTGTGTTGTTACTCTGTTGTTGTCATGTTGTGTTGCTACCATACTGTGTTGTCATGTGTTGCTGCCATGCTATGTTGTCATCTTAGGTCTCTCTTTATGTAGTGTTGTGTTCTCTCTTGTCGTGATGTGATTTGTCCTATATTTTTATTGAATTTATTTGTATTTTTAATTCCAGCCCCCATTCCCACAGGAAGCCTTTTGCCTTTTGGTAGGCCATCATTGTAAATAAGAATTTGTTAACTGACTTGCCTAGTTAAATAAAGGCTAAATAAGAAAATTAAATGACAGCTTTGCAAATTCTTGGCATTCTCTCAACCAGCTTCATGAGGAATTATTTTCCAACAGTCTTGAAGGAGTTCCCACATATGCTGAGCACTTGTTGGCTGCTTTTCCATCACTCTGTGGTCCAACTCATCCAAAACCATCTCAAATGGTTTGAGGTTGGGTGATTGTGGAAAAGGTTAAATAAGAAAATTAAATGACAGCTTTGCAAACTCTTGGCATTCTCTCAACCAGCTCATGAGGAATTATTTTCCCAGGTCATCTGATGCAGCACTCCATCACTCTCCTTCTTGGTCAAATAGCCTTTACACAGCCTGGAGGTGTGTTTTGAATCATTGTCCTGTTGATAAACAAATAATAGTCCCACTAAGCGCAAATCAGATGGGATGGTGTATCACTGCAGAATGCTGTGGTAGCCATGTTTGTTAAGTGTGCCTTGAATTCTAAATAAATCACTGACAATGTCACCAGCAAAGCACCATCACACCACCTCCTCCATGCTTCACGGTGGGAACCACACATGTGGAGATCATCTGTTCACCTACTCTACAAAGACACGGCGGTTGGAACCAAATGTCTCAAATTTGGACTCATCAGACCAAAGGACAGATTTCCACTGGTCTAATGTCCATTGCTCGTGTTTCTTGGCCCAAGCAAGTCTTCTTATTATTGGTGTCCTTTAGTAGTGGTTTCTTTGCAGCAATTCAACTATGAAGACCTGATTCACGCAGTCTCCTCTGAACAGTTGATGTTGATGTGTCTGTTACTTGAACTCTGTGAAGCATTTATTTGGGCTGCAATCTGAGGTGCAGCTAACTGTAATAAACTTATCCTCTGCAGCAGAGGTCATTCTAGATCTTCCTTTCCTGTGGCAGTCCTCATGAGAGCCAGTTTCATCATAGCATTTGATGGTTTTTGCGACAGCACTTGAAGAAACTTTCAAAGTTCTTGAAATGTTCAGAATTGACTGACCTTCCTGTCTTCAAGTAATGGACTGTTGTTTCTCTTTGCTTATTTGAGCTGTTCTTGCCATAATATGGACTTGGTCTTTTAGCAAATAGAGATATCTTCTGAGTGTGCCAAGAGTGTGCAAAGCTGTCATCAAGGCAAAGGGTGGCTACTTTGAAGTATCTCAAATATATAATATATTTTGATTTGTTTAACACTTGTTTGGTTACTACATGGTTCCATATGTGTTATTTCATAGTTTTGATGTTTCACCATTCTACAATGTAGAAAATAGTAAAAATAAAGAAAAACTCTGGAATGAGTATGTGTGTCCAAACTTTTGACTGGTACTGTATATGTTTTCTGGGATGTACATCTGTTTAAATGAAAAAATGCCAGCTATATGTTAGAGAGTCCAAAATAAGTCAAAATTGTCCAAACCGAAACAATTGACGTCATAGAGATATGTAGAGGTCTCATCTTCGTATCTGTGCAGTTATGGCGTCTGTGACACCACAGGCAGCGCCATTTTTTATTTTTTTTTATATATTTTTATTTCACCTTTATTTAACCAGGTAGGCCAGTTGAGAACAAGTTCTCATTTACAACTGCGACCTGGACAAGATAAAGAAAAGCAGTGTGACAAAAACAACAGCACAGTTACACATAAACAAACGTACAGTCAATAACACAAAAGAAAAGAAAAATAGAAAGATCTATGTACAGTGTAAATGTAGAAGAGTAGGGAGGTGGGCAATAAATAGGCCCTAGAGGCGAAAATAATTACAATTTAGCATTAATACTGGATTGATACCATTGAGGCTGTCTCCATTGTAAAGTTGCATGTGCCATGGTCTACCAGCTGAGCTACAGATGACCACCATGTGAGTAGTGGACAAGTGCACACTTCAAGAAAAAGATGCATAGCCACCAGGGGGCCTCCTACCCTCCAAGTGTCCAAACATTGACATCTATTTGGCCCAAATATAAATGTCTATAATGTGCTGTACTGTAATGTACTGTACTCTACTGAAGTTTCTTACAATTGAAGAAAGGGCCCACAGACTCTTGATGTAGTGGTCTTGAGACCACTCAAGACCATGTAATTTGGTATTTAACTTGTCATAGATCTGGATCTTGGGTCCGATGTCCTGGTATAAATCTTGGTCTTGGCTCCTGGATATTACCATAGTCTTTGGTTTACAAACCATAGGCAACCCAATTTGAATAAAAGAGTGCTCTCTAATCATTGGGTGGTCACTTACAACCCATAGGAATCCCCACCCAGTTGACTACTTTTAAATGGTGGAAGCCCTCCATGGCAATGTCTGTACTAAATGAGTTATATCCATCTAGAACACTGGTTCTCAATCCTGGTCTTGGGGACCCAAAGGGGTGCACATTTTTATTTTTGCCCTAGCCACTGCTGACTCAAATTATCAACCCATCAATAGGCTTTGATGATTTGAATCAGGTGTGTAGTGCTAGAGCTAAAACAAAAATGTGCACCCCTTTGGGTTCCCAGGACCAGGATTGAGAACCACTGATAGACTCCTCCATTTATCTCTGAATGACAATTGACAACGAAATGCCTGTTGTTTTGCCAAAATAAAGATAGGTACAAATTATAATTTAAACATCTACCAACATAATTAATTAGATGCACATGTAATTTAATCACATAACACATTTCACATTCATAAAATCAAGATTTAACATTTTAATAGAGATAGAGATGATAAATATCAAAATTCAATTTAAAGGTATATTTTTGGTTAATTTGGTAAGGAAATAAAAATTTAAAAATTAATCTGTAAAAGGTTAATCAAAATCATCACTAAAATGTTGGTCTTCCAGCAGGACAACAACCCCAAACACACATCAAAAGCACCCAGGAATGGTTCCAGAAGAAGCACTGGACTGTTCTAGAGTGGCCAGCAAAGAGTCCAGATCTGAATCACATCCATAACCTATGGCAATAACTGAAAACAGCAGTTGGTGCAGGGCACCCCTCAAACATTGAAGAATTAGAGCAGTTTGCTGCTGAAAAGTGGGCCAAATTACTATCTAGAAATGTGCAGCAAGCTCATTGATGGCTAAAATAAGCATTTGTAGGGATTTATCTTGGCCAAAGGTTGGCAATAATTTTGCCCATGCCATTTGCCTTTATTTTCTAAATATAAATTGTAAGCTTAAGTTAACAAAAATAAAGTTGGTTCTGCAATGTTAAAAATTCATTAACAGGGTGTGGATACCAAATGTTTTCTTCAATTTCAACTGATTTTAGAAGAAATAGAGAATTATTTTAGTAAAGTGCAAGAGTGCAATTATATTTGTATAGTATATATATCCACCTGACATATGTTGGAAGACGTGTGCTGAAAGTAGGATACATAGGACACACACAATGATTTTTTCCCCAACCCCCAATATGCGCCACTTCTGTAGAATAGAAAGATCAAATCTAAAGGCTAGATGACAAAGGTCTGATTCAGAGGATATTATGCATCACACCCGGCTGACACACACACACACACACACACACACACACACACACACACACACACACACACACACACACACACACACACACACACAACTCCCCTGTGTATTTCCTAACCTAGACTGAGTCTTACTTGAAGACAAAGAAACTTTTACATTTACTTGCTGCAAGCAAGCAAACAAGCCAGCCAAAAGTTTCAGGTAAGTCAGCTAAAATTGATATTTTCCTCTCTCAATTTCTGCTGATTTAAATAAGTTGTTTACTGTAAGAGCTGGAAATATTTTGACAGGTTTTGAGTAAACACCAAGCAATGGAAATGGACATGAACTCCTCGATTGGGGAGACAACAGCGGGCTACCCGGACTACAGCTCAGAGACGGACGCTCCGCTCTGCAACAGAGAAACAAATCACAACTTTGGGGTCAAACTCTCTACCTTCTACCTGCTGATTTTCACACTGAGCGTGGTGGGAAACAGCTTGGTCCTCTATATCATCTGCAAGTTCGAGAAACTCAACACGGTGGGGAACATCTTCCTCCTCAACCTGGTGGTGTCGGACCTGGTCTTCATGTCCAGTCTGCCCTTCTGGGCCGTATACCACCACGCGTCCAGCTGGGTCTTTGGCCGGGTCTGGTGTAAGATTGTGGGCAGCGCCTACTTCCTGGGTTTCTACAGCTCGATCCTGTTCCTCACTCTCATGACCTTTGACCGGTACCTGGCAGTGGTCTACGCCGTGCCGTCCACCAGGCTACGTCGGAGGAGCTACGCCCTCGCCTCATCCGCCGCTGTGTGGGGCATCAGCCTCCTGGCGTGCATCAAGCCGTTTCTACTCTACGACCAGGCCGAGCATTACTACCAGGGGTTGGTGTGTGAGGAGGTTGGTATCCCAGAATCGATTGTCTCTGAGGAATTGGAGCTGTCGGGGCCATACCTCCAGTTAGGTTTGTTTTTCCTATTTCCTCTCATTGTTGTTTTTTACTGCTACGTTAGGATTGCCGTGACGGTCATCTCCTCTAGGATGACCAACAAGTACAGGACGGTGAGACTCATATTTGTCATAGTACTGCTGTTCTTTGCATGCTGGACTCCTTATAATGTGGTGGTGATGCTTCAAGCAGCTGAAGTCGACTGTGTGAAACTCCGTAAACTTGACTATGCGCTGCATGTTACTCGTATGGTCACATATCTGTACTTCTGTATCAATCCTGCCTTCTACACCTTTGTGGGGAGAAAATTCCAGAACCACTTCCGGATTCTGCTGCAGAAACATATGCCGTGTTTAAAGAACCATGTCTCAATCAATGGTAGCCGGACACTGTCACATATTAGAAACCCTCAAGTGGGCATGACTAGTCAAACAGATGTTCTGGTATGATATAGGAGCCCTGTGGCACAGGAATGTACATGAATTAATGTCTTGGAGTCTCATATTAGTTAATGAACCTTGAAAAATGTATGTAGCTATTCCACTGTGCCTCTGCCTCTGCATTGCTTACTCTTTGGGGTTTTATGCTGGGTGTCTATAAAGCACTTTGTGACAACTGCTGATGTAAAAAGGGCTTAATAAAATACATTTGGTTGATTGATTGAAAATAAATGTGTTTATACAATGTTAATTGTAGACGTGAGTTACCCCCTTACTATGTAAAGTGTTTGAATACCTCGGTTGGTATAAAGGCTCTCTATAAATACATCATTAATGCTCCATTATTGTACAATTTCAATAAAACGTTATCAAGAACTTGGAGACAAGTCGTGACAGTACAAGTTAAGACATGACTTAATGTGTCATAACAATGTGCAAGTCATTCTTTTCTATATTTACTCTCAGTAAAAAATGTACATTTAGCCTCTGGCTAACATTATCTGGCAGTGCAAAACGTTGCTGTTTGGAAATAAACATTACTCCTGACTCAATATGCAGGGTGAGTAGCTAACTTCCTTCTTCCATCACGCCTACATGTTTGAAAAATGGAGAGAGCCTACCATGTTTCACTAATTGTGTAATAATATATACCAGTTAACAGACACTTTCCTCCAATGAAACATAGTCATGCGTGCATACATTTTTAACATATAGGTTGTCCCGGGAACCAAACTCACCATCTTGGCATTGCAAGCGCCATGCTCTACCAACTCAGCTAGAGAGGACCTCTACACTGTAGGTTTAATTTATCTGATGCCACAGTTAGTTTCAACCTTTTTGGGAGATTCTGCAATGATTGACAGAAGGTGAAAATTAGGACAGAATAGAAAGATAATATCTAAAGGCTAGATGACAAAGGTCTGATTCAGAGGATGTTATGCACACACACACACACACCTCCCCTGTGTATTTCCTAACCTAGGCTGAGTCTTACTTGAAGACAAGAAACTTTTACATTTACTTGCTGCAAGCAAGAACATGTCGGATGAAAAGTAGGCCTGATGAAAACAGACATTTTGTCGGTAACCTTTCCAAATGTCGACAAAATAAAATCCGCTAAAAAAGGTGGGATCTTTTTGTGTCTGCAAAATAACTTTTGCGCGAAAAAGCAGTCAAAACTTTTTTGGGGTGTCTTATTCTGGTGACAGCCAAAAGAAAATGCACATCTTGTTTTTATGCTCAACCGTCCCACAGGGGACCCACCGATCCTGAAGAAGTGTTAAGTGCTTGTAAGTAAGCATTTCACTGTAAGGTGAATACCTGTTGTATTCGGCGCATGTGACAAATAAAATTTGAATAGAGTCTTCAATCCACCATATAAAGAACCCTTAAACTACAGTATCAAATCACTCTACAACCAGGGAGGAAGTTGAGCAAAGAGGAAGCCAGATAGTTATTATTATTTGTAAACTCTGCATCGTTGGGAATGGTTTGTAAGCAAGCATTTCATAGTAAAGTCTACACCAGTTGTGTTCGGCGCATGTGACAAATCAAATGGTATTTGATTTGATTTGAGATAGCTGCCCACTAGGCACAGACGTCAATTCAACATATATTCCACGTTGGTTCAACATAGTTTCATTGAAATTACGTGGAAGCAAAGTTGATTCAACCAGTGGGTGCCCAGTGGGTGGAGACAAGTCAGAGCAGAATATTGACTAAACGTTTTCATCATAAAAGTAAAAACAGCTTTCCTGCACATTCTATACGTTTAGGTAGTCCTTTCCTGCAGTCAACTGACCAAATTGCCCTTTAGTGGCTTCATGGGTGGAATTGTATTAATACTGTATGTGTCATAATTGCATAATTAATAAACATTATTTCTATGTCAAATGGTTTTGTTATATTTTAGTCTTCTGTGATGTACATAAAGTGCAATATTGAGATGCAAACTCAAAATGGACTACATTTCAACTCTTTATCTGACATGGTACAGTTGTCTTCTTTTATGTAAGCCCATAACCATGTGTGTGAGATGTATACATTTGTTTCAAAGTAGATTTGTTTAAGACTACCAAGAAACACTCTGTGTGACCCTGATTTAGCCCACTGCAATAAAAGGTTGGTACTTCTTTCCTTTTAAAGGTTTTTCTGGTTAAATGAATGCTACAGTCTACGCAACACACCATTATTCGTTCCTTATTGTGCTGTGAATAAAAGCCATATAGTTCCTCATGAGAATACTCCCATACACAAGTTTACTGTAGATACCATTTATTTGGTCAATGTTTCAGTCGAAATAACCTTTTTCTAAGACGTCACTTCTGGCAGGCATTGTTCATATAGGCAGAGAGCATATTCAATATAATAACAGAGAGCATTTTCAGTGAGGAGATTATACTGTCTGTTGGGGTTCTTCAGTGGAAAGACAACTCTTGCGTATGTGCATGAGATGTGTGCATGACATGGCTTAGTAATGTCGCAGGTCTACATTGCTGCTGTCTGTATGCAGTCTTCAGTCTGGGAGGACGAGGACATCTAGTGGTGAAGTTTAACATGAAAGGGCCTTTTAAAGATGACAATTAGAACTTAAATGTTAAAAATGTAAAATATTCTATCTACAATAGAGGTAGAGGACATGATTTCTGAATTCTAAAGCAACCCCTTGCACCTAATACAGGCACTTCATGAAGGCCTAGATCTGAAAACATTGCATTAGAATTAGGCATGCCAAAGTAGCAATAGCCTTATCCTTTCCTCTGATAGGCTGGATGGATTTCTCTGACATATTGGATGAACCTGTCTAATCCTTTTAGATCTTCAGAGGTGCATAAGGGAGGGGCTAGAGATTGATTTGAAATTCATCCTGTAAACAATACACCAATGTCCCTGAAATCAACTGCAATTCTTACTGTTCAGAATTCCCAAGTTTTGAGACAAGAAGGTGATGATAGAGAGTTTGTGGCAGATGCGCCATCTATCAATCTCCATGTATCCCTATAAAACAGGCATTTGTTTATGTTCTACAAACTAAGCCATGCTCCTCAATAGCTGAAGCCTGTCAGCCTACTAGCTCCTATGAGCTTTATGTCTTGTGTTTTGTTTGCCGCGAGTGCTATGCTATATAGCCGATGTAGTCTGCTTTAGCTTTGGCCTGCTAATGCAACATGCTAGCAGCCTCCACTATTCACATTGCCATCTCGTTGCTAACTCTGTGCATTGCTTTATTCATTGCTTACACTTACAGTGTCTGTTGTCTGTTAGAGAAGGATGGCAATAGGGATATTTACACTCTGACCTCAGCGCCCATCACTCTGCATTGTTGTTAGTATACCTTTCGGAACAGAACTAGCGTTCATGCACACTTCCCACAGAATATAAGTAAATAGGTGGAGGTGTAAGCAACAACAGATGCAAACACAAGGCCCATCCATCGAGTTTGATTAAAACCTATTCCTCTTGGCCATGAATATAACATTTTCCTACAAGGTCATAACTTTTCTCACCGGTGAAAACGCAAAAGGAGATCTCGATTCACGTTCATGTGGCATTTCATCCTTACTTTTTAATAGAACTGTCAAGCGTCTCGTTTCCTACACTTGTGGGGAATGTGACTTAATTATGGGGTTAGGGGTGCGGGTACAATGCCCTGACTTATGATACCCTGGGGGTCTGTAATACCCATTTTTTAGACAGTGTATATCCAGGTTGGCTGCAGCTTTTGCTGTGTCTCTCCTCTAAGCTGTTTGGGCTCTGAGGCTTTAGATTGGGCTTGGCTTTTTAAGCAAGGCGACTGAGAAATAAGCATACACCTAAGGGTTGTTAAAGCAATTTCCTAACTGCTACCTCTCACTGACGGAGCAGTATAGTATGTTGACTTTTATAAGACTTTACTTTGCCACGACCAAATTCAAACTACACCATCACTGGATGATGCGTCAGACTGCACCAGCACAAGCCCAAAACTCAGAAGGAAAACCATGCAAAACCCATTTCCCCTTGGGGATGATAAACTTTTCTACTACGACAACTACTTCGACTGCTGCCATGGTTTACTTTTCTCCTCTCTGGTATTTTTTGAGTCACCAGTAATATGGCAGACAGCAAAATCAAAGCAAATAAGAAGTGTGCTGCATTGCTGCACATTGCTGAGTGTTGATATGTCCTTGTGTTTACAGTTGGGGGTTTGCACAGTCTGGAATACTTTGTTCTTTCCTATTCGGACATCTCTTCCACTGTCTGTAGTATGCATGTGCACATCCACATTCAAATGAAATGACACACACACACAGTCAGCCCCTCTTTTCTTCTCTCTCTCATCCTCATGAAACCAAGATGTCTACATCTTCCCCTTCATCCTCTTTGTATTGGGCATCACATGTCTACATCTTCCCCTTCATCCTCTTTGTATTGGGCATCACATGTCTACTGCTGTCATTACAGCCTCTCCCTTTGATCTGGTCTCAAGACCCCATTTACCCAGCATACAAATACAGAGGTCCTCTATCCCTCCAGTGCATAGTATAATGGTATTACCATTCAAAGCACATCTCCGTGCATGGCATCATATTGATGGTGCCTGCTATAATACAAAGGCACCGAGAACAAGACATACACTCCCAACTAGCCCCCTCTGGGTACTCAACACAATACACAGACATTGGGCTGTGCATTTTTTAAGGGGTAGAGCAGCTTTAATATTTCAGATAGATTGTAGCTTACATCAATGTAATTGTCTGCATCACTTCCAATCCCCAATATATATATTTTGCTGATATATACACATACATATACAGTGGCAAGAAACAGTATGTGAACCCTTTGGCAATACCTAGATTTCTGCATAAATTGGTCATCAAATGTGATCTGATCTTCATCTAGGTCACAACAATAGACAGTCTCCTTAAACTAATAAACAATTATATGTTCATGTCTTTATTGAACACACCAAATAAACATTCACAGTGCAGGGTGGAAAAAGTATGTGAACCCTTGGATTTAATAACTGGTTGACCCTCCTTTGGCAGCAATAACCTCAACCAAACGTTTTCTGTAGTTGCGGATCAGACCTGCACAACGGTCAGGAGGAATTTTGGACCATTCCTCTTCACAAAACTGTTTCACTTCTGCAATATTCTTGGGATGTCTAGTATAAACTGCTCTCTTGAGGTCATGCCACAGCATCTCAATCGGGTTGAGGTCAGGACTCTGATTGGGCCACTCCAGAAGGCGTATTTTCTTCAGTTGTTGATTTACTTCTGTGCTTTGGGTCATTGTCCTGTTGCATCACCCAACTTCTGTTGAGCGTCAATTGGCGGACAGATTGCCTAACATTCTCCTGCAAAATGTCTTTGTTACGCACGCCTCAAGGAGGGAACCCAACACCCTGCTACAACTCAACGTGGAGTGAAGAGGTATGGGATTGCAGGTGTGGGTAAGGATGACAAAGGCAGAGAATTTTACCATTAATAGGGAATTTATTTCCTTCACACAGTAATTTGGGGAAAAGGGGTTGGACGGAACCAAAGCAAATGGTGTCCTCCCATGAACACCATTCTTGTTTAGTGTTAATATCGTAGACTCGTCAACAGAGATGTTAGCATGTTCCAGAGATTTCTGTAAGTCTTTAGCTGACACTCTAGGATTTTTCTTAACCTCATTGAGCATTTTGCGCTGTGCTCTTGCAGTCATCTTTGCAGGATGGCCACTCCTAGGGAGAGTGGCAACAGTGCTGAACTTTCTCGATTTATAAACAAATTGTCTTACCGTGGATTGATGAACATCAAGGCTTTTAGAGATACTTTTGTAACCCTTTCCAGCTTTCTCAACAATTCTTAATCTTCTGATATCTCTTTTGTTCGCGGCATGGTTCACATCAGGCAATGCTTCTTGTGAATAGCAAACTCAAATTTCTCCAACATCTCCAATCTCGTCTCATTGATTGGACTCCAGGTTAGTTGACTCCTGACTCCAATTAGCTTTTGGAGAAGTCATTAGCCTAGGGGTTCACATACTTTTCCCAACCTAAACTGTGAATGTTTAAATTATGTATTCAATATAGACACGAAAAATACAATAATTTGTGTATTATTAGTTTAAGCACACTATGTTTGTCTATTGTTGTAACTTAGATGAAGATCAGATCAAATTTGATCACCCATTTATGCAGAAATCCAGGTAATTCCAAAGGGTTCGCATACTTTTTCTTGCCACTGTATACGTACATATATATATATACACATATTTTTGTTTTAATATATTTCCTTCATTACCCGCCAACCCTACCACCCCTCCCTCAGTTGGAGCAAACTAGTGAACAACAACGCTTAGGCCTGTATTTCCTGCTTATACATAAATTACTGTATACATTTTATGGACACAGTCTATTTTACAATAGTTTTATTTTGTTTGTTTTTAACTCTTCTCCTTCCTCTACCTTCAACCTCTCCCATATATTTATGATGTCCATCCGGTTTGATTTATATTTGCCATATCTTTCAAACTGCGCTCTTTCCCAAAAGTTCTTAACCTATATCCGTTTTACGGGCACAGTATGTTTTACACGAGTTATCTTGTTGTTATTAGTCACAACGTTCAGCTCCACTCAACTCCTCCCATCAATCTTTTAACACCATCCATATAGGATTTCTATTTGCCATATATATTTCAACTGTGCTGTGATGTTTCACAAAAGTTCTGAACCTTTTGTATTGTCATAGTTTCTACAGATTGTAAATTGAAAATATATTTTTTTGCTAAAAGTATTATTCTATTATTGATCGATTGATTATGACTTTTCAGATCACCCAGTAGTGCTATCTGCAGGGTTAGCTCCAGGTAAATATTGCAATTCGTCAGCCATTCCCGTACCTGTGACCAAAAACAAGGACAGTACCAAAACAAATGATCTAATAATTGTGCCTCCTCGCAGCGAAATCTGCATAGCTGGGAAGATTGTATCCCCTATATAAATAAGATTAGGTTGGTTGCAAGAATTCTGTATAATAGTATTCTTTACATGAACATGCACTAAGAGTTTCAAAGCTTTGGAAAGCACATTACCTAAACCTGTTTCATTACTACCATGTTGACTGCTATCCCTTTAGTTTGTCAAACAGCCTCCTCCTTCCCTAACCATATGAAGACTGCAGGCAGCCAATGCTAGGTACCACTGGGGGGTAGGGGACGTGCCGGCTCCTCAGGCATAGTAATTATCTGTCTGTTTCATTGTTGAATGTGCTGCCGACTGGGGCCTAAGGGAGTGGAACGTCTTTTTTTCAAGAAGTTTCTTGGGAATGTCTTACCTGCTGTTCTGCCTTTGTCCAGAATCACCTCTGCTAAAGGGGATGAGAAGATATTCTGAGACTGACACTCAAGTGAATTGAAGTTAATGATCATTATGTTTAGCCTTTCGTTGTGGATTTGCTGATCATAGAACTGAATTGTTAGACAGATAATTGAGCTCATATTCATTGTAGATTATTTAAGGAATTAATTCGCTGCGTGAAACCTGCACTGTGGAAAACATACATAGTAAAGCAAATTCAAGTTATGTGGCTAACCAGTGTTTACTGTGTGAAACAAGACGTTGATGAATAGATGCATTTTGCAGCACAGGGGCTATATAGGCCAATTTCTCTCCAGCGCAGGATACTTTTCTGACTGAATCTGGGCCTGAAGTGTGACATGTTGAGTGTCCCACAGTAAATATATTCCCTTGTTCATTTAGACTTTGCTGGAATACAGGTGGCACTTGCTCTCATTTTGGCTTTTGCTCTGGTGACAGTCTGAGCTGATAGTGCAAAGACTTTGTTTGCAGCCACCCAACCACTCCACCACCCCCAGCCCTACCACAGTCAAAGCTCACTGAGCTCAGTGCTGTACCACAGGAGGCTGCTGAGTAGAAGATGGCTCATAATAATGTCTGGAATGGTATCAAACACATGGAAACTTGTTCTCCCCAATTAAGGTGCCACCAGCCGTATATAGGGAGTATTGGTGCCTGGCCCCACTTACTATAAAACTCTGTCCTCAGCAATTTACTAGAGGGCCTGAGGGAAAACCCACATTTTCTCAGCTCCTTTGCATTTGCTTTTAAATGACTCTTGCACAACAGTGTGTTGCCTAAACCAACTAGCTGATTCATGACTTTGCTACTTAAAGGCATACATTATCATATTATTTCAGTTATGGACTATCGGATATGAAATTATGTTACATGTTTTCTCAAATGTTAGAATGAAAACCTTTGGATGATAAAATGTAACTTTTTCACCTTGCAAACGGATTGATAACTTGTACAATTCCCTTCCATTCATGATTCCCTTTCATTATGTGCTGAAGGGTCATCGCTACTTGGGAAACACAAGGACAAAGAAGATGAGATTGAAATGGAGGAATTTGGAGAACCATGTGATGCTGCTGCCCCTCAGCTTTTTGACTGGAAGGTAACTGTCAATGATGTTTTATTGATATGTACTATTAGGCCTATATATAAATTAGATCTATGTTTTCTCTCTCCCTCTCTCTCTTTCTCTCTGTCTGCCTGTCTGTAGGACACTGGTGGACTGTCAGCTCTCAGACCTTTGTCAGGAGGACGACACTATAGACATGTCACCTGTGCACCAGGAAGACAATAGCTGCCCCCATGGTGACAAGGATAGGCAGATGGTGGAGAGACTGGACATGCTGCTGAGTCTGCAAACAGGGCTGAGGGACAATCACACCCTCGCCCTCACAGGACACATACACTCACCGGCCAGTTTATTAGGTACACCACCCGTTCACGAAAATGGATCGCTCCTACAGACAGTATAAAGCAGGCTGACAGGCATTGAAGCATTCGGTTACTCTTTCGAGTGAATATTAGAATGGGCAAAACGAGTGACCTAAGTGACTTTGAGCGTGGTATGATTGTCAGTGCCAGGCACGCTGGACCCAGTATCTCAGTATCTCAGTATCTAACGTCCGCCCTCTTGGGCTTTTCAAGCACGACACTGTCTAGGGTTTACCAAGAATGGTGCGACAAACAAAAAACATCCATTCAGCGGCAGACCTGTGGGCAAAAACAGCTTGTTGATGAGAGAGGTTAAATGAGAATAGCAAGAATCATGCAATCTAACAGGCGGGCCATAAACAGACATATAACGGCACAGTGCAACAGTGGTGCGCAGAACGACATCTCGGAATGCACATCTCGTCGATCCTTGTCACGGATAGGCTATTGCAGCAGAAGATCACACCAGGTTCCTCATTAAAAACAAGAAGATGCGGCTTCATTGAGGACATGATCACCAACACTGGACAATTGAGGAGTGGAAAAACATTGCCTGGCCCTACGAATCCCTGTTCCTGTTGCGTCATGGACGTATTCTGCCTGGTGTCAACTGTACAGGCTGGTGGTGTTGGTGTATCGCCGTCCAATCTGCAGCAACTATGTGATGCCATCACGTCAGCATGGACCAACACTCCTGTGGAACATTTCCGACTTGTAGAATCAATTCCCCAGAGAATTTGGGCTGTTCTGGAGTCAAAAGGGGTCTGATGAGCTACACAAAGTACTCAAACATTTGTAAAATAAAACATGAATATATCTTGATTACATGAGTATTCACCCCCCTGAGTTAATAAATGTTAGAAACACATTTGGCAACGATTACAGCTGTGAGTCTTTCTGGGTAAGTCTCTAAGAGCTTTGCACACTTGGATTGTACAATTTTGGCCCATTATTCTTAAAAAGATTATTCAAGCTCTGTCAAGTTGGACAGCCATTTTCAAGTCTTGCCATAGATTTTCAAGCCCGATTTAGGTCAAAACTGTAACTAGGACACTCAGGAACATTCAATGTCATCTTGGTAAGCAAATCCAGTGTATATTTAGCCTTGTGTTTTAGGTTGTTGTCCTGCTGAAAGGTGCATTTGTCTCCTAGTGTATAACAACACAGGGCGAGACCCAGATGCAGACACCGGAGGCAGATGGTTTGAGTCTCCAATATTTATTGAACAACAGGGCAGGCAAGAGGCAGGTTCAGGACAGGCAGAAGTTCATAAACCCGGTCAGAGTCCAGAAAGTGCACAGTGTCTGTTGGAAAGCAGACTGAAATAGATTTTCTTCTAGGATTTTGCCTGTGCCAAAAAAACTCCCTTGCCGAATAACAAGCATACACATAACATGATGCAGCCACCATCATGCTTGAAAATATGAAGAGTGGTACTCAGGTATGTGTTGTGTTGGATTTGCCCCAAACATAACGCTTTGTATTCAGGACATAAAATTAATTTCTTTGCCACATTGTTTTACTGTTTTACTTTAGTGTCTTATTGCAAACAAGATGCATGTTTTGGAATATTTGTTATTTTGTAAAGGCTTCCTTCTTTTCACTGTCAATTAGGTTAGTATTGTGGAGTAACTACAATGTTGTTTTCTCCTATCACAGTCATTAAACTCTGTAATTGTTATAAAGTCACCATTGCCTCATGGTAAAATCCCTGAGTGGTTTCCTTCCTCTCCGGCAACTGAGTTAGGAAAGATGCCTGTATCTTTGTAGTGACTGGATGTATTGATACACCATCCAAAGTG
This sequence comes from Salvelinus fontinalis, assembly GCF_029448725.1. NCBI lineage: Eukaryota > Metazoa > Chordata > Actinopteri > Salmoniformes > Salmonidae > Salvelinus > Salvelinus fontinalis. Next base: position 25,073,635 of record NC_074671.1, on the reverse strand, counting down.
TAATTAATAACTTCACCATGCTTAAAGGGATATTCAATGTCTGCTTTTTTATTTTTACCCATCTACCAATTGGTGCCCTACTTTGAGAGGCATTGGAAAACCTCCCTGGTCTTTCTGGTTGAATCTGTGTTTGAAATTCACTGCTCGACTTAGGGACCTTAATGTTAACTGCATGTGTGGGGGTACAGAGATGAGGTAGCCATTCCAAAATCATGTTAAACACTATTATTGCTCATGCAAGTTATTATGTGACTTGTTAAGCACATTTTTGCGCTTGAACTTATTTAGGCATGCCGTAACAAAGGAGTTCAATACTTACGCACTCCAGACATTTCAGCTTTTCCTTTTGAATTAATATGTAAAAGAATACAATAACAAATACACTTAGTGCATTACATAGTGCATAGGTACTAGTGAAGGGACTCCTAGTCTTCACCCAGTAGTGCAGATTGTCACTGGTCATTTCCCCTTTCTTAATTAGTTCTGATTCTCTGTGTATTAGGCTAGTGGCCTAGTGCAAAATCCAATTATTGTAATTATATGCCTTATTCTTATAATATTTTGTCATTCCAGATCAATTTCAATGACAATATCCCTGAGATAAATGTTGTATATAATGTTATAATTTTGATAGAATAATGTAAGTTGCACTTTGTTTTCAGGTTTGAATGAGACAACGTATTCTCTTATCGTTATTCTTTCAATAAAGTTGAAATTGTATTAATATTATATAACTTATTTGTCTTTCCTTATCAAATGCCATTTGTAATATGTTTTGGTGGATATATATGTTTAATATATTATCAATCAATCAATCAATCAATTTTATTTTATATAGCCCTTCGTACATCAGATAATATCTCGAAGTGCTGTACAGAAACCCAGCCTAAAACCCCAAACAGCTAGAATGGAGGTGTAGAAGCACGGTGGCTAGGAAAAACTCCCTAGAAAGGCCAAAACCTAGGAAGAAACCTAGAGAGGAACCAGGCTATGAGGGGTGGCCAGTCCTCTTCTGGCTGTGCCGGGTGGAGATTATAACAGAACTATGCCAAGATGTTCAAAAATGTTCATAAGTGACAAGCATGGTCAAATAATAATCATGAATAATTTTCAGTTGGCTTTTCATAGCTGATCATTAAGAGTTGAAAAACAACAGGTCTGGGACAGGTGGCGGTTCCATAACCGCAGGCAGAACAGCTGAAACTGGAATAGCAGCAAGGCCAGGCGGACTGGGGACAGCAAGGAGTCACCACGGGCGGCAGTCCCGACGCATGGTCCTAGGGCTCAGGTCCTCCGAGAGAAAGAAAGAGAGAAGGAGAAAATTAGAGAGAGCCAAGATTTTCAAAATGTTCATAAATGACAAGCATGGTCAAATAATAATCAGGAATAAATCTCAGTTGGCTTTTCATAGCCGATCATTAAGAGTTGAAAACAGCAGGTCTGGGACAGGTAGGGGTTCCATAACCGCAGGCAGAAGAGTTGAAACTGGAATAGCAGCAAGGCCAGGCGGACTGGGGGCAGCAAGGAGTCACCACGGCCGGTAGTCCCGACGTATGGTCCTAGGGCTCAGGTCCTCCGAGAGAAAGAGAGAAGGAGAAAATTAGAGAGAGCCAAGATTTTCAAAATGTTCATAAATGACAAGCATGGTCAAATAATAATCAGGAATAAATCTCAGTTGGCTTTTCATAGCCGATCATTAAGAGTTGAAAACAGCAGGTCTGGGACAGGTAGGGGTTTCGTAACCGCAGGCAGAAACAGTTGAAACTGGAATAGCAGCAAGGCCGGGCGGACTGGGGACAGCAAGGTGTCAGCATGCCCGGTAGTCCTGACGTATGGTCCTAGGGCTCAGGTTCTCAGAGAGAAAGAGAGAACGAGAGAATTAGAGAGAGCATACTTAAATTCACACAGGACACTGGATAAGACAGGAGAAGTACTCCAGGTATAACCAACTGACCCTAGCCCCCCGACACATAAACTACTGCAGCATAAATACTGGAGGCTGAGACAGGAGCGGTCAGGAGACACTGTGGCCCCATCCGAAGAAACCCCCGGACAGGGCCAAACAGGAAGGATATAACCCCACCCACTCTGCCAAAGCACAGCCCCCACACCACTAGAGGGATATCCTCAACCACCAACTTACAATCCTGAGACAAGGCCGAGTATAGCCCACAAAGGTCTCCACCACAGCACAACCAAGGGGGGGCGCCAACCCAGACAGGAAGTTCACGTCAGTAACTCAACCCACTCAAGTGACGCACCCCTCCTAGGGACGGCATGAAAGAGCACCAGCAAGCCAGTGACTCAGCCCCAGTAACAGGGTTAGAGGCAGAGAATCCCAGTGGAGAGAGGGGAACCGGCCCTGGAGAGACAGCAAGGGCGGTTCGTTGCTCCAGAGCCTTTCCGTTCACCTTCACACTCCTGGGCCAGACTACACTCAATCATATGACCTACTGAAGAGATAAGTCTTCAGTAAAGACTTAAAGGTTGAGACCGAGTCTGCGTCTCTCACATGGGTAGGCAGACTGTTCCATAAAAATGGAGATCTATAGGAGAAAGCCCTGCCTCCAGCTGTTTGCTTAGAAATTTTAGGGACAATTAGGAGGCCTGCGTCTTGTGACCGTAGCGTACGTGTAGGTATGTACGGCAGGACCAACAGATAAGAAAGTGTCTGATCACAGAACATTCCATAGAATTCTAGAAAAATACCACCGGTCACTAAAATGTCTGTAAATCATTCACAGTAAAAGGTATTACTATTCTGATTTCAGATTATCAATTCTTACAAATAAGGAAGACTCAATAGGCTCTAAGTGTTTCTCTGTCTTCACTAGGAAGTTGTGCTAATGGCAATTGTTTGGGACAAAAGTGTATAAGATACACATTTTCACAGGTGTTATTTCATGACTGATTTGATTGGTGTGGTGCTATTGCATGTCATATAATTTGAAAGGGCTGTTTCTCAGCTTTCAAAATACGCATAATGTTTTCATATATGGTTTTGACACCAGCAAAGTATGCTCATTAATGTACGCAGATGTCATGGTCTCAGTAAATTCAGGAATTCCATAACTCCTACTGATTGATGGACCAATGCCAAGATGCTGATTTACAGTTACAGTTAGCTGGTGTTCTAAAGCCTAGTGTTTCCATTCCCCTTTTAATCAATCAACTAGTGATGGGGGGAAACCATCACCCATCTTTGTACAAAAGGGCACGAGTTGATGGGATTTAAGATTCCACAACAGACGCCTCATGTGGTGCAGCACACGATGTGTGAGCCGCCGAGTGATATGCACCCGGAATTCATCACTATATGTCATAAAACACGAGTCATTACCGCCCATGTCCATATAATCCCCTTATGAAATAATTGCGTCATTAAACATTGGTCTTAACAAGAAGTGGCAACTCGGGCCTGACTGCATGACCGATTCGACTGGAGTCAGTGGGAGACACTAAATGATGGATCAATATTGAGCTATAATAGTGTTGTGTATGGATAGGACACAGCAGGGGGACTGTGAGCGTATAATTACATATGAAAATGTGTAGGCCCCAAAATAAAATCTCCACGCACAGACGATAATTTTTAAAATAATAATAATATACGTTTCCTTGTGTTCGTTTAACCAAAGGCACGAATGGTGCATCATATTAATTGATCTGTTGTTTAACTTCCTGTATTTTTTGTTGTTGTCATGGCTTCGTGACTAAGATGCCCATATAACGCTCCCTAAGACTCGCATAGTATAACACCCAACATTAGATACAACTATGGTGTGTTGACAACTAGCTCACTACATCACCTGTAACACCACACAGCCATGCATCAATTCCTTATTCACCCAAATCCACACACTATAACATAGTTGGGGGCTGGTCTGGGTTCGGGAATTTTAGATAACGTGATACTTTGTTTACTTCTGTAACTTGTAATTTTGGTGTCTGTGTTGTCAGTCTGTGGTATTGGCTATTTGGTGTAACACTTATGGGAACATTTTATAACTCATAGTGAAATAACAAAACAGTTCGTCTCTTAGAAAACATCAATCGTCAAAGATTTCTTAAAATACCAATACAATTCGGCGTTCTTGCGCTCACCTCTGTCAAAACTGAAATTGAAAGCCATTGTGTCCAATTAACCTTTGAAACTTTCTGGAAATGTATTTCAAATTCTGCAATTAGTCTCCACAGCTCCAGGCAGCGCCCCTCTGTCATTCTCACTCCGTCAATAACTGAATGGCTAAACATGTTGAGTAAAAAATCTATGCAAACTGCCACAGTGAAAAATAAACTATGAATGTACTCACTTTTCTCCCCGGATGTTTAATGGCATATTGATTTAGCCTAGGTAAAATTTACTCCGATGTTGTACTGTATTTCTTATTGTTAGCCATTAGCTTTTGTGGGTTTGGTTGGTATTTTGTCTCATGGCACATTTGTTAATTAAATTCCGACAGTGTCATTGCTTTAATGACGTGACAACTGTTGTGCGGTAGGATTCATAGAGGTCAAAGGTCAATCACCGGCACTTTTTCAAATTAGCTCTGTGATTTAATATGTGGCTTTTTTGCAACCATTCATCACTCCAGCATACTGTAAGTTCATGCTAATAACCATTGGTAAACCGTAGAAACACGTATCTGCTGATGAAAAGTCTCTGCTGATGAACGTTTCAGCATTTAACAACTTCGCTAATACGAATGTCATTTCTGACCAAGAACATAGCACATTAAATACTGTATTAAAAGTTTGGTCTGTCTTAAGTGTGCAGAGACTTCTTTCTACAGTTTGTATACAGCATAAGCCTCATCATTCTCTTGCACCTTAGGAACGTTGCTGTTGTGCAGCAGATGCAGCTGGCCGTGTTCTAGACTACCTGTCTTTCATTGTCTCATACTCTCCCTGTCATGAATTACCTCGCCACTATGGCAACTCTTCAGGTCAGTGATCTTCAGGTCAGAAGGATGATGCCGGAGTTTCCGACTTGGAATTCCGACTTGGATGAGCGTTCAAATTTTTTTTCCCCAGTTGGAGCTTGAGATTTCCAAGTCCCCAGTTGTCTTGAACACGGCAATAGTCCTTTCAACTGCATTGGGAGATACCTTAGACAAGCATTACGTCTGTGTACAAAAATAGAAGCCAATCCAACAGAAATACATATAAATCAGGTGGAGTGTTTAAAGTGCTAACTTCTCAAGGTCAGTTAAGAGCAGTGCAGCAGTGCACCGTGGGGCTGTGGGGAGCACATTTCTCCACTACCCTTTTCTCTGCCAGACAGCACCTTTCTGATAGATAGATCAGTCACGCTGCAATGCGCTATACTGCACCCTCCTGCTGGCACCATACCTCCCTCCCAGACCCCCCCCCCCCCCCACACACACACACACACATACACACACTCTGTAGCCAGTCAAACTCCCAGAGAAAAGGGAAGGATGGCGTGGGACTCAGAGGAGAGGTGCAGAGTCTGTCACAGGAAGCCTTGTAGAGTCCAAAGCTTTATGATGCACTACCAATTACACTGCCCCCTTTTTACTTTTATGACCGAAGACATCGGTTGCCTCTGTTTTCACGCCCTGATTAGTATTATGATTCAAGGAAATGGATGAACCGCAGTGTCCAAAAGGGTGCTAGATGTAACAGTGCTGTAATTCCTCAAAAGTCTCATGCATTATGATGCTAACCCATCACTCTCTAACAGGAGGGAGTGCATTCATCTTAGCTGTGACATATTCGTTCTCAGCAAGTACAGAGACATCACTCACGCTTCTCCTATACAGCCCTCTCTCTGCCTATCTGCGAGGCTGTGACAGACATGTTTGATGGGCCATGTATATATATGCATTCGTGAAATGGTAGGTGCTTTGTGTTTGTTTTGCATGGCCACTGATGTGATTGATTTGCATTATAATTACATCGGAGTGGATGGTGACGAGATGATATGTCCTTTTTACAAATTGACGGCTGGTTTCACACGTAGTTATTGTCATTTATTGTACATTTGTACACATTGCGCCATTTTCTTTTAGCTACTGTAACCATGCATTCAGACTTGCTTCGAACTTTGCCTGCTTTGATAGAGTCATAACAGCAAAAATGTACCACCAATTGTACTTCGAAACAGGAAGTACTCTAGAGGTTGACGAAAACCCATACGTAAAGGATGCATTAACTGTGACTGTGAACCCCATTTCTTACCCAGTAAAGGAGGTACAGTAAAACTTTTATGCTTATCTGAACTGAATTACATTTAGCTTTTTGCAATTCGGTTTTTATGAGCACTTGCATTGCACTGCTGTGATCATTCCAATGAAAATGAAGGGTAATTGAATGAATAAATCAAGTGTGAGCACATTGAAGCAGTTTGCACTCAGCATTCACGACACAGACAAACACACACACACACACACACACACACACAGAGAATTTATATATATACATTGTGTGTGTGTGTGTGTGTGTGTGTGTGTGTGTGTGTGTGTGTGTGTGTGTGTGTGTGTGTGTGTGTGTGTGTGTGTGTGTGTGTGTGTGTGTGTGTGTGTGCGTGTGTGTGTGTGTTTATGTCTGTTTGTGTATGAGCTGGTCTAGGAGCTGGGCAAGCATCCTGACATTGATTTATTAATTTGCTTCTTGCAATAACTGAGGATATTGTTAATGGCCCCACCCATAAATCTAAGTTATTACACAAAATTCATAGAGGGAGTGCAGCACTGGGGGAAATTGACATCGTGATGCACGATCTTGACTTTTCCATCGGCGACCTGAGCTGAAGAGCGTGTGGTGAAATTCTCTTTGCTTTGTGAAACCGGCGTAACCAAGTAAGCCGAGTTCAGTCCATCTCCTCACGCTCGCGAGTGTACCGAGCAGCAAATCGAATAGAACCTGGTAAGCCCTGTCTCTTCGGCAACATACATCCCGACGATGAAAAATGTAAATGTCACTTCACGGCAAGTTCCACTTTCCAAAAGGTTACTGCTGAATCTCAATTAATTGAAATGCAAACTGAAATCGAATAAAAAATATATAATAGTATTTGTCACATGAGCCAAATAGAACTGGTGTAGACTTTACAGTGAGGCGCTTGCTTACGAGCCCTTCCCAATGATGCAGAGATAAAAAATTATTATTAAAAAACTAATAACACAAGAGGAATAAAATAAAAAAACACAAGAATGGAGCTATGTACAGGAAGTACCAGTACCAGACAAATGTGCAGAGGTGCGAGGTACTTGAGGTAGATATGTACATGAAGACAGGGTAAAGTGACTAGGCAGAGACTGGGGCAGAGACTTAAGCACAGAAGGGAAAACAAAACCAAAACAGTCGGGAAATAAAACCATCACTTTTCGTCAGTTCCCTTGTATTTCACGTATGAGACATCTTATCCCCACATTACCCAATACTACAAATCAAGGTCATAATTAGTGTGCTAACAAAGGCTAAGAACCATTGCTAGAATCACCCAATCAATCATCTTTTTACTTTTGCTTGGCTTAGCGATCGCCTATCACCGTCCCCTTTAGCTGAAATTCTGCCTGGCCGCTATCTCTGTCACCATGATGAAGTACACAGCTTTGAATTAAAGTTGAGATTGATCTCCTTCAGGTACTATTTTTTCCCTAGGTAATGTATCACACGTTTGACACTCCTCTTTGTCTTGTCTTTGGGGGTAACTGGGCCGTGCTTTGCTCCCCTGTTGTGTTTCAGGGTGTCTGTAGCGGCAGCTCTGCAGTCATTGTTGTTTGCTCATTCCTTCCAGTGTGAGTGGCATATGAGGAAATGGGTCCAGAGAGCATCAAATGCTCTCAAGTCCTCCTGAAATGACAGCATTTGTTTTCCCAGCATCTTAAAGTGCTCTTGAACAGGCCCTTTGTGAACATTGTTTGTGAACATTGTTGTTTAAATTGTGCGTTAGTGCTTTTTGAAGTCATGAATGGATGACTGTTGTCTACCCTTTAGCTGAGTTTCGTCTAGGCCAGGGGTTCCCAAACTGTTTCACTCAAGCCCCCCTTCCAGCAGGGGAACAGCCCCCCTTCCAGCAGGGGAACAGCCCCCCCACCCCCCCTTGTTCACATGCGCCACCTCTAAGAACTGTTCATGACAAAAAACGTTCACACCCCTCTTGTTGGTGGAGAGAACATTTTATAGGTTTAAAGCTTATTTCCTGCAATTCTACACATTTTGCCATGTTTAATGTGTATTCATGTGATATTTGAGTGACTCAAACATTACAACTAAATCTATGGGCTAAAAAACCTAGCTAAAAAATGTTAGCTGACATGGGCTAGTTTATCTGGACATTTCTGACAAAGTATGCAATGACTGACATGACATGATAATTTCAAAATTGCACATTGTGCAGTCTACTATTACATCTTCCAAGAGTAAGTTAAAATACTTTAAAAATAACAGAGACGAAACACGAAGAACACTTGAAATGATTACAAAATAACAAAACGAAAACGTAGACAGACCTGAACTCTGAGAACTTACATGAAACACGAAGAACGCACAAACAGGTACAGACTACAACAAAACGAACGAACGAACAAACCGAAACAGTCCCGTGTGGTGCGCAGACACAGACACGGAAGACAATCACCCACAAACAAACAGTGTGAACAGCCAACCTATATATGATTCTCAATCAGAGGAAAAGTCAAACACCTGTCTCTGATTGAGAACCATATAAGGCTAATTACCAACCACCTAAACATAGAAACACAAAACATAGAATGCCCACCCCAACTCACGCCCTGACCAACTAAACACATACAAAAATAACATAAAACAGGTCAGGAACGTGACAGACTGGGGTTGGTGAGTATGTATCATTAAAGACCACCGAACAGCAGGAAATCCTACCGATTTTGCCTGGGCATTGCCACTACGTGGATAATTGTATCTACAACCCTTAACAACTGTTAACCCTGATTAACATTGGTTAAGTCGTGGACAGCCGAGCAGCAACCTTGGAGTGCATTGGTGACTCAACACACAGTACAGTCGCCACTCCACAATGTTTAAAACATAATTTGTCAGAAAAATCCAAAAAGACAGATGGTAAGCTTTGTACAAAACCCTCCACCAAGCAGAGTTCAAAATCTCTTCCTGAGGGCCATAGGTACCGGCCAGTCTGCCAAATATCATTACCGGATTTCAGCGGAAGCATTTCCAAATCGCAGGCCATGATGTATTCAGTACTGCAGGGCACAGCAGAGGGATAGAAAAACTAAACTGAATCAAGAAAGCCTGGGGTTGTTTGTTCAGTTTCAGTTCCGTTTCAGCGTTGTATGCAACCCTTGTCATTCCAGGAATGATTGAGCCTATGATTAGAGAAATGCTATTTTCAAAGTTAGGGTAAGAGAGCAAGGCATGGGGTTGTGTTGCTTGTATTTCCAATTATCTATGATCATTTTGAACGTTGTCGAGAACTCAACGATAAATCACTACATTGCTAAAGATTCAGACACAACTCCCTCACTGCTCAAATTGTTATCTCTCATGACACAATGAGAAGGGCTCCCAATGCATCATCAGAGGGTGGAATCAGCAAGCAACTCTAGATTACACAATGTTTTCAATTGGCCTCATTTAGCCCGACACTCAAATTCACAAAGTAGTTTTGTACTACATTGTACTTCCTGCACACCATTTGAAGAGTACATTTTTAAAGGAGCCAGAGTCAAGCAATGAACATCTAGCCTGAAATCAATTTAACAATGTTATCCTAGTGGTAAGAAGTCAATGAGCAGTGTAAGCAATGATTCAGGAGCATTAAAATGAGTTAAGTGCATGGCAAACCTCAGATTCATGTTCCGTAATTCATAATGCAATTACAGTATTAGTTCCACTTTAAAAACTTTGTCACGCTACCCAAATTGTGCCGCGACATTATCTACCGCTAAAGGCGACCTGCAACTGCTAAATTATTATCTGTCGAGAGGGTTTATAGAGTTATCAACCTCAATATTATTATTATTCTCTCAATGTCTGTGAAGGACATAGAGTACTTCTTCAGGGTGATCTTTTGATGTCAATTTCTTCCTCACATAACCAGATTTTTATGGTAAAGTGGAATATTCTCAGTGACTGACATACTGTACAGTACCTGGCTTATTAATGAAAATTACATTCGGGACATGTCACCCAATGACAAGTCAGGCCTCCCCTCAAAGAGATCTCTGTGGGTTATAACAATTACTCAGTTTAATAAGATTTATTATTGAGTCTTCTGCAAATACTGTATATCATTGAGTTTAGAGGCCTAAATGAAACCACTGGTGATTACTCATTACTTGCATCATTAGTAGAAGTGTTGGTGATGGTGATGGTGATGGTGAAGGCAGTCCAAATACTATTATTTAGGGAAACAACACAAATACATGTTGAATAACTCAGCTATTTTCTGAAAAGTTTTCGGATCTTGGCTCTCACTTGGAGTTATTGACATCAGCCTGGGAGGGAAAGGAACAGGGCACATTGAGTTACTGATCTATTGGTATAGCCAAGTGCTTATCTGTTCAGCTTAATGGAAGATACAAGCTGCACATTCCCCAAAAGACGGAAAAGGCGAATACAATAACCAAAAAGTGGATTAAAGGGTGTAACCTTTCGAAACCCTTGAGCTAAAAGCCCCCAGGAACACAACTATAATCGTTTGAGATTAAAGCTGCTCTGAGATAAATAGATACAAGAACAGACAAACGCATACTTGTCAGTGGTTTGGTGGAAATTGCACTGGAAAAATACAAAGGCAACACAGGTATGTAGGCAGTTATTTTTTCTATATCTCTCTGAGTAAAGCCACTTGAGGGACACTTAGGCTTTGGCTAACCTAGAGAGGTCGAGTTGAAGGTGAATGTGGATTGAGACCAATGAGTTATATTTACACTAGATGACTAACAAGGGGCACTGTTTTAAAGCCATGGCACCTCCATCTTGGCACTATTAATGTCCACATCTGTTTTTGCCACGTTTATTATATTACAGGCACCTTAATGCATACTTTTAAAGTATATGTGAGGTAAACATTTAAGAAATCAACAGATATATAAAAATTAAAGGACTATTGTTATTGTCCCCACTACAACAAAAAGTACTTAAATACATATCATTTATCCTTGAAACAGTTCAATTGAAATTGAATTTAAATGTTTCATGGAAAGAATTACGTGTATTTTAGGCCTTATGTTTACCTGCAATTGTTCCTTATTGTAGGCTACTACCACTTTTAGTCTTAATCTTTACTACACTACTCACTGTTCAGCACATGACCTCACATGTGAATCCTTAAAGAGATGGGTGGGGCTGGCTTTAAGAGGGTGTGAACAATGCTGAATGGGTGTAGACAAAGGAGAGCTCTCCAGTCGGTAACAAAACTTTCAAAGGCCCTTTTCTCAAAAGTGAGTTTACAAGTTGATCAACTTTCAAAGCAGAATTACTTTCCCATTGTTCCTTAATTGCAGTGTATGATATACCATTTTGTAGCTCTGAGTCTCTACTTTTATCCAATGTATTTTTATTTTTTTAAATGCTAATTTTGCTACATAAGACCGATTTGAGCTGGTCAGTCACAAATGCTGTAGAGTTCCATTCATTCAATAGAGGACTGCTCCATCTGGGGATTGCCAATACGGCTGACCGGTGGCTTTAAAGCCTCTCATAGGCCAATACACAGCATCAGCAATCCAAGGTTTATATACACTATTGGCCGAAACCCTTCCTGTCTTTTCAGGTTCTGGGCTATTGCTCAGAAAAAGCAAAAATCATGTTGAAAAACCCCCTGATAACACTGTGTTGAAAAGGATTCAAATGACAAAACCTGGCCTTCATCATTTCCCCCTCAAAAGCTTTTTGCTGTCAGACCTGGCCTTGTTTGTCACATAAAAAGTGCCTCTAACTTTTGCGGCACTTTAGAAAAGATGGATTCACAGAGGACCATGGATAGTGGAAGGTAAAAGCTGCTGCAGTGGGCCACTGCTGCGATGGTAATGTATTTACTCTGCCCTGCCGTGCCGCCATTTCCCTAATGTGCAAGGTAGAGCCCAAAATGTCTAAGTAAACCTTTGGGCTTAAGTGAATGTTGCCAAAGGGGCTCCTTCTCTGTGGGAAACACCATTATAGCCAGCGATGCATAAGAGGAGCTGGAGAGTGTCTTAGGGAAACTCAACAAATACTAAGAGTGCATGGTGCTACTTCCTGTATGTGGCAGCTGCATCTATGCCCCATCTACACACCAGTACAGGAGTATTGGGTTCAGAAAAGGTGAAAGAGGTGTACTGAAAACAGTATGAATGTCATGTGAGTCTTGGGGTACAATACAAACATGGGGATGATGGGGTTATGAAATATGATGGAAATGTATTGAAAATACCTACCCTTGTGCATATGGAGCAGCATTGAAAGAACAGACAGAGAAAGCTTGTTATGGCCTCTGTTCTCTTAGCTCTGATCCAACTTTAATTACATTGAAACTGACCCTTTGCCTCTGTGTAATGAACTGGAGCGTAGCTCGAAGCGCACAATTAACCATGATCAATACATAATTCATGTTGGAACATGGTAAAATATGGCGTATTTGCCAAGTTAGAGGCTGGGTTTGTGTGGCATCCACAGCCATTTGAAGGCTGTGGTATGCTTGAGATGAACCTGATGGGAGAAATATTCTCTGACATGTCTGTGTCTGAGGCAGTCCTAGATGCTAGAACACACTGTGTATATGAGTCATTAAAATTGTCGATGGTATCCCTGATGCCAGGCAAAAGGTTTAATTAATCCCAGCAGTGAGACCTGGAGTTGTCAAGCATATCTGAAGATCTGGAGTTCAATTTTACGTGTCCCATCTATGCTACAAGAGACCCTTGTACAATTTGATAGTAAATAGAAGGCCCCATTTGGGTGTCATATATTGCAATCCTTTTTATATGCACTCTTCAATTCTAGTAATGTGAGTGCTCACTCAGATAAGGACGTACAACTCATTTAAAAATGCACATAAGGCTTGATGGTGCCATTTTCCCCTTTGCGTCGGGGGTAAAAAAGAGATGAAATGTATGTATTTCAGTAGGCCTTGTGTGTCGGCTCTACTTGGCTTTTATCCCACAGCGATAGACGCGGTGAAACATTGGGATCAGGTCTGAACTGTGGCATGAAGCTGTAATTATTAGTGATCCATCATCAGTGGATATATACTTTGCATTTGGGAAGGAGTTAGGCAAAGCAAACATTCAAAAAAAATACTTCCGATAGCAATGATAGGGAGAATAGAGAGAATATTAGATTCTGTTTTAGTTGCTCACCAGAAGGGGAAGTCATTAGCATTAAGACAAATGATTATTTAGCCTGATGTTTCATTGTGGGAACACTTGGAGCGGCTTTATACGCAGCCCCTAATGAAGCAGTGCATCAATTCGTTTCCAAGTCCAGGCTGCTACATAGATGTGAAGGGAGACCCAAACTTCATAGCTCTGCTATGACTTGCACCAGCATGCACTGTCAGTCAATGGTAGAACCCATTTATTCGTTTTAAATCATTGAATATATAATAGTCCTGTTGGTACACATGACACTTGAGGACACACGTTCCTCTGAAAAAGCACAAGTTTCAGTATATTTTCCCGGCGCCCATTGTGGTGATTGAGGGGAATCCCAGAGAAAAGGGGAAGAAGGCTCACCAGGTGGGAAGATTAAATCATACAATGTATGTTGGTGGTCACATTTTGATGAGGGCTGCAACCCCTGCAGAAAAAGCGAACACAGGTTACAAATAACATGAATAGACACTGCAATAGATAACATTGACTAATACCACGTGCTGCCGGAGGGGGATGAACTACCGCGCTCTATGATCAAACATTTATCGACTTCTCTCTCTCACCGGGGAATAAGCCGCTTCTCTTGCTCGCCCATTACTCCAAAACCCAGACCTTGGGCTTACCGCCGCGGCATATTTCAACAGACCTGATCATATTTTACTACTTAACGTTGTAGCACGATTTCCATAGCATAATTGCCTCAGTGGGTAACCTCATCAGTCGCCCGTTCTGCCCCTGTGAGCCCCAGCAGCATGGCATGGATCATTCCTGCCAGAGTGAGCACCGGGCCTGGCATCAGTATGTGCCACACGTCGTCCCATGCGGGCCTTTTAAGGTGACAGTCTCAGCGTATCTCTGGCTCCTTCTCTTCTTCACTTCCTTAATTTATGCCCTGCTCTGGCGTTTGCTCAGCAGGAGTCTCAATATATCCTTTTACCGCTCAGAGTAAACACAGGAAAATGGATGCGTTTTTCCTTGTGCACACATTATCTAACCCTCCTCATGAATTAATTTTAAATGCCCTGGCTAAACTACATGGAGAAATGTAATAAGAAACCAGGTGTGAATCATAAAAAAAGGTATGGCCCAGAGATATGAATCAAATGCAGCATGATGTATTCTGGCACATATCATCATATTTGGAATGTTGCAAGAGCATAAATCTCACTGTAACATGGAAGAAATGTATGCTGCTCATCCCCTGATAACCGCACCATCATTCCATGCCTCGCTGCAGATAAGATCTTCAAACAACTACATATACAGCTGACCTGTCAGCGCTCCCTCAACTTGACTTCATCTTGAATTATTATAGCTCCGGAGCCATTCGAGGCTCAGAGGAATACATTTGATCGAATGGTCTGAACTCAGACCCTGGTTAATAGATGTAATATGGAATGAAAGAGTACAGGGTTGGTTGAGTTGAACATATCTCACAATGGATGCGACATAAAATAGTTTAAAAGACACAAAAATACATACTGTGACACTGACCCTTTTGGAGCTATTGATGTAAGGATACGTGTGGTGGAACTGTACCTTGAATTCTGGTAAAAGGACTTCACAATGAAGACTTTACCAAAGCCTATAGCGGTGCTGCTATTGTAGTCATGTATGAAATGTCACAATTGGACAAAGCAGCCTTCAAGTAGTTCATACAAATGCCATAAAATACTTCCTGTTTTTTGTATTTTGTTCTTACATGGTGTCACGCCCTGGCCTTAGTATTATTGGTTTTCTTTATTATTTTAGTTAGGTCAGGGTGTGACATGGGGAATGTTTTTGTTTTGTTGGTTTTGGGTGTTGTTTATGGTAAAGGGGTTGTGTATAGTATATGGGTTTGTGTGGAGTACAGGTTTCTAGTATTGTCTATGTATGTTTAGTTGTCTAGGAGAGTCTATGGTTACCTGAATGAGTTCCCAATTAGAGACAGCTGATTTCGGTTGTCTCTGATTGGGAGCCTTATTTAGGGTAGCCATAGGCTCTCATTGGTTGTGGGTAATTGTCTATGTAGAACGTTTGTAGCCTGTATGTATGTGCACAACGGTTGTAGCTTCACGGTCGTTTTGTTGTTTTGTTAAAGTGTTTTTGTGTCGTGTTCATCTTCGTGTTGTTAAATAAAAGAAGATGGCTTATTTTCCAACTGCTGCATTTTGGTCCGTCAATCCGCCACACGATCGTGACAGAATTACTCACCATAGGACCAAGCGGCATGACCAGCGGCAACAGGAGCAATACAAGGATTTATGGACATGGGAGGAAATTTTAGACCGGGAGGTACCAGGAGAATATAACCGCCCCAAAGCTGAGCTGGAGGCAGCGAAAGCAGAGAGGCGGCGATATGAGGAGCTAGCTCGGAGGCAGGAAAAGGAACCTACAAAGGATCTGGGTTACACTACGTGGGAGGAGATCGACAGGTGGGCGATCAACCCAGGGAGAGTGCCGGAGCCCGCCTGGGATTCTCTGGCGCAGTGCGAGGAGGGATACCGGCGAATGGAGGCAGCACGACGAAGCGGTAGGAAGCCTGTGGGAAAACCCAAAAAATTTCTTTGGGGGGGGCTTAAAGGGAGAGTGGCGAAGTCAGGTAGGAAACCTGCGCCTACTCCCTGTAATTACCGTGGAGAGCGAGAGTACGGGCAGACACCGTGTTACGCAGTAGAGCGCACGGTGTCTCCTGTACGTGTGCATAGCCCGGTGCGGGTTATTCCACCTCCCCGCACTGGCAGGGCTAGATTGAGTATTGAGCCGGATGTCATGAAGCCGGCCCTACATATCTGGCCACCAGTGCGTCTCCTCGGGCCGGTTTACATGGCACCAGCCTTACGCATGGTGTCCCCGGTTCGCCTACATAGCCCGGTGCGGGTTATTCCACCTCCCCGCACTGGTCGGGCAACGGGGAGCATTCAACCAGGTAAGGTTGGTCAGGCTCAATGCTCAAGGGAGCCAATACGCCTGCACGGTCCGGTATTTCCGGCGCCACCTCCCCGCCCCAGTTCAGTGCCACCAGTGCCTACACCACGTAACAGGCTTCCAGTGTGTCTCCAGAGCCCTGTTCCTCCTCCACGCACTCGTCCTATGGTGCGTGTCTCCAGCCCGGTATCACCAATTCCGGCACCACGCACTAAGCCTTTTGTGCGTCTCCAGAGTCCTGTGCATCCTGTTGCTGCTCCCCGCATTAGCCCTGAGATGCGTGTCCCCAGTCCGGTACCACCAGTTCCGGCCCCACGCACTAGGCCTAATGTGCGTCCCCAGGGTCCAGTATGCCCTGTTCCTGCTCCCCGCACTAGCCCTGAGATGCGTGTCCCCAGCCCGGTGCCACCAGTCCCGGCACCACGCACCAGGCCTACAGTGCGCCTCAGCCGGCAGGAGTCTGCCGTCTGCACAGCGATGACTGAACTGCTCGTCTCCCCAGCGCCATCTGAGCCATCCGTCTCCCCAGCGCCATCTGAGCCATCTGTCTCCCCAGCGCCATCTGAGCCATCCGTCTGCAATGAGCCTGCAAAGCCGCCCGTCTGCCATGAGCCTGCAAAGCCGCCCGTCTGCCATGAGCCCACTGAGCCGTCCGCCAGACAGGAGCCGCTAGAGCCGCCAGCCAGACAGGAGCCGCTAGAGCCGTCCGTCAGACAGGATCTGCCAGAGCCGCCAACCAGACAGGATCTGCCAGAGCCGCCAACCAGACAGGATCTGCCAGAGCCGCCAACCAGACAGGATCTGCCAGAGCCGCCAACCAGACAGGATCTGCCAGAGCCGCCAACCAGACAGGATCTGCCAGATCAGTCAGCCAGCCATGAGCAGCCAGATCCGTCAGCCAGCCATGAGCAGCCAGATCCGTCAGCCAGCCATGAGCAGCCAGATCCGTCAGCTAGCCATGAGCAGCCAGATCCGTCAGCTAGCCATGAGCAGCCAGATCCGTCAGCTAGCCATGAGCAGCCAGATCCGTCAGCTAGCCATGAGCAGCCAGATCCGTCAGCTAGCCATGAGCAGCCAGATCCGTCAGCCAGCCATGGGCCATCCCTCAGTCCGGAGCTGCCATTCCTCAGTCCGGAGCTGCCATTCCTCAGTCCGGAGCTGCCCCTTACCCTGGTGCTGCCCCTTACCCTGGTGCTGCCCCTTACCCTGGTACTGTCCCTGACCCTAGTACTGCCCCTGACCCTGGTACTGCCTCTTACCCTGGTACTGCCCCTTAGTCCGGAACTGCCCCTGAATGCAATGGGGTTAAGGTGGAGGGGGGTCGTTTGGAGGAAGCCTAGGAGGTGTTTAGGTACTGTGGTGACGTGGGGACCGCGACCAGAGCCGGAGCCGCCACCGTGGATGGAAGCCCACCCAGACCCTCCCCTAGACTGTGTATGGTGCGCCCGGAGTTCGCGCCTCAAGGGGGGGGTTATGTCACGCCCTGGCCTTAGTATTATTGGTTTTCTTTATTATTTTAGTTAGGTCAGGGTGTGACATGGGGAATGTTTTTGTTTTGTTGGTTTTGGGTGTTGTTTATGGTAAAGGGGTTGTGTATAGTATATGGGTTTGTGTGGAGTACAGGTTTCTAGTATTGTCTATGTATGTTTAGTTGTCTAGGAGAGTCTATGGTTACCTGAATGAGTTCCCAATTAGAGACAGCTGATTTCGGTTGTCTCTGATTGGGAGCCTTATTTAGGGTAGCCATAGGCTCTCATTGGTTGTGGGTAATTGTCTATGTAGAACGTTTGTAGCCTGTATGTATGTGCACAACGGTTGTAGCTTCACGGTCGTTTTGTTGTTTTGTTAAAGTGTTTTTGTGTCGTGTTCATCTTCGTGTTGTTAAATAAAAGAAGATGGCTTATTTTCCAACTGCTGCATTTTGGTCCGTCAATCCGCCACACGATCGTGACACATGGAAGCAATGGAGAGCCACTGTCATGAATTTATAAATGCTCAAAGCTTTGACAAGATAGAATACAGTGAGGACATTTCAAAAGTGTGGGTCAATCGTTTCAGCAATTCGTAATTGCCAATATTGCATTTGCCTGTATCTGTACGTTTTATTGAGGCAAAGGTACCGTAGACTCGACTCAATCAAGGGGATTGATGAATGTTTTCAACAGTTTTTTGTTGTTGCATTTATGCATGTTTTTATGTATTTATTTTTAAACCTTTGCTATTGACATTTGATATCTTCTTAGAATGTAATCTTATGTCTGGTCAGGTCTAAGATAGCCCTAAGATCTACTACATTAAGTCTGCATTTATGGTCAAGAGTTCATGTTCCTTCTACAGTCAGTATGTTGTACATCTATTTGGGTGTAGCATTAGATGCATGGTCACTCATTAGCAGAAGTCTTCTGCATATTAAGAGGGAGGATTTCATGACTTCATAAGATTTATGAATTCCCTTGTAACCGATAAGTATGGAGACCCTGTTCTTTCAATCTGTCTTTCATGTATAGGATCAAATACTTTCAATTTTAGAGGGTAAAAAGTTATGCATCTATAAAACTTTCGCTTTGATGAGCTTAATTTATCTCAGAGAGGAGGACATTAAAAGAGTTTGAATGTCATAATACTTTGCCCTTCCACTTGACAATCTAGGCCTATCTGGACATTTCTCCTGCATTCTGGGCATTAACTGATAGCTAATTTTTTGGGGTGATTTAAGGCTCCTCACCAAGTGCCTTGAATCACAAATTAATCTCCGATGACTGAAATTCCATTAAAGTTTGATCGTTATTGCTGTATTATTTAATGCGGCGAGCGCATTCACCTTCAATGTAGCACCCCTTTGATGTCCTTACATTCAATATCCCCCCCAGATCTAACATGTATATTTTCAAGGATCTTCCTATGAATTGTGCAATCATTATCATCATAATTCTAGGACTTTGACATAAAAGTGTCCGGTGAACATCTCTAAATAAAAGTGACGGGCTAGCTAAACATTTTTGTTTAATAATTGATACCTCTTTGTGAAGTTACAGCTCTAAGCGGGCCACATTTACTGTAAGTAAGTAGTCCAGAGTAACACTATGTAATAGCAATAAGTATGGCAATCCTAAGACAGTGGTTTTCAAACCACTCCTTTAGGGACACCCAGCTGTTCCATGTATTTGATCTATTTAGAGCTATGACACCTGATTCAACTTGTCAACTAATTATCAAGACCTTGATGAATTAGCTCAGGACTACGACAGCAATTGTGAAACATCTGGGGGTCCCCCGAGGAGAGGTTTGAAACCAACTGGCCTAAGATATCTACTGTACTGTAGCGGGTGTCTACAAATTTGCATTGTACAGTCTAACAGTCTCTTATTATCAAGGGATACTGATAAAGAACAAAGCATTGCTCCTTAGAGGACCTCGTCACAGCTTCGTCATGATGGAGTCCTATTATTGGGTGCATGAATGGAGGAGGATGAAGTTGCCCCTGTACGTCCCCTTTGGATTTGGAGTGTGTAAGCTGATCCTAGATCTGTTCTGTGCCTAAGGGGGCAATTTCTACCCGGACCTGCTTGGATGAACTTAGGCAGAAGGTATATGGGGAGTACTGGTGTCTATTCAAAAGACAGGCAGGTTAGTGTATCTGGCATAGTGTCTGACCTTTATTGCTCTCTCTTTGGCATTTATGACAGAGCTGTAAAGGTTATCCACCCTGCCAGCGTTTCACAGACAAGCAAGAGGCTTCCTGGGACCCGAGCAAGAAGGAGGTTTCCAAGAAAGACCAGCACTAGTATACCATTCATCTAGGATTCCACGCATGAGAATGAGAGATAGGGAAGGATAAGTGTTTCTAGCTAATAGATCAATTATAGACTGTCATTATCTGTAATTATTAGCACTTGCTGCGCTGTAAGGTAGCATTATACTCCTGTAAGTCATGCTTGTAATAATCTCTTGTGGATAAATTCACGTGTAAACGGCGACTTTGTACAAAGTTTACTTCTGGGTAACCAAGATTATGCTTGTAATAGTTAATTCTCAAAAAACAGTAATTTTCACAATCAATGTTTACGTCATCAAAATGCAGAGGATAAAAAAATGTGTAACACTTCCTTCCGTATGTTCCAATGTGACGAAGACACATGCATAGGCATGTCTTAACTGTGAGGCCAATGACAGGCATTAATCAATAAAGCATTGGTGACAGTGTGTCGCGTGGCACCTGTCGTGCCCTATAATCATAGTTACATGACTCCTTTATTCACTGCACAATATCACTTGATCTTTTCAGAAGAAGTAAAAATTCTACACCTTCAAAGTGAGTATGCACAGAGCAACTCAAAGGAAGGAAAAACAAGCAGATAGATCTATAGTTTTGACGTTCATCAGATTGGTGCTGGCTGGACGAAAAATAAAAACACCCTTCTCACTCTAGAGAGGCACCAATCCTGGCCTTATCTCGTCTATGGCACTGCGAGATGAAACGTCCCAATATGCTTTCATCAATGCGGGTGTGTTTTTTTAGGAAGGGACCTCTTACTATAAAAACCTCGGAGGGTATTTTCGGTTCTGGCTGCAGAGAAAGTGCAGTGAACCCCTGTAGCATCAGAGAGAGGATGTGTTTGTAGTAAGCCATCAAGCAAGCTGAATAATGACGGGTCAGGCTTTTCTGCGGAGCGATGTCAGGCCTTTCAGTCATGGGATAGAGGAAGCTCCCTGAAGAGCAGACTTCTCATCCTGAACTGGGGGAAGAACTAGAGTGGTGAATCATACTGTGGGAACACAGAGAAAATATGTTATTCATTGACAGTACATGGATGAGTAGGTAGGTGCAATTGTTTTTGACCGTATGGCTAGGACATGAATGAAGATGCTTGCTACTGTAGACACACTGCAGTTTACCCAGCCAGTTACGTTAAAACAGGGAAAATATGTCATGTTAAAATGCTTGACTCAGTGCAATGCCCTTGTGTTGAAGATGACCAAGACAGCTTTGCTAACATGATATGGAAATATTCATTTTACTTGAATGAACTGAAGACCATGTTTCATCGAAATGTTCTGACTTTTTTTTTTTTTTTTTTACCTTAATAGGAAATGTCTACAGAAGGTGCAATGTCTGAAGAGCTGTTCTCACTGGGTAAAATGGCCTAGGCTAAAGTTTAGTAGCGACAGAGTTGACAGAGTGAATATTGATAGCTGGTAGACAGAGAGCTGAGGGCAGCATGCATAATCATTTCTCCTCCAGTGCCATTGCACAGACTTTTAAGCCTAACCAATACAAAAACACAGTGCTGTTTAGTGTTTTAGTGATTTCTTTTGGGGATTCTCGGGCAATGTTTCTTTTCATGCACTCGAAACAGCTGATAAAATATTTTACTTGTTTCATTTAGCTTTTCCCCATGTCAATTGTTTACTTAAAAGCGTACGGTGCTCGTTGCTAGTAACAATATGAAGACTGTTGTTTTGAAATGGAGACACCCACATCAGACTTACATGAAAGAGGGCAACTTTGCATTGGGGAAGAACTATGGCGCTGGTTCAAAACAATGAATTATGCATGAAATGTTTAAAGAAACGCTTTTAGTTTAAGTGTTTCGAGAGTATTGGTAATAGTCTCAGTGACTGTGCCCTTGTTGCAGATTTTTCTTTGAACCATGAGATGCCACAAACACTTTGGGATTAACATGCCTGAAAGATTTCCCCATTTTGTGTTGATTCCATCAAGTGGAGCCTCACAACACAGTTGGAACCACTTTTAACGTCCTGCATGTGATGTCTCTATTTAGTTGTAAGGTGCACAGTGTATAAGTTGCTGACTGCAGAACAACCAGTGGCTCCACTGTGTGCACTGTACATAATCATCCAGTTTATCAGATTTTGGTGCCCAAAATCACTCTCACGTCTTGTTGGGAGCCACACAAAGTTCTAGTATCATTAACGTTAATGTCAAAGTCTACTTCTTAGTGCATCACCACTGACTGTTATTGTTGTCTTTGAATCTCAGCTACTTGTCCCCAAATGGATTCAAAACAGGACTCAAAACCAGAATCAGCAGATATCAAATTAAAAGTTCTTCCAGAATGAAAATTATTTGTAACCTACTGCAAACTTCATAAAGATTTAGGAAAACAAAAAAGTATCTTGCGAAAAGCTACATACCATAAAAAACCTTGACTTTCACAGCCTTTCTTTAATGCCTACAACACATGCTTTCATATGCCGCCTTGAGATAGATCACACAGAGTCAGAATCTCATTTTGTCTCCTCTTTTATCTGAAGTACAATATCAACTACAAGGAGAACATGAAAGAAGAACAAGCACAGAAGTTCCAGAACAACAAATGTGGACACAAAACAACACATTCACAGAGCTGAAGTTTCATGTTTCAAATGTGAGGCCACCTGTGATCTCTCCTCTCTGTGCTATACTGTACGTCACAGTCAGCATTCAAAATGCTCTCTTAATTTACTAATTTCCGGGCCTTAGCGGAACAGCACATTTGATGAATCTAATGGAAAGAAACATCAAAATGCACCCACAAACAAAAACAAACCCGCTACCATATTTTACTTTTATTTAACCTTTATTTAGAAAAGGCTTTCAAGAAACAATTATGTGACTATGTATTAGTCCTCATTTTAAGTGATTACAAAACCGTCAATGGATATGACCTTGATAATACTTCAGTTTACGTAGAATATTTGGCAGAAGTAGTTGAAGGCATAAATGATGGTTCAAATAGATACCATGAGACAAGACAGTTGTAGAGCAAAGATTGATTGATCTGAACTCCCTAGCTTTGGAACTCAGTCAGCCTGCTATAAGATTCAACATGTCAATCCTTCCCGAAAGACTGACAGACGAGACAGTTTCATCCAACCAATTCCATTAGCTTGCTAGCTAGCTCGATAACTTTAACTGACAATGTTCGCAAGCAATAAATGAGGTGATCTGGTTTGCTAGAGAGCTGGTTATAGCTAGCTCACTTAAGCTAGAGCGTGCATTCACAATGTTTACTCTGAGCTGCACTATAGAACACAATTCTGTTCTTTCAAGATGTTTTGGCTCGTTTCATGGTGATCGTTTGATCAGGTCGGCTTTAAGATGTCTTGCAACTTGCAGACGAAATCCTCACATTGCCCAGTAAACTTTAGACCAACAGACTACAATCCACTTGATTTGAACTAGACCATTGATCTCACATCTTCAGTTTGAGAAGTTTGCTCGGTCTCTTGACAACAGCACAACAAGTTGGACCATGTGGTACTGCCATTGATTATGCCTCAAATCAGAAGACCTAGATCTCTATCTGGGAAAAATAATCAATGTAACCAATAACCATAATATATTTATTTAGGATACATATTGCAGAATTCATCAATAGAGCTGATTTTTCTGTTGAGAGCTTAAAGATTTAATTAGGGCCTTTCCTGGTTTATGCTAGCAAACTGTTACTCGAATACATCATAATTTGTCTCTGGAAGTTGGTAATAATTACTTAGGTCTATTCGAACAAGAAAATCATTGAAAATAGATGATTTCTCAGTGGAGAGATATAAACAAAAACCAATGAAGTATGAAAAGCTGAATGCTGCAGATTTTCATAGTAAAACTGATATTCATCTCAAAAAGACATCACGTGTCAGTTGTCCTCACTCAATATTTGCACATTGGCACATCTAGATAATTCAATCCCTTGTGGCCTTGTGGCAATATCCGTATTTCAGCACGTAATTAAAACCCTCATTGGTTTAATTTACTCTGAGTTGTTTGTGTTCATTTGTGCATAATGACCGGAGAGGGCTCTAGGAAGCATCCACAAACATAAATGTTGAGTGGAACTTGTTGTTGGAAGCTGCTGTTCATTTGTTCCACCTGTGAATTTCCCGGGGGTCAGAAACTAATGAGACAGCTAGCTCATCAGTATCCTTTCCCTGGGTCTGGTTACACTTACCGTCTGTTGCGGGGGAACCTCGATGAGGGCAATGAAGCTGTCTCAGATTCCTTCATAGTTGAATGTGCGTCCTGCTGCACTGACAGATGAAAGCCGGAGTGGTACTGACTCAAGGCGTGTGTTGTGATGTTGTGGCCAGGGATGGACTTCAAGAGTGGTGCAGACCCCCAAATCTGGGAAATATGGCTGGCGTGGTCTACAGCAGGGTGTTAACTCTGAAGGGGGGAATATATCTAGCGAGTGATGCTTTTATACAGGACAATGTACTGCAGCAAGAAATAGGTTAAGAGGAATATCGAGCTGAAGACTTGCTCATTGCCTAATGATGCCAAGACATCCAATGAATGACCAACTTGTGTCATAGACAATTACAATATACAGTAAACCAACATACAGCAGTTAACAACCACAAATGACTTGTTGTTCAGCTGGGTGATTCTCATAACCAATTCAGTTACAGTGCCTTCAGAATGCATTCACAACCCTTGACTTTGACTTTTTCCACATTTTGTTGTGTTAAGCCTGAATTTAAATCGATTTTGTGTCACTTTTGTGTCGATTTTGTGTCACACATAATATCCCATAATGTCAAAGTGGAATAATGTTTTCAGAAAGGTATTTATAAAAAATGAAAAGCTGAAATGTCTTCAGTCAATAAGTATTCAACCCCTTTGTTATGGCAAGCCTAAATAAGTCACATAATACGTTGCATGGACTCACTCGGTGTAACGGTCATCTTGTGGTGAATGAGCGGACCAAGGCGCAGCGGGTGCTGAATACATAATGATTTATTAAATGAAGACGAAACACGAAGAACACTTGAATAAACTACAAAACAAATAAACGACGTAGACTGACCTAAAACATGAGAACTTACAAATACGCGAAGAACGCACGAACAGGTACAGACTACAAACAAACGCTACAGTCCCGTGTGGTACGAACATACATACAGACACGGAAGACAACCACCCACAAACAAACAGTGAAACCAGCCTACCTTAATATGGTTCTCAATCAGAGGAAACGTCAAACACCTGCCTCTAATTGAGAACCACATCAGGCAACACATTAAACCCAACATAGAAACACAACACATAGAATGCCCACCCCAACTCACGCCCTGACCAACTAAACACATACAAAACAACAGAAAACAGGTCAGGAACGTGACAGAACCCCCCCCTCAAGGTGCGAACTCCGGGCGCACCCCTAAAACTCTAGTGGAGGGTCTGGGTGGGCATCTGTCCGCGGTGGCGGCTCCGGCGCAGGACGAGGACACCACTCCACCATTGTCTTTGTCCCCCTCCTTAGCGTCTTCCGAGTGGCGATCCTCGCCCCCGACCCTGGTTTAGGAACCTTAACACCGGTCCCCCCTAGATAACTCAGGACATAGAGGTAGCTCAGGACAGAGAGGTAGCTCAGGGCAGAGAGGTAGCTCAGGACAGAGAGGTAGCTCAGGACAGAGTGGTAGCTCAGGACAGAGAGGCAGCTCAGGACAGAGAGGCAGCTCAGGACAGAGAGGCAACTCTGGACTACTGGCAGCTCCGGACTGGGTGGCAGCTCCGGACTGGGTGGCAGCTCCGGACTGGGTGGCAGCTCCGGACTGGGTGGCAGCTCCGGACTGGAGGGCAGCTCATGACTGGAGGGCAGCTCATGACTGGAGGGCAGCTCATGACTGGAGGGCAGCTCATGACTGGAGGGAAGCTCATGACTGGAGACTGGCTGGCTGGCTCTGGCGGATCCTGGATGGCTGCCTCTGGCGGATCCTGGCTGGCTGGCGGCTCTGGCGGATCCTGGCTGGCTGGCGGCTCTGGCGGATCCTGGCTGGCGGCTCTGGCGGATCCTGGCTGGCTGGCGGCTCTGGCGGATCCTGGCTGGCTGGCGGCTCTGGCGGATCCTGGCTGGCTGGCGGCTCTGGCGGATCCTGGCTGGCTGGCGGCTCTGGCGGATCCTGGCTGGCTGGCGGCTCTGGCGGATCCTGGCTGGCTGGCGGCTCTGGCGGATCCTGGCTGGCTGGCGGCTCTGGCGGATCCTGGCTGGCTGGCGGCTCTGGCGGATCCTGGCTGGCGGCTCTGGCGGATCCTGGCTGGCTGGCGGCTCTGGCGGATCCTGGCTGGCTGGCGGCTCTGGCGGATCCTGGCTGGCTGGCGGCTCTGGCGGATCCTGGCTGGCTGGCGGCTCTGGCGGATCCTGGCTGGCTGGCGGCTCTGGCGGATCCTGGCTGGCTGGCGGCTCTGGCGGATCCTGGCTGGCTGGCGGCTCTGGCGGATCCTGGCTGGCTGGCGGCTCTGGCGGATCCTGGGCGCCGTTGGGCAGACGGGCAGTTCAGGCGCCGTTGGGCAGACGGGCAGTTCAGGCGCCGTTGGGCAGACGGGCAGTTCAGGCGCCGTTGGGCAGACGGGCAGTTCAGGCGCCGTTGGGCAGACGGGCAGTTCAGGCGCCGTTGGGCAGACGGGCAGTTCAAGCGCCGTTGGGCAGACGGGCAGTTCAGGCGCCATTGGGCAGACGGCAGACTCTGGCCGGCTGAGGTGCACTGTAGGCCTGGTGCGTGGTGTCGGCACTGGTGGTAATGGGCTGGAGACACACACCACAGGGCTAGTGCGTGGAGCAGGAACAGGGCACACTGGTTTCTCAAAGCGCACTATAGGCCTGGTACGTGATGCCAGAACTGATGGTAACGGACTGATGGCACGCACCTCAGAGCGAGTGCGGGGAGAAGGAACAGTGCGTACAGGGCTCTGGAGACACACAGGAGGCTTTGTGCGTGGTGCCGGAACTGGAGGTACTGGGCTGGAGACACGCACCACAGGGAGAGTGCACGGAGGAGGAACAGGGGAACAGGGCTCTGGAGACGCACAGGAGGCTTGGTGCGTGGTGCCATCACTGGTGGTACTGGGCTGGGGACACGTATCTCAGGGCTAGTGCGGGGAGCAGTAACAGGACGCACAGGACTCTGGAGACGCACAGGAGGCTTGGTACGTGGTGTAGGCACTGTCTTAACCAGACGGCTAGCGCGCACCTCAGGACGAGTATGGAGAGCTGTTCCCGGTGACATCAACTCACCAACACGTTCAGTCGGACGGATGCCGTGCCTCATGCACCAAACCAGTACATCCCTCATAACTCTCTCCTCCAATTTCCCCATTAAATCCTTCACTGTCTCTGCGTCACTCACCTCCAATTCCGCCCTCACCGGCTCCTTACGGTAAGCAGGAGGAGTTGGCTCAAGTCTCCTAACTGACCCAACTACACTCCCCGAGAGCCCCCACCTAAGAAATTTTAGGGTTTGACTCACGGGCTTCCAGCCTTGTTTCCGTGCTGCCTCCTCATATCGCCGCCTCTCCGCTTTCGCTGCCTCCAGCTCCGCTTTGGGGCGGCGACACTCCTCTGGTTCTGCCCAGGGTCCTTCTCCGTCTAGGATTTCCTCCCATGTCCATTCCTCCTTGTACACCTGCTGCTGTCGCTGCTGCCCGTTAACCCGCTGCTTGATCCTTCATTGGTGGGTGGTTCTGTAACGGTCGTCTTGTGGTGAATGAGCGGACCAAGGCGCAGCGGGTGCTGAATACATAATGATTTATTAAATGAAGACGAAACACGAAGAACACTTGAATAAACTACAAAACAAATAAACGACGTAGACTGACCTAAAACATGAGAACTTACAAATACGCGAAGAACGCACGAACAGGTACAGACTACAAACAAACGCTACAGTCCCGTGTGGTACGAACATACATACAGACACGGAAGACAACCACCCACAAACAAACAGTGAAACCAGCCTACCTTAATATGGTTCTCAATCAGAGGAAACGTCAAACACCTGCCTCTAATTGAGAACCACATCAGGCAACACATTAAACCCAACATAGAAACACAACACATAGAATGCCCACCCCAACCAACTAAACACATACAAAACAACAGAAAACAGGTCAGGAACGTGACAGAACCCCCCCCTCAAGGTGCGAACTCCGGGCGCACCCCTAAAACTCTAGTGGAGGGTCTGGGTGGGCATCTGTCCGCGGTGGCGGCTCCGGCGCAGGACGAGGACACCACTCCACCATTGTCTTTGTCCCCCTCCTTAGCGTCCTCCGAGTGGCGATCCTCGCCCCCGACCCTGGTCTAGGAACCTTAACACCGGTCCCCCCTAGATAACTCAGGACATAGAGGTAGCTCAGGACAGAGAGGTAGCTCAGGGCAGAGAGGTAGCTCAGGACAGAGAGGTAGCTCAGGACAGAGAGGTAGCTCAGGACAGAGAGGCAGCTCAGGACAGAGAGGCAGCTCAGGACAGAGAGGCAACTCTGGACTACTGGCAGCTCCGGACTGGGTGGCAGCTCCGGACTGGGTGGCAGCTCCGGACTGGGTGGCAGCTCCGGACTGGGTGGCAGCTCCGGACTGGAGGGCAGCTCATGACTGGAGGGCAGCTCATGACTGGAGGGCAGCTCATGACTGGAGGGCAGCTCATGACTGGAGACTGGCTGGCTGGCTCTGGCGGATCCTGGCTGGCTGGCTCTGGCGGATCCTGGATGGCTGCCTCTGGCGGATCCTGGCTGGCTGGCGGCTCTGGCGGATCCTGGCTGGCTGGCGGCTCTGGCGGATCCTGGCTGGCGGCTCTGGCGGATCCTGGCTGGCTGGCGGCTCTGGCGGATCCTGGCTGGCTGGCTGGCGGCTCTGGCGGATCCTGGCTGGCTGGCGGCTCTGGCGGATCCTGGCTGGCTGGCGGCTCTGGCGGATCCTGGCTGGCTGGCGGCTCTGGCGGATCCTGGCTGGCTGGCGGCTCTGGCGGATCCTGGCTGGCTGGCGGCTCTGGCGGATCCTGGCTGGCTGGCGGCTCTGGCGGATCCTGGCTGGCTGGCGGCTCTGGCGGATCCTGGCTGGCTGGCGGCTCTGGCGGATCCTGGGCGCCGTTGGGCAGACGGGCAGTTCAGGCGCCGTTGGGCAGACGGGCAGTTCAGGCGCCGTTGGGCAGACGGGCAGTTCAGGCGCCGTTGGGCAGACGGGCAGTTCAGGCGCCGTTGGGCAGACGGGCAGTTCAGGCGCCGTTGGGCAGACGGGCAGTTCAGGCGCCGTTGGGCAGACGGGCAGTTCAAGCGCCGTTGGGCAGACGGGCAGTTCAGGCACCATTGGGCAGACGGCAGACTCTGGCCGGCTGAGGTGCACTGTAGGCCTGGTGCGTGGTGTCGGCACTGGTGGTAATGGGCTGGAGACACACACCACAGGGCTAGTGCTTGGAGCAGGAACAGGGCACACTGGTTTCTCAAAGCGCACTATAGGCCTGGTACGTGATGCCAGAACTGATGGTAACGGACTGATGGCATGCACCTCAGAGCGAGTGCGGGGAGAAGGAACAGTGCGTACAGGGCTCTGGAGACACACAGGAGGCTTTGTGCGTGGTGCCGGAACTGGAGGTACTGGGCTGGAGACACGCACCACAGGGAGAGTGCACGGAGGAGGAACAGGGGAACAGGGCTCTGGAGACGCACAGGAGGCTTGGTGCGTGGTGCCATCACTGGTGGTACTGGGCTGGGGACACGTATCTCAGGGCTAGTGCGGGGAGCAGTAACAGGACGCACAGGACTCTGGAGACGCACAGGAGGCTTGGTACGTGGTGTAGGCACTGTCTTAACCAGACGGCTAGCGCGCACCTCAGGACGAGTATGGAGAGCTGTTCCCGGTGACATCAACTCACCAACACGTTCAGTCGGACGGATGCCGTGCCTCATGCACCAAACCAGTACATCCCTCATAACTCTCTCCTCCAATTTCCCCATTAAATCCTTCACTGTCTCTGCGTCACTCACCTCCAATTCCGCCCTCACCGGCTCCTTACGGTAAGCAGGAGGAGTTGGCTCAAGTCTCCTAACTGACCCAACTACACTCCCCGAGAGCCCCCACCTAAGAAATTTTAGGGTTTGACTCACGGGCTTCCAGCCTTGTTTCCGTGCTGCCTCCTCATATCGCCGCCTCTCCGCTTTCGCTGCCTCCAGCTCCGCTTTGGGGCGGCGACACTCCTCTGGTTCTGCCCAGGGTCCTTCTCCGTCTAGGATTTCCTCCCATGTCCATTCCTCCTTGTACACCTGCTGCTGTCGCTGCTGCCCGTTAACCCGCTGCTTGATCCTTCATTGGTGGGTGGTTCTGTAACGGTCGTCTTGTGGTGAATGAGCGGACCAAGGCGCAGCGGGTGCTGAATACATAATGATTTATTAAATGAAGACGAAACACGAAGAACACTTGAATAAACTACAAAACAAATAAACGACGTAGACTGACCTAAAACATGAGAACTTACAAATACGCGAAGAACGCACGAACAGGTACAGACTACAAACAAACGCTACAGTCCCGTGTGGTACGAACATACATACAGACATGGAAGACAACCACCCACAAACAAACAGTGAAACCAGCCTACCTTAATATGGTTCTCAATCAGAGGAAACGTCAAACACCTGCCTCTAATTGAGAACCACATCAGGCAACACATTAAACCCAACATAGAAACACAACACATAGAATGCCCACCCCAACTCACGCCCTGACCAACTAAACACATACAAAACAACAGAAAACAGGTCAGGAACGTGACACTCAGTGTGAAAAAAACCTGGTTCAGTATGCTTTCCAACAGACACTGGGAGACAAATTTACCTTTTAGCAGGACAATAACCTGGAGTTGCTTACTAAGATGATGTTGAATGTTCCTGAGTGGCCTAGTTACAGTTTTGACTGTAACTTTGACAGTTTTGACTGCCATTTCTGTTGTGTTGTCAGCAAACTTAATGAACATGTTGGAGTCGTGCTTGGCCACACAGTCATGGGTGAAAAGGGAGTACAGGAGGGGACTAAGCAAGCACCCCTGAGGGGCCCCAGTGTTGAGAATCAGCGTGGCAGATGTGTTGTTGCCTATCCTTACCACCTGGGGGCAGCCCGTCAGGAAGTCCAGGATCCAGTTGTAGAGGGAGGTGTTTAGTCCCAGGGTCCTTAGCTTAGTGATGAGTTTTGTGGGAGTTATGGTGTTGAAAGCTGAGCTGTAGTCAATGAACAGCATTCTCACATAGGTGTTTTGGTCCAGGTGGGCAGGGGCAGTGTGGAGTGCAATTGAGATTGCGTGATCGGTGGATCTGTTGGGGCAGTATGTGAATTGGAGTGGGTCTAGGGTTTCCGGCATGATGGTGTTGATGTGAGTCATGACCAACCTTTCATAGCACTTCATGGCTACCGACGTGAGTACTACAGGGCGGTAATCGTTTAGGCAGGTTACCTTCACATTCTTGGGCACCGGGACTATGGTGGCCTGTTTGAAAAATGTAGGTATTACAGATTCAGTCAGGGAGAGGTTGAAAATGTCAGTGAAGACACTAGCCAAGATGGTCCGCGCATGCTTTGAATACACGTCCTGGTAATCCGTCTGGCCCTGTGGCTTTGTGAATGTTGAACTGTTTAAAGGTCTTGTTCACATCGGCTATGGAGAGCGTGATCACACAGTCGTCCGGAACAGCTGGTGCTCTCATGCATGCTTCAGTGTTGCTTTCCTCGAAGCGAGCATCCAAGGCATTTAGCTTGTCTGGAATCGCGTCACTGGTCAGCTCGCGGCTGGGTTTGCCTTTGTAGTCCGCCTTTGTAATATTTTCAAGCCCTGCCACATCCGATAAGCGTCAGAGCCAGTGTAGTAGATTCAATCTTAGTCCTGTATTGACACTTTGCCTGTTTGATGGTTCGTCTGAGGGCATAGCGGGATTTCTTATAAGCGCCCGGATTATTGTCCCATTCCTTGAAAGCGGCAGCTCTAACCTCTTGCTCGGTGTGGATGTTGCCTGTAATCCATGGGTTCCGATGACTGAGATGGTATACTCCTCAATGCCATTGGATAAATCCCGGAACATATTCCAGTCTGTGCTAGCAAAACAGTCCTGTAGCATAGCATCAGCGTCATCTCACCACTTCCATATTGAGCAAGTCACTGGTACTTCCTGATTTTGTTTTTGCTTGTAAGCAGGAATCAGGAGGATAGAATTATGGTCAGATTTGCCAAATGGAGGGTGAGGGAGAGCTTTATTTGTGTCTCTGTGTGTGGAGTAAAGGTGGTGTAGAGTTATTTTCCTCTGGTTGCACATGTGACATGCTGGTAGAAATTAGGTAAAACAGATTTAAGCTTGCCAACATTAAAGTCGCTGGCCACTAGAAGCAATACTTCTGGATGAGCATTTTCTTGTTTGCTTATGGCCTTATACAGCTCGTTGAGTGTGGTCTTAGTGCCAGCATCAGTTTGTGGTGGTAAATAGACGGCTACGAATAATATAGATTAGAACTCTCTGGTAGATAGTACAGCTTATCATCATGCGAGCAATACCTCGAGACCTTTTAATGTTAGACATCGCACATCAGCAGTTATTAACAAAAAGTCACACGCCCCTGGTCTTACCAGACGTAGCTGCTCTGTCCTGCCAATGCACGGAGAAGCCAGCCAGCTCTATATTATCCGTGTCGTCATTCAGTCACGTCTCGGTGAAACAAGATGTTACAGTTTTTAATGTACTGTTAGTAGTATAGTCTTAATCGTAGGTCGTCCAGTTTGTTTTCCAAGGATTGCACGTTGGCCAATAATACTGAGGGAAGTGTGGTTTACCTACTCGTCTGCGAATTCGTACAAGGCACCCTGCTCTTCCCATTTTCCTCCGTCTTTTCTTCACGCTGGTGACAGGGATTCTGGCCTTGTCTTGACAAAGCAGTATATCCTTCGCGTCTAACTCTATAAAGAAAAAATCCTCATCCAGTTTGAGGTGAGTAATCGCTGTTCAGCAACATTATGTTCAAAATGAGTTAAGAACAATGCGAAAAACAAACAAAGTAGCACAGTTGGTTGGGAGCCCGTAAAGCGGCAGCCATCCCCTCCGTGTGTGAGCAGTGTGGAGACAATGATTGAATAACATGTGTACATTTATTTTGCAACTCTCGCACACGTAACGCAAGTGGTTTGGTCAGCGTGTTACAGGTGCATTACCACCACCAACTGGACTGCAGTCTGGACCTCAGTTCATCTTTCAATCAGCCATGTGGGTATATGCTCTTAAAAACCAATGAGGAGATGGGAGAGACAGGACCTTTAGCGCGTTAAGCATCACAAATAGTACCAAGATCTATTTTAGCACCTGGCTACGCAGACGCTCGTTGACGTGCGTGAGCAATATGGGTGCAATAATTGAATAACATGTATGTGTACATTTACTTTGCTCGTGCACGTGACGCGGGAGGTGTGGTCAGCATGTAAGTATATCACGCTATATTACAATAAACATAAAGTTCAAATGCTGAGACCCAGAGACCAATGATTGAGAGCTTTTGAATGACAGGTTGGCCGAAATCCGTAGCCTATCTTGGCTGCATTGTATCAGCACAATGGACATCGCCCTACACACTAAAGCAAGGCCGTTTCCGTAATGAATATAGACAAGATAGATAGGGTAATTCACCAATTTCAAACAGCCTCTGTGAATGCAGCCGGACACACAGCTGTCTTACCAAAATAATGCAAACAAATGCTAAAATTAGTAGCCTGGTAAATTCATGCATGCAAACAAAAATACTTTATATCAGTTTGGCTTAGAATACCAGCACAACTGTGAATGCGAATTAATGAATGTGAACAGAACAAAACAGCACTACCAAGTAGGCCTAGTAATCTAAATATGAGATCAATAAAGGCATGACACAATCTATATTTAGGCTAGTTACATTAACACAAAACAAACACAGTAAACAAAAGGTGACTGGCGTTGCAAATAACCAAAGCATACAGCCTGCTACAGTGAGACGCAGCCATGCACAGATGTCTTGCCAATAGTGGCGATTTTAGCATGTACATTTTGTGAGTGCAAACAACAAAAATGTTGGGGATGCATGCCAGCAAAGCTCTACACAACACAACACAACACAATCATTGCACTATAACGGTGACAAATGGTGCCCACAAACTGTTAGGCCCTACATAAAGCTGTCCCAACAGCAGAGTCCCAACAGCAGTCCCAACACCTTAACACTGCTACACCTGGCTATCAGCGGAGCCTTATCTGGCAGCGAAACAATTTATTCAGCCACATTTACTGCATAAAAACGTAGCTGTTATGGCTGACTTGCTTAAACAAATGTAGTTTCTAATGACAATTGAAATGTACAAACTATGGCATAAGGGGACGGCAAGTGGATAAGAGGCAATCCGTAATTTTGATTAAGACATTAATGAGCGAGCAAGGACAGACTTAGTCAATATAACTATTTGTTCAGCACTTTTGAAATGTACAGAGACATAATTCAGAACATGGGCCGTTACTTACAGTGTTCTCCCTGTACACCAAGTCAGAACCGTAAAAATAAATAAAGGGGGCAAATAAGCAGACAATTAAGCTTTCAAGACAACGGGGAACGCGGAAAAAAACAAGGTCAATTCATGATGACGTCAGTGATCTTCAGGTCGTAGCTCTAGAAAGAGGTCAGCGTTTTCGACTTACAATTCCGAGTTGGATGACCGTTCAAAATGTATTATCCCAGTCGGGGATCTTTTTTTCCGAGTTCCCAGTGGTCTTGAACTCATTGAAGTCAGATTTCCCAGTTACAGTTTGAGTGCGGCAGAAATCATAATGGATTGACAGCATAGCCAATGTTGAATGTTTATCATTTTAAGCTTGGAATAGAGACCCTTAAACCCAGATTTGGGACCACACACCCACTCCACTGAATAGTAGGCTAGTGATTTCTTTGCAATGCTTGCAGTTAGCCACTGATTCCTTCCAAACCACTCATTGTTGAATTTGCGATTTCCAACATGTTGCATAATGTCCAATGGCCGATGAGCACCAATTTCTCTTCATTATTTCTCTTCATATGACAAGGATTAAAAAAGATTTTCCAGTAAATTATCGACTTGATTTTGAAAGTATCAGTCCAATCAAAGCTACTGTAGATAAAACGTGATTTGACGTCATTTTATCTGTGGCCAATGACCTTGATCCTTCTTGGATTGGCACTTCTAATGTAACTATGACAGCACCCAAGGGGCTTGCATTTTCGAGCGCTACCCTTAGATTTGGCAGTGACGTAGTGTCCCCATGAGTCACAGAACACTGAGCTTAATCACGGTGCAAACATAGTGGCGCAGCACACTAATGCCCTGCATCGCAGTGCCAGACTTTGAAGACAAAGTTTGATGACAAAATTTGCCCATGAAGGACTGCCGCGCCACCTTCCTGTTCAAGTGATCACAGCACACTGTAAGTAGCCCAGACCCAAGTTCGATCCCGGGCTGTATCACAACCGGCCGTGATCGGGAGTCCCAAAGGGTGGCGTACAATTGGCCCAGCGTCGTCTGGATTAGTGGAAGGTTTGGCCGGGGTAGGCCGTCATTGTAAATAAGAATTAGTGCATAACTGACTTGCCTAGTTAAAAAAATATATAATTACAACCAATAGACTACCAAGAAAACCATTATAGAATGTATCTATTTCTATGAAACATAGCGATATGTAGCTTTACCCAGGGGACTCATTTCGGTTCTTGCATTGGAATTATATGGAATTCTGCTTCTATCATGCTATACCACAATAAACATTCAACTTCAAATACAGACACTGTTGAGTGCTTTTGACCAAGAAGTCACAGGTTGGTGCGAAATCTCCGCTGCGCTCGATCAGCACCATGGACAGCGCCCTACACACTAAAGCAAGTCTGTTGAAAACCTTCAGTGCATTCAAAAAGCAAACTTTTCCCATATTTTGTTACGTTCAGCCTTATTCTTATTTTTTTTTTATCAATCTACACACAATACCCTATAATGACAAAGTGAAAACAGGTTTTTTGAAATTGTTGCAAATGTATTTAAAAATAGAACACAGAAATACCTTACTTACAGAAGTATTCAGACCCTTTGCTATGAGACTCGAAACTGAGCTCAGGTGGATCCTGTTTCCATTGATCATCCTTGAGATGTTTCTACAACTTGATTGGAGTCCACCTGTGATAAATTCAATTGATTGGACATGATTTGGAAAGGCACACAACTGTCTATATAAGGTCCCACAGTTGACAGTGCATGTCAGAGCAAAAACAAAGCCACGAGGTCGAAGGAATTGTCTATAGAGTTCCGGGACAGGATTGTGTCAAGGCACAGATTTGGGGAACGGTACCAAATAATGTTTGCAGCATGAAAGGTCCCCAAGAACACACTGTCCTCCATCATTGTTAAATTAAATAAGTTTGGAACCACAAAGACTCTGCCTAGAGCTGGCTACCTGGCAAAACTGAGCAATCGGGGGAGAAGGGCCTTAGTCAGGGAGGTGACCAAGAACCCGATGGTCACTCTGACAGAGCTCTAGAGTTCCTCTGTGGAGATGGGAGAACCTTCCAGAAGGATAGCCATCTCTGCAGCACTCCACCAATCTGGCTTTTATGGTAGAGTGGCCAGATGGAAGCCACTCCTCAGTAAAAGGCACACGACAGCCCGCTTGGAGGCACCTAAAGACTTTCAGACCATGAGAAACAAGATTCTCTGGTCTGATGAAACCAAGCCTGAACGCCAAGAGTCACATCTGGAGGAAACCTGGCACCATCCCTACGGTGAAGCATGGTGGTGGAAGCATCATGCTGTGGGGATGTTTTTCAGCGGCAGGGACTGGAAGACTAGTCAGGATCGAGGGAAAGGTGAACGGAGCAAAGTACAGAGAGATCCTTGATGAAAACCTGCTCCAGAGCGCTCAGGATATCAGACTGGGGTGAATGTTCACCTTCTAACAAAATATAGGGTATTTTGTGTAGATTGATGAAGGGAAAAAACGATTTAATCCATTTTAGAATAAGGCTGTAAAATAACAAAATGTGAAAAAAATCAAGGGGTCTGAATACTTTCCGAATCCACTGTATGCTGGATTCCATTCCATACCCTTGATTTTTGCTGAAATTATGTCACAAGATTTTGATGTATACCAACCTGCTAGATTGATTCTTACCTCTTCAGATGCTCTGTGGAACTTCTTCCTTGATGGCCTGTGGATCTTCCTGAGGAATCGATCATTCCATTCTTCTTGTAAGATTCTTCTTGTAAGATCCCCCTCAACTGCCAGTTGTATTAGTTGAGCTTTCCTCAGGTGTAGCATGCTTCTTCTGTGGTGACTGAAATCGTTTGTCAAAGTGTAAAATGAGTTGTAACTTGTAGCTGTGGATGCCCCAATCTTATCTTTTCGGAGAGTATATTCCATCATAGACAGAAAAAGTCTACATCCCCCCCCTCCCCTCTTGACTATTTCATGTCCAATGTCCCCCAGAGTGGTTACTGGTTTGAAACAAGGAACTCAATGATGTCCACAATTGCTGACAAAGACATGTGATTTCTTGCCAACTGCCCATCATCAAGTGTTGACACCGATGTTCCCATTGCACTTCAAACTTGTTTTTCTTTCCACAGTGCAATGCTTTTCAAATGCTCTTTGCTTGATGCGTGCCTAGCGTATCCTTTGGTACTATCAATAGCATTCTTCCAGTTTGAAATCGCAGCTTGGGCGAAGGCCTTGTCTGCGTTAGCACTGGACAAATTGCCGCATCTGCAGTAACCGAGTATTCCAGCCACTCTCTTCCTATGAATCAGTTGCTATTAAATTAACGTTTTTGGACAGAAAACCTGAGGCTAGGGTAGGATTCTAGGCTAACTTGGGCTGGAACAGCCGGAGGTGGAGGGGGCTGTGGAGCCATTATCCTGTCGGCGCTTGTGGAAGGTAGGGTGGGTAGGCTCTGCATGCAGAGCTAGCTGGAGCTCGGCAGCATCATCACCGGTGGGCTTGGTTGCGGCCTCGTTGGTTTGATACTGCTGCTGCTGCTAATCGCTCTCCTTCTCCTTTTGGATTTGTTTGGGTACTTTGGCGAAGCCAATTTCTGATATTGACCATGGCAGTGGCAGATTATCTGGTTTTAGCTAGCTAAATAGGCTAAAGTTAATAACACTAACACTTTTTACAGCTAGCTACGAAGCTAACTAAACTCTGTAGTGTTGGGGCGTGAGGCAGAGTTGAGGGAAGCATCTTCAATGGTAAACTTGACCACACCCTAAAACTGAGGGAGCAGAAGCTTCAACTGAGGGAGCTAAGCCCCCTTTGCTCCCTCATGGAGCTGGGCCCGGTTAAAATGTTGCATTTATTTGACATGAGATCATGTTTTCACATTAACTTCACATAAAATCACGTGATCACATGTGAAATCTGTGTTTTTTTCCTAAAGGGAAAACTCACTGTGCTTGGCTTCTGCTTCTTTAACTTGTTTTGGGCTTGAATCTTATTTTTGTGTTTTTTATATCAAATGTTTTCTCAAAATCTCATTACCGTAATGCGTCGGGGTCAATTTTGTAAGACTTTACATGCATTTCATTTATAAAAATAACTAACATGCTGTACTTAATTAAAACCTGTAACGGTTCTCCTCTTCCTCTTCATCCGAAGAGGAGGAGCATAGATTGAACCAAGACGCAGCGCGATACTTAGACATGATATTTATTTAAACACGACAAAACAACTAAGACAAAAAACAAACTATACTTGATTAACTACAAAACAACAAACGACGTAGACGCACCTGAACATAAGAACTTACATATAACGAAGAACGCATGAAACAGGAACAGACTACATAAACCGAAAAAAACAAACAACAGTCCCGTGTGGCGCAACGACATACACAGACACAGGAGACAACCACCCACAACAAACAATGTGAAACAACCTACCTTAATATGACTCTCAATTAGAGGAAACGCCAAACACCTGCCTCTAATTGAGAGCCATACCAGGCAACCCTTAAACAAACATAGAAACAGAAAACATAGACTGCCCACCCAAACTCACGTCCTGACCAACTAACACATACAAAACTAACAGAAAACAGGTCAGGAACGTGACAAAACCAATGAAATGTATTTGTTTAAAATGTTACATATTATGTTTAAATTTGATAATTGTCCTCGTACACCCCATTTAACCATTTTGGATTATAATTACCTTAACTGCGTAATACTATGATAATGAGAACTGATTCAAATTAAAATATACTAATTCTAAATGTTATTTTTAATGAAATATCTTGTAGTAAGTCCTGTATTTTAGGCAATTAAACAGTTTAGTCACATCTTAACCTATGTTTTTTCTAACTTTACAAGTGTTATAGTAATGAGAATTTTTTGTACATGATCTTGGAAAATGTTTGTTTTTTAAATCATTAAATATGAATATTTGAGATGTTTAATTTAACATAGACAATGATTTGAGATGGTATATTATACATTACATTTTACCATTTACCAAGAGTAATACCATGTTCGTGAGAATCACCCAGCTTATGAAATGCTCTGTGAAGACAAAACGATTTGAAAAAAATCTAATCAATAAAACAATTGTGATTGGTCATTTCAAGTAATTTCTTCAGCATTAGCCTACAGAATGTGAAATAATAAAGACAATAAACATACATTGCTGTACATAAAATATGTAGGCTCCGGATGAAAGAATAACCCTGTTTGTGTTTCTCGGTCGCCCTACTCTACCTCACTTTCATGAGAAGCCCAGAGAGGAGGAGAAAACGAAAGACTGTAGGCAGTAGATTTGATCAAGTCAGACAGCTTTTACTCAGCTTAGTAATATTCAAAGGATTCTACCGCTGCTGGAATAAGCATTTGCAATGTATTCATAAGTAACAAAACAAATACACCAAGGGATATCACAAGCATCAGGAAAGGAGATGGAGCAACAGCAACCATGGAAAATATAACAGCCATGGGTCAGCTTCATGGTTCAGCTGCCATGCATATCTGAATATGGAATGCTTCCAGATAATTGCATGCCATCTCTTCCATACACAGCTTTATAATGGAGGACATAGAACCCAAGGTTACATCTCCTCAACAAACTTGGAGTCATTTCCAAGTCTTTGTAGGCAAGGTATAGAGACCTCCCCTAACAGTGTGTTGCATTCCGCCGCCGCAAATCCCCATGTTTCTTTGTCAATCTTTTCGGAAGTTTCTCTGCATCTCATTTAGAAAATATCAGTCTTCTGAAGAAGTACTCTTATGGAGAGCTGCAAATGAGGAATCTTCCTATGATAAGTGTTGTACAATTAGAATGAAATTCGATTGCGTCTCTGAGAGGAGAGAAGAAGTCTGACATCGATTGGTATTGGTAGCATTCATTGTGAAACGGAAGGAGGCCATCGCCTTCAATAATCATCCCAATACAGGCCATACTCTACATATTTATTGAACATGTTGGACACTTTTTGTTTTACCTTTTGTAGATACTTTGTACATAAATGTCTTATACGTTCAACTATTTTACTATATTTTTTACTTTGAGGTACTAAAACATTGTAACCATATCAATAACTGTAAATTATTGCACATTTGCTGTAATGCACTAAACAAGTTAAAAATGTATTTACATTTTTATTCAAATGACAGCCAGGTACTTATTAAATGTGATAAGGATATTGTAAGGACCGACGCTGGAGACGAGAAGCAGGTTCGGGGAGTCAACATTTAATTTGGAACAGACGTAGGACAGGACAGGAACAGCGTCAGTACCGGGTAACATAAGGACATATGACAATTAATGCAGCTGCGGGGAACAGAGCTTGGGAACTGACAAATATAGGGGAGGTAATAAAACAGGTGATTGAGTCCAGGTGAGTCAAATAATTAGCTGATGCGCGTGACGAGGGAAGCAGGTGTGCGTAATGATGGTGGCAGGAGTGCGCAGTGTTGGGCAGCCAGCAGCCCCGAGCGCCAGGGGAAGAGAGCGGGAGCAGGCGTGACAGATATCATTTTTTTGTTCTTGTAAATTAAAGTTATGTGTTCATGGAAAGTGTTCCTGTAATTTGATTCAGAGTTAGATGGAAAGTCATAATTTGCTAAAGATAATTAGGGGGCTCCACATGAAAGAGATATAAAACATGACCCACTTAGTTGTAATTGCTTCCCAAGGCTAGTCTTTTGTGACATTTTCTAGTTCCTTCTTCTCAGAGTAATACCTTACCAGTAGTGAAGGATTTCCTTGTTTCACTGCCACAGCACAGTAGCCTTGGAGCTCCACTTTACAATACAGATTCATGTTAATAGCATCTGGACGGCAGTGGTGGCAAAGAAAAAAACATCTTGCAGTGTTTGTAAAGCTGAATGTATTTATTTCTTTTCCGCCGAACCTTTATGCCCTGCTTCAAAACTGTCACATGGATAAAGGGCCATGAATGCAAAGGATGAAAAACAACCCCTTTACAATAGCCGGTGGGTGAATTGTTTATGAGTTTAAAAGGTCCTTTGTCTCTTCTTTTTCATTCAGCAATGCTAATGCTAGCCGTAGGTGGCTGTTTCTAAGTAAACAAACCCAAATCATAGGTTGTTCACTTTCTGGGCCAATCAACCGCTCTCAAGGTAACTGAAGACAGAGGGAATTTTATCATTATTCTTTGGAGGCTTGGTTTGGCGTAGCATATAGACTTCTGTAGTATTAAGGTAAGTATTGTGGAGTAACTACAATGTTGTTGTCAATATACATGGAATTCTTATATTTGATTGATTCGCTCTCTATTTGTACTTATAGCCAATCAAAGCAATGACATTACTGCCACACACACACACACATATATATATATATATATATAGTATTTAATAATGACTATATATATATATATATATATATATATATATATATATATATATCAGAACACTCAATGTAAACGCACAGCAATATATTGATACATCTATCCTTCTATGCCGTTCTTGCTATCCTTTGTGCTGAATCCCATTCCGAGAAGGCTCCTGAAGAGGTTCATACTTCCAGGGCCGTGGCTCCTGTGTTGGAATGTCCACCATCAGTGGCTAGGTTAACCCAGGGATGTGTTGGATCAGCAGCTTCCTCACAGACCCCATTGGCAGCCTATCATATAGCTATCCTAGCTGTCAGTGTGATTTATTGTTGTGCCAGATCAACCTGAGCAGCACGGCTGCCCTAGGATGCTCCCCCTGGACCGGCCCCACTGAACTCTCTGCACTCACACAAGAAAAGGTTGTCATGTCAATCCTGCCTACCTTGAATGATTATGGCCATTCCATCAGTGCATACAACAATATAATACAATAATACAATCTAATAAATATTTTTTGAAATCTTAAAAATCTTAAAAGATACAATGGTACAACTTTATAATAATTCCATGTAATAAAGCATTTACAATAGATTAGTAAATCGTTTATTAATAATTTATTAATCATTACTCCCACATTTGTAAAGGTTAGCAACCTAGATATTCACACATTTATTATCAACTTTTAAAGTATTTAATAATGACTCAAGATCATTCATCAAATGTTTAATATAGGTCCTTATAAAGCAGTTACTAATCATTAGGTAAGTCTTTTTTGCATGTTATGTAATCAGATTACTTTTATGAGCAGCGGAGCAAAATAACGCTTTCATTTTTCAAATAGGGTAATATTATTGGAGATACTTTGTCAACTAACATGTGCGCTACTTTCAGAATCATATCTCTACTGGGCCTGTGTTTCCATGATCCGGTCTCGACCTGTTTGTTCATTTAGTTATTGAGCGAGCGAAGAACAGCTGTTTGGAGAAATATCTTGAAAGCTGCCTCCATAAAAATATATAGAAGGCACACGTCTGATATTTGCCATTGATCGCTTCTGTGATAGCAAAGCCTATAGAGGGCTTTCCAGTCTAGGGGCAAGTGTGCCCTCTACACATCTTTATTGGTCAGTGTAGGTACGGTCTATAACCAAACCAATGTTTGGCTTACAATATATATGGCTAATTAAGCAGCCCATTTGATAGTGCAGCACTTGCAGACTAGCACAGGAAAGCAGTGCCACAGATGAAAGGAGAAACTACTGATCAAGCAACCTATCTTTGGTAGAGTGTGCGAGGCTCGCCTTGCTTCCTCCGATAGTCAAACAAACAGTGGTTATTTTTACAAATTCATGAAAGTAACGCAAAGTAATGTTGTAAAGTGTAACGAGTAATATGTAACTAATCCCAGCACAGGTTTTGAGTGACCAGTGTAATTTCTCGCAAAAACATGGACATGCTATTGGTAGAATTGTCAACAGTATCTGATGCTCCTTAAAGCTGCAATATGTAACTTTTTGGGCGACCTGACCAAATGCACATAGAAATACAGTGGCTTGCGAAAGTATTCACCCCCTTGGCATTCACCCCCCCTATTTTGCTGCCTTACAACCTGGAATTAAAATAGATTTTTGGGGGGTTTGTATTATTTGATTTACACAACATGCCTACCACTTTGAAGATGCAAATACATTTTTTTTGTGAAACAAACAAGAAATAAGACAAAAAAAATTTAAACTTGAGCTTAACTATTCACCCCCCCCAAAGTCAATACTTTGTAGAGCCACCTTTTGCAGCAATTATAGCTGCAAGTATCTTGGGGTATGTCTCTATAAGCTTGGCACATCTAGCCACTGGGATTTTTGCCCATTCTTTTAAGGCAAAACTGCTCCAGCTCCTTCAAGTTGGATGGGTTCTGCTGGTGTACAGCAATCTTTAAGTCATACCACCGATTCTCAATTGGATTGAGGTCTGGGCTTTGACTAGGCCATTCCAAGACATTTAAATGTTTCCCCTTAAACCACTCGAGTGTTGCTTTAGCAGTATTCTTAGGGTCATTGTCCTGCTGGAAGGTGAACCTCCGTCCCAGTCTCAAATCTCTGGGGAACAGAAACAGGTTTCCCTCAAGAATTTCCCTGTATTTAGCGTCATCCGTCATTCCTTCAATTCTGACCAGTTTCCCAGTTCCTGCCGATGAAAACATCCCCACAGCATGATGCTGCCACCACCATGCTTCACTGTGGGGATGGTGTTCTCGTCGTGATGAGAGGTGTTGGGTTTGCGCCAGACATAGCATTTTCCTTGATGGCCAAAAAGTTCAATTTTAGTCTCATCTGACCAGAGTACCTTCTTCCATATGTGTGGGGAGTCTCCCACATGCCTTTCGCAAACACCAAACGTGTTTGCTTATTTTTTTCTTCAATCAATGGCTTTTTCTGGTCACTCTTACTGTAAAGCCCAGCTCTGTGGAGTGTACGGCTTAAAGTGGTCCTATGGACAGATACTCCAATCTCCGCTGTGGAGCTTTGCAGCTCCTTCAGGGTTATCTTTTGTCTCTTTGTTGCCTCTGATTAATGCCCTCCTTGCCTCGTCCGTGAGTCTTGGTAGATTTGTTGTGGTCCCATTTTCTTTCCATTTTTTAATAATGGATTTAATGGTGCTCCATGGGATGTTCAAAGTTTCAGATATTTTTTTATTAACCAACCCTGATCTGTACTTCTCCACAACATTGTCCCTGACCCGTTTGGAGAGCTTCTTGGTGTTCATGGTGCCGCTTGCTTGGTGGTGCCACTTGCTTAGTGGTGTTGCAGACTCTGGGGCCTTTCAGAACAGGTGTATATACTGTATATATACTGAGATCATGTGACAGATCATGTGACACTTAGATTGCACACAGGTGGACATTATT
Organism: Salvelinus fontinalis; assembly: GCF_029448725.1. NCBI lineage: Eukaryota > Metazoa > Chordata > Actinopteri > Salmoniformes > Salmonidae > Salvelinus > Salvelinus fontinalis. The sequence continues at coordinate 25,028,877 of NC_074671.1, read as the reverse complement.
TAACTAATTATGTGACTTCTGAAGGTAATTAGTTGCACCAGATCTTATTTAGGGCATTCATAGCAAAGGGGTGAATATACACTGCTCAAAAAAATAAAGGAAACACTAAATAACACATCCTAGATCTGAATGAATGAAATATTCTTATTAAATACTTTTTTCTTTACATAGTTGAATGTTCTGACAATAAAATCACACAAAAATTATCAATGGAAATCAAATTTATCAACCCATGGAGGTCTGGATTTGGAGTCACACTCAAAATTAAAGTGGAAAACCACACTACAGGCTGATCCAACTTGGATGTAATGTCCTTAAAACAATTCAAAATGAGACTCAGTAGTGTGTGTGGCCTCCACGTGCCTGTATGGCCTTCCTACAATGCCTGGACATGCTCCTGAAGAGGTGGCGGATGGTCTCCTGAGGGATCTCCTCCCAGACCTGGACTAAAGCATCCGCCAACTCCTGGACAGTCTGTGGTGCAACGTGGCGTTGGTGGATGGAGCGAGACATGATGTCCCAGATGTGTTCAATTGGATTCAGGTCTGGGGAACGGGCGGGCCAGTCCATAGCATCAATGCCTTCCTCTTGCAGGAACTGCTGACACACTCCAGCCACATGAGGTCTAGCATTGTCTTGCATTAGGAGGAACCCAGGGCCAACCGCACCAGCATATGGTCTCACAAGGGGTCTGAGGATCTCATCTCGGTACCTAATGGCAGTCAGGCTACCTCTGGCGAGCACATGGAGGGCTGTGCGGCCCCCCAAAGAAATGCCACCCCACACCATGACTGACCCACCGCCAAACCGGTCATGTTGGAGGATGTTGCGCGCAGCAGAACGTTCTCCACGGCGTCTCCAGACTCTGTCACGTCTGTCACATGTGCTCAGTGTGAACCTGCTTTCATCTGTGAAGAGCCAGTGGTGAATTTGCCAATCTTGGTGTTCTCTGGTAAATGCCAAACGTCCTGCACGGTGTTGGGCTGTAAGCACAACCCCCACCTGTGGACGTCGGGCCCTCATACCACCCTCATGGAGTCTGTTTCTGACCATTTGATCAGACACATGCACATTTGTGGCCTGCTGGAGGTCATTTTGCAGGGCTCTGGCAGTGCTCCTCCTGCTCCTCCTTGCACAAAGGCGGAGGTAGCGGTCCTGCTGCTGGGTTGTTGCCCTCCTACGGCCTCCTCCACGTCTCCTGATGTACTGGCCTGTCTCCTGGTAGCACCTCCATGCTCTGGACACTATGCTGACAGACACAGCAAATCTTCTTGCCACAGCTCGCATTGATGTGCCATCCTGGATGAGCTGCACTACCTGAGCCACTTGTGTGGGTTGTAGACTCCGTCTCATGCTACCACTAGAGTGAAAGCACCGCCAGCATTCAAAAGTGACCAAAACATCAGCCAGGAAGCATAGGAACTGAGAAGTGGTCTGTGGTCACTACCTGCAGAACCACTCCTTTATTGGGGGTATCTTGCTAATTGCCTATAATTTCCACCTGTTGTCTATTCCATTTGCACAACAGCATGTGAAATTTATTGTCAATCAGTGTTGCTTCCTAAGTGGACAGTTTGATTTCACAGAAGTGTGATTGACTTGGAGTTACATTGTGTTGTTTAAGTGTTCCCTTTATTTTTTTGAGCAGTGTATATGCACGCACCACTTTTCTGTTTTTATTTATTTTTTGAAACAAGTAATTTTTTTCATTTCACTTCACCAATTTAGACTATTTTGTGAATGTCCATTACATGAAATCCAAATAAAAATCCATCTAAATTATAGGTTGTAATGCAACAAAATAGGAAATACAAAATATTAATACTTTGGCAAGGCATGGTGTGCTATAGATATGTAATTCTCATTGAAAGCAGGTCTAAGAAGTGGTAGATCTGTTCTAGGTGCACTATTTATATGCTTCCAGTTCTTAAGTTTGGTTTTACTTTGGGTTTTGTACCCCAGCTTTAAACACCTGAAAATGCAATAGTGTTGTTTATGGAAAATATATTTCACAGCGGTTTGAATGGTACAATGATTCTCTCCACTACACTTGCTTATTTTTTCACATAAACTGAAATTGGGTGAACTATTCGAATTTTAGCAACCAGGAAATGGCAGAGCTATTTCTGCATTGTGCATCTTTTAAGGTCTCAAAATGGCCCCTAGAACACACCAATGGTTAAACAATAAGCAGAGGATGTTTAAGAAAATATATTGAACATTTTATTACAGAACAGTTACACAGATGTAATAGTGTGCTATGTAACTAGAGTGATAGACAACTTCAGAGTAAAATAAAGTACAAAATCTAGTTTTTAGTCTGAAAATGCTAACATAAGCATTTCTTGGCAGTGACTTAGCTACCAAAATTAATTTGTGAATAGAAGTCTCTCCTTAGAGCAGTCTAATCTTGGTTAAACTATTTGGTCAGCTGCGTGATTAAGTTCTGGATCTATAAGTGTTAGAAATGGGCAGTTCCAGTTTGCAAAGTCTCCACCCTCGTAAAACGACTAAACATTATTTTCTGAATTTTCACTCCCCCAATAAGAGAAATGATTATGCAGCGATTTCAAATGAAACTGTCTTTGATCTGTGGAATTTAAATGAACTGTCTGGACGGTTGTATCCAGTCGTGCCCCTTACCAGGACGCCGGATTTGAGTGAGTGCAGTGTGTGAACCCCAAAACACTTGATTTTCATTTCTAATCAAATGCTATTGATTCACTTAAGGGTTGCATTGATTTATGTGACACCCGCAGCTGAAATATTCAGAGTGTGAGGGCAAGCGTAGGCTTTATTGAGCAGGAGGAACCGTTCTTTTTTTCTGCTGACAGCAAGGTAAACCTCTATAGCCTTTACAGTGGATCAGGGCAATTGATATGCAGCACAAATTATTCCCATCTACTAAATGAAGCCTTGGCATAGAATGCTGGTGGCAAGGTTATTCACCTCCCTGGGTTATTCACCAGTTTCTGCTTCCTGTAGACATGACTTGGATATGTACTCAGTGTCGCTCTCACAGAAGAATATCAAGCCATGCCTTGCTTCCCTTGATTCACAGGCTATTAGATTGTTGATGTATCAAGTTATCTAGTTGTGTTCTATTTTGAAACTGTATCGAAATGTGTTGCAGTACAGTGTGTAGCTGTACAACATGCAGAGAAAATGCAACCTTTATGACTAACAGTGAAAATGTGGATTCATCGTGGATGTCACGCCCTGACCTTAGTTATCTTTGTTTTCTTTATTATTTTGGTTAGGTCAGGGTGTGACGAGGGTGGCTTGTTTAGTTTTTGTATTGTCTAGGGGTTTTTGTGTGTCTAGGGTTTTTTGTAAGTCTAAGTGTTTATATGTCTATGGTTGCCTAGATTCGTTCTCAATCAGAGGCAGCTATTTATCGTTGTCTCTGATTGGGGACCATATTTAGGTAGCCATATTCCTTGGGTAGTTGGTGGGTTCTTATTCTATGTTTAGTTGCCTGTCTGCACTTCTCATATATGGTTCGTTTTGTTGTTTTGTTAGTTTTGTTAAGTGTTCGTTCTTTCTTTCATTAAAAGAAGTATGTACGCTTACCCCGCTGCGCCTTGGTCACCTCAATACGACGAACGTGACAGAAGAACCCACCATAAAAGGACAGCAGCGTGTTAAGCAGCGTGTTAAGGAGGAATGGACATGGGAGGACATTTTGGACCGAGCAGGACCCTGGACGCAGGCTGAGGAGTCGCCTAGGAGTAAGAGAGGACAGCAACGACGTCGGGGAGGTAGGCCACAGAAACCCCAAGAACATTTTTGGGGAGAGGGACATGGAGCAGTTGGCGGAGCCAAGGAGTGGACCAGAGCCAGTCTGGGAGAAGAAGGAGAATTCGGAGGAGAGAGAAATGTTGGGATGGTGGAGGAATCACGGATTTGTAATAAAGGAACGTGTTGTCAGTTTGGTGCCACCTGAGTCAGCTCCTCGTACCCATCCCCAAACGTGTGTAAAGTTCCGGAACAATTGATGCCGGCTATACATACCAGGTCTCCAGTATACCTTCACAATCCAGTGCGTCCTGTGCCAACTCCTCGCACTCTCTCTCAAGTGTGCTTTCCCAGTCAGGTGTGCCCTGTTCCTGCTCCTCACACTCTTCCTCAAGTGCGTGTCCCCAGTCAGGTCCGTCCTGTTCCTCTTCCCCGCACTCGCCATGAGGTGCGTGTCCCCAGCCCGGTACCACCAGTTCCGGCACCACACACCAGGCCTCTAGTGCACCTCCAGAGTCCAGTACGTCCTGTTCCTCTTCCCCGCACTTGCCCTGAGGTGCATGTCCTCAGCCAGATACTACTAGTGCCGGCACCACGCACCAGGCCTACAGTGCGCCTCGGCAGTCCAGAGCGTCCCGCGACAGTACCCAGTCCAGAGCGTCCGGCGACGGTACCCAGTCCAGAGCGTCCGGCGACAGTACCCAGTCCAGAGCCTCCGGCGACTGTTCACAGACCAGAGACGGGCCACAGTCCGGAACCTCCAACGTCGGGCCACAGTCCGGAGCCTCCAGCGACGATCCCCAGTCCGGAGCCTCCAGTGACGATCCAGCGACGATCAGGGTGTGACGAGGGTGGTTTGTTTAGTTTTTGTATTGTCTAGGGGTTTTGTGAGTCTAGGTGTTTATATTTCTATGGTTGCCTAGATTGGTTCTCAATCAGAGGCAGCTGTTTATTGTTGTCTCTGATTGGGGACCATATTTAGGTAGCCATATTCCTTGGGTAGTTTGTGGGTTCTTATTTTATGTTTAGTTGCCTGTCTGCACTTCTCATAAATGCTTCACGGTTCGTTTTGTTGTTTTGTTAGTTTTGTTAAGTGTTCGTTCTTTCATTAAAAGAAGTATGTACGCTTACCCCGCTGCGCCTTGGTCACCTCAATACGATGAACGAGGCAGTGGATTTTATCTTATCTTGACTACTGTCCAGTCATATGGTTAAAGTGCTGCAAAAAAGGACCTAGTTAAGCTGCAGCTGGCCCAGAACAGAGTGACATGTTTTGCTTTTCATTGGATTCAGAGGAATATTATCGATAATATGCTCCCAGTTTCTCTTGGCTAAGAGTTGAGGAAAGACTAACAGCATTGCTTCTAGTTTTTACAATAAATATGAATGTGTTGGAAATTCCAAATTGTTTGCATAGTCAACTTACACACAGCACTGGCACACACACTTACCCCACCAGACATGCCACCAAGGGTATTTTCACAGTCCCCAGGTCAAGAACAAATGAAAGGAAAGGTACAGTATTATACAGAGCCATGATTGTATGGAACTCCCTTCCATTTCATATAGCGCAAGTGAACAGCGAACCTAGTTTCAAAAATCTAATTAAGCAACACCTCACGGCACAACGCCTCTCCCACATGTGACCTACTTGTGTGTATGTACTGACATGTACAGTATGTGTAACTGATAGATGCACACACACACACACACACAGACATTCAGTCTCTCTCTCTCTCCCTCCTTCTCACATACACACACACACACACACACACACACACACACACACACACACACACACACACACACACACACACACACACACACACACACACACACACACACACACACACACACACACACACACACACACACTACATGTTAATGTTTTTAAATGTTAGTCATTTGTAAAGTATTTTGTCTGTAATGTCTTTTTCATGATATGTCGGACCCCAGTAAGACTAGCTGTCGCTATTGGCTAATGGGGATCCTAATCAGATCAACCCCCCCCCCACACAAGTATTATTGTTAAAAAAGATATATATACTATGAGAAGTACAATTGTACAATTCACAATGATTATTGTAAAGACAAGTGCTGTGCAGTGCAGTGCAGTGCAGCCCTATTCTAATGGAAGGTTGAAAACACTCAATGTCAGAGTAGTTTTTTCAAGTTGAAGAGATGAATAATAAGCATCATCGAAAATACTCTGAAAATCAGATGTCTCTCTCTGCCTTCCGGAACCTCAGATGACAAGGCAAGATGAGTTTAGTAGTCAGTTGGCCTCTCATAGCAAATCCCTTAGATTATTTTTTAATGAAGGCCTAATCTTCAATGGATGGAGTGAGTCTGTAGGACACCAGGCCCACAAGAATGTGATTGGCACATTCAAAGGGAAAGAGTAATATCTTATCCAGACTTCAGTGGGAGGAGAGAACAAACGTGTGGCTGAGAGAATCCAAGGAGTGTGTAGATGGACACAGAGCTCAAACAGACAGACAGCCTTCCTACAAATAACTGATAGAACCTGTAACTTTACCCAAAATGTTCTCGAGTTGAGGTTCAGTGCCGTGGAGGTCCGCCTGTTCATTGCTCGCTTTGCCACATCCTTTTGTTAAACAAGACGAAAGGTTCAAGGGAATCACCTTGTCGCATCCATTTTTTCATAAACCAAACCTTTCAAACAATTGTAGCTAACAGTTTACAGTTGAAAACCAAACCTTTTTGTGTTCATTTACAATTTACAAGAAATCAAGACTGAAAAATGCTGGCTTTGAAGGTTAGTGCATCCACGGTGTAATTGCTGTAACACCTCATGGGAGACTATGGGAGTAAACTTTCCTAAATCGATGAGAGACGGCCTGGCCTCATGAAGCCAGTAATCAGTGGGTCTGCCATGTGTTCTCCCATGCTTAGCCTTCCCCGTCTCTTTTAATCAACACTTCACCGCCGAGATTTACAAGGTCTTTCATCAGTAAATGGTGGATAATTTTTCTCTACTTTACCTACTGGAAATAACACAAAAACAATTAGAGTATAGTGGCGGCGGAGGATTTGCAATGTGTTGGAGGATGTCAATAATGAAAATACCTTTACTGCTTCAGCACAGCTCTTCCTCATATTCTTCAGACATCTGAAAGAGTTCGGCTTGCATTTATTGCATTAAACCGCAAACTGATATGGAAGAATAACTCGATCGCCTTGACCTTATTGTGCAAACAGCCAGATGACATTGGTGACAAATAAAAATGTGAATAAATCTCCACAGCGTAAAAGTAGTAGACCTTACATAAAATGTATCATCCTTCCTCTTGGAATTTGAATGAATTGAATTCATACTCTTCCGTGCTGGGCGGCACATAATAACCGTTGTCATAAATCATCGATATCGAGACAAAATGTCACCATGTACTGTACATAGAACATTCTCTTGGCCTTACAAAATGAGACTTCCCACTGGGGCAAAAACTGGTTGAATCAACATTGTTTCCACGTCATTTCAACCAAGAAAATCAATGTGATGATGTTGAATGAACGTTGACAACTCATTGGATTTGCAAAACGTCATCAACGTAAGGGCATTTCCTATTTTTTCCACCCAACTTTTAACCTAAATCCAATGACATGATGATTTTTGGGGGGGGATTTCACGTTGAATTCACATTAGTTGACAATTTAACCAAATCTAGATTTTGAACTGACGTCTGTGCCTAGTGGGTTGCTACAGTCATCCAGAATATATTTGACATGCACTGATACATGTTTAGAGCGTTCTGTTACTACAGCTGAAGTTTACGGGGATGGGGAACGTCTGAATTTGGGATGCTAATCCGTCAAATGGGCTACTAAGGATTAGGATTAGTTTATTTGTGGAACACATCGGCCATAGATGGGTGATCATACATCTACAGCTATCAGGGAGAAATGTCTCCCTCACTCTCAGTGGTTACGTGACAATGCTATAATCCAAACGTGGGCAGATGTTTGTCTAACATCAAAGCTGATGTGAACCAATTTATTTTTCCTTACCTTTAGGTCAGAGTTGTAATAAAGCCAACGACTGAAGAGGATATAAATGCCATTTCAATTCCCTTTCCACAGGTTCGTGCCCCACTACATCCACAACTGATACATTTTTCCTGGAATTCTTTCTCGGCCAAACTTTACATTAAATTGTATGCAAAGACACCAAAATAAAATTTTTAACCATGTTTTGAGGCTATAAAGAGTTTGTCGACATTTATTTTGTTTACAAACATTGGAGTAAAACAAATTTATATTTGGGCTTCTGATGGCGTATGACAGTTGAACTAAGGCATTTATAGGTTATATTCTTCAAGAATCAATGGGTACATTTTAACTTACAAGTCCTGAATGAGTAGGTGTGTCCAAACTTTTGACAGGTACTGTATATATACAGTTGAAGTCGGAGGTTTACATACGCCTTAGCCAACTACATTTAAACTCAATTTTTCACAATTATTGACATTAAATCCTAATACACGTTCCCTGTCTTAGGTCAGTTAGGATCACCACTTTATTTTTATTTATTTTTATTTTTTATTACATTTTTTTACATTTTTATCCCATTTTCTCCCCAATTTTCGTGGTATCCAATCGCTAGTAATTACTATCTTGTCTCATCGCTACAACTCCCGTACGGGCTCGGGAGAGACGAAGGTCGAAAGCCATGCGTCCTCCGAAGCACAACCCAACCAAGCCGCACTGCTTCTTAACACAGCGCGCCTCCAACCCGGAAGCCAGCCGCACCAATGTGTCGGAGGAAACACCGTGTACCTGGCCCCCTTGGTTAGCGCGCACTGCGCCCGGCCCGCAACAGGAGTCGCTGGAGCGCGATGAGACAAGGATATCCCTACCGGCCAAACCCTCCCTAACCCGGACGATGCTAGGCCAATTGTGCGTCGCCCCACAGACCTCCCGGTCGCGGCCAGCTGCGACAGAGCCTGGGCGCGAACACAGAGACTCTGGTGGCGCAGTTAGACCACTTTATTTTAAGAATGCGAAATGTCATAATAATAGTAGAGAGAATTATTTTTTTCAGCTTTTGTTTCTTTCATCACATTTCCAGTGGGTCAGAGGTTTACATACACTCAATTAGTATTTGGTAGCATTGCCTTTAAGTTGATTAACTTGGGTCAAACGTTTCGGGTAGCCTTCCACAAGCTTCCCACAATAAGTTGGGTGAATTTTGGCCCATTCCTCCTGACAGAGCTTGTGTAACTGAATAAGGTTTGTAGGTCTCTTTGCTCGCACACGCTTTTTTAGTTCTGGCCACAAATTTTCTATGGGATTGAGATCAGGGATTTGTGATGGCCACTCCAATACCTTGACTTTGTTGTCCTTAAGCCATTTTGCCACATCTTTGGAAGTATGCTTGGGGTCATTGTCCATTTGGAAGACCCATTTGCAACCAAGCTTTAACTTCCTGACTGATGTCTTGAGATGTTTCTTCAATATATCCACATAATTTTCTTGGCTCATGCCATCTATTTTGTGAAGTGCACCAGTCCCTCCTGCAGCAAAGCACCCCCACAACATGATGCTGCCACCCCCGTGCTTCATGGTTGGAATGGTGTTCTTCGGCTTGCAAACCTCCCCCTTTTTCCTCCAAACATAACGATGGTCATTATGGCCAAACAGTTCTATTTTTGTTTCATCAGACCAGAGGACATTTCTTGAAAAAGTACGATCTTTGTCCACATGTGCTGTTGCAAACCGTAGTCTGGCTTCGTCCTGGCTGAGCGGCCTTTCAGGTAATGTCGATATAGGACTCGTTATACTGTGGATATAGATACTTTTGTACCCGTTTCCTCCAGCATCTTCACAAGGTCCTTTGCTGTTGTTCTGGGATTGATTTGCACTTTTTGCACCAAAGTACGTTCATCTCTAGGAGACAGAACGCGTCTCCTTCCTGAGCGGAATGACGGCTGCATGGTCCCATGGTGTTTATACTTGCGTAGTATTGTTTGTACAGATGAACATGGTACCTTCAGGCATTTGGATACTGCTCCCAAGGATGAAGAAGACTTGTGGAGGTCTACAATTTGTTTTCTGAGGTCTTGGCTGATTTCTTTTGATTTTCCCACTGAGTTTGAAGGCAGGCCTTGAAATACATCCGCAGGTACACCTCCAATTGACTCAAATTATGTCAAATAGCCTATCAGAAGCTTTTAACCTGTCTAGGATGAGTGTGCCGCTCGCGGCACTCCCCCCCCCCCCCCCACTGAAAAGGCAGAGCCGCGAAATTCAAAAAAAATATTTTTTTTAAATATTTAACTTTCACACATTAAAGTCCAATACAGCTAATGAAAGACACAGATCTTGTGAATCCAGCCAACATGTCCGATTTTTAAAATGTTTTACAGGGAAGACACAATATGTAAAGATGTACATCTATTACCTAAAAACACATTAGCATAATCCACCATCTTTTATTTGTCCACCAACACCAGTAGCTATCACCAATTCGGCTAAACTAAGATATTTATAGCCCCTAACCAAGAAAAAAACTCATTAGATGACAGTCTGATAACATATTTATGGTATGGGATAGGTTTTGTTAGAAAAAAGTGCATATTTCAGGTAGATGGCATAGGTTACAATTGCACCCACCGTCACAAATGGACTAGAAAAACTACATTGAGCAACGTGTTTACCTACTTACTAATCATCAAACATTTCGTAAAAATACACAGCATACACGAATCGAAAGACACAGATCCTGTGAATACAGACAATATTTCAGATTTTCTAAGTGTCTTACAGCGAAAACACAATAAATCGTTATATTAGCATAGCACATAGCACATAGCAGCCCAGCATTGATTCTAGCCAAAGTGAGCGATAAAAGTCAACATCGCCAAAGTATATTAATTTTTTCACTAACCTTCTCAGAATTCTTCAGATGACACTCCTGTAACATCATATTACACAATCCATATAGAGTTTGATCGAAAATGTTTATATTTAGCCACCAAAATCATGGTTAGACAATGTGAAATGTAGCTCAGCTGGTCAGAAAATGTCCTTGCGCCACTTAGACAGTGATCTACTCTTATACATAAATACTCATAAACGTGACTAAAAAATATAGGGTGGACAGGGATTGATAGACAATTTAATTCTTAATACAATCGCGGAATTACATTTTTTAATTTATCCTTACTTTTCAATACAGTTTGCGCCAAGCGAAGCTACGTCAAAAAACATGGCGTCCTAAGCCACTAACATTTTTCGACAGAAACACGATTTATCATAATAAAAATGTCCTACTTTGAGCTGTTCTTCCATCAGTATCTTGGGCAAAGGATCCTTTCTTGGGAGTAATCGTCTTTTGGTGGAAAGCTGTCCTCTTGCCATGTGGAAATGCCAACTGCGTTCGGGATGAACTGGAAGCGTGCCCAGCTATTCACAGCGTTAAAGAAATAAATGTCCCAAAATCGCACTAAACGGATATAAATTGCTATAAAACGCTTTAAATTAACTACCTTATGATGTTTTTAACTCCTATAACGAGTAAAAACATGACCGGAAAAATATAACAGGCTAAACTAACGCTTGGAAAAATAGCAGGTCGATGTCCTCCACGCGCATTACGCAGCTGCAAAGGAGCTCCTACCTACAGGGTTTTTTAATTTGTAGTGCCTGTGAACGCGCAATCGACCCCATTCAAATCGTCATCACGTAAAGGCATCCAGGGGAAGACGTAAGCAGTGTCCGTATAGTCATAGCAATAACAGTGCCCTTTTAACTGACTCCAGAACAGTGGCCAAAATTTCTGAAATCTGACTCCATGTCAGGGAAATTGCTGTAGAATGGGCTCTGTTCCACTTAGAGACAAAATTTCAACTCCTATAGAAACTATAGACTGTTTTCTATCCAATAATAATAATAATATGCATATTGTACGATCAAGGATTTTGTGGGAAGCCGTTTCAAAAATTACACGATTAGCATAAATAGTCACAACAGCGCCCCCATCCTCAACCTGTCTGGCTCTGGCGTTCCGCTAGCGGAACTCCTCCCACATTCCACTGAAAAGGCAGAGCGCGAAATTCAAAAGATATTTTTTTGAAATATTTAACTTTCACACATTAACAAGTCCAATGCAGCAAATGAAAGATACACATCTTGTGAATCCAGTCAACATGTCCGATTTTTTAAATGTTTTACAGCGAAAACACCACATATATTTATGTTAGCTCACCACCAATACAAAAAAGGACAGACATTTTTCACAGCACAGGTAGCATGCACAAAGCCAACCTAACTAACCAAGAACCAACCAAACTAACCAAGAAACAACTTCATCAGATGACAGTCTTATAACATGTTATACAATAAATCTATGTTTTGTTCGAAAAATGTGCATATTTGAGGTATAAATCAGTTTTACATTGCAGCTACAATCACAGCTACCGTCAGAAATAGAACCGAAGCAGCCAGAGTAATTACAGACACCAACGTCAAATACCTAAATACTCATCATAAAACATTTCTGAAAAATCGATGGTGTACAGCAAATTAAAGACAAACATCTTGTGAATCCAGCCAATATTTCCGATTTTTTAAGTGTTTTACAGCGAAAACACAATATAGCATTATATTAGCTTACTACAATAGCCTACCACACTACCGCATTCATTCATCAAGGCACGTTAGCGATAGCAATAGGCACGTTAGCGATAGCGAATAAACCAGCAAGATATATAATTTTGACTAACCTTGATAAACTTCATCAGATGACAGTCCTATAACATCAGGTTATACATACACTTATGTTTTGTTTGAAAATGTGCATATTTAGAGCTGAAATCAGTGGTTATACATTGTGCTAACGTAGCATCTTTTTCCCACAACGTCCGGATATTTTTCTGACACTTTTTCTGACACACATATTCTGACCAAATAACTATTCATAAACATAACTAAAAAATACATGTTGTATAGGAAATGATAGATACACTAGTTCTTAACCTGTCTAGGATCAGCGTGGCGCTAGCGGCACACCCCCCCCCCCCCCCACTGAAAAACCAGTGCCGCGAAATTCAAAAAAAATATTTTTTTAAAATATTTAACTTTCACACATTAAAGTCCAATACAGCTAATGAAAGACACAGATCTTGTGAATCCAGTCAACATTTCCGATTTTTAAAATGTTTTACAGGGAAGACACAATATGTAAAGATGTACATCTATTACCTAAAAACACATTAGCATAATCCACCATCTTTTATTTGTCCACCAACACCAGTAGCCATCCCCAATTCGGCTAAACTAAGATATTTATAGCCCCTAACCAACAAAAAAACTCATTAGATGACAGTCTGATAACATATTTATGGTATGGGATAGGTTTTGTTAGAAAAAAGTGCATATTTCAGGTAGACTTCATAGTTTACAATTGCACCCACCATCACAAATGGACTAGAATAATTACAATGAGCAACGTGTTTACCTAACTACTAATCATCAAACATTTCGTAAAAATACACAGCATACACGAATCGAAAGACACAGATCCTGTGAATACAGACAATATTTCAGATTTTCTAAGTGTCTTACAGCGAAAACACAATAAATCGTTATATTAGCTTAGCACATAGCAATTAGCAGCCCAGCATTGATTCTAGCCAAAGTGAGCGATAAAAGTCAACATCGCCAAAAGATATTAATTTTTTCACTAACCTTCTCAGAATTCTTCCGATGACACTCCTGTAACATCACATTACAACATGTATATACAGTTTGATCGAAAATGTTTATATTTAGCCACCAAAATCATGGTTAGACAATGTGAAATGTAGACAAGCTGGTAAAGAAAATGTCCTTGCGCCACTTAGACAGTGATCTACTCTTATACATAAATACTCATAAACGTGACTAAAAAATACAGGGTGGACAGGGATTGATAGACAATTTAATTCTTAATACAATTGCGTTATTACATTTTTTAATTTATCCTTACTTTTCAATACAGTTTGCGCCAAGCGAAGCTACGTCAAAAAACATGGCGTCCTAAGCCACTAAAATGTTTCGACAGAAACACGATTTATCATAATAAAAATGTCCTACCTTGAGCTGTTCTTCCATCAGTATCTTGGGCAAAGGATCCTTTCTTGGGAGAAATCGTCTTTTGGTGGAAAGCTGTCCTCTTGCCATGTGGAAATGTCAACTGCGTTCGGGATGAACTGAAAAGCGTGCCCAACTTTTCACATCGTTGCAAAAATAAATGTCCCAAAATCGCACTAAACGGATATAAATTGCTATAAAACGCTTTAAATTAACTACCTTATGATGTTTTTAACTCCTATAACGAGTGAAAAGATGACCGGAGAAATATAACAGGCTAAACTAACGCTTGGAACAGGTGCGCGCCGGTGTCCTCTAGGCTCATGACGCAGCTCCCAAAGAATGACTAGCTTCAGAGTTTTTTCATTTGTAGGGCCTGTGAACGCGCAATCGACCCCGTTGGAATCGTCATCACGTAAAGGCATCCAGGGGAAGACGTAAGAAGTGTCCGTATAGTCATAGCAACGACAGTGCCCCTTTAACTGACTTCAGAAGAGTGGCCAACATTTCTCAAATCTGACTCCATGTCAGGGAAATTGCTGTAGAATGGGCTCTGTTCCACTTAGAGACAAAATTTCAACTCCTATAGAAACTATAGACTGTTTTCTATCCAATAATAATAATAATATGCATATTGTACGATCAAGGATTTTGTGGGAAGCCGTTTAAAAAATTTGCCAAATTAGCATAAATAGTCTAAACAGCGCCCCCATCCCCAACAGGTTAATGCAATCGCCGTGTTAGAATTCTAAAAATAATTACGATATGCAGTTTACGTTATGGCGAGAGCGTGCCCAAAACCTGGCCGCAAACTACTAGTTCACATGTACGACAGATATATGAAACAACATCATAAAATGGGTCCTACTTTTGCTGATCTTCCATCAGAATGTTGTACAAGGGGTCCTTTGTCCAGAACAATCGTTGTTTGGTTTTAGAACGGCCTTTTTCCCTCTCGATTTAGCAAGCACACTTGCCAAGTGGCGCGAATCTCTCCATCGTCAACAAACTCAGAGAACGGAACACGGAACAAAAATCAATAATCTGATTAAACTATATTGAAAAAACATACTTTACGATGATATTGTCACATGTATCAAATAAAATCAAAGCCGGAGATATTAGTCGTCCATAATGACAGCTTATCAGAAGGCAAATCCAGGTCCCTTCACGCGCTCTCCAGAAAACAGGAAACTGGTGACACATCATGCCGAGAGCTATTATTCGACCCCAGATCAAGTTACACACTCAATTTCTTCTCTAACTGCCTGTCGACATCTAGTGGAAGACGTATGAAGTGCATCTAAACTAATAAATATCAAGAACTTTAATAGGCAGGCCCTAGAACATTCCATCGATTTCAGATTTTCCACTTCCTGTCAGGAAGTTTGCTGCAAAAGGAGTTCTGTTTTACTCACAGATATAATTCAAACGGTTTTTTGTTTTCTATCCAATAGTAATAATAATATGCATATTGTACGAGCAAGAATTGAGTAGTTGTAATATGATGTTACAGGAGTGTCATCTGAAGAATTCTGAGAAGGTTAGTGAAAAAATTAATACATTTTGGTGGTGATAATGCTGTCGCTCTTTTTGCCGTGAATCAATGCTGGGGTAATGTTTGCACATGTGCTATGGTAATATAACGATATATTGTGTTTTCGCTGTAAGACACTTCGAAAATCTGAAATATTGTCTGGATTCACAGGATCTGTGTCTTTCAATTAGTGTACGCTGTGTATTTTTACGAAATGTTTTATGATTAGTAATTAGGTAATACACGTTGCTCTGTATTTTTTCTAGTCGAGTTGTGATGGTGGGTGCAATTGTAAACTATGATTTATACCTGAAATATGCACATTTTTCTAACAAAACCTATCCTATACCATAAATATGTTATCAGACTGTCATCTGATGAGGTTTTTTCTTGGTTAGTGGCTATCAATATCTTTATTTGGCCGAATTGGTGATAGCTACAGGTGGAGAGAGAAAATGGTGGACAAAGAAAAATGGTGTCTTTTGCTAACGTGGTTAGCTAATAGATTTACATATTTTGTCTTCCCTGTAAAACATTTTAAAAATCTGAAATGGTGGCTTTATTCACAAGATCTGTATCTTTCATTAGGTGTCTTGGACTTGTGATTTAATGATATTTAGATGCTACTATTTAATTGTGACGCTATGCTAGCGATGCTAATCAGTGTGGGGGGGGGGGGGGCTCCCGGACCCGGGGTAGAGAGGCGTGAAAAGTTAACAAGCATTTTGTGGAGTGGTTGAAAAACAAGTTTTAACCTCTAACGCCTCACAGACCCGGATCCGGGAGCACCCCCATCAAAAAAGCTGACTAGCATAGCCTAGCCTAAAGCCACAGGGATATCATATAATAAAATGTTCATGAAATCACAAGTCCAAGACACCAAATGAAAGATACACATCTTGTGAATTCAGCCATCATTTCTGATTTTTAAAATGTTTTACAGGGAAGACACAATATGTAAATCTATTAGCTAACCACGTTAGCAAAAGACACCACTTCTTTACTCCACCATTTTTTTTACTCCATCAGTAGCTATCACAAATTCGACCAAATAAAGATATAAATAGCCACTAACCAAGAAACAACTTCATCAGATGACAGTCTGATAACATATTTATTGTATAGCATATGTTTTGTTAGAAAAATGTGCATATTTCAGGTATAAATCATAGTTTACCATTGCAGCCACTATCACAACTCTCACCAAAGCGACTAGAATAACTACAGAGACCATCGTGTATTAGCTAATTACTCATCATAAAACATTTTTTAAAAATACACAGCGTACAGGAGATGAAAGACACAGATCTTGTGAATCCAACCAATATTTCAGATTTTCAGATTTTCAGATTTTCAGATTTTACAGTGAAAACACAATATAGCGTTATATTAGCTTACCGCAATAGCAAACATCACAACAGCATTGATTCAAGGCAAAAATAGTGATAACGTATAAACCACCAAAATATATTAATTTGTTCACTAACCTTCTCAGAATTCTTCAGATGACAGTCCTATAACATCATATTACACAATGCATATAGAGTTTGTTTGAAAATGTGCATATTTAGCGGCACAAATCGTGCTTATACAATGAGAATAGTGTCCAAAACCTCAAGCAATCTGTCCGGCGCCATCTTGGAGAGGCACCGATTCTAATCGAAAACTATTCATAAACTTGACTGAAAAAATACAGGTTGGACAGCAATTGAAAGACAAATTAGTTCTTAATGCAATCGCTGGGTTACATTTTTAAAATTAACGTTACTTCAAGCATACCGCGTGCGCTAAAGCGAGACACCATAATTCATGGCGAAATTATTATTTGACATTTGTCAACATAAGTACGAATTAACAGCATAAAGACTGCTTACTATTTGCTGAGCTTCCATCAGAATCTTGGGCAAGGTGTCCTTTCTCCAGAATAATCGTTGCTAGGTTGGAGAACGTCCTCTTCCACGTTGCAATTAGCAGTAAACAATAACATGAGAGAGAGAGAGATACCCAACCCCCTAGAACGCCAGAAAATGAAATACCCGAAAATCGCAATATACTGACATAAACTGATATAACTTGGTTTAAAATAACAACATTATGATGTCTTTAACACCTATATCGAATAAAAACAGAGCCGGATATATCTAAGAGCTAAAACAGGAGCTTCTAGCATGCCAAGATCCTCCCTGCGTCAGAGCGAAGAGTCAAAAGAGGGGACACCTCGTTTCCAAGCAATTTATAAACTTTCAGATCTGCCTAGAGACTCCATTTCAAGTCCCTCTATTCGCTGACACCCAGGGGAAGGCGTATGCAGTGCATCTCAACCAATAGAGGACAGGCAAATTAATAAACTGTTCTGGGAACAGCGAGCAAATTTCAGCATTTTCAAATCCTCATAGGAAAATTGCTCTAAATCCAGTTCTGTTTCACTCACAGACATAATTCAAACGGTTTTAGAAACTAGAGAGTGTTTTCTATCCAATAGTAATAATAATATGCATATTGTACGAACAAGAATTGAGTACGAGGCAGTTTAATTTGGGCACTATTTTTTCCAATGGGGAAACAGCGCCCCCATATTGACAAGAAGTTAATGACTCCAACCTAAGTGTATGTAAACTTCTGATTTCAACTTAATATAAACTCAGCAAAAAAAGAAGTCCCTTTTTCAGGACCCTGTGTTTCAAAGATAGTTCGTAAAAATGCAAATAACTTCCCAGATCTTCATTGTAAAGGGTTTAAACACTGTTTCCCATGCTTGTTCAACGAACCATAAACAATTAATGAACATGCAACTGTGGAACGTTCGTTAAGACACTAACAGCTTACAGACGGTAGGCAATTAAGGTCACAGTTATGAAAACTTAGGACACTAAAGAGGCTTTTCTACTGACTGAAAAACACCAAAAGAAAGATGCCGAGGGTCCCTGCTCATCTGCATGATCGTGTCTTCGGCATGCTGCAAGGAGGCATGAGGACTGCAGATGTGGCCAGGGCAATAAATTGCAATGTCTGTACTGTGAGTCACCTAAGACAGCGCTACAGGGAGACAGGATGGACAGCTGATCATCCTCGCAGTAGCAGACCACGTGTAACAACACCTGCACAGAATCGGTACATCTGAACATCACACCTGCGGGACAGGTACAGGATGGCAACTGCCTGAGTTACACCAGGAAAGCACAATCCCTCCATCCGTGCTCAGACTGTTCACAACAGGCTGAGAGAAGTTGGACTGAGGGCTTGTAGACCTGTTGTAAGGCAGGTCCTCAACAGACATAACCGGCAACAACGTCGCCTATGGGCACAAATCCAGGGTCGCTGGACCAGACAGGACTGGCAAAAAGTGCGCTTCACTGACGAGTCGCGGTTTTGTCACACCAGGGGTGGTGGTCGGATTCGCACTTATAGTCAAAAGAATAAGTGTTACACCGAGGCCTGTACTCTGGAGCGGGATCGATTTGGAGGTGGAGGGTCCGTCATGGTCTGGGGTGGTGTGTCACAGCATCATCGGACTGAGCTTGTTGTCATTGCAGGCAATCTCAATGCTGTACGTTACAGGGAAGACATCCTCCTCCCTCATATGGTACCCTTCCTGCAGGCTGATCCTGACATGACGCTCCACCATTCATACTGCTCGTTCTGTGCGTGATTTCCTATAAGACAGGAATGTAAGTGTTCTGCCATGACCAGCGAAGAGCCCGGATCTCAATCCCATTGAGCACCTCTGGGACCTGTTGGATCGGAGGTGAGGTCTAGTGCCATTCCCCCCAGGAATGTCCGTGAACTTGCAGGCGCCTTTGTGGAAGAGTTGGTAACATCTCACAGCAAGAACTGGCAAATCTGGTGCAGTCCATGACGAGGAGATGCACTGCAGTACTTAATGCAGCGGGTGGCCACACCAGATACTGACTGTTACTTTTGATTTTGACACCCCCTTTGTTCAGGGACACATTATTCAATTTCTGTTAGTCACATGTCTGTGGAACTT
This sequence comes from Salvelinus fontinalis, assembly GCF_029448725.1. Lineage (NCBI taxonomy): Eukaryota > Metazoa > Chordata > Actinopteri > Salmoniformes > Salmonidae > Salvelinus > Salvelinus fontinalis. Next base: position 25,009,522 of record NC_074671.1, on the reverse strand, counting down.
GTTCAGTTCATGTCTCATCTGTCTCATCTCGTTATGTTCATCCAAATATTTACTCATGTTAATTCAGTTTGCTGAAAATAAACGCAGTTGACAGTGAGAGGACGTTTCTTTTTTGCTGAGTTTATATATAGATATATATGTTTTTTTTTTTAAATTAGTTATAGTATTTTGATATTGATTACTGCACTTTTGGGTAGAACTTCTAAATTAAGCATTTCACTGTGTTTGATAGTGTTTTTACTGCATTGAAATCAGCTTTAAGTAAGTCTTGTTCCCCGAAAAACACTATCAACCTCATGGGGAAACATAGCTCGGGCCAACGACTCTCCATTCTAGAGATATGCAGTGCCACATCCCACAACAGTGATTACATTTTAGCTCTGATATGGCATCAGGTTCTGTTTAATATATCTGATAATGGGAGCACAATGTGCTATTATCTCTCATTGGAAATGGCCTGTGGTTCCGTGTGTGGAGAGGTATTGTATCTTTGCAGCAATAACACAGGGGCCAGGAGTTATGGCTTGGCGCCACAACTGAATTGATTGTTATTGCTTGAGACTTCTTTATTCTAGACTCCGTTCAAGGTATTGGATACAATGCTTGTCTGGCGAATGGAAATGATCTGGCGGCTTACAGAATTTGTATTCGCCGAGGGAGAGAAGGGAAAAAGCAAGTAGATAGAATCCACCCAGCAGTAAGTTTCAAGGTTAGAAGGCAGCATTCTAAACACAGTATCGTTTGGTAACTTAATGTCTGCATGTGAAGCTGACTTACACTCTAAAAGATTAAGAAATAGATGTGTTACTGGTTATATAACCAGCGCACATTTGCATTCAAAGCACACCTCTATGTGTCAGAGGTACTCTATAACAAAAATGGAAAACATTAAATCGCTTGTACAGCTTGCAAGATTTATTTTTTTCCCCCTGCACCCAATTTAAAATGAGGAAATGTCATCCTATCAGTGTAGTTAGTTTCGGTGTATCTGTCTGTGCATGTTAACAATTTGTTTGACATTTACTTTTATTTGTAGCCGAGAGACAGGTCGGGGGTGTGCTCTCCCCAGGTGCAGCCGAGGCATCCACTCAACCAACAAACCTGTGCAGTCAAGCCTTTCTGTGAGAAGTCTGCAGGTGAGAAGGCTCTGAGCAGTTTGTGAATGCCTCCTGACAGACTGCAACAAATACTCCACACAATGCCTTTCACTATTGTTCCACAGCACTGTTTCCCAACTCCAGTCCTCCAGTACCTCAAACAGCATTCATTGCTGTTGTAGCCCGGGACAAACTTACCTCATTCAACTCATTTAGGGCTTGATGATTAGTTGACTAATTGAGTCAGGTGTGCTTGCCCAGGGATATAATACAAAAGTGTACTGTTGGGGTAGTTGAGGACTGAAGTTGGGAAACTCTACAGCATGAGGATAGCAGTGTACCATCCACCTGAGAGCTAATCAGAAATGCTAGGCCCTACTCTAACCAGATTGGTATTGGTTCAGAATGTAGTATTCAGAGCCGTCTGTGGCAGTCCTAAGAGTACTGTGTTCCTTCATAGCAATAATTTCAGTTTGTTTATGCTGAAGTCTCAATAATTTCAGTTTGTTTATGCTGAAGTCTTTCTCCTTCTATTTTTAACTTTGTTCTCAGAATGAATCAAATGCAACCAGGTCATTTAAATTCCAGCCTCATTATAGGCTGGAACATATAGATACAGAGGTCCAATTTGCATTTAGATTGTTTCAGGAGAAGTAAATTAATCAACACTTTTGCACACAGACACACTAACACTATCTCTCCTTTCCTTGCTCTCTCACTCAGACACATAGACTGGCACACAAGAGTTGTTATTTGTTAGTCATTAAAAAAAATGGATTTGTAATTCACACCTACAGAAAAAGGGTCTCATTCAAGTCTCTGAAATACTGTATACCCAGATTCGAAGGAAACATGTTTGGAATTTCAGTTGTTTACTATAGCCGTCATTACATTTTTTAAATGACGGAACTCAATGGCAAGACGCACCATTCACCAATACATGGTTAGGGAAGAGGAGGGGAGTGGCTCATTCCAGCTAGCCGCACATACAGAAGGATCCATTTGGAGAAAGGCTCCATGTTTGTGTCAGGGACTGATTGAGAAGCTGCTCAGCGGAGGCACTAAGGTTCCACTGGCGTTATTGCTGCCCTGCCGAGACCAGAGGATGCTGATTACAGAGGCTCTAAACAAATCCTGGCACAGTACGACTACATATCGTTGCTTCTGGATGTAAACTGTCATCTAAATATTAAGGCCACAGAAGCCTGTAGCGTGTAGCTAGACTGTTTTGTGTTTGATTTTACCAAGGTAAATCCTGAATATTATATCCAGTAAGATTTTGGTTTATTGACCTGGGCAGCAGTAAATCTGCCTCTCAAACAAGCTCCGGGAGTGCCATATTTCTCTTTTTATGTGTGTAAACATAACTTGATTTGCAGCAGTTGGCACAATTTCCTATGGCTGGTACAGGTAGGCTGTCTTTTTGTCCATCATCATTTTGCTGTCCTAATAAGTAGTCGTGACTTACCAAGGGCCTAATCCCAATTTTAAATGCGTGCCTGTAACTCTAAACTTTTTTGCGTAAATTATGCATCATTGTCAATAAAACGTTTAGTTATGCGCTTATATCCCAAGCTAAGCTTCTGTCTTGATTGAATACCTGTTTGAGATGCAGGGTTTCATGCCTGGCTTTTCGAGAGTCTCGTGGATCAATTAGATTGCTGTTCAAGTGCACTTTTGCAAATTCATAAGGGGTTGCAGGGTGCCTTTGCTTTTCTGTCACAGGTAGTTGCCATAAATCAAAAGAGATGAGAGGACAGCAGGTCTGGCATGCCCCAGCCCACCAGGAGAATCCCTTGGCACCGGAAGAGTTGGTAGAAAACATAGCAAAGTAATGGCAAAGCTCATGTGCAGTAGCTTACTGAGTAGGGTGACGACTTATCTACCTCAGTATCTCCCTCCTACCCAAGCTCCAAATGTACAGTATCTGATAATGTACTGATACTGTACCCTTAGCGATAGGGACTTTAGAGAAATCTTTCCTTATCTGACCGGGTGAAACTCACAGCACATGGCGAGCTAGCAGTATTCTATAATACATCAAGCAAATGTTCTTTCCCCAGGTAGGTAATGTAGAGACAATCAACCCCCACATGGAGTTCTGAGTGCTTGCTCTTAGGGATGTTTTAATGCATCTCTTTATTTATTGAGGTAAATTGATCTATTTATATATATTGCTCTGACACATCTCTCAACGTCTACTTTACTAATCAGCTATAGCAGCTGTATAGTGTTGTGTCTTTGGCTATGCCGGATTAAGTGTTATGACATGCTATTCTATAAAATACTTTCTCCGTACTTAATATTACCTGATTGAACTAATCATGTAAATGTAATTAACTAGAGAGGAGGGGCACCACGAAAGAATATTTATAGAGCTGTTATCTTCCGAATAAACTCTTAAAGACCTAATAATATTTTACATCAATAGCAGTCAATATTAATCGTCACATTACTAGAGTCTCATCTGAAAGTTGTAAATTCTTGGTTATCTTCACGAACCCTGGCTAACAAGTTGAATCAGCAATACAAAATTGGGTTTAATTATGTATTTACTAAATACCTAACTAATCACACAGAATCACACATACACAATTAAATCATAACTTGATTACAAATTGCCGTCATAAAGGAAAACGTCCCTAGCGGGCGGAACAGATATGACAGCTTGTTACACAAAGGAAAAGGGGCTGGGCTTGAGTGAAAGAGCGGGAGACTGGAACAGAGGTGAAGCTGTGCTATCGTAAATACAGTATCTTATGCATTCTAAATTACCGTCCATTTGGAAAAAGAAAATGCAATAAATATTTACTCCAAGCTGCGCTTCAGTAGGTTGGTGGTAGATGAAAGACCGTGTTGCCAAACCGAGTCCTCTGTCCTTTGAAGAATGTCTCTGGTGGTCACTTGGATAAGTTGTAGTAACGTCGTTGTGTGGTAGATGGGATACTTTGTCTGTTCCTTCCTAACCTGCGTTTGCAGCTGCGATCGCTAACTCAACGGCTAGGAGGTATCACTTCTGTCGTGAATAAGAGTTCAAAGTTCATACCATTCGCAACCAAAGCTCATGCTGATGTTGGCTTCGTCCTGTAGTTTTATCTGAACCATTCTGACATGGGATCGTCATCCTAATGTACCCGGAACAGAAGGTTATATTTTTGTCAATGGCTTATATAGTGGATGAAGAGGGGTGTGTCTGAAAAGTTTATAACCCATGTCTCTTCACAGGGGCGGGCCACTGGTTGAGCAAACTTATGAAAACCCAAATCTCTCATTTGGAAGCTAAAATTACATTTCATCTCTTCACAAATAATTTCATATTCAAACATTTGAATTAAACAACAATTCCATGTGAATCCGATACCTCTGATGTTTAAACTTTCCACAGTAGAGTTTATGTCATTCTATCATTGATGAGAATGTGCCAGAGGACAACCGAACTGACATAATATACCTTAAGTACCACCGCATATGTTCAGTTGGTCAGATTACCAGAATATAGTTTATTTCCCCCCAACTTCTGATGTTCCCAGAATCTCTATGTTAACCAAAGGGGCTTTCTAATGTCACATCAGTAGAGTAGGGAGAGGAACGGGGGACGAGGGGGGGACGAGGGGTATTTATGACTGTCATAGACCTACCCCCAGGCCAACTTCATGACAATAGGAACCGGAAGCCTCATATACATTTACATTGACATTTTAGTCATTTAGCAGACACTCTTATCCAGAGCGACTTACAGGAGCAATCAGTTAAGTGCCTTGCTCAAGGGCACAACGGCAGATTCTTCACCTAGTCGGCTCGGGGGATTCGAACCAGTGACCTCTTAACCACTAGGCTACCTGCCGCCCCATTAATGTAAAAGTAATGTAATGTGCCGAATCTGAGTACAATGAATGGCCTCGGTTGCTTTGGTTCTGTTTTTTTTAAACAAGAGAACAGAAACATAATGCATTATTTATTATGTTGTAGGCCTATGGATGTATGCATCAAGGGTGGAGCACTCTGAGTACCACTGTGAATAGATGGTTGTTTGTCGTACAGTGAATCAATGGAAAACCTACAGTAGATTAGGAAAAAGAATGACACAGCAGGAACACTACACTTACATTCCCACTCTGTACATATTCCACAATGTGAAGTAGCCAATCCTTTTAGTGCGAGTGTCTTGTCTTAGTGTAGTTCCTATTGTTTTTTATCACATACACCGGAAAAATGCAGTGAAATGTGTTGTTTTACAGGGTCAACCATAGTAGTATTGTGCTGCAAATTAGGGTTAAGTGCCTTGCTAAAGGGCACATTGACAGATTTTTTGACCTTGTTGGCTCGGGTATTCGAACCAGCGATCTTTCGGTTACTGGCACAATGCTCTAAATGCTAGTGCTTCACCTAACTGGATCAGAGAGGTTAGCCTTGTCAGAAGAGTCAATATTTTTGTTTTAAATAAAAATGGACAAAAAATCCCCATCAATCCCCCAAGTAATTCAAGAGAACGATTTTAGAAGTAAAGGTAGAAGTTACAAATATTCACAGGTAGCTCCTTAAACACAGCAAAACATAAGACGTGCGCTCTTACCACTAAGATGACACTAAGTCTTTCAAGAGGGAGGGAAAAGCTATATTTCAGCAAGGCTAACTGTCTAGACCCTATCATGTGAAACAATAACAAATAAGTCATTTTGTGTTAAGGGTGTGGAGAGACAAGAGTCCAGGTGTTGACATACATCCATTAGTAATGCAAGCTCCCTCTTAGTATATCTACCTGTTTGCTCATCTTTACTGCAACACCAAGGGACGTCGGTTCGATTTCTGCTGCTGTCACCCATACGTAAAATGTATGCACGGATGACTTAAGTCACTTTGGATAAAAGCGTCTGCTAAATGACATACAGTACCAGTCAAAAGTTTGGACACACCTACTCATTCAAGGATTTGTATTTATTTTTAACTATTTTCTACATTGTATAATAATACATTGTATATTAATAGTGAGGACATCAAAATTCATAATTCAATAATTCCACAAATTAACTTTTAACAAGGCACACCTGATAATTGAAATGCATTCCAGGTGACTACCTCATGAAGCTGGTTGAGAGATTGCCAAGCGTTTGCGAAGCTGTGATCAAGGCAAAGTGTGGCTACTTTGAAGAATCTAAAATCTAAAATATATTTTGATTTGTTTAACACTTTTTTTGTTACTACATGATTCTATATGTGTTATTTCATAGTTTTGATGTCTTCACTTTTATTCTACAATGTAGAAAATAGTAAATAATTAAGAAAAACCCTTGAATGAGTAGGTGTATCCAAACTTTTGTCTGGTACTGTATATTACTGACTGACAATAGCATACATGCTACATTTTCGTTATGCTAAACATTCTAAAGCACTTTGTGATCTAATACAAGCAGTAGGTTCTCAATGGGTCCCCTGTAAAGGTTTCCCACTCTCATGCCGACCAATAAAACTTGTTTTTGTGGGTTTTCATTGCACTGTGCTCTTGCCTCCCCGATTCTATTAATTTAATCTGGTCATATACAAGCAAGAGCGAGTGGGTAATATATTATTCTGAAAGGAAAACATTAGCAAATGATATTAATTCTGGCAAAAGGGGTTGGTAGTAACATGAATCTTTTGGTCCATATCGAGAGGTCATCATGCGTCCACTCCACTAATCCAGTTAATGAGCCTCAAACATAGTATGAACTAAATTGTAGGCTTGGCTCGATTTCTTTACACACAACATAACACAGCAGTAAAAAAAAAACTCCTCCACATACACACATGCACACAAATGTGCACATGCACGCATGTGCAGTTGCACACACACACAGACAGTTGCACACACACACTCTGATACACGCAATACTGTCCAATTATAATTTCAATTTCCTCTCCGTGGAGGATTGGTTGATACCATTTCAAATGCATGCATCCAAATTTGATGCATACAAACAACTCCAGTTAACTACATTACATAAAGTTATTATTTGAGCCACAAAATCACAAAATCTGATTTTAAACCTAACCCTAAACTTAACCACAATGCAAGCCCTAACGCCTAACTCCAACCTTAAACTATGACCAAAAAGCAAATGTTTGTTTTCATGAATTTTTACAATATAGACAATTTCAACTTTGCAGCTGGCCTATCTAAGGGGAAATCTCTTACTTCAGCCCCCAGAACAAGATTCATGACAATAAATGTCAACCTGGATGCAATAACGGAGATTAGGTTGTTTTTCGAACAAAAAGTGAGAGTGTTGACAAAGTGACCAAAAAGGAATCTCAGGAACATCTTGTACAGTCAGTCCCTTGAGTGTGTGTCTTTAAAATCAACAGAACACATAGAATATTGATAGCCATGAATGTAGAAATGACAGGGGATCTGTAATTATCTCCAGCCATTTTCACAGTAAATGTATCTTTTGAATCATGTCGAGAATAAAACCCATTGAGGTTTTCTTTGAGTGCATGGCATGTTCTTTTCACATCTCTGGCCTGTCACTGGATTTATCCAACACCCCTTTGTGAGCAACCTTGCAGTACAGTCATAAGTAGCTGGCCTCCAATGTGCTCGAGCTCACTGGAACTTCAGACATTGACGTTAATCATTACTCTGACCAAATTCGTTGTTCCTGGCATTGATAGAGAGTTCATAAAACAGACACGAAAAAAAGATCTGTGCAGTAAAATGCACCAGTGCTCCGCATATTGTTTCAATGAAAACAACTTGCAAAATAACATATGGTTTAACAGATGTAGGTCCCAAGGTGACTTTTCTAGAGTGATGTTTCCACTGCCTAAGGTACTCTCAGCATTTCTAATTACCCCATGAACTCAGCCTTGGCGTGCACTGCGTGTGACATTATGTTTCAAATAAAGCATTGCCGTTCACCCTCCACGGAGCCTGCGGAAGCTTCTCAGCATGTTTAGATGAAACGCGCCTGGTTGGGTGACTGTAAATGTAACAAAAGTCATTTAAAATTCATAATATTTTGCCACAATGAAAGCTCAAATGCATCATTAAGTCATTTGTCGCACGCTTTCCAGCCGTCACTGTCTTCAGGGGAAGCCATGGATGTTAACTTCTGAAAGCGAAAACAAAGAAGATTTTTGACAAGTGGCTTGAAACGCCTTATGAGATTGGATAAATGTAAAAAATAAAAATGATAGAGCGATGTCGGCGGGATTCTATTTTAGTTGAAAGTGAGTCATTTTGTTGAGAAACAGTTAGAAAATTGATAAGACCAAAAAATGATGCATGAAAAACCACCAGCACTACTTTCATGATTTAATTGTCACGGGATGGCTTTGAGTCTAACAGAATCAAGGACTCCCACAGAAGCTACAGTGGAGGGGAACCTCCCATAAGGCCGGCACGCTTTCCTTTTGACAGAACATCTTTTGACTTTTTCTGTGTGGTTTGGAGCACTGACAATAGGAACACTTTTAAAGCATTTTGACAGGTGTTGCACATCTCTGTATGTGGGCAGTGGTGTTTTTTTTCCCAGAGTCAAATGCTCCTGCAAAGTCCTGTCATGTCGATCAAAGTCATTTGTACCCTGTGGCCTTGGCTACCTACTGCATGCCCTCTATAAGAGAGGTAGCAACAGCAATTTGTTCCTAGATGTGGTACATTGTTTTAACTTTCACTATTCTCTGTCTTCCTGTAATCTTGTGCCAATAAAAAGTTTGAATCAATAATGTGTTTTAATTAACAATATCATCCCAATAATGTGTTATCTTAATGCATACCTGTGTCAACATCCTGTATTAACTCATTCCCACTGGGCGCACACTGGTTGAATCAACGTTCCTTCCACATAATTTCAATGAAATTACCTTGAGCCAACGTGGAATAGATGTTGAATTGGCATCTGTGCCCAGCGGGTTGTGCCAAAGGATGGTTCTACTTCTAACTCAGTAGTACACCTGCACAGTCAAGGTATTTAGAGGCCTCCAAATGACTATCCTGACAGTTTTGTCATCGTTTCAGTTAGAGGCTAATTTAGAATTTGGTTGTGTGAAGATTAATCGCTCATCTCTCCACCAGAGGAGGTGAGGAACGACAGGTAGTCACTCTAATTATCTGCCGCCCTGTCAAATATGTTAACCGCGGTGGGAAAACAATGCCAGTTCAATGTCAGTCATGTGAGAAATATGGGCAATGATTTATTCATTGCAACCACAACTCCTGCACATTCAAAGTGATTACCGCGAATGAGTCACCGGATAAACCCCCCCCCCAGAATGGCATCAAAATTAATGTCTCCTCCCCCTGTTCCACTCCAAAGCTTGACAAAGCTATTGAGCTGCCCCTGAACGCAACAATACCTTCTGCAGTACAGTTGAGGTGAAGACCCAGACACACTATATCAAGGGAAGAAGATTAGGGTAAATTCGCAATTGAATCCTGAGTGAAGCTTTTCTTCTGACACATGTGGCTTTAGAACCTCACCTCATCCATGGTTCTTATACCAGAAACTAAACAGAAAAGAGGCTAACTTAACTGAGACAAATATCATCACTGGTTAGACAGCAACTGTATTTACAGATAATCTGGAATATGAGTTTTACAACAATTTCTCATTTAGTTTCATTTTTGATCTACTTTGCAGGTTCAGGATGACCCTTCAAAAAAAATGTGCCTTACGCAATAACAGTCCAAGACACTTTATCATGCCACCAAAGTTTTCACATCTTCATTTCAGAATTGCTTATTTGGTCTCATAGACCGTGTCTACCTTTTTCAATGTTATATATTTTTTATTTTATATATTTTTTATTTGTTTATACAACAGGATTTAGAGTTGAGCACGTTGTATTCCTTTAGCGTGTCTAGAACTGACAGCTCGTGCAGCTCTTGTATTCAGATCATGGAGTTCCTCTCATGGAGTTCCGAACACAATGCGTCTACACCTGGATGTAAAATTCTCTGTCCACTTTGTGTATGGATTTCCTTTTCCTGACACATTCTATATTCAACTGCCAGTATGTAGTGAGGTGCGTACTGGCGGCAGAGAAGTCAGGCGCAGGAGAGCGAAAACTGATTTACAACGGTATCGTTTAATATCCATAAACCACCGTCAACAGAACAATACAATAAATGGGTCAAGCAAAACCCGGTAAATACCAGCATACCGTGCATAAGCACTACAAGAAACAATTACCGACAAGGACATGAGGGGGAACAGAGGGTTAAACACACAACATGGAATTGATGGAATTGGAACCAGGTGTGATGGAAGACAAGACAAAACCAATGGAAAATGAAAAGGGGATCAGCGATGGCTAGAAGGTCGGTAACTTCGACCTCCGAACGTCGTCCGAACAAGGAGAGAGACCAACTTCGGCGGAAGTCGTGACACAGTGAGGATTAAGCAAACGGTTGGAAAAGGAAAATATGACTATGCCGCATAGATAGCTAGTAAAGCTAAAGGGATAGCAAACGGGTTAGCATAAACAGCATAAATAAGCGACCTTGAGCTCGCATTTGACTGTCAAGTGTAGGAAGGGTCATGTTAGCCATTTACCCTGAGCAGAATGTAAATCTCTATACTTACGCATTTCCAAAGATGCGATATCCACCATGTCAGGCATCTGCCTCCACAATGGTTCATAATTAATTTGGTCTCCCAGCTCTACACGATTAAGCCAGAGCCTATGAGACAGCCCATAGTAACTGGCTATGGCAGATCTTCATGGGCGATGTGTGTGTGTTGGACAGCGTTGACCTTAATTGCCAGTGCAATGTCTGAGCTGACTTCACTGCCGTAACTTTGCCTGGCTGCCGTGTTCAGAACCGTAATACTGGATGACAGTGTGGGTTAGTGTTGAGCGATTCATACCAACATGTGCACACTGACCTGCCCCAGCTAAGCTCACAGCTTCAGGGAGAGACCAACACAAACAAATTAGGCCTGATAGAGGGAATTCACTGTAGCTGCAACATAGGCATGTGCACAACATTCTTCATGAACTATTTCTCTTGCACACACTATTATGCAACACGCATAACACGCATATACTGTACTTTCAGGATGTCTAATTACAGAGCACTATTATCAAGTTTGCAGACATGGACAAATGGTAGTAGTAGCAGTAGCAGTAGTAGTAGTAGTAGTAGTAGTAGTAGTAGTAGTAGTGGTAGTAGCAGTATAAGTAGGTTAAAACCATTATTTGAGAGCTAATCTCTGAACATAAGTCGGACTTGCTTACAAAAACATATTTGAGAGCTTCATATTCTTGTCATTTGCAAGTGGTTGTCACCAACCATATCTCTATTTGGCTGGCTTCAGATAAGAATATGACAGTATGGCAATGATTGAAGACTCTCTCTTCCTAAAGGTCAGTGATCAGCACAATCCATCATTCTGTCCTGCACCCTAATGGTAAATGTGTGGCTGTAGAATGTAGTTTGGGTTGAAAAGACATGTGACATATCAGAAGTACATTTACGTTACATTTTACATTTAGCAGACGTGCTTATCCAGAGCGACTTACAGGAGCAATTAGGGTTAAGTGCCTTGCTCAAGGGCACATTGACCAGTGACCTTTCGGTTACTGGCCCAGCGCTCTTAACCGCTAGGCTACCTGCCACTCTACTTGCACATGCATTCACAATTCCCAGCCAACTCCATCATAGGAGGACGTTTGGAAGCGTTGGATTCTCAGAAGTAACAGGAAATGCCCCAAACCACTACAACATGGCTCTTTAAGGGATAGCTGTCAGGCTACACAGTTGACAAATTCACAAAGGCTCAAACGATGTTCTGTTTCGACTACACAGAAGCATGTACCCTACATGTTATTTCCTTTTCTGAGACCATCTTGTTCTTAACTGTCTTTTCCTCACATAATGCTTTTTTCTTCCAAAACACTGCGTTTTTGATAGGTCAGTCTGCCCTAGCCCTGAGTTATGGTGGTTTGATGATGAACAGTACATGTTACCAAAATCAACCGGTAGGAGAAGTTGAAGGACAGGGCGTAGCCGCCAGTAGAAGCAATCAGTGGAGGCTTTACTTGGCCTTAACATGCCCCGAGCTGCTGTTTTCAGGCTGCCAAAGTCAGGCAGATTGTTCAGGCTATCACCGTCACAGCCAGGAGGTTATTCTAGGACCTCACTACTTTCCAGCAGACTGACTGGATCCTTATTAAAGTCCAATAACGCCGTGCCAAAGTAAGCAACCTTACAGAGGAGCTCCTGCCAGTTATACAATCCCATTTACCTCAGCGGGAGCCACATCCACTTAATCAGCCAGCACTCCTTTCAATCTAGGCCAAACAAAGAGTCCCAGTAATGCCTCATCCAAATGTGTTAGGATTTGATTCCTACGGGAAAGAGAAGACACAATAAAAAGTCATGAGGGTTAATGACACTCCTGAATAACAGTGAGAGTGGGCAATTTGATACAATGTTTTCCGAGAGAGGACTCAGAGCCTGATTCATTATGAATATAAACAGGCAGCATCGCTTTGGCTATTAAAAAAGACTTAAGCCAAACACAATTAGAGGGCATTGTCATGCAAATGCTGGGATATGTGTTGTTCTCTTAAGGAACACATGTTTAATCTAATTAAAGTGAACTCTAGGTTGTTGGTCCATTGTATTTCAAAGAAAAAGACACTGAGAGAAGCACATGAGCTATATTGGGGAGGCCTGACACACTCCAGTTTCTCATCATCAGCTATCAACGTGAGTCTTTATGAACTGTTTGGTTAATAATGGTTATAGTTGTGTGTCAATACCAAGACAGCTCCAAGTGTTTAGCTATAGGAGGTGTAATTGGACCAAGGTAAATCTCCATGAGCAATGACCTCTATCAATGTTGCTACACTACATGACCAAAAGTATGTGGACACCTGCTCGTCAAACATTTCGTTCCAAAATCATGAACATTAATATGGAGTTGGTTCCCCCTTTGCTGGTATAACAGCCTCCAATCTTCTGGGACGGCTTTCCACTAGATGTTGGAACATTGCTGCGGGGTCTTGCTTCCATTCAGCCTCAAGAGGATTAGTGAGGTCGGGCACTGATTTTGGGCGATTAAACCTGGCTTGCAGTTGGCATTCCAATTCCTCCCAAAGGTGTTTGATGGGGTTGAGGTCAGGGCTCTGTGCAGGCCAGTTAAGTTTGGGGCGGCAGGTGGTTAGAGCGTTGGGCCAGTAACTGAAAGGTTGCTAGATCGAATCCCTGAGCTGACAAGGTAAAAATCTGTCTTTCTGCCCCTGAACAAGGCAGTTAACCCACTGTTCCTAGGTCGTCATTGTAAATAAGAATTTGTTCTTAACCTGTTTGGGCTGCAGGGGCAATATTGAGTAGCCGGATAAAAGGTGCCCATATCAAACGGCCTGGTACTCAATTCTTGCTCGTACAATATGCATATTATTATTACTATTGGATAGAAAACACTCTCTAGTTTCTAAAACAGTTGTGGAAAATCTGAAATCGATGCTCTGTTCTAGGGCCTGCCTATAAATGTCCTTGATATATATCAGTATACATGCACTTCATACGTCTTCCACTAGATGTCGACAGGCAGTGAGAGAAGAAATGGAGTGTATAACTTGATCTGGGGTCGAATAAAAGCTCATTGTATGACGTGTCACCAGTTTCCTGTTTTCTGGAGAGCGCGTGAAGGGACCTGGTTTTGCCTTCTGTACAGCTGTCGTTATAGACGACTAATATCTCCGGGCTTTGATTTTATTTGATACATGTGACAATATCATCGTTAAGTATGTTTTTTCAATATAGTTTAATTAAATTATTGACATTTTTTCGGGACGTTAGGCGTGTTGCTTTGTCTGCGTATGTTCAGGAAGGAGAGCTTCGCGCCACTTTGCTAGCTTTCCGTGCTAATTGACTGGAGAAGAGGACATTCTAAATCCAAACAACGATTGTTCTGGACAAAGGACCCCTTGTACAACATTCTGATGGAAGATCGGCAAAAGTAGGACCCATTTTATGATGTTATTTCATATATCTGTCGTACATGTGAACTAGTAGTTTGCGGCCAGGTTTTGGGCACGCTCTCGCCATAACGTAAACTGCATATCGTAATGAAGTTATTTTTAGAATTCTAACACGGCGATTGCATTAAGAACTAGTGTATCTATCATTTCCTATACAACATGTATTTTTTAGTTATGTTTATGAATAGTTATTTGGTCAGAATATGTGAGTGTCAGAAAAATATCCGGACGTTGTGGGGAAAAGATGCTGCGTTAGCACAATGTATAACCACTGATTTCAGCTCTAAATATGCAAATTTTCGAACAAACCATAAGTGTATGTATAACCTGATGTTATAGGACTGTCATCTGATGAAGCTCATCAAGGTTAGTCAAAAATTATATATCTTTTGCTGGTTTGTTACGATCGCTAACTTTTGCTGCTGGGGAATGGCTTGTGTTTCTGGCTATTGTGGTAAGCTAATATAATGCTATATTGTGTTTTCGCTGTAAAACACTTAAGACATCGGAAATATTGGCTGGAATCACAAGATGCCTGTCTTTCATTTGCTGTACACCATGTATTTTTCAGAAATGTTTTATGATGAGTATTTAGGTATTTGACGTTGGTGTCTGTAATTACTCTGGCTGCTTCGGTGCCATTTCTGACTGTAGCTGTGAAGGTAGCTGCAATGCAAAACTGATTTATAGCTCAAATATGCAAATTTTTCAAACAAAACATAGATTTATTGAATAACATGTTATAAGACTGTCATCTGATGAAGTTGTTTCTTGGTTAGTTTGGTTCTTGGTTAGTTAGGTTGGTTTTGTGCATGCTACCTGTGATGTGAAAAATGTCTGTCCTTTTTTGTATTTGGTGGTGAGCTAACATAATACGTGGTGTTTTCGCTGTAAAACATTTAAAAAATCGGACATGTTGGCTGGATTCACAAGATGTTTATCTTTCAAATGCTGTATTGGACTTGTTAATGTGTGAAAGTTAAATATTTCTAAAAAATATATTTTGAATTTCGCGCCCTGCACTTGAGCTGGCTGTTGTCATATTGTGCCCGGCTTCAGGCTTGCGGCCAGAAGAAGTTAACTGGCTTGCATATTTAATAGAATAAATATAAATTTATTCCACACAGATCTTGACAAACCATTTCTGTATGGAAGTCACTTTGTGCACAGGGGCATTGTCATGCTGAAGTAAGAAAGGGCTTTCCCCAAACTGTTGCCACAAAGTTGGATTCATTGTCATTGTATGCTGTAGTGTTCAGATTTCCATTCACTGGAACTAAGGGGCCAAGCCCGAACCATGAAAAACAACCCCAGACCATTCTTCCTCCTCCACCAAATTTTACAATTGGCACATTCTGTCATCCGCCAAAACCAGATTCATCTGTCGGGCTGCCAGATGGTGAAGCGTGATTTATCACTCCAGAGAACGTGTTTCCACTGCTCTAGTGTTCAATGGCGGCGAGCTTTACACCACTCCAGCCGACGCTTGGCATTGCGCATGGTGATCTTAGGCTTCTGTGCGGCTGCTCGGCCATGTAAACCCATTTCATGATGCTCTCGACGAACAGTCATTATGATGTTACTTCCAGTGGCAGTTTGCAATCGAGGACAGACTATTTTTACACGCTACGCGCTTCAGATCGTTCTGTGAGCTTGTGTTTCCTACCACTTCGCGGCTGAGCCGTTGTTGCTCCTAGATGTTTCCACTTCACAATAACAACACTTACAGTTGACCGGGGCAGCTCTAGAAGGGCAGACATTTGACGAACTGACTTGTTGGAAAGGTGGCATCCTATGACGGTGCCACGTTGAAAGTCACTGAGCTCTTCAGTAAGGCCATTCTACTGCCAATGTTTGTCTATGGTAATTGCATAGCTATGTGCTCGATTTTATACAACTGTGAGCAACGGGTGTGGCTGAATTAGCCGAATCCACTAATTTGAAGGGGTGTCCACATACTTTTGTATATATAGTGTTGCTTTATCAATCTCTGCAATTAGGAAACATCATGGTACCGGAGTACAAGGTTATTATGCGCCATTGAATGATTGTCAATCAGGGCGTATAGTCAATGTAAATAATCATGTTTTGCTACTCACCAGAATACCACAACAGGGTGCCAAATTCTTATGAAAAACGTCCAAAATGTTTTCAGTTGAAATAAGTGAATGATGTGCCAAAGTACATGCCCAGCTCTGTTTCCTCTCTGCGTGGAGGCTTACATGCAAGCCGCATTAACATCAAAGAAGTCGCCCCATGTGAATTACACTGGGACTTGGAGTGTTTGTCAAACAGTGTCTCCTTTTTGTATGCTCTGTGTGCTGGGGATAATATTTTTCTGATCAGTGTGGGCTCATCAGTACTAAAGCAGGGACATTAGGCCTTGGTAACTGATGCAATATATTTGCTCTGGTTAATAATTGGGTTTTTGAAGCTATTGTTTACCCAAGTGGCCATAATGCATTCTTAGCAACTCAGACTGCCCGTGTTATCAGATAATCCCTGTTTGGTCGTCGTGAGAGGGCTACACCCCTCTGAACGTTGATTTTAACCTCTTCACATGCAGAGACTATACGTGTCTCAACAAAACAAGTTTGATCGATGAACGTCAATGGCCTGAATCACACAGTAAAGATAATTTTGATATCCAGTGTTGGGGAGTAGTGAATTGAGTAGTTACTGTATGGTTTAAAGTGTCAAACTGCATTTGACATCTCATAATTTTTGAGGGGGTGTGGCAGGAGGTAATGAAATTAGGTAGTTAAATTAGATGACCACGTGGTTGCCACGTGTGGTGTGTAAACACCTTTGATCTACTTACTTTGATATGGAGGGCTTTGATGTAGGTTTTGCTGCATGGAGTGTGTGTGTGTGTGTGTGTGTGTGTGGCCCAGGTGTGAGGGGTTTGTTGTGATCCTGGGTTTATTGTATTTGGCTATATGAGAGACAAAAGACACTTGGTGCTTTTAATCAAGTAGAGTCCTTGGTCAATTGTGGGAGAAATATGTTATGCCCTTGATCAGTGGTAGTGTATTAGGCTATTTGATGAAATTTGTGGGATGGAGAGGAAGGGGGTTGGTTGAGCATGTTGAAACAGTTTTGGTGCGGAGGTCTGGTTTTGCTTGGGGTGTGTACACCTTTGTTTGTGGGTTTTAAATATATTAATTAATACTTTATATCAGGGTTCCCCAACTGGTGGCCCGCGGGCCGAATTTAGCACGTGTGTGGTTTTATTTGGCCCGCCCCAAGTTTTCTGGGCAATAAAAAATATGTTTTAAATGTTGTTGTTTTTTCATTTTTGGACGTAAAAGACTGTAAAAACACCAGGAAATGTCACGTTCATCATAACATTTAAGAGAGGAGGACCAAGGCACAGCGTGATAACAATACATTCTTCTTTAATGAAGACGAAAACGAAACGAACACTATACAAACTAATCAAAACAACAAACGTGACGCTATACAAACAACAAGTGCAGACACTGGCAACTTACACATAGACAATCACCCACAACCTACCTAATGACTATGGCTGCCTAAATATGGCTCCCAATCAGAGACAACGATAGACAGCTGTCTCTAATTGAGAACCAATCTAGGCAACCATAGACTTACATAAACACCTACAATGAACACAACCCCATGAACTCTACAAACACCCCCTAGACAATACAAACACCCTAGACGAGACAAAAACACACAAACATCCCCCATGTCACACCCTGACCGAAATAAAATAATAAAGAAAACAAAGATAACTAAGGCCAGGGCGTGACAGGAAATCAGCTCCAATTGATTTTAATTTAAGATATTTGTTCTTAAGTATTCCCATGCATAATAAAGAGACAGTAATCATATACAAATGTAAGCAAGGTTTGAAATGATTATGTTTTAGTCAAACATTTATCTGTTTGGGCATCTTGCGGTCAATTTTCAGTCTACAAATGATTTACAATTATGTTCCAGCTCCCCGACCATCCACTCAACAAAACATCGGCCCGTGGCTGATTCTAGTTGATGATACCTGCTCTACATGTTGGCGTGAATGAGGTCTGTGAGGGTTGTCTGTGATTAACGTCTGTTTCACCAGTTTAAGAAAAGGTCAAGAAAGGGGGGTGATTTATGGGGTTATTTATGAAACATGGTTATTTAACATATGATGTAATGTCAGGTAGAACTTAACCCAAGGAGCTGGGACTTGACCACAGATGTCAACTATGTGTTTAGGGATCAATTTCTACAGAATAGAGTGTGTACTTAAGATGCAACATTTAAAAGATGATTAGACCAGTATTGGTAGATCATATAAGATCTCTTACACATATGAACATAACATTTCATTATTATTATATTTATTTGATACAATTCCCCAATCAATACTGTTGTTTTCAAAACAAGCACTCAAGTAAAACACAAAGTTAAGCATACAAGCATGTTACGATCAATACAATTATTTCTCAATGTGTACATTTTAGAGGGGGGCTCCAATATCGCTATTTCAATATGATGTTGATATATTTTGATATCAATGTGAACAAGGCATATTGTGATATCAGTTTATCCTTGCTGTTAACCTACACTATGTATTACATGAATGATCCTGTAGGCAGAAATCTCTCTCACAGACCTTTTCAAAGGCTCTCAACCTAGCCTACTTAAGCGTCCGCTGATTGTCGATGAGCTCCTCCTTGCATTCAAACTTGTTAGGGGTAGGCTTAGGCCCCGAGAGCATTCATACCTGCCCCAGCGGGGAATCAACAAGCAGTTGTCTGGACATCACAGAGCCATGGAAGTCGTTTTTTTTATCACTTTGGTGCAATTTTTTTACAAGTATGTGAAGGATGTAACAAAACAAATGTGGAATAATTTAAAGGGTCTGAATACTTTCTGAATGCACTGTATTTGACACACCACCTGGATTCGGTCCTAATGTATGCAGTAACATTTGAAATTGTGTTGTTTACATTGGATAAAAGTAGAGACTCAGAGCTAGAATATGGTATATCGTACACTGCCGTTGAGGAACAATGGGAAAGTAATTCTGCTTTGAAAGTTGATAAACTTGTAACCTCACTTTTGAGAAAAAGGCCCTTGAATGTTTTGGTACACCTACTGGAGAGCTCTTCTTTATCTACACACATTCAGCATCGTTCACACCCTCTTAAACCTTAGCCCCACCCATCTCTCCACCCAGGATTCACGTGTGAGGCCATGTGCTAAACAGAGTGAGAAGTGTAGTAAACAACCAAAGACTTCAAGAATAAAAGTGGTAAAAGCAGTAGCCTACAATAAGGAAAAACTCCGGGTTAAGTTATACATTATCTAGTCCTTGAAATATATCCTAATCTGACTTTGGTGCAGGTCATGTTGTTCTTCACATTACCGTCTCCGGTAAACACACACTATATCAAATACAATCTACGTTTATTTATCACATGCACAGGATACAGAAGGTGTAAATGGTATAGTGAAATGGTTACTTGCATATTTGCATAGTAGCAACATCAAAAACAGAAAGTGTTCAGATACAAACATTTTATAAATATTATATAATTATTAGATGATGCTTACCCAGACACACTTGTCTAAATTGATGAGTCATGTGAAAGAAATGCTTTAACCACCCCTCAGTCACATCTAGCTAAGTGGATGGGTCACTGTTGCCTAGACATGTAATCATCCCCAGACACACCTGGCTAATTTGATGGGTGATGTCATCATCTGGCGAAGTCTTTTGTTTAGACATGTAGCTAGCTAGCTAAACAATGAACCGGCATAATCCCACCTAGGGCTGTTGCGGTGACCGCATTACTGCCACACCAGTGATCACGAGTCATGAAGGCAGTCAAATTCCACGTGACCGTTTAGTCACCGTAATCAGGCTGCTCCAAGCTCTGATGCTGCTGATGGTCATTAGTTGTCATTCAAATTTGCTAACAGCACTTTATTGTCCCTATTATCACTCAGACATCAATGCAAATATGTCAAAAATCTAATCAAACTCTACATGAGAATTGAAGTGCATATTGAAGTGCTATTTAAGTGCATACAGTGGTTGCTCAACTCAAAGTTTTGAGATTATGCTGCGGGATTTAGAGGTAATTTGTGGATTAGTACGTTACATCGAGGCATTGCTTCATTGATCCAAACCACAGCAAGGGGGAGTTAGAGCACTGATTATGCTTTTGGGTCCCAAGGCGCTACTGTGTCTCTAACTGACAATGAATGGGCGATATAAACCAAATAGAAACTGATAATTGTGCACGACTTTAAAATTCAATTTCAATTATCTGAATGATGAGGATGAAGGAGATGATTGAATTTAGAAACAAAAATGTTAAATTATATTCCATGATATTCTTAAGATATACTGTATGTGTTGACTGAATAAGCAAGTGATGTCTGCTAAATAATCAAGTTGATGGCGCAGTCATATAGCCTCGGCACCTACATAAAGCTGAGCGATTCAATCATTCATGGCCTCGGCACCTACATAAAGCTGAGTGACTCAATCATTCATTGCGCATGTCATTTTCCAGACCTGCCCTAATGAAAAATGCCCCTTATATTTTAATTTAGAATCCTCCAATCCTCTAAATGTAAGACTCTTGCCCAGAAGGAGGGTATGGGGAGAATTGTATCTTTACGGATTAATGTTTTCAGTCGGAGAGCCATATAGATTGCAAAATAGTTGGGAAGAAATTTTCGATAGCACATGGTTTATGAATTGACACGCAATTTACTGTTCCTCCTGAAAGCGCTAACAGTCAAATGCATTCTCTCCGTCACCCACACTCACTTTAAACATTTGGATAATAAAGCATTTAAAGGATGACATTGGTTGATTTTATGCATTGATGAATTAAATCGGTTTAGCGGACGTTGCAGTTCATCTGATAAAGGTGCACATGGGCCTATAATGAATATGAAATCGGAGGGCAGAAATTAAATATTGCAATCGCTCACTTTCGGTTATTTGAAAATGAAATCATCTCCAAAATATCTTTATTTTTTAAACATGGACTTGAAAATGAGATCATGAACTCTGCAAACAACATTACCAGTCCGAGAATGAGAATGATAAATGACTGTATTTAGAACATTCATTCAATACATTGGAATACAAAATAAGCCATCCATCCACCCATTATGGGCTATTTGAAGGACAATAGACTCTTGCCAAAAAACAAACAAGAGCTCATGCCTTTCAAGTGACTTTTTTCAAATCATCATTAGTCGCATCATGCAGCCTTACAAAATATTAAAAATCTAAACATACAGCCCAACGTTTGTAGAAAAATGAAAGTAACATTAATAACTCTAAATTAAGCATATATGAGTACCTATTTCTTTGTTAACCCCTCAACACAGAATAGCCGCATGTGCGCACTCCCTCAAGTCATTTGAAGAAAATATCCTTTCAATTTTATTCAGCTTTGTTCAATTGTATTCTTCATACTATAAATAATATAAAATAATGCCACGTAATTCTATTCTATGTCTGCTAAATGAACTAGAACAACTCAGAGTATGCTAGTCTGTTCTTCTGAAATAGACTACATTTTATTCAAATCATGTTTCTTTTGACCTGTCTAAAATAAACCGGGGATTTATTGTGAAGGTGTAAGCTATATTACATGGATTTATTAGATGTTTTAAAATGTAGATGTTCCAAAAGTCTGCATCAGTGTCTTGTAGGCTATGTGTGGAAGCCAGGAGATGCTAAATGTGTTTATGTTATTTAATGGTCAATTACCGTGTCAGACCGACAGTTATTTGCTTGATAATCACCGGCTGATGAAATTTCGTGACCGCCACAGCTCTAATCCCAACTCATACTACTACCAATTCAAAGTGATTGTCATAGCTGTAATACATATCAGCAAGTAGATAAAGCTAACTAACTAGGTTCAATGTTAGCTAGCTAGCTAACATTAGGCGATAACTAGCAATGCAAATGGATTCTGATTTGAATAATATTACTACACAGATCATACACGTAAACGTTAGCTAGCGAGCCAGCAAGCTAACCTTCACGAGCTAGCAAACAGTAGGCATTAACTTGCAATGAAAACGACTTTCTGACAAAATTAGAAACTTATAATATCTGAAAATATAGCTAGACACTTACCTGTATACATGGATGAACTCTTCACGGCAGACTGAAACCATTTCACTCTGTTTTGTTTGTAGCTACATCTTGTTTGTAGTTCTCAATGGCTAACATTATATCTTTCAAAAAAGCACCAGTAGACAGGATTATCAACACATTCTCAGCAGCTCACGTTATAGACAGAAGCACGCTATATGACAGACCAATCCAAACCCCCGGCATGTCCAGCCCATCCATTTTCTCAACCAATCATGGCTAGCGGGAAGGTTCCTGTCTTTTTCCATGGCTAAACAAACTAGGCTCGTAATTTAATAATTGTATTCATATTTACAGATGGACTACATGATTGTTATTAAGGCACATCAAAGTTCACATGTTCCAGAAGGTATTTCTGATAAAAAAATACATTTAGATTTTTTTTAAAGACGTTCAAATGCCTCTCCCGTGAAGTAGTGATGTGTGACGTACGCCTAGGGTCCTGAAACGCGTCACATATCACAGGCATAGTAAGTAAATTTTTCCTAAAGTTTCTATCAGCAGAGTCAGTGCCGTTGAACTGGGTATGGTAGCAGTTGCCAGGAGCACTGGTTTGTGTCAAGAACTGTAACGCATAGCAGTTTCCCGTGTGTATCAAGAATGGTCCACCACCCAAAGAACATCCAGCCAACTTGACAACTGTGGGAAGCATTGGAGTAAACTTGGGCCAGCATCCCTGTGGAACACTTTCAACATTTTGTAGAATCCATGCCCCAAGGAATTGAGGCTGTTCTGAAATTCCTAGGTTATATATGTACAGTAGTTGAATGAAAATTATTTTGAATAAAAAAAGAAACTACATTCAACAATCTGACTTCATTATTATGTGAATAAATGCAACAGGCACTGAACGTCTATGGAGAATCTAGTCAAGGTAGTGAGTCTTGCATCACCTCTCAGTATGACTATAATGAACATGTGTCTATCTTGATACGTTATGCAATTATTAAGAGGCTAGAAACAAATTGGTGACCAACGTTCTACCAATAATTTATTGAGTCAAGTAGACCAGGGATGTCAAGTTGGAACCAAGTTGGAAATAGTATATAAAAAATATACTATGTGTAGTGCTAATTATATTTACCAACAGACATACTAAATTATGAACATATAGTAAATCAAATCATTACCCTGTAATATGAGGAATGCATTTACTCAACTCAACTAAGAGGATTTATTAGTCATGAAAGAATGAACACTCAAACAATTACAGTGTACATGAAATACATGATACATTACATTATAACACATAGTTAATGACTGTAACTCAAAAAGAGTTGACATGGTTACACGTGTCTTCAGTTCAGAATAATCTCTAAGAGAAAAACGATCTGTGTGATATACACAGGAGTTTGTTAACGAGTATGAATTAATACACTGCCCTTTTAACCAAATTCAAGCAGAAACTCACACCAAACCTGAATTAACATTTCTTTTCATGTTGCTAGTTAAAACAATAGGCAGGAAAACACACCCAGATTCTAATCTAATCAACTCAATTTAAATGATAGGAGCGCACCCGTGTCGCTCCTCTTTGAACTATCTGCTGTCTGATGAACAGAATAACACAGTTTCCCTGAAACAGTAAATCCATAACAATTACAATATTCATGAACTCTTGAGACAATCAAAACATGACAATTTAATTCACAGTAACACTAATTTAGTCCATTCAAATTTCATCAGTTTTCACATCTCGACTGCTGTCAGTGACCCCAGGACTTCTGTGGGAACGTCTCACCCCCGAGATTGCAACAGATAAGGTGTGACGCTCTCCTGTGAGATGCAAATATTTGGCCATCCATCCAAACAATGTATTGAATCCTCATGCTGGGCCTCAGCGCCTGCAAGTCACCAGTCACGAGTACCACCTTCTCTAAGGTGTGTTCCTAACGTTTGGTACACTCAGTGTAGACATTGCTTGCTAGGAATATGGGACTTGATATGAATTTGTCCAAATACTTTCAAATGGTGGATCTGGATACCTAAAGTACATTAATTTCTAAATGGTAAAGGAGCTATGTATGAAATATTTAATCTCAAAACAAAAATAGCCAACTTGCCAAAATAGCCAAATTCTACGTTTTAGCTTCACTGTCTAAATAAATTCAAAATCCAAGGGTGAGTAAAAAGTATTCCCAAGATGTTGTATGGAAAACCTAGTACTAAGACACTGGGGGTAAGTTAGAATGTTTAAATAAAGCTAGTTGACCATAAAGAAGTTTCAGTAGATTAGTAGATTGTCAAGCTATGTGGTGTTTAATGTAGCTGCACATTGTAAAGTTATACAACACAATTATATGACTTGTTATTGACATTCAACCTGTGAATGAAAATAAAATAGATATATAAATTAAAGCATGTTCAAAACAAATCCTTCCCAAAAAAATTCAACTGTAACACATGCTACAAACAAAATCCATATTTTAATTTTTTATTTTTATTTCACCTTTATTTAACCAGGTAGGCTAGTTGAGAACAAATTCTCATTTGCAACTGCGACCTGGCCAAGATAAAGCAAAGCAGTTCGACACATACAACAACACAGAGTTACACATGGAAACTTTGACATCAGTTGCAATACATCTCCATCCATGTTTTCAATGTATTTTTATTTTGTATTTAACCTTTATTTAACTAGTTAAGTCAGTTAAGAATAAATTCTTATTTACAATGACGGCCTACCAAAAGGCAAAAGGCCTCCTGCGGGGACGGGGGCTGGGATAAAAAATATAAAAAAATAGAACAATAAACGTTTGCCCACGTCTCGCCCATAAATGTCAGTAAATGGCCGTGCACTTTCTCAAGGTTGTGCATAATTATTTGCCCCACTGAATGCTAATGCTAGTTATTGCTAGCTTGCCTTAGTGGCTGTCACCGGTATATTAAAACAAAAATAATTATTTAATGAATGAATGAATTACAGTGAATTAGGAATGAATGAATTAAACATTTTTTTTCATTAATAGTATCATAGATCAGGGTTCCTACAGATTTTCAGAAATACAATTCAAGCACCACTATCTAGTTTTTTTCCAGCACCTCACGACATTGCCATACTAAAACAACTTTTAGTTCCTTGAATAAAACACACAAATACACTTATTGAAGGATGACAATTCATTTCTGTAGATCAGGAGAAAGCATGTAATAGCATCTTAATTTAGGCTAAGCAGGGCCTGAAACTAAAGTAACCCCTATGGAGTCTAGCCCTGGGCCAAACTGGACGACTCCTGCCAGTACTCAGCTCAATTTTTTGAAAACACTTTCAAACATTTTTTTATTTGGAATTTGCTGCTTACCTGCTAACATGGGTTAAAGGGGGGTGGGGGGTATACCTCATATGGAGGAATATGAACGAGCCTATTAAAAATGTGAAGATCAACAAAAGAATCAAGCACAGTACTGACAGGTGTCATCCAGCTTGGCCCAGCGCGAGCCTCCATTGCGGGTGCTATAGTGTTGAGGGGTCTGTGGGATATAGGTTGCCTTGATGAAAACTCCCCAGACATGATCCGTGTGGTGTGGCTCGCCAAGTAGCTCTGATTTCTCTCCAAGCGGCTCTGTAGTTTTTGACTAAGGTCAGTGAGCACTTCAATCCGGAAGTTGAGGGGCTTGACTAACCACACTGGTTTATCGTTTGGCAGGCCATCCTCCTCATTGCTCATCAGGTCCACATTAACTCCTCTCCAATTGTCTCTCTCACCCTCTGCAAGCACTCTCAACCGTGCATCTAGAACCAATAGAACATAGTAAACAAATGCATCATTCTCAAGTCATGCATATTCATATAATTCATATAAAATCTTAACTTTACCCCACCAACCCAAGATTGAGAGATAGTAAAGGGGATTTCCAACCTTTGACATTTATCACTTACCTGATTGGAGTTTCCCCAAACAGTTTTTGATATCTTGTGAAATTATGGAGATATTTGGCTACATGCACTTGATGTATCACCCACAAACACATACTCAAAGGTCATTATAATCAAACGTGCTACTAGTTTTGCATGTGATACTGTCAGTGCACAGAGCTGCAGGCATGTGGACTACAGTAGGGCACTTAGATTTTTTGTTTTAAAAAAATTGAATTTTTGCCAAAACGTGCACCAAGCTCATGACTACTTTTATTTTCAATAAAACAGTCAATACAGTTCTGATACAATGACAATTAGTGTTACAACAATAAAATCAAATGTTATTGGTCACATACACATATTTAGCAGATGTCAGTGCGGGTGTAGCGAAATGCTTGTGTTCCTAGCTCCAACAGTGCAGTAATGTCTAACAATTCACAACAATACACACATATCTAAAAGTAAAATAATGGAATTAAGAAATATATAAATATTAGGACGAGCAATGTCAGACTAAAATACAGCAGAATAGAATACAGTATATACATATTAAATGAGTAAAGCAGGATGTAAACATTATTATAGTGACTAGTGTTCCATTATTAAAGTGACCAGAGAGTAGTACAGAAGGTAGTGACTAATGGTAGGGTGGAATTTAACTCTGTTTCCATTCTACTCTTCTTCCATTCTACTCTTCTAGACTCAAATGTACAGTATAACTTGAAACATGTAATAGGGCCATGCATGCACTTTGTATTCCAAGGACCAGTAGTAGTAATACAGGAGTAATACATCTAGTGTTACACAAAAACTCCTTTTACAAAATGGCTTACCCGTTTTCTCCTCTGGCGACTCTTCTTTGCATGGTTCTCTAAGATTGTGTCCCCTATGTTGTCAGGTAAACCTGAGAGATATTCCCTCCTCACAGTCTCGTAATAGGTGGCACAAGTACCTGCAATGGATATAAGTACAAGGTTCATTTTATGATGTTTTGGTGGCCAGGCCACCAGTGCAGAGCCTTGCTATCATATGTAAAAAGAGCATTAAACATACCTTTGAGAGTATCACTCTTTTCAGTGTTTGAATGAACAGAGAAAATGAAGTACAACATTAACATCCAGTGACGTGTTTGTGCTCTTTGACATGCCACAGACACATTGTGCTGGGAGGTAAATATGTGCGTCAGAGAGAATGAAAAAGTGTTACATTTGTGTAAGCGTTACAACTCAATTCAACAATCTCTTGAAGAATCTACTTTACTAGGTAATTGGCTTTGCCGAAATGAATGTCTTACTAGATGTGTATGTATGAAACATCAAGGTTTGAACCAGGTTAGTTAGCTAGCTAATTACTTAGCTAGTGTTAGCTAGTTTATCACTAAGGATGGTGGCGTGCAAAGCCACTAAGTATACACCCATGCATTTTATGGGCAACAACAGTTTGTACAACAGTACAAACAAATTATAGAAGAGGCCTGTGTATTAAATGTAACAAAAACCCATGAACATTTAGTCAACAACAACATAAGATAAAAGTAGCTATTTAGTGTGGAGAAATGTTGGCTAGCTAGTAGGGAGAAACATTAGTGGTTAGCAATTAGCATGCGATGTTAGATACAAATTTCATGGTTAGTAAACTTCTACATATCATTAGTGTTGTTCATATGTACAAATGTTTATAACAGAAATAAAAATCATCTGAGACACTATCTTGTTCTCATTAACCTCATACATACAAAGTTAGCTAGCTTAGCTTGGCTACACTCATATGAATGAGAAAAACTCATTTGTTTTTCACTTGGTCAAAACACTTCAATTATCCTGTTTGGGCTGCAGGGGGCGTATTGAGTAGCCAGTTAAATCGTGCCCATTTCAAACGGCCTCGTACTCAATTCTTGCTCGTACAATAAGCATATTATTGTTATTATTGGATAGAAAACACTCTCTAGTTTCTATAGCCGTTTGAATTATGTCTCTGAGTGAAACAGAACTCATTCTACAGCACTTTTCCTCCCAGTGAGTGAGTTTTCAGAAATCTTGGCCTCTGGTTCCAGATCAGTTTTAAAGCCCCTGTAAATCCTATGAGGATACAAACACTGCCCACGCCTTCCTCTAGATGTCAGTAAGTGGTGACAATTTGAATGGAGTCGATTGCGCAATCATGGCCTCTATAAATCACCAAATACCGGAAGTAGCGTTCTTTTGGACTCTGCGCTCAACGCAAGAAGGACATCGGACTGACCTTTTTCCAAGCCTTGGTTTAGCCAGTAATATAGCGCCGGTCATGTTTTTACTCGTAATAGGTGTTAAAAACATCATAAGGTAGTTAATTTAAACCATTTATAGCAATTTATATCCGTTTAGTGCGATTTTGAGGCATTTCTATGTGATACTCTTTGAAGCGCTGGGCACGTTTCGGGGTCCCGGTCGAACGTTAGTGGGCATTTCGACGGACAGAGGGCATCTTTCGACCATAAGAAGATTAGACCCAAGAAAGGATACATTGCCCAAGATTCTGATGGAAGATCACCTCATTGTAAGAAATATTTAAGATGATAAATCGTTGTTCTGTCGAAAATTTTTAAACGCATATTCCGCCATTTTGTTTGGTATAGCTTCGCTTGGCGAACCCTGTTGCACAGTAAGGATAATTTTAGAAATGTAATTCCGCGATTGCATTAAGAACTAATTTGTCTTTCGATAGCTGTCCAACTTCTATTTTTTTAGTCAAGTTTATGAATAGATATCCATGAGACAAGATCACTGTGAAAGATGGCGACCGCCATTTTCAGGCTAGTTTTGCTAGTATTGTCATTGTATAACCACGTTTTTTGTGGCTAAATATGCACATTTTCGAACAAACTCTATATGTATGTTGTAATATGATGTTACAGGAGTGTCATCGGAAGAATTCTGAGAAGGTTAGTGAAAAAATTTATATATTTTGGCGATGATAACGATATCGCTCTCTTTGGCTTGAATCAATGGTCGGGTAACGTTTGCATATGTGGTATGCTAATATAACGATTTATTGTGTTTTCGCTGTAAAAATCTTAGAACATCTGAAATATTGTCTGAATTCACAAGATCTGTGTCTTTCCATTGCTGTGTGCTGTGTATTTTTAAGAAATGTTTTATGATGAGTAAATTGGTAATACACGTTGCTCTGTGTATTTATTCTAGTCGAGTTGTGATGGTGGGTGCAATTGTAAACTATAATTTATACCTGAAATATGCACATTTTTCTAACAAAACCTATCCTATACAATAAATATGTTATCAGACTGTCATCTGATGAGGTTTTTTCTTGGTTAGTGGCTATCAATATCTTAGTTTAGCCGAATTGGTGATAGCTACTGGTGGAGAGAAAAAATGGTGGACAAAGAAAAATGGTGTCTTTTGCTAACATGGTTAGCTAATAGATTTACCTATTTTGTCTTCCCTGTAAAACATTTTAAAAATCTGAAATGGTGGCTTTATTCACAAGATCTGTATCTTTCATTTGGTGTCTTGGACTTGTGATTTAATGATATTTAGATGCTACTATTTAATTGTGACGCTATGCTAGCGATGCTAATCAGTGTGGGGGGGGGTGGGGGGATGTTGTCATAGGTGTACCGGCGTCGGGCTGCAGCCATAACAGGTTTTAAACATCAAAATGACCAGAAAACTCATCACAGTTTAGATAAACATGTTATCTCAAGATTTTGAAAACGAAACTGTGATTATAAATGTTAGAAACCTAAAAAACTGATAAATAAGGAGACACAGAGTTAACTTATTTTCACGGGGCTTCTCATCCAACACATAAGGTAGAGAGTCACACAACTGTGGCAGTTGAGAACGTGTGTCACGCCCTGATCTTAGAGATCCTATTTATGTCTCTATTTTGTTTTGGTCAGGGTGTGATTTGGGTGGTCATTCTATGTTCTGTATTTCTAGGTTTTGTATTTCTTTGTTTCTGGCCGAGTGTGGTTCCCAATCAGAGGCAGCTGTCTTTCGTTGTCTCTGATTGGGGATCATACTTAGGCTGCCCTTTCCCTCTTTCTGTGTGGGATGTTGTTCTTTGTTTGTGTACAGGTAGTTTGAACATCGAAGCTGTTCGGTCGTTGTATTCTTTATTGTTTTGTCCTGTTTTAGTTTCACTTCGTGATTAAATTATGTGGAACTCTAAGAACGCTGCGCCTTGGTCTCTTCCTTCCGACGACACCCGTCACAATGTGACGTGCACTGTCCGGAAATTTCCAGAAACCTATAAATGCATACTTGGGAATTTGCTATCCCAGAAATTCCCGTATCAAGCAAATGTTGGGGTAGTGCTAAGCGAATAACCAAAATTGTTGATATTTTTCTGTTCAATTATTTTAATTCTATTTCATTTATTTTTTCTGTGAGATCGATGTGCAGTTCTTGTAGAGATACAGTACCGGTAAATTATGTCTGAGTGTTGGAGTGTGCCCCTGGCTAACTGTAAATTGTGTAATAAAATACATTTGAAATGATTTATACTTTTTATTTTCACACTATATTTTAGCAATTTACTTTTGATACTTAAGTACACTACAAGTCAAAAGTTTTAGAACACCTACTCATTCAAGGGTTTTATATTTGAGATTCTTCAAATAGCCACCCTTTACCTTGATGACAGCTTTGCACACTCTTGGCATTCTCTCAATCAGCTTCACCTGGAATGCTTTTCCAACAATCTTGAAGGAGTTCCCTCATATGCTGTACACTTGTTGGCTGCTTTTCCTTCACTATGCGGTCCGATACAGCACTCCATCACGCTCCTTCTTGGTAAAATAGCCCTTAAACAGCCTGAAGGTGTGTTGGGCCATTGTCCTGTTGAAAAACAAATGATAGTACCACTAAGCCCAAACCAGATGGGATGGCGTATTGCTGCAGAATGCTGTGGTAGCCATGCTGGTTAAGTGTGCCTTGAATTTAAAAAAAAATCACAGACAATGCCAACAGCAAAGCAACCCCACACCATAATACCTCCTCCTTCATGCTTTACACATACAGAGATCATCCGTTCACCCACTCCGCTTCTCACAAATACACGGTGGTTGGAACCAAAACTCTCCAATTTGGACTCCAGACCAAAGGACAAATTCACACCGGTCTAATGTCCATTGTTCATGTTTCTTGGCCCAAGCAGGTCTCTTCTTATTGGTGTCCATTAGTAGTGGTTTCTTTGCAGCAATTCGACCATGAAGGCCTGATTCACACAGTCTTTTCTGAACAGTTGATGTTGAGATGTGTCTCTTAATTTTTTTATATTTAACCCCCTTTTCTCACCAATTTTTTCGTGGTATCCAATCGCTAGTAATTACTATCTTGTATCATCGCTACAACTCCCTCGGGGCTCGGGAGAGACGAAGGTCGAAAGCCATGCGTCCTCCGAAGCACAACCCAACCAAGCCGCACTGCTTCTTAACACAGCGCGCCTCCAACCCGGAAGCCAGCTGCATGTGTCGGAGGAAACACCGTGCACCTGGCCCCCTTGGTTAGCGCGCACTGCGCCCGGCCCGCCACAGGAGTAGCTGGAACAAACCCTCCCTAACCCGGACGACGCCAGGCCAATTGTGCGTCGCCCCACGGACCACCCGGTCGCGGCCGGCTGCGACAGAGCCTGGGCGCGAACCCAGAGACTCTGGTGGCGCAGCTAGCGCTGCGATGCAGTGCCCTAGACCACTGCGCCACCCGGGAGGCCCTGTGTCTCTTAATTGAACTGGCTGGTAACTCTAATGAACTTATTCTCTGCAGTGGAGGTAACTCTGGGTCTTCCATTCCTGTGGCTGTCCTTGTAAGAGACAGTTTCATCATAGCGCTGGATGGTTTTTGCGACTGCACTTGAAGAAACTTTAAAAGTTCTTGAAATGTTCCTTATTGACTGACCTTCATGTCTTAAAGTAATGATGGACTGTCGTTTCTCTTTGCTTATTTGAGCTGTTCTTGCCATAATATGGACTTGGTCTTTCACCAAATAGGGCCATCTTCTGTACACCCCCCCTACCTTGTCACTGATTGGATCAATTCCACAAATTAACTTTTAAGAAGGCACACCTGTTAATTGAAATGCATTCCAGGTGACTACCTGGTTGAGAGAATGCCAAGAGTGTGCAAAGCTGTCATCAAGGCAAAGGGTGGCTATTTGAAGAATCTCAAATATAAAATATATTTTGATTTGTTTAACACTTTTTTGCTTACTACTTGATTCCATATGTGTTATTTCATAGTTTTGATGTCTTCAATACTATTCTACAATGTAGAAAATAATAAAAGTAAAGAAAAATCCTTGAATGAGTAGGTGTTCTAAAACTTTTGACCAGTAGTGTACTTAAGTATCAAAAGTAAATGTAATTGCTAAAATATAAAATGTATATATAATATATATCCTGTTAGGCTGGCTGGCCCGACATCGGTACACTTATGACAACATCCAGCTCAATTGCAGGGCGCGAAATTCAAAATATATATATTTTTAAATATTTAACTTTCACACATTAACAAGTCCAATACAGCATTTGAAAGGTAAACATCTTGTTAATCCAGCCAACGTGTCCGATTTTTAAAATGTTTTACAGCAAAAGCACCACGGATATTTATGTTAGTTCACCACCAAACACAAAAAAGGACAGACATTTTTCACAGCACAGGTAGCATGCACAAAGCCAACCTAACTAACCAAGATCCAACCAAACAAACCTAGAAACAACTTCCTCAGATGACAGTCCTATAACATGTTACACAATAAATCTATATTTTGTTCGAAAAATGTGCATATTTGACCTATAAATCAGTTTTACATTGATGCTACCATCATAGCTACAGTCAGAAATAGCACGGGAGTAGCCAGAGTAAATACAGACACAAACGTCAACTACCTAATTACTCATCATAAAACATTTCAGAAAAATATATGGTGTATAGCAAAATGAAAGACAAAGATCTTGTGAATACAGACAATATTTCAGATTTTTTAAGTGTTTTACAGCGAAAACACAATATATCGTTATATTAGCTTACTGCAATGGCTAACACACAACAGCATTTATTCCAAGTAATCGGTAGCGATAGCACAGCTCGACAGATATATGAAATAGCATCCCAAATTGGGTCCTTATCTTTGTTGATCTTCCATCAGAATGTTGTAAAGGGGTCCATTGTCCAGAGCCGTCTTTGTTTGGATCCAGAACGAACTATTTCCCTCTTGAATTAGCAAGCACACTGGCCGTGCGGCGCTAACCTCTCCTTCTTGAACAAATTCTTCCAACGCATCACGTCTAAAGTCCCGAATAAATTTCAATAATATAATTAAACTATATTGAAAAAACATACTTTAGGATGATATTGTGACATGTATCAAGTAAAATCGAAGCCGGAGATCATATTCACCTATAACGACGGTTTTCCAGGAGGCAATTCCAGGTCCAACTTCGCGCCTTCGAAAAAAATAATAATGGCGGACCTCTCACTCCAAGAGGATGTATTCAATCCCAAAACGAGATAATCAAGTCATTTCTGCTCTCACTTCCGCTTGACACCCAGGGGAAGGCGTATGACGTGTTTCTATAGTCCCAAGTGACATGCCCTTTTATAGACAAGCTCTTGAAAAAAGTCCTCGCTTTTGGAAATCTCACTTCCGGATAGGAAATGGGCTGCAGAAAGAGTTCTGGTTCACTTAGAGAAATAATTCAAACGGTTTAAGAAACTAGAGAGTGTTTTCTATCCAATAGTAATGATAATATGCATATTGTACAAGCAAGAATTGAGTAGGAGGCCGTTTGAAATGGCCACCTCTTTCCAGGTTACTCAATGCTGCCCCTTGCAGCCATAAGAAGTTAAAAAGTATGAAAAGAAAAGGAAAAAGTTTAAATCATTTAAAATGTCTTATATTACACAATTTACAGATAGCCAGGGGCACACTCCGACACTCAGACATAATTTACAAATGAAGCATGTGTGTTTAGTGAGTCCGCCAGAACAGAGGCAGTAGAGATGGCCACGTGTTCTCTTGATAAGTGCATGAATTTTCCTGTCCTGCTAAGCATTCAATAAGTAATTTTGCGTGTCAGGGAAAAATGTACGGAGTAAAAAGTACATTATTTTCTTTAGGAATGTAGTGAAGTAAAAGTGAAAGTTGTCAACACTATAAATAGTAAAGTACAGACACCCATAAAAACGACTTAAGTAGTACTTTGAAGTATTTTTACTTAAGTACTTTACACCACTGCATGTCACCAGAATAAGACCCTCAATATTTTTTGAAAAGAGCATCAACCTCATCACTCTGCACTTTGGCCACTGTAACCTTCATCACAACTTATCTGTAGCCTAATAAACTGCATGCTTTCGCATAATGTGGGGACTTTTTCATCAGAAATGTAGGCTACTTTACATTCATAAAAAGGTTGGATGGAGACCTGGTTAATGTCAAGACATTTTGAAGATGTTGGAATTATATTTTGGATGAACGTGTGCATGCCTACAGGATAATTTTGAAGTAGCCAAATCATATTAAAACATTGTGACTTATTGTGTTAATGCCACATATAAAAGGTAATACACTTAAAAAGTTAAATGATAAATATTTAGGCTATATTGAAGTGCTACTTGGATTGGAGAGGAGGCAGTGCATGTTGTAACCCCCTAGAGTCTATTGACTCACTAGTGCATCAATCTAAATTCATAACAAAAATCCCCATCAAAATCCCTCAGTTTAAGCTAGAGATACACTGTATGACCAAAAGTATGTGGACACCTGCTTGTAGAAAATCTCATTCCAAATCATGGGCATTTATATGGAGTTGGTCCCCCCTTTGTTGCCATACCAGTCTGAACTCTTCTGGGAAGGCTTTCCGCTAGATGTTGGAATATTGCTGTGGAGACTTGCTTCCATTCAGCCACAAGAGCATTAATGAGGTCGAGCATTATCTGATGTTGGGCGATTAGGCCTGGCTCGCAGTCAGCGTTCCAATTCATCGCAAAGGTGTACGATGGGGTTGAGATCAGGGCTCTGTTGAGGTCAGTTCTTCCACACTAATCTCGACAAACTATTTCTGTATGGACCTGGCTTTGTGGAAGGGGGCAGTGTCATGCTGAAACAGGAAAGGGTCTTGCCCAAACTGTTGCCACAAAGTTGGAAGCACAGAGTTGTTTAGAATTTCATTGTATGACTGGAACTAAGGGGCCTAGCCCAAACCATGAAAAACAGCTGCAGACCGTTATTACTCCTCCACCAAACTTTACAGTTAGAACTATGCACTGTGGCAGGTAGCGTTCTCCTGGCATCCGCTAAACACAGATTCGTCCATCGGACTGCCAGATGGCGAAGAGTGATTCATCACTCCAGAGAACATGTTTCCACTGCTCCAGAGTCCAATGGTGACGCGCTTTACACCACTCCAGCCGACGCTTGGCATTGCGCATGGTGATCTTAGGCTTGTGTGCGGCTGCAAACCCATTTCATGAAGCTCCCGACAAGCAGTTCTTGTGCTGATGTTGATTCCAGAGGCAGTTTGGAACTCAGTAGTGAGTGTTGCAACCGAGGACAGACGTTTTTTATGCGTTACGCTCTTCAGTACTCGGCTAACCCATTCTGTCAGCTTGTGTGGCCTACCACTTCACAGCTGAGCCATTGTTGCTCTTAGATGTTTCCCCTTCACAATAACAGCACTTACAGTTGACCGGGGGCAGCTCTAGCACGGCAGAAATTTGAGCAACTGACTTGTGGTGGCATCCTATGATGGTGCCATAGTGTCAAAACCCACATATTTCAAATGTGTTTTTTCCCTGCCAAGAAGTTTTCTTTCGTTTGAAAGTTTGCTTCTTAAATTCTTTGTTGTTGTTGTTGTGTTGAATTATATACAGTCATGTTTTTTCCCCCCATCTTATTTTAAAGAACTTCTATAAAATACACTTTATGACACTGTCAATAAGCATTATGACCATCCTGTGTCACTTTACTTGGACTAAGAAAATACACTTTATGACACCGTCAAGAAGCATTATAACCATCAGAATCATGTAAGCCAGATACACCTATCAAGTCTTGTCCTGCTCCTGAAATCTGCTCATGCATTCATCCCAGTCATCAGCAGCAGAGCATTGGGGTAGATACATGTCTGACATCAATTTTTGCGCAATTACCATGTGAATTTAATATGGTAAATTTCTTGAAAATGTTCTATAACATAAAAATACTGTTGACAAGTTGGTTATGTTGTAAGGGAATGTTTTGCCTTGTGTGGTAGTTTTTGGGGGTTATGTAGGCGTCATAACCAGCCATAAAATAACTAGCGTGGTGGGTTTTGTGGGTTTTGACACTCCTATGTAGGCTTCATAACCAGCCATACAATAACTAGCGTGCTGGGTTTTGACAATCTTATGTAGGCGTCATAACCAGCTATAAAATAACAAAATATCGAAATAACACAAGAGGTCTAAATATATGTGTCATGACAGTGTTATGACCATATTATGGAAGGTTACGACAAGTTATGTCAGATGTTATGGCATATTATGACATGGTTATGACCATGTCATAACGTGTTATGACTGGGTGTCAAGTAACGTGTTACCCAACATGGTACAAGATCACCTTCTTTTTTTACTAGGACGTGTCAACTGATGCATTCACTGCAGAAACAGGCATAATTGTATCATTGACATTCAGATAATGAGTGGAATCTCTTGTTATATATAACTCGGGTATTTCAGCAGTGCATTTTACACTATAATTACAAATGGTAGCACATAGTGACTTTTTCCACATTGTCCTATGTAGTATTTAGACACATCCATATATGTAATAAATGTATCACTAGCCACTTTAAACAATGCCACTTTACATACTGTTTACATACCCTACATTACTCATCTCATATGTATATACTGTACTCTATACCATCTACTGCATCTTGCCTATGCTGTTCGGCCATCACTCATTCATATATTTTTATGTACATATTCTTATTCATTCCTTTACACTTGTGTGTATAAGGTAGTTGTTGTGAAATTGTTAGGTTAGATTACTTGTTAGATATTACTGCCTGGTCAGAACTAGAAGCACAAGCATTTCGCTATACTTGCATTAACCTCTAACGAGCATCTACCCCAGATCCGGGAGCACCCCCCCCCCCCCCCCCCCCCACCCCCACACTGATTAGCATCGCTAGCATAGCGTCACAATTAAATAGTAGCATCTAAATATCATTAAATCACAAGTCCAAGACACCTAATGAAAGATACAGATCCTGTGAATAAAGCCACCATTTCAGATTTTTTAAATGTTTTACAGGGAAGACAAAATATGTAAATCTATTAGCTAACCACGTTAGCAAAAGACACCACTTTTCTAACTCCATCAGTTTCTTACTCCATCAGGTGCTATCACCAATTCGGCTAAACGAAGATATTGATAGCCACTAACCAAGAAAAAACCTCATCAGATGACAGTCTGATAACATATTTATGGTATAGGATAGGTTTTGTTAGAAAAATGTGCATATTTCAGGTAGATATCATAGTTTACAATTGCACCCACCGTCACAAATGGACTAGAATAAATACATAGAGCAACGTGTTTACCTAATTACTAATCATCAAACATTTCGTAAAAATACACAGCATACACTAATCGAAAGACACAGATCCTGTGAATACAGACAATGTTTCAGATTTTCTAAGTGTCTTACCGCGAAAACACAATAAATCGTTATATTAGCATACCACATACGCAAACGTTACCCGAGCACTGATTCTAGCCAAAGAGAGCGATATCATATCATCGCCAAAATATATAAATTTTTTCACTAACCTTCTCAGAATTCTTCCGATGACACTCCTGTAACATCATATTACAACATACATATACAGTTTGTTCGAAAATGTGCATATTTAGCCACCAAAATCATTGTTAGACAATGACAAAAGTTGCCCAGCTGGTCAGACAATGTCGTGCGCCATATTAGACAGTGATCTAGTCGTATACATAAATACTCATAAATTTGACTAAAAAATATAGGGTGGACAGCGATTGATAGACAATTTAATTCTTAATACAATCGCTGATTTACATTTTTTAAATTATCCTTACTTTTCAATACAGTTTGCGCCAAGCCGAAGCTACGTCAAACAAAATGGCGTCATAAGCGATTAACATTTCTCGACAGAAACACGATTTATCATAATAAATTGTTCCTACTTTGAGCTGTTCTTCCATCAGAATCTTGGGCAAAGAATCCTTTCTTGGGTCTAATCGTCTTTTGGTCGAAAGCTGTCCTCTTGCCATGTAGAAATTCCCATTGCGTTCGACATGAACTGGAACCGTGCCCAGAGATTCACAGTGTCTCAGAAATAAATGTCCCAAAATCGCACTAAACGGATATAAATTGCTATAAAACGGTTTAAATTAACTACCTTATGATGTTTTTAACTCCTATAACGAGTAGAAACATGACCGGAGAAATATAACTGGCTACACTAATGCTTGGAAAAAGAGCAGGTCGGTGTCCACCGCGCGCCCGACGCATCTGGAAAAGAGTTCCTACCTACACGTGTTTTTGTGATTTATAGGGGCTGTGATTGCGCAATCGATACCATTCAAATCGTCATCACGTAAAGGCATCCAGGGGAAGACGTAAGCAGTGTCCGTATCCTGATAGCGTTCACAGTGGCCTTTAAACTGACTCCAGATCAGGGGCCAAAATGTGTGAAATCTGACTCCATGTCAGGGAAATTGCTGTAGAATGAGTTCTGTTCCACTCAGAGACAAAATTCCAACACCTATAGAAACTAGAGACTGTTTTCTATCCAATAATAGTAATAATATGCATATTGTACGATAAAGAATTTAGTAGGAAGCCGTTTAATCTGTAATGCAATTATGCTAATGAGAAAACAGCACCCCCTGTAGTCGCAAGAAGTTTTTTAACATCTGCTAACCATGTGTATGTGACAAATAACATTTGATTTGATATGATTTGTTTTTACGTTCCAACATAAATTGATGCTAAATTGATACATTTATGAGGTAAAAATATAGACATTTACTCTGCTCGGCCGTTAACAAACTATATACGTTAACTAGGCACTACATAGTTTTGGTTCAGTAGTTACCAGTTTTGAGCTGTTTGATTAAGTGATAATTAACTGTATTGTTAACAAATGACAAGAAAATCATGTGTATCAAAAAAATTCAGATGATGAGTGGAATATATTGTTATATATATATAAAACACAGTTATTTCAGGAGTGCATTGTACATTACACTATAATTCCAAATACAGTAGTAGCGCATAGTGACTCTTTCCACTTTGTCCGGTTGAAGGACACTGGCTGAGGGAGAATTATGATGTAGTGTAGCCACGTCCATATATGATTTGGTTTTACATTCAAACATAAATTGATGTCAATTTGATACATTTATGAGATATGAAATATAGACATGTATGGTGCTCAGCAGTTAAATACGTTAACTAGGCATTACATCATTTTGGTACAGTAGTTATCAGTTTTGTTAACATGACAAAGCAATCATGTCAAAAGTAATGTTAATACTGAATTTTGAAAATCAGATATCCAAATTGAAAGAGTGATTTGAAAGATTGATTTGGTGCAGTGAACAAGTGACTTTGTGAATTTGTTTTCTGTACTCAGTCGAGTTTTGAAACATGAACCATTTTGATCTGTTTAGACTTTTGGGCTTAGAGTTGTGAAAATGTACCACATACTGTACCTGTGAAAATTGCACCAAAGTGAAGAAAAAAATTGTAATCCCCCAAAAAAAAGACTGTGATGCCCAGACAACTGCTTGTTGATTCCACACTGGAATGCTCTTGGGGACATTCCCCTAACCAGTTTGAATACAAGTATGCTGAGTTAAGAGCCTTTGAGGTCTGTGAAAGAGATTTGTGCTTACAGGAACAGTCATGTAATATAAAGTGTAGGTTAACAGCAAGGATACTGACATCACAATATACCTTGTTGATATCAACACCATATTGAAATAGTGATACTGGAGCCCACCTTTAAAATGTACACATTGAGAAGTAATTATATTGATCGTAACATGCTTGTATACGTAGCTTTGTGTTTTGATCGAGTGCTAGTTTTTGAAACAACAGTATTGAATGGGGAATTCAATAAATACAATTGTATGTGTTTGAATTACCAATGTTGTATAGAGCTAAGAGAAATTCGATATCACAATATGCCTTGCTCACATCAATATCATATTGAAATAGCTACATTTGTAGCCACCATTAATATCTAGGATGTAAAATGTAATTGTTAATTCTAGAAAACTGATGTCTGCAGCATTAGTGAATATAATTATGTGTGTGTGTGTCCCACCTCCTCCCCCCTTATAAATCACCCCCCTTTTTGACCTTCACTTAAACTGGTGAAACAGATTCAAATAACTAAAACCCACAACCAAAGGAGCACACACCCCAACCAGACCCTCAGCACCAAAACTGTTTCAACATGCTCAACCAACCCCCTTCCTCTCCATCACACAAACTTGTTCAAAAGTCACAATAGACCTTTGGCTCACCAAATAGCCTAATACACTACCACTGATCAAGGGCATAACACATCTTTGTCCCACAATTGACCAAGGACTCTACTTGATCAAAAACACCAGGTATTTTGTCTCTCATATAGCCAAATACAATAAACCCAGGATCACAACAAACCCCTCAAACCTGGATCCACACACACACAAGACGGCGACCCGCAAGTTCAGCATGGTGGCAGCACTTTTATTTTATATGCTTGTTTTAAACATCACTGGGAATAATTGCATCTGTAATCTAGATGAAAGAACAGTAAATTCTCATCAACTTCTCAGTAATGCCAAAAGTTTTGGTGGCATCCATCACTTCGGATTTGGAAGGAATGTTAAGTAGCAAACTTTCATTACACCTTGGCACAAACCAAAACGATCATGGAAGGCCAGTCTGAAAACTCAAATGAATGGTGGAGATCTTATAATAACTCTATGCCTTCTCTTATCAATGCCCTGGACCTCAGTTTACCACGAACACCATCAAACGGCCTATGCACTACTTGCAATACTTATTTTCCACCATAATTTGCAAATAAATTCATAAAAAATCCTTCAATGTGATTTTCTGGATTTTTTTTTCTCATTTTGTCTGTCATAGTTGAAGTGTACCTATGATGAAAATTACAGGCCTCTCTCATATTTTTAAGTGGAGAACTTGCACAATTGGTGGCTGACTAAATACTTTTTTGCCCCACTGTACATTTTAATTAAAGTGAAACATCCTAATCTCAGCATCACTGTATTACCTTGGAATTGCTACTGACAAGAAGGTCAAGGTTCACATGCCTCTAAACAGTTGGATTGTTACCCAGAATTTTAACATGGCCATTATTTAAATGTCAATTTCCAGCAGGGTATACGCCAATGATTTCAATCAATGAGTCAATCTGATAAAATGGCTATGGCCTTTCAGTCCTCATTTGTATTAGTGCTTTTATGATCGTGGAGGGGATCTTATTTTAATCTCTTTCCGCTAAATGTGGGTTTCCAGTTCAAGCAAAGCACATGGATTGCAGTGCTTGTACTGTATGAGTTTGGAGAGGAGAGACCCTTACACTGTTGCATGTAGCATTGCAAGAAATAGATTTTCTCCACA
This sequence comes from Salvelinus fontinalis, assembly GCF_029448725.1. NCBI lineage: Eukaryota > Metazoa > Chordata > Actinopteri > Salmoniformes > Salmonidae > Salvelinus > Salvelinus fontinalis. Next base: position 24,967,769 of record NC_074671.1, on the reverse strand, counting down.
TTGAATATGATTGTATTTCCCAGAAAGAACGCCTTTCAATGTTTGATGACAAGTGAACTGTGAGAGCTGTTCCCTTGGTCTGCTTTGAGACGATCATTAGATCTGTTCAAATGTGGACATCATGTCTTCTCTGTCTGACCTTGAGACTCCAGTAGAACCGTTTTAACATCCCCTGACTGAACTTTTGAACTCTGCCTCCGTTTTGTCATCCCCTGACTGAACTTTTGATCTCTGCCTATACATTGTATTTTCAAGAACTGGAGGAGTTTATCACATCAGTCACCGGCATCATTAATAAGTGCATTGATGACGTCATCCCCACAGTGAACGTACGTACATATTCGAAACAGAAGCAATGGATTACAGACAACATCCGCACTGTCGCAGGACTATGATCGAATCCTATCATAACAGTCGGCTTGAGGAGGGATATACATGGCTATGATAATAACCAACGAGAATTCTCTTGGGAGATAATATTGTCGGCATTTGATTGTAAAGAATTTTAGCTCAGGTGAAAAAAAGGACTTGAGTTCCTGTATGTTGTTACGATTACACCATGAGTTGTTAATTTCTACAGGATTGGAGGGTCCCCTGTGGGACGGTTGAGCTAACGTAGGCTAATGCGATTAGCATGAGGTTGTAAGTAACAAGAACATTTCCCAGGACATAAACATATCTGATATTGGCAGAAAGCGTAAATTCTTGTTAATCTAACTGCACTGTCCAGTTTACAGTAGCTATTACAGAGTAAGAATTCCATGCTATTGTTTGAGGAGAGTGCACAGTTTTGAACATGAAAAGTTATTAATAAACAAATTAGGCACATTTGAGCAGTCTTGATACAAGATTTTTTACGGCAATGCAATGGTTCATTGGATCAGTCTGAAATTTTGCACATACACTGCTGCCATCTAGTGGCCAAAATCTAAATTGCACCTGGGCTAGAATATTACGTTATGGCCTTTCTCTTGCATTTCAAAGATGATGGTACAAAAATAATTCAACGGTTGTTTTTTGTCTTTACATTATCTTTTACCAGATCTTATGTGTTATATTCCCCTACATTCCTTTCACATTTCCACAAACTTCAACGTGTTTCCTTTCAAATGGTACCAAGAATATGCATACCCTTGCTTCAGGGCCTGAGCTACAGGCAGTTAGATTTGGGTATGTAATTTTAAGCACAAATTGAAAAACAGGGGCCGATCTTTAAGAGGTTTTAATCAGTCCAGAGGACTGTGTGATCGTGCTCTCTGTAGCCGATGTGAGTAAGACCTTTAAACAGGCTAACATTCACAAGGCCGCAGGGCCATACGGATTACCAGGACGTGTACTCAGAGCACGCGCTGACCATCTGGCAAGTCTCTTCACTGACATTTTCAACCTCTCCCTGACCCAGTCTGTAATACCTACATGTTTCAAGCAGACAACCATAGTCCCTGTGCCCAAGAGGTAACCTGTCTAAATTACTATCGCCTCGTAGCACTCACATATGTAGCCATGAAATGCTTTGAAAGGCTGGTCATGGCTCATATCAAAACAATCATCCCAGATACCCTGGACCCACTCCAATTCGCATAATGCTCCAACAGATCCCCAGATGATGCAATCTATATTGCACTCCACACTGCCCTTTCCCACTTGGACAAAAGGAACACCTAAGTTAGATTGCTGTTAATTGACTACAGCTCAGCGTTCAACACCATAGTGCCATAGAAGCTCATCACTAAGGTAAGGTACCTGGGACTAAACACCTCCCTCTGCAACTGGATTCTGGACTCCTTGACGGTCCGCCCCAACGTGATGCTGGTAGGCAACAACACATCTGCCACACTGACCCTCAACACAGGGGCCCCTCAGGGATGCTTGCTTAGTCCCCTCTTGTACTCCCTGTTCACCCATGACTGCGAGGCCAAGCACGACTCCAACACCATCATTAAGTTTACCGATGACAAGACGGTGATAGGCCTGATCACTGATGACGAAGAGACAGCCTTTTGGGAGGGATACGAGACCTGGCAGTGTGGTGCCAGGGCAACAATGTCTCCCTTAACGTCAGTAAGACAAAGTTGCTAATCGTTGACTACAGGAAACGGAGGGCCGAGCACGCTCCCAATCACATCAATGGGGCTGTAGTGGAGCGGGTCGACAGCTTCAAGCTCTTCGATATCCATATCACTAAGGATCTATCATGGTCCAAACACACCGAGACAGTCTTGAAGAGGGCACAACAATGCCTCTTCCGCTCAATAGGCTGAAAATATTTGGCATGGGCCCCCAGATCCTTAAAAGGTTCTACAACTGCACCATCGAGAGCATCTTAACTGGCTGCATCACCGCTTGGTATGGCAACTGCTTGGCATTCGACTGCAAGGCGCTACAGAGGGTACTGCGTAAGGCCCAGTACATCACTGGGGCAGAGTTCCCTGCCATCCAGGACCTCTATACCATGCTGTGTCAGAAGAAGGCCCAAAAGATGGTCAAAGACTCAAGCAACCCAAGCCACAGACTGTTATCTCTGCTACTGCATGGCAAGCAGTACCAATGCACCACGTCAGTAACCAACAGGACCCTGAACAGCTTCTACCCCCAAGCCATAAGACTTCTGAACAAGACTGCTAAATAGCTAATCAAATAGCTAGTCCGACTACATGCATTGACACGTTTTTGCACTAACACACTAACTTTTTTACACATACGCTACTGCTACTGTCTATTACCTATTTGTTGGTACTGGTACTATTGGTACTCCCTGTATATAGCTATGTTATTTTCTGCTCCCTATATATACATGTTATTTTTAATCGTTATTCCTATTCTTATTCGCATAGTATTTATTACTTGCGTCACTATTTCAATTTGTTTTATTTTACTCTGCATTGTTGGAAAATAACCCGTAAGTATGCATTTCACTGTGAGTCTATACCTGTTGTCTACAAAGCATGTGACAAATAAAAATGGATTTGATCAAGTGTTAGTGAATTTTCTGAATTGTAGTTGTTTGTATCTGGACAATGTATAGAGATCTGTATTTAATGCTTGAAAGCCAAAGGCTCTCATCCATACTACAATGCAATTTACCACAAAAAATACACAGGCTGTCAATTTTACTCTGGAGTGTAAAGGTTGTCGTAGTCGTTCTCCTCCTCAGACGAGGAGGAGCATGGATCGGACCAAGATGCGGAGTAGTAGGTATTCATGTTTTAATGGCAAACCAACAAACACTACAAATTAACAAAACAACAAACGTGACTAACCTGCAACAGTCCTGTGTGGCCCAAAAGCTGACACAAGAACAAACACCCACAAAAACACCAGTGAAACCCTGGCTGCCTTAGTATGACTCCCAATCAGAGACAAACGATACACACCTGTCTCTGATTGAGAATCATACCAGGCCGAACACAAAAACCCAACATAGAAATAGAAACCTAGACCAACCCACCCAACTCACGCCCTGACCAACTAAAACAAATACATAACAAAGGAAAACAGGTCAGGAACGTGACATGGAGAGACAGTTTCCTTGTTGAACTTTAAAAAGCTATACAAGGAAATATGTAAGGATGGAAGTGAAGTGGTGTGAGGATGGGTTGACTTCCTCAAATAAATATTCATAGAAGAAAATACCCACAAGGCAAAAAAACTGTCGATCAATAACATTAAAATGACATTGAAAATCGTTGTTTTGGTTGAATGTACACAGTTTCTGTCTCCTTTTAACTGAGAAATCAACCACAAATCAACAACAGTAATTTCAAGGGTCGGTTTATTTGTGGTTCACAACTCAATCAAATATCAACCGAAAAATGGATTTTGATGTTAAGTCATGTTTTAGCCCGCTGGGTAGTTGCTGTATTTGATGCAAATATAAATGCGTATTTGCCATGAGAATTCTATTCCGTTTCATTCTGCACCTTATGGTTTCATAACTGATTACTTCAATAGCGTACCCTATTCCAATACCAGAGACTGACTATCTATCAGTGCTTTGTTACATTTCCCCCCCCCAAGTTCATTGATTAAAGAACTCATGATTAAGCCTCATCAACTGAATCAACATAGCACCCTGGATAGAGAGAAATAAACTCCACAGCCTTCACTAATCAAGTGCCGCTTGATGGGAGTTATCTTCTAATCAAGCAGATAGAGTCTCCGTGGCTGAAAAATAAATCAGGTTGATTTTATCAATCTGAAATTCTAATCAGACAATTGAACTTCTCTTGTTATTTTCTCTGTTGGGGTGGATGTGGTGGCTGAATTAGGGTCAAGAGCAGCTCGGGGACACTTTGAGGGTGGAACATGTTGGAAATACGTTTTTAAAATATGTCCAGGGTTTTTGACTTCAGCTCTTAGCCAAATGACTATGTGGTGGCACTTGTGCATCATTAAGTAGTTTTCTGAAGCAATACACTTCGCTATGTGTTCTGGCTACTGCACTATCATTGCTATCTGCACTCCATTTATCTTTTCAACATTTAGATCTAAACCCACACAATCCAACACAGTAAACAGAAAAATACATCCACCTTTGCATTGAAAAGCCAGTGATTCACACAGTTGTGTGCTCTCTGAATTCAGCATCAACTCCTTTATCCAAGCAGGTTAGCGTCTTTCGTCATGAATCTTGTTCTGGAGCGGTCACTAGCTGGCACAGCCACAAAGTCATAACATCTGATTTTAAACCTAACCCTAATGCCTAACCCTAACCTTAAATGAATACCAAAAGTAAATGTTTGTTTTCATGATTTCTTTACAATATAGACAATTTTGACTTTGCAGCTGGCCCATCTAGCGGAAATTGTTCAGTTCTGCCTCCAGGACAAGACCCATCCTAACCAATTAGGCAAAAACTGGTTAAATCAACCAGGGGCATCATGCACCCCCAAAATCTGAGGTGGCACAAAGTACATGAGGATGGCTGGGAGGTGGTCCGGAGGGGGATTAGGCTCCCCATCCTGAAGTTGGCATTTTTCAAACACCTGAAACAGCTATTTCCTGCAATCTAGACCCATAATCATTATGCTTAATTCTATGAAAAAAAAATATGTTTATTTTTCTGCATATCTAAGCATACATCTTGCAAATCTAAGCATACATCTTGCATATCTAAGCATACATCTAGACCACTCTAACTTGATTGCTAGCCTGAAATGACTTCTTGGTAGCTAGGTTTGGAGATTGGGAACCTATCTGGACTAGCTAAAGCCAACCTCAGAAAATTGCTAGGTGGCTATTAGTATTACAGAGAAACAAACAAGCAAACAAAAACTACATATATATAGGACAGATCTGAGTGGGCACTGCCCCTGTGCACCCTATAGGCATGACACCTCTGGAATCAACGTTGTTTCCAGTCGTTTAAAAAAAAAAAAAAATCTATGTGATGACTCAATGTGAAAAAACTATTGGATTTGTAAAAAGTAATCAATTTATGGGCATTTCATATTTTTTTTACCCAACTTTTTACCTAAATCCAATGATATGGTGACATTTTTTGTCGATTTTACATTGAATTCACGTTGGTTGAAAACTCAACCAAATGTAAATGAAAACTAGATTTTGAACTGACGTCTGTACCCAGTGGGAATAAACGTCAACCTTCTTCATGCAAACACAAAATAAAACGCACCAAAAGCGGAGGTGCATAAAGATGGCAGCCCCGATGCACTTGCCACAAATTACTCATTTGCTAAATTTGCTGTATTGTACATTGCTCTCCTTTACTCTTTTTTATGTCATCGTTAGCACAGTATACATGATCCCAATTCTAGCTCAAAGCTGAACTATGTCGCACTCCATACTGTTGTTTAAGAACTCAGTGGATAGTGGTAAAACAAACTCTTTATGCACCTTCACCATTAAAGAGGTGTCAAACACCAATTAATTATTGCATTCTTCTTTTTATGGAGAGGAGTGACTTATTTGAACCTGCATGCTCATTAAAGGACTGTAAGAACTGGAGTGGTCAATGTAATTTGTCGCTAGAGGATAAGAGAGAAAAAAGAAAGAGGGGAAACCTGAACCATCTCACCAATGAATCAACATCTCATCGAAACCATCTCCAACACAAGGTCAACATGACACCAAGCTGCCTGCAGGGGAGTACTTGGATTAGTAGTCGGACTGGTCCATCATGGATTAACCTGAGGGATGAACCTCTACAGATGACCTAGCTAAAACATTATGCTTTTTCTACACCCAAAGCTACCGCTAGATAGACGGCAACAACTACCAAAGTTAAAGATATGGCAGGGCAGGTAGTGGTAACTTTGTTCTTTTTTTTTTTTGCACAGTGTAGTCAGTGAGTCATGCAGTGCGCTATACATGAACCTGAAGGTAGTGACTGTAGCCAGAGAGGAAAATGCAAAGGGAGAGGATTTACTCCGTCCAACATCTGTCCGCATGAGATAAGCCCTTTTTTTGTATGGAGGTCTATGAGAGTGTCAAATTGCGAGAGGCTTATTTGATCGACAAGAAGTTTCGTAATGAGAATGACTTAGCAAGAAAAACTTCCAAAATGACTAATTCAAGGTAAAAAGGAGTTGGAGCACTCAACAAAAAAAGGCAGAGATTGATTTTATTTTTGCTCACTTTAATCCATTGTACCGGACGTGAACAGGTGACTGATGTGTCGACATGCTGACGTCTTCCTCAGAGTGACCTGACCATTGCACTTAGCTCCTATTTATAGCCTAGTGGCCCATTGAGACACAACAATGTAAAAAAAAAAAAGTATAAATGGTAACTTGTATCACAAAATAATAAGACAAATAGTGTGTCGCGTTAAGCAATTGGCCATGTCCAAATACACATAGGTGATATTTGGGTGTCTGTGAATCCAGAGACACAGAGACCCCAAAAAATCAAGGCAACAACATTATAGAAACTAGGACAGTGAAAAATCATCGTTTAACACCTTTGGATCCACGTGCCTAAGGAGTACTACCAGAATGGCTCTCTTTGTTTTAGTTTACGTACAATATCACATCCTCTAGGTGAAATTTGCACGTGTTCTATGGCTACAGAGTGCAGGGAGGATTGCAGTGGCACGCAATAGCGGAGGCCGTGTTTTTATTTTGAATAGCAGCCTTGTGTTCTGCGACGCAAAGTTTCAATGCTCGTTTAGTTAGAAAAATATAAGCAGCCCCGCAGATGCATTTGAGCATGTAGAAGTTTTGTAATGTTTAGGCTGTTACAAATGTACTGATATACAGTATACTGTAAGTGGATGGACGTGGCATTCCAGCAACTTTGTGACAATCGACTTAGTTGTGCCTGTTGTTCGCACGCGTATCTGCCCTCTCATTGGCTAGAATGGGCCCACCTGACCTCACTTGCCTTCACTCATTGAGGATGGTGAGAACTACTGGCGTATAGATACACTTAATAGTACATCCACTTAGGTTAATAGGACATTTATTAACCATTTACTGTAGGTTAATAAAAGTCAGAATACTGACATTTAATAAGCTCCTCTCCATCCAACATTGTCTAATCATTTGATGTATGCATGTTGACTATGGCTCTACGCCTAGATGTTTTTTGCAGAATTGATTATACACTCTTATACACTAGCACTATTATACACTACCTATCTCAAGATCTGAAGTGACACACTCTTTAGTGGATATTGTAATCGTTGTGAAATACTATAGCAAAGGCCTGCATAGATATGGCAACCCTCAAAGTTTCTATCGTCAGGATCCGCCGGCATTGCAATGCTGAATTTTTCTCACATTGTTTACCATGTGCTCTCCTCATCAGTTACACTCTTTTTCTCTTCGTCTGGGGCGGTTAGTGCTTTCCATATAAATGCTCAGCTTCTTGAAGTGGGAGCTCTTTTAAGTGCCAATAACATTAAAGAAATGATACAGAGGAAGCCTCGAAAATCTGGCATGGTATGCGTTTGCTATTTTCCGTCAGATATTAAAATCCCCACTATTGAATTTACCCCCCTCCCACCCTCGGTCGTCTTTGGTAGCGACAATATTATTCCATCTGAATAGCAGAGTAGAGACCAAAATATTCCATTGTTCTCAAGTGTATTTTTACACATGTGCATTTGAGATACAGGATTTCCTTGACTGCAGTGTAGAGCTTGATCTTTCAGTTGAAATATCTTCATTCTGCATGTATATGTTTTATGCTTTATGTTTTGGATATGGTTTACACGCTGATGGTTGATGATTGTATATGTTTACAATGAAAGCTTTTCAGTTGACAGTCTTTTTTCCCCATCAGATATTGTACCACAGTAATATGACCAATTTAATAGGCAAGCATACACGCAAATAAACAAACCAACCATGAGATCAAACACAGTTGCCTCTCCCTAGCCCCCAAGGGATAGGGGTGGAGATTGGGAGTGTGGACTGGGGCTGCACTTTACAATTTGTTTTGTTTCCCTTTCCCCTCGTAACCTAAAGTGAACTTGAAGATACAAACATTTAGTGCTTTCTTAAATAAGGCTTGTTTTTCTTTTGAGGCCAGGAAGGAGCTGGTACGATGTACATTACTGTCGGTTTTAGATTTTAGTGATGTTATATATAGTATGCAGGCCTCAGCCACTACCCTGAGAGCACTTGATTCAGTGTATCATGCAGCCCTCAGGTTCATTACAAATCAGAAACATCTAACACATCATTGTGATCTCTACAGCGCTGTTGGCTGGTTGTCATTGACCTTGCGTAGGCTTAAACACTGGTATACACTGATTTATAAGGCCATATTGGGTAAAATGCCATTTTATCTCTGTTTTTTAGTCAGGTCAGTAAATACATATCAATTACGGTCCCATTCTGATTTGCTTCTAACAGTACCAAAAATTAGATCAGGTCATGGTAGAAATAGTTTTAGTTACTTAGCACAGTCGTCCTGGAATTCTCTCCTGAGCATTTTAAAATGTGATGATCTAGTTTCGTTGGTGGAGTTTAAACACTTGATCGATTGTAACGATCGTTGTTTGAAGGATTGGACCAAGGAGCAGCATGGAAGGCGTTCATCATTTTTATTAATGTGAACCAGCAACAAAACAATAAAGAGCAACAAAACAAAACTTTCAGCGTTGTAGGGCTAACAAGCAACAATACAAAATCAAGATCCACAAACAACAGGTGGGAAAAGGCTGCCTAAATATGATCCCCAATCAGAGACAACGAAAGACAGCTGCCTCTGATTGGGAACCATACCAGGCCAACATAGAAAAATACAAACTAGAGTACCCACCCTAGTCACACCCTGACCTAACCAAAATAGAGAATAAAAAGGCTCTCTAAGGTCAGGGCGTGACATCGATGTATATATCATAGAAGAGTGTAATTGTTTTTAGGCCAGCTGTACTGTATGTGTGTTTATAGTTTTGTTTAATGTTGTGTTAGTGTATGTAAGTTGTTTTGTCTGAAACTTTCTTTCCCCTGCTGCTATTGGACCAGGTCTCTCTTGGAAAAGAGATATTATCTCAATGAGAAAAAAACTGTATAAATAAAGGTAAAATATATATATATTGTAACAGTCCTGACCTGTTTTATGTTGTTTTTATGTGTTTATGGTCAGGGCATGTGTTTTGGGTGGGCAGTCTATGTTATTCGTTTCTATGTTGGTTTTGGTTTGCCTGGTATGGCTCTTGATTAGAGGCAGGTGGTTTGCATTTTCCTCTAATCAAGAGTCATATTTAGGTAGGGCATTCACACTGTTTGTTTGTGGGTGGTTGTCTCCTGTGTCTGTGTTATGTCTTACACCATACGGGATTGTTTCGGTTGTTCGTTTCGTTTTCGGTTTATGTAGTCTGTTCCTGTGTCAGCGTGCTTCGTGTATATGTAAGTTCGTTTGTTCAGGTCTGTCTACATCGTTTTGTTATTTTGTTAGTTATATCCAGTATAGTTCGTTTTCGTCTTTGTCTATTTTGTTTATTTAATAAATCATTATGTGTTCAAACTTCGCTGCGCCTTGGTTCCCTCAATACTCCTCCTTTTCCGAAAATGGAGAGGAGGAGGAACGCCTTGACAGAACCACCCACCTCTCCAGAGCCAAGCAGCGGAGTCAAAGGAGAGAGGGACAGGAAAAGAAGGAGCAATGGACATGGGACGATGTTCTGGATGGAAAGGGTGTCTACACATGGGAGGAGATCCTAGCTGGTAGAGATCGCCTCCCATGGGAACAGCTGGAGGCACTGAGGAGAGCGGAGGCTACCGGAGAGAGGAACCGGAGCTATGAGGGAACGCGTCTGGCACGGAAGCCGAAAAAGCCCGTGAGTAACTCCCAAAAATTTCTTGGGGGGGGGCTAAAGGGTAGTGGGCCAAGGGCAGGTAGGAGACCTGCGCCCACTTCCCAGGCTTACCGTGGAGAGCGGGAGTACGGGCAGGCGCCGTGTTACGCAGTAGAGCGCACGGTGTCTCCTGTACGAGTGCATAGGCCAGTGCGGGTTATTCCACCTCCCCGCACTGGGAGGGCTAGATTGGGCATTGAGCCAGGTGTCATGAGGCCGGCTCAACGCGTCTGGTCTCCAGTGCGTCTCCTCGGGCCGGCATACATGGCACCTGCCTTACGCATGGTTTCCCCGGTTCGCCTACATAGGCCGGTGCGGGTTATTCCACCTCCCCGCACTGGTCGGGCAACCGGGAGCATTCAACCAGGTAAGGTTGGGCAGGTTCAATGCTCAAGAGTGCCAGTACGCCTCCACGGTCCGGTATTTCCGGCTCCACCTCCCCGCCCCAGCCTAGTACCTACAGTGTCTACACTATGCACTAGGCTACCAGTGCGTATCCTGAGCCCTGTTCCTCCTCCACGCACTCTCCCTGTGGTGCGTGTATTTAGCCCGGTGCCTCCAGTTCCGGGCCCACGCACTAAGCTACCAGTGCGTCTCCAGAGCCCTGTACACACTGTATATTCTCCCCCTACTAATCCTGATGTGCTTGTCCTCAGCCCGGCGTCACCAGTGCCGGTACCACGCATCAGGGATAGAGTAGGCTTTGAGAATACAGTGTGCCCTGTCCCTGCTCCCCGCACTAGTAGGAAGGTGCTTGTCATTAGCACGGTGCCTCCAGTTCCGGCACCACGCACCAGGTCTACAGTGCGCCATATCCGGTCAGAGCCATCCGTCTCCCCAGCGCCATCTGAGCCATCCGTCTCCCCAGCGCCATCTGAGCCATCCGTCTCCCCAGCGCCATCTGAGCCATCCGTCTCCCCAGCGCCATCTGAGCCATCCGTCTGCCAGGAGCCTGCAAAGCCGCCCGTCTGCCATGAGCCTGCAAAGCCGCCCGTCTGCCATGAGCCTACAGAGCCGTCGGCCAGACAGGAGCCGCTAGAGCCGTCAGCCAGACAGGAGCCGCTAGAGCCGCCCGCCAGACAGGATCTGCCAGAGCCGCCAACCAGACAGGATCTGCCAGAGCCGCCAACCAGACGGGATCTGCCAGAGCCGCCAACCAGACAGGATCTGCCAGAGCCGCCAACCAGACAGGATCTGCCAGAGCCGCCAGCGAGCCATGAGCAGCCAGAGCCGTCAGTGAGCCATGAGCAGCCAGAGCCGTCAGTGAGCCATGAGCAGCCAGAGCCGTCAGAGAGCCATGAGCAGCCAGAGCCGTCAGCCTGCCATGAGCGTCGAGAGCCGTCAGCCTGCCATGAGCGTCGAGAGCCGTCAGCCTGCCATGAGCGTCGAGAGCCGTCAGCCTGCCATGAGCGTCGAGAGCCGTCAGTCTGCCATGAGCGTCGAGAGCCGTCAGCCTGCATGGACCTGCCAGAGCCGTCCAAACAGGACCTGCCAGAGTCCTTCAGCCGGGATCTGCCCCTTGTCCCGGTGTTGCCCCTTGTCCCGGTGCTGCCCCTTGTCCCGGTGCTGCCCCTTGTCCCGGTGCTGCCCCTTGTCCCGGTGCTGCCCCTTGTCCCGGTGCTGCCCCTTGTCCCGGTGCTGCCCCTTGTCCCGGTGCTGCCCCTTGTCCCGGTGCTGCCCCTTGTCCCGGTGCTGCCCCTTGTTCCGGTGTTGGCTGTTTATTTAGGGGAAAGTGGTTTTAGGGTGGTCATTAGAAGGGGTAGACAGAAGAGGGGAGTGACTAAGGTGGTAAGGGGACAGCGTCCTGAGCCGGAACCACCACCCTGGTCAACTGCCCACCCGGACCCTCCCCTGGACTTTGTGCTTGTGCGCCCGGCGTGCGCATCTTGAGGGGGGGGTACTGTAACAGTCCTGACCTGTTTTATGTTGTTTTTATGTGTTTATGGTCAGGGCATGTGTTTTGGGTGGGCAGTCTATGTTATTCGTTTCTATGTTGGTTTTGGTTTGCCTGGTATGGCTCTTGATTAGAGGCAGGTGGTTTGCATTTTCCTCTAATCAAGAGTCATATTTAGGTAGGGCATTCACACTGTTTGTTTGTGGGTGGTTGTCTCCTGTGTCTGTGTTATGTCTTACACCATACGGGATTGTTTCGGTTGTTCGTTTCGTTTTCGGTTTATGTAGTCTGTTCCTGTGTCAGCGTGCTTCGTGTATATGTAAGTTCGTTTGTTCAGGTCTGTCTACATCGTTTTGTTATTTTGTTAGTTATATCCAGTATAGTTCGTTTTCGTCTTTGTCTATTTTGTTTATTTAATAAATCATTATGTGTTCAAACTTCGCTGCGCCTTGGTTCCCTCAATACTCCTCCTTTTCCGAAAATGGAGAGGAGGAGGAACGCCTTGACATATATAATTTTTTTTTTTTCTCAGTTCATATATATTTATGGTTTGAAGATGGACAGTAAATACTACCATGTGACTCATACATTCCTCAAAAAGGAATTCCTTATAGACAGTATACTAAACATTGTTCTGTACAGTGTGTTCTTTCCAACAGAGAAGGAGCAAACCTTAAGCTATGTTAACAACCCTTTGGTACACACAAAGGATAAGGCTTCAGGGAAGACAGAGAGAATACACATTGATTGTGCTTGAGAGTTGCCAATGAGAGTTATACATGATTTATCCAGTTATACATGCTTTGCCATTTCTCATTTCATTCAAGGTTAAGCCTGTATCATCCATCATTGATTTTTTTTTTTTACTGTGTGTTCTTCAAGGGCTCTCCTTTATAAGTTGTTGACAAAGTAACTATGGAGAAAGAGGATTGTGATTGACAATGTGTGGGTACAGAACTTAATGGATGATTCAACATTACACAACATTCAACGGTGGACAAGAAGTTCCATGGATACAAAGGGAATGAAACTTTTAGTACAGGCTGTATGCTTCTAGTACAATCTGTATGCTTCTAGTACAAGCTGTATGTTTTGCCTCAATTCAAACCAACTACTACTGACTGAACCATAGAACCATTTTCATGCGTGTGTCTATGTAATGTATTACATCATGCACTTTAAGGGACCACAATGGAAATAATGAATTGACTTTATTGTATTATCCCTGAGGTGTAACTGTGTGTTTGTCTTTTTTTAAACTGTCAAATCAATCAATCAATTATCATCATGATACATCATCTATTTATATAAAGACATGGTTCCCTTTCAATGCTTGTGTTTATATAAGAGGCCCAAATAAAGAAGTCCATCAAATCAACAGCCCTACGACATTTCATTAACACACAAAATTCATCATCTCTCCATGTATTTTGCAAGCATGAAGGCTAATGTGCAAAATGGGCCTGCAACTTACCACCCTCATTTCGGTTTCAAATGCTCCTCGCTTTGCAGAGATGGAATTCAAATGAATTATTCTCAGCACCATAAAAATTAAATGCAATAACTTTACAATGGCCCTTTTAGCCCACTGTGAAAGCACAAGTCATTTCGTAATTTTATTTCCATTGAACGCTTACAAAGCTTGGAATAAAAATGACGTACCTCTTTTTAGGTAAGGACGCACACGATGTTGGTCTAGTGCATGTATTCCCATACTATACCACCCAGGGATATGTGCAATGCCATCGGTGGTATGTCGAATCAAAATGTGATTCACATGTATTTGTTTTGTAAAAAAAAATCTTCACATTTTCAAACAGTCCATTTATATTTTCCAACGGTGCTATACATTTGGCGAGGGTTTTTACTCGCATGAGAAGCCTCGTTTCACTGCCAAAAAAAAGTTCAACCATCTAGTGTTCAGCAAAATAACAACACAACGTCAAATACAGGTAGCCTAGTCAAATAATTAACATCCAATCACATTAACCGTTTTTTTTAACCGAATTCCACAATTTCATTTTGAACTTTTATTTAACTGGGCAAGTCAATTAAGAACAAATTCTTATTTACAATGACGGCCTACCGGGGAACAGTGGGTTAACTGCCTTGTTCAGGGGCAGAAGGACAGATTTTTACCATGTCGGCTGAGGGATTCTATCCAGCAACCTTTCGGATACTGGCCCAACGCTCTAACCACTAGGCTACCTGCCGCCACAATAACAGTCCGTATGTAGCCAAACGTAGCTGCTGCTCATTCCGTTTGCTCTAAAATTGAGAAATGGTTAAAGAGACACATACCAGCTCTACTGGTTGTACTGCTACTACCAACAGTACTACGTCTACACCTGTCGACGACACAAGTTGTTCTGCTTCCACGAGAACATCCAATGCTAGCATCAGTAATTCTACATTTGTTGTTAGCCCAACTAGGATGGACACTGACTGTTGTGAATCTGATGTAGCCGATGAGCTACTGCCCCCTTACCCGGGAAAGCACCGAACAACAGACAGGGATGTTGGAATATCGAAGAGGTACAAATATGATGAGAACTATATTGATTTGGGGTTCACTTATATTGGGAGTAGTGCCTTTCCTCAGCCACAGTGTGTTATATGTGCAAAAGTATTATCTCACAACTTGATGAAACCTTCACTCTTGCACAGACATTTAGAAACTAAACATGCCAAAATGAAAAATAAGCCATGGGACTTTTTAGAGCGAGAATTAAGACGACTTTCAAGTAATAAGACATGTATAAAAGCAACAGATACCATTAATAAGAATGGGCTAAAAGTGTCTTACACAGTGAACTACCGAGTGGCTAAGACAGGCAAGCCCCATACTACTGTGAAGGACTTAAGTCTTCCTGCTGCCGCGGATATGACTGGGACAATGCTGGGGGAAAAGGCCAAAAAAACAATACAGACAATTCCTTCATCAAACAAGCAGGAGATGTTTTGAAACAGTTACTGCTTCACATACAAGCCAGTGAATTCTATGCGTTACAGCTGGATAAGTCAACAGACGTGGCGGGCCTGGCACAGCTCCTAGTATATGTCTGTTACGTTTATGGGGGGTCAATTAAGGAATGATCTGAATCTAGGATTACAGGGACTCTCTGCAACTACGTTCAATGTGTGGGTGTCACGCCCTGACTTTAGTTATATTTGTTTTCTTTATTTTTTGGTTAGGTCAGGGTGTGACAAGGGTGGTTTGTTTAGTTTTTGTATTGTCTAGGGTTTTTATCTTGTCTAGGGTTTTTGTTTATCTATGGGGATTTTGTATGGTCTAGGGGTATGTAGGTTTATGGTGGCCTGAATAGGTTCCCAATCAGAGACAGCTGTTTCTCGTTGTCTCTGATTGGGGAGCCTATTTAGGTTGCCATTTGCCATGTTGGTTTTGTGGGTAGTTGTTTTCTGTTTAGTTTGGTTACCTTACAGAACTGTTCGTTTTTTCTCGTTGTTATTTTTGTTCGTAGTGTTCTGAGTAAAATAAAAATCATGAACACGTACAACGCTGCGCTTTGGTCCACTCCTCATTCTTCATCAGACGAGCGTTACAGCGGGACAAAATTGAGACTATGATTAAGAAGTTGGAGCTCTTCTCTGTCTGCATTAACAAGGACAACACACAGGTCTTTCCATCATTGTATGATTTCTTGTGTGCAAATGAACTCAAGCTTACGGACAATGTCAAATGTGATATAGCGAAGCACCTAAGTGAGTTGGGTGCGCAATTACGCAGGTACTTTCCCGAAACAGATGACACAAACAACTGGATTCGTATCCCTTCCATTGCCTGCCATTAGTCCACTTACTGATATCTGAACAAGAGAGCCTCATCGAAATTGCTTCCCAAGAGCTGGGTTGTGACAAACTCACACTCATTCTTATGTTTAATAAATGTACAGCATTTGAGAGTGCGCTGAACCTGGTGCTAGAGGGTGTACGCAGCTGGAGGTTGAATGTTTGAAGGGGTACTGGACTATAAAAAGTTTGGGAGCCACTGGTCTAGAGAAACGTGGGTGAAATTACTCAACGTAATAATTGAGCTCTGCTTATATATAGCAAAAGATAAGTATTCAGTAATATGGACCACACACAGAGAAGAAAACGAGAGAGGTGAATGACATACGTGATTCATGGACATGCTCCATGCTTAATAAAGAAACAAAATTTCTTTACACTGAGTGTACAAAACATTAGGAACACCTAATCTTTCCATGACATAGACTGACCAGGTGAATCCAGGTGAAAGCTATGATCCCTTATTGATCACTTGTTCAATCCACTTCAATCAGCGGAGATGAAGGGGAGGAGACCGGTTAAAGAAAGATTTTTAAGCCTCGAAACAATTGAGATATGGGTTGTTTATGTGTGTCATTCAGAGGGTGAATGGGCAAGACTAAAGATTTAAGTGCCTTTGAACAGGGTATGGTAGTAGGTGACAGGCTTACCAGTTTGAGTGTTTCATGAACTGCAACGCTGCTGGGTTTTCCACGCTCAATAGTTTCACGTGCGTATCAAGAATGGCCCACCACCAAAAGGACATCCAGCCAACTTGACACAGCTGTGGGAAGCATTGGTGTCAACATGGGCCAGTATTCCTGTGGAACGCTTTCGACACCTTGTAGAGTCCATGCCCCGACGAATTGAGGTTGTTCTGAGGGCACAGTGGGTGCAACTCAATATTAGGAAGATGTTCCTAATGTTTTGTACACTCAGTGTATATTCCTATATAAATATCTTTGTCTTCAGGTATCATATCTTCTATCACAAGGGGACTGTATTTCTCCTTCACCAGCTGAGTTATCAGTAGCTTTTCTCATATAGCTTGTCAACATCGCGCAGTACGCCTCAACACTGGAGGGTGGATTACAGTACCAGCACGTCAATGAGACCCACACTATTCAGACTCTAAGCCCCTGTCTCTGCATCTCATCTCCTCTCCGGTTCCATATGTGCTCTGACAATGGAGGGACAGACACGGTCAGCCCCCATAGCGAGGTGGATATTTGACTAACTAAGTATAGCTTCAAAACAAATTAGTCAATAAAGTGAGTCTAGGAAGTCTAGTAGTATGGCACGCAAATTACCATGGCATTGCCCAATGGCAGAACAAATGTATCATTAGCATACCTCACTGTTGTCACTGAGTGTGTGTGTCTGTGGGACATGCTATGATTTAAAAGCCTAATGTTGCAGGAATAGAACATGAGTGGGTTTTATAATCACAAGCCAAACAATAGACACAGGCCTCAGCGTCAACTCAAGGAGGCACAGAGTTTTGCATCATTTGTGGGAGACAACATTTTTACTGTTGCCTTGTTTTTCATATAAAAACAGGTGGCCACTGCTATTATGGATTACATCACTTTGGAGTTGGAGGGTGCTCCCATTTGACCACCAGCCTGTCTCCTTTACGTTTTCCAGTTGTTGTTTTCTCTGTACAGAGTATATGTGACCAAATGTTCCGTATTACTAGTTATGAGGTGTTCTCTCAGCACAGCACAAAAATGTATTAAAAGTGTTGGTATTATGCCAAATGCAGTGGCGTACACAGGAGTTTAACTATGTATTTTGCATGCAATAATAATTTACATTTCAATTACGCCCAATTCGAAACATATAATCATGATCAATTGTTGACCCCAGTGTTGCAAAGGTTTAGACAAAACAGAAGAAAAATCATTAAATTATAAGAATAACATTCTATGTTGTTATTCAGCTCATACTTTATTTGGATAGTCTGGAAAGTCCATCTGTAGATGCTCATACTATCAACAAACTATCTGTTGATAAGCAACTGCTTGCTAAGGTTATGGTTAGGGTTAGGTTTAGGTTTAGAATAAGGGTTAAAGTGATGGTTACGGTAAGGGTAAGGGCTAAAGGAAAACTCAACCCCAAAACTATCTTTTGGTATTTGTTTCATTAGTCCATTGTTGACATAGTTCCAAAATGTTTTGCTTGTCAGCAGTCAAGTTTTTAAGATATAAAACTTTCAAAATACTGAAATGATCCAGTATGATGCATTTTGCATCATATGATAGTTGATAATAGGGCCTCCCGGGTGGCGCAGTGGTCTAGGGCACTGCATCGCAGTGCTAACTGCGCCACCAGGGTCTCTGGGTTTGCGCCCAGGCTCTGTCGCAGCCGGCCGCGACCGGGAGGTCCGTGGGGAGACGCACAATTGGGCTAGCGTCGTCCGGGTTAGGGAGGGTTTGGCCGGTAGGGATATCCTTGTCTCATCGCGCTCCAGCGACTCCTGTGGCGGGCCGGGCGCAGTGCGTGCTAACCAAGGTGGCCAGGTGCACGGTGTTTCCTCCGACACATTGGTGCGGCTGGCTTCCGGGTTGGAGGCGCGCTGTGTTAAAGAAGCAGTGCGGCTTGGTTGGGTTGTGCTTCGGAGGACGCATGGCTTTCGACCTTCGTCTCTCCCGAGCCCGTACGGGAGTTGTAGCAATGAGACAAGATAGTAATTACTAACGATTGGATACCACGAAAATTGGGGAGAAAAAGGGGCGGAAAAAATAATAATAATAATTAAAAAAATATGATAGTTGATCATTTCCCTTTAAGTTTAGGGTTAGGAGAAGGTTTAAGGTCAGGTTTAGGGATAGGGTTAGGGTTAGCAGATACACTGAAATATAGGCAACATGCAACAATTCCAATTTATATAAGGAAGTCAGTCAATTTAAATAAATGTATTAGGCCCTAAACTATGGATTTCATATGACTGGGAATAGAAATATGCATCTGTTGGTCACAGATACTTTTTTTTTAAAGGTAGGGGCGACGATCAGAAAACCAGCCAGTATCTGGTGTGACCACCATATGCCTCATGCATTGTGACACATTTCCTTCACATAGAGTTGATCAGGCTGTTGATTGTAGCCTGTGGAATGTTTCCCCACCCCTCTTCAATGGCTGTGCGAAAATGCTGGATATTGGCAGGAACTGGAACACGCTATTGTACACGTCAATCCAGAGCATAGCAAACATGCTTAATAGGTGATGTCTGGTGAGTATGCAGGCAATGGAAGAACTGGGACATTTTCAGCTTCCAGGAATTGTTTACAGATCCTTGCGGCATGGGACCTTGTTTTATCATGCTGAAACATGAGGTGAAGGCGGTGGATGAATGGCATGACAATGGGCCTCAGAATCTCGTCACGGTATCTCTGTGCATTCAAATTGATTAAAATGCAATTGTGTTTGTTTTCTGTAGCTTATCCTGTCTGACCGAGGCGTTCCGCTAGCGGAACTCCTCCCACATTCCACTGAAAAGGCAGAGCGCGAAATTCAAAAAATATTTTTTAGAAATATTTAACTTTCACACATTAACAAGTCCAATACAGCAAATGAAAGATACACATCTTGTGAATCCAGTCAACATGTCCGATTTTTTAAATGTTTTACAGCGAAAACAGCACGTATATTTATGTTAGCTCACCACCAAATACAAAGAAGGACAAACATTTTTCACAGCAGTTTTACATTGCAGCTACCATCACAGCTACCGTCAAAAATAGCACCAAAGCAGCCAGAGTAATTATAGAGACCAACGTGGAATACCTAAATACTCATCATAAAACATTTCTGAAAAATGCATCGTGTACAGCAAATGAAAGACAAGCATCTTGTGAATCCAGCCAATATTTCAGATTTTTTAAGTGTTTTACAGCGAAAACACAATATAGCATTATATTAGCTTACTACAATAGCCTACACACAACCTCATTCATTCATCAAGGCACGTTAGCGATAGCAATAGGCACGTTAGCGTTACCGAATAAACCAGCAAAAGATATCAATTTTCACTAACCTTCATAAACCTTCCTCAGATGACAGTCCTATAACATCAGGTTATACATACACTTATGTTTTGTTCGAAAATGTGCATATCTAGAGCTGAAATCAGTGGTTATCCATTATGCTAACGTAGCTTCCTTTTCCCAGAATGTGCGGATATTTCTATTAGACTCTCACCTATTCTGACCAAATAGCTATTCATAAACATTACAAAAAAATACATGTTATATAGGAAATGATAGACCCATTAGTTCTTAATGCAATCGCAGTGTTAGAATTCTAAAAATATCTTCATTACGACATAAGGCTTATGTTATAATGAGAGAGTGGCCAAAACCGGGGCGCAAAACTACTAGTATACAGTTCGACAGATATATGAAATAGCATCATAAAATGTTTCTTACTTTTGGTGATCTTCCATCAGAATGTTGGACAAGGGGTCCTTTGTCCAGAACAGTCGTTGTTTGGATTTAGAACATCGTTTTTCCCTCTTGAATTAGCAAGCACACTGGCTAAGTGGCGCGAAGCTCTCCTTTCTGAAAAAAGGCACACAACGCAACACGCCTAACGTCCCGAATAAATTTCAAAAATCTAATAAAACTATATTGAAAAAACATACTTTACGATGATATTGTAACATGTATCAAATAAAATCAAAGCCGGAGATAGTAGTCGCCTATAACGACGGCTTGTCAAAAGGCAATTCCAGGTCCATCTGCGCGCTCTCCAGAAAACAGGAAATGGATGACTCGTCGTGCCAAGAGGATATATTCCACGTCAGACCAAGATAAACACTTCATTTCTTCTCTCACATCCTCTTGACATCTAGGGGAAGGTGTATGACGTGCATGTATACTCATATGTATCATGCCCATTTATAGGCAGGCCCTTGAACAGAGCATAATTTTCAGACTTTCTCCTGGTCAGAAAGTGTGCTGCCAAATGAGTTCTGTTTTACTCACAGACAAAATTCAAACGGTTTTAAGAACTCTAGAGTGTTTTCTATCCAATAGTAATAATAATATGCATATTGTACAAGCAAGAATAGAGTACGAGGCCGTTTAAATTGGGCACGTTTTTCCCACAAAGTGTAAATAGCGCGCTCTATCCTCATCAGGTTATGCCTGTCCATCCCCTAAACCCACCGCCACCATAGGGCATTCTTTTCACTATGTTGACATCAGCAAACTGCTCGCTAACACAACGCCATGCACATTGTCTGCCATCTGCCTGGTATAGTTGAAACTGGGATTCATTCGTGAAGAGCACGCTTCTCCGGCGTGCCAGTGGCCATCGAAGGTGAGAATTTGCCCACTGAAGTCGGTTACGACGCCTAACTGCAGTCCGGTCAAGACCCTAGTGAGGACGATGAACACGCAGATGAGCTTCCCTGAGATGGTTTTTGACAGTTTGTGCATAAATTCTTCAGTTGTGCAAACCCACAGTTTCATCAGCTTTCCGGGTGGCTGGTTTCAGACCATCCCGCAGGTGAAGAAGCCAGATGCGGAGGTCCTGGACTGGCGTGGTTACACGTGGTCTGCAGTTTTGAGGCTGGTTGGACGTACTACCAAATACTTTAAACAATGTTGGAGGCGGCTTATGGCAGAGAAATTAGCATTAAATTATCTGGCAACAGCTATGGTAAACATTTCTGCAGTCAGCATGCCAATTGCACGCTCCCTCAAAACTTGAGACATCTGTGGCATTGTGTGACAAAACTGCAGATTTTAGAATGGGCTTATATTGTCCCCAGCACAAGGTGCACCTGTGTAACAGTGCTGTTTAATCCGCTTTTTAAAATGCCACACCTGTCAGGTGGATGGATTATCTTGGCAAAGGAGAAATGCTCATTAACCGGGATGTAAACCAATTTTATCCCCAGAATTTGAGATAAATAAGTTTTGTGTGTGTATGGAACATTTCTGGGCTCTTTTATTTCAGCTCATGAAACATGGGACCAACAATTTACATGTTGCGTTTATATTTATGCTCAGTATAGTTAGTTGAAAGGTTACTGATAGTCTGTATAGCATCTACCGATGGACTATCCAAATTAAGTGTTACTGTTATTCAGCCTTCTTTATTGGTGCTGTACACAAAAGCTCCCCGCCAGTAGCTTTTCTCTCTCTTTCAGTTAATGGCTTCCCTGGAATCCATTGCGGTGAGTCCTTACAACCGGACATAAACAATAAGCAGGAGCCTCGTCATTGTACTCAACTTAACTGCCATCTATAGGGGTCATCTAATTAAACTGAAGATTATTTCATGATCCCTCTGCTAAGGGAAGGCTTGACATTTTGTATGAGGTCATTATAGAGATTCATGTAATGATTTCCAGTCAGATCTCGAGAGGATTTTCGGCTGGGGGAATGTCAATTCACACAGTGTAATTGTCACTTTACTGTAATGCCCATATATGGGCATAGTATGGCTATTTCAGCTGGGGATTCAATGCATATTATCAGCTAAAATAGTATCTTGCCTGACAGGTGATGACATAAAGGTGACAGAGAAGAGATTAAAGACCATTGAAGACAATTTGCATAGTACTGTTTCGCTTAAACTGTACCAGCATGACTGTCTTGGTAGGAGTTATGAACATTTATGTAAATGCCCTTTCCTATTTCACTCATCCTGACAGTGCGTGAGGAAAAACTTGTGAACATAAATAACAGTAGGCACTTGGCCTTGGATGAATGACGAACCTGAGTGTCACACTTAAAAATCTATATTTAAAGTTAAATGGATTACTGGATCCTTGTAGTCTATTTTGATGTTTGTTTTTACCAGCAGATAAGTCAAGATTTCTGTCTTCCATGTTACTTACGTGCCATGGGGTGTGTATTCTGCTAGTGTCGGGATAGGTGTGCAAAAAGTGTGGATCCAGGGATTGAGTGAACGCTTGACAACCTGTGTTGCATGGTGGCCCTAAAGACAGTTGAATGACTGCCATCACGTATGGCTTGTAGAGTTAGCAATTACAAAGGCCCTTGTGTTATCTTCCTTCAGCCACAAGGTTTTCTACAGTGTGTGATTGTTCCACATACAAGCCCCTGGGCTTGTTTAGGAGGACAATGTCTCAGACAGTCCTTGAAGACCGTGAGGTAGGAAGAGGACAGATGAGCAATGTCATACTGTGTGTGCCCTCATAAAACCTCTAAAACATTCATAAAAAGCTAGAATATAGCAGGAAGCATACTATGTGACGTTAGCAAACCTCTCCAACTTTTATTAAGAAAAATATCTGTTAGAAGGAAACCTACAGTCACTTGAGGCTGCAACAGCAAAGGTGTTCCACATACGGAGCTAAGGTAGAGGATAATTGGTTAGTTCATGTTCTGGACCCATTGGGTTCATTCAAGTATGCATATACACTACATGACCAAAAGTATATGGACACCTGTTCATAGATCATCTCATTCCAAAATCATGGCCATTATTATAGAGTTGGTCCCCCCCTTTGCTGCTATAACAACCTCCACTCTTCTGGGAAGGCTTTCCACTAGATGTTGGAGCATTGCTGCGCTAACTTGCTTCCATTCAGCCACAAGAGCATTAGTGTGGTTGGACACTGATGTTGGGCGATTAGGCCTGCCTCACAGTTGGTGTTCCAATTCATCCCAAAGGTGTTCGAGGGGGTTGAGGTTAGGGCTCTGTGCAGGCCAATCAAGTTCTTCCACACCGATCGAGACACACCATTTCTGTGCTTTGTGCACAGGGGCATTGTCATGCTGAAACAAAAAAGGGCCTTCGCCAAACTGTTGCCACAAAGTTGGAAGTACAGAATGTCATTGGATGCTGTAGCATTAAGATTTCCATTAGCTGGAACTAAGGGGCCTAGCCCGAACCATAACAAACAGCCACAGACCATTATTCCTCCGCCACCAAACTTTACAGTTGGCACTATGTATTCGGGCAGGTAGCATTCTCCTGGCATCCGCCAAACCCAGATTTGTCCGTCAGACTGCCAGATGGTGAAGTGTGATTCCTCAATCCAGAGAACACATTTCCACTGCTCCAGAGTCCAATGGCGGCAAGCTTTACACCACTCCAGCCGACAGTTTGGCTTGTGTGCGGCTGCTCGGCCATGGAAACCCATTTCATGAAGCTCCCAACAAACAGTTATTGTGCTGACGTTGCTTCCAGAGGCAGTTGGAACTCGGTAGTGAGTGTTGCAACAGAGGACAGATGATTTTAGAACTTAACCACTGGGCCATTGTTGCTCCTAGACGTTTCCACTTCACAATAACAGCACTTACAGTTGACCGGGGAAGTTCTGGCAGGGCAGAAATTTGACGAACTGACTTGTTGGAAAGGTGGCATCCTATGATGGTTCAACGTTGAAAGTCACTGAGCTCTTCAGTAAAGCAATTTTACTGCCAATGTTCTTCTATGGGGATTGCATTGCTGTGTGCTCAATTTTATATACCTGTCAGCAACCGGCGTGGCTGAAATATCCAAATCCACTAATTTGAAGGGGTGTCCACATACTTTTGTATATACCGTATAGTGTATTTTGGGAGACTACCAAGGGAGGGCCAGAACTAAAGGACTGTGTGAAGGAGATCAAGAGTGTTAAAGCGTCGGTGTGACATGTTGACTGCAGTCCTGTCGAGCATTTTTGTGTTTCAGTAGCAGTTGACATGTAATGCTCCAAAACAACATTTCACAGTGAAACAGCTCCTCCCACTCATTGGGCTAAATATGTACAGATCTCCCAGTTGTACAGACTGTCTCCACAGAGCTGAGTGGAAATTAAACGGAGTAAAGAAAAATAAAATGCTTTGACTTTTAACAAAATAGGTGCAATTAAATTTGGTGTTCAGTGGGTTCCCCCCCCCCCCCCCCCCCCCCCCCCCCCCCCCCCCTGCTTAGTAAAAATGGATTAAGAAGTCCCAACAATGTTGAAAGTGGAAAGGGGATTCAACACCAGTGTGCCGGTTAACCCGTGACCTGTAATTAAGCTTTGAATTTAATGTCCTGGCCCAATTTGATCTCTATTACGTTAAATAAACCTCTAGCCAATGAGACACCAAAGCAATCCAAGGGCTATACTTATACTGAGCGCATTAGTTTTGCATCGCTAGTTGTGCCCCAGGTGGGAGGAGTTTGTAATCATTCCATTGGTTCTTAAGTGAAATCTCCATCCACCTGCGGCAAGACACCGGGTGATGCAAAACAAACACACCCAAAATAAGTTTAGGCCTTAAATTGCTCTGGTTGTTAAATTTATGGTGTTAGCCGCTGATTGGCTGAGTACCTGGGGCTGCGGTGAAGTGCACACCCGGTGTCAGATGATTTAAACCCCGTGTCAGATGATTTAAACCAAGTCCACCAACAAATGTGGATGATAAAAACAGGATATATGATTTATTCAATTTTCAGAAATTACTTTTCTGAGATGGAGGCACATATTATGTGCATTCAAGTAGCTTTATTTTTACCTGAAACATATGGCCCAAGGTTCAGTTCCTGAAGTTTTATAAGATTTCGTTCTAGAATCCAAAACAATCACAGAGCATTTTGTTGCCTACTATTTAGCATTCAATTCCAATGCTCCAGTGCTGTACTGTTTCCTTGTAAGCTAATTTGATTTGCTTGAGGCTGTGTCTATTCAATTAAATTGAAAGTCAAACTGCTGACAAAAATTGCCAAACAATGTCTCTTTTGTCACCTTATATGATATTTCTTTAGGGAAACATTTTACCCAAATAATAATTGCACAAAATAGATAGTTTTGCATTGAGGTATAACTGCATATTAGGCTGAAGAGATTGGTTTTAATAATGTACATATTGTGTATTCAGTTATTTTCCCACGGCATCTTTTTACCTTAAAGGTGAAAGCCTGAATACTTTGCTGTATTTTTATTTCTTTTAAACCTTTATTTAGGCAAGGGAAGTCCAATTAAGACATCAGGAACATCAGGAAAATTGCTGCAATTTACTTGATTAACTCATTGTGACTTCTACAGTACAAACAACTTAGAATTGGCAATCCATTGATATGTATACATTACAATAATCCCCAGCCCCTTGTTACAGATCACCAGGGGTAGATACCATTTTAGCATGTTTACAAATCTTGAGACATTTGGAAATGTTGCTTAAAAGATTAGTTAATCATTATCTTAATGCCATTCAAACCATTGCACTATTTGACACATGAAATGCACTGCCTCAGAGGAAGATAAGCTGATTAAGGTATGAAGCCTTGTGTACCTAATCACTTATGATCGTGGTGTGGCGGCAGAAACAAAAGCAGCTTATCATGTTTAGCCAGGCAGTGAATCAAATGTGAAGTCTTAAAATACCGCACAACATGATTGTGCACAAAATGCATCCCTTTAAAAAAAATCTTGAAAATGCAAGTAATCAGATCATTATTTCAGTAACTCACTCTGTCTAAAGGTCACGTAACCTATACCATAGGTTTTCCATCAGTCTTCTAATCACTAGACACCCCGAAATCCTGACCAACACCTGGACCCCGTAGACTGATCTCAATCAATCTCAAACCATACCATCTCCATATTTACATTTTAGTCATTTAGCAGATACTCTTATCCAGAGCGACTTACAGTGACTTACAGTAAGACAAAAAACTGTGAGAGTGCAAAGAAGGCTAGGTTTAAATACTATATATATACATGTATATATATATATATCTATATATATATATATATATATATATATTTAGGTGTGGTGTGGAGGGGGGGGGCTGTGGGATTAATCAAAATACTCTTTGAAGAGATAGGTTTTCAGACGTTTTCAGAAGATGGACTTATCTGTCCTGACGTTAGGGTGCCAGGACAGAGAAGATGTTTGATTGGGATGAGTGGGAGCCGGCCCCTCGTGGGCCGGGGGGGGGGGGGGGGGGGGGGGCAAGAGACCAGAGATTTCATGTGTCTAAGCTTCTAATCTAATGCCATTAGGTACTGTATACAATTGCAGTACAATGTCCATATCACTTCCACCAGTTTAATAATAGGTTTTAGTCCCATGAGCAGATTTCACACTTAAAAGTCATAGAACATCTGACGGAGTAAGCATTAACCACTCAGAATTAATTACACTTAGATTGTTTTCTGCATTCCTTGCATAAGGCAACTCCACGGAAGAGTTGAATCTGGCCTTACTACTTGAATGTGAACCCAGCAGTTTTCGACACGAAATAACAAAACCAATATGTTGCCGGGTAATCGATTGAAATTCAGGGGCATCGAGTGTTGATGAATTGCTAAGGTTTTTAAAAAACGGTGAACTGACAGTTTGATAATAAACATAATTCACATCAGTTAAGAGGTCACTGAAACTGGAAATGTAAAAGTATACACAAAAGGGCAACACCCAAATAATACTTCATTGGTTTTATGAAAGAAGAGTGATGGGAGAGTGCCATTCTTTTTCAAGTCAAAAGGTGTTTCCGGAGCATCGCAGAGCAAAGGTGTTTCCAGAGTTTCAAAGGGCAAAAGCATGTCATTTTGTGAGGTGAGTACATTTGAAGTGTTGAAATATTCAGTCTATTCTCTTTAACTTGTCAAGCGCACAGACAGTACCTTAGATATTAATACTTCATATTTCAGATGATTTCTCTCTCACAAAGGAACAGAAGGATGACTAACAAGTCCTATTCACATCTTAGGGCTCACTGCTGGAAAATGACAGATAAAGAATGTTTACCAAACGATGGTATGATGCTAGTAACTTTCAACTGGAATAGTAAATGTATTAATTAAACTTGTATTTATCCAGGAAGTCCCATTGAGGTCAGAATACCTATTTTACAAGAAATACCTTAAACACTGTATTGCCAAACTTGACATGTCATGCCTTGATAATAATGACCATTCTATAACAGTATAATGATCTGACATTTGCATACATTTAAACATGCTTGAAATTGGCCATTTTCAACTATGGGCTCTATTTGACATTGTTGGTGTTCAAACAACCCACAGAAAAGCCAAATTGAAGTTGGCGGCGACACCCCAGAGGTTTGCTGTGCTGTTCTTAATGGTATTGTGAGTCCCGTTATGCAGGGGGAACTAAATTATGCTGCTGAGAGGATTGCTGAGATTGATGTTGAATATGCATGGTAGGAGATTTGTTGTCTGAATGTGTTAGTCACGGACATTTGAAGTGGGCCCAGAGAGGGAAATTGCCCAAACCTCGGTGCCACATTACGGGGAAGTTTTATGATGTTTTTTCCCCCTGCATCCTCATGGCCATTCATTTCGCCCGTAAGTAAACATATGTCAGGCTACATTCTGTTACATTTCTCTTTAACCTGTGTAATTATAAATAAAAAATAAATGTAATGGGACAAGCAATGGCAAAATCCTAGAGAAAAATTCAGTTCAGTCTTTTTTCCACCAGACACTGGTAGATGAATTAATCTTTCAGCAGGACAATAACCTAAAACACAAGGACAAATCTACACTGGAGTTGCTTACCAAGAAGAGAGTGAATGTTCCTGAGTGGCCGAGTTACAGTTTTGATTTAAATCTACTTGAAAATCTATGGCAAGACCTGAAAATGGTTATCTAGCAATGACCAATTGACTCCTTAGAGCAGTTTAATCTCGGTTAATCCAAAACCAAAATTTTTGATAATTTGATCAGCTGCTTGATTAAATTCTGGGTCCATACCTGTTAGAAATTGGAAGTTAAGGTTTGCGAAGTTTCCACCCTCATAAAAGGAAACTCATCCAAAACAAAGGAAACAAATATCTGAATACATTATTTCGATGAGTTACTACCTTTAAAGGCCCAGTAAAGGTGCAGCGAAACAAAGCCATGTGTGAAAATAGTTTGTGGTTCAAAGACTGAAGCGTTTAAAGGTTTTGCAGTACATCTACAATTTCTACCTGCAAATCACGCTTAAACCATGTCTACCTCTATCACATATCAGTAGTAATGAAGGAATAAAAATTCACTATTGGAAAACTGGCCGGTCTGGCCAGCTGTTGTGTGGAGGCTACATCTCCTTGCTTTACGATTAGTTTGTGTTCGCAAGATTGACAACATTAGCAAAACATTCACATTACTCTTCTTGAAGTCCTTGCAACAGTTGTTTCACAACAGTTTTTGTGAATAAAATGTTAAATATATTTCCTTTAAAGGGTGGGTAGCATGAACGTAACCACATGTAACATATGGATTTGCATTAGTATACGTATCATACGTATCAGTCCCAATGCAAAGTTGCTCCTCACTTTTCTATTTTTTGTTGTCACATAAAACTGATCAGAATTCTAAAGAAGGCCGAAGTCATCTCGGAAAATGTTCGATGTGATGTAATACGGAGTACCCGGCAAGCCAGCCAATTTTCCATAATGTAAACTCCAACAGAAATAACTTCAAATTAAATCAAATCGTTTGCAGTCATGACTACTGGTTTCAATTACATTTTCAGCCAACTTACAAGCACTACTTTATGAATGTATTGTTACAAATCAACATGCAAGGTTCCTAGCCTACTAGCCTGCTAACATTAGCCATACTAGCCTGCTAATGTTAGCCATACAGTATCCGCCTGCTAACGTAACGTTAGCACTGAACAAGTCAGCCAATTTCTATCAACACCTAGCTTGCAGCTACATTACATTTACATTTACATTTAAGTCATTTAGCAGACGCTCTTATCCAGAGCGACTTACAAATTGGTGCATTCACCTAATGACATCCAGTGGAGCAGCCACATTAAAGTAAACCATTGTTTTGGAAATACATAACACCATCTAACCAGTTATCAAATAATGTAATATATATGCAGGAATCTTAGCCAGGAAGCTAGCCAGCCAGCTAACATTAGCTATTTAGGTAACTAGCTATTAGCCTAGCCAACCACTACAGTTATGGCGGGTGATTCACTGTGCCAAAATCCAAAATAGATACATTCCAGATGTCAGTCAAATGGCGCACTTAGCCAAGGTAGGTAAAGTTGCAAAACTCCTGAAGCCTACTTCAGCACAGATGAAGTACTACACAATTAGAGCAAGCAGGTATGATTTTCTCTTTCGTTTTGAGCTCCCGAGGTAGCATACAAACTTGGTTGCAGAGTAGATCGTGTAAATGACTTTGAGAAATAGTGCATTGTGGGTAGTTTCGAAGTTATCCGTAAATAAGTTCATAAATATGTAATAACCCAAAACATAAATATGTTTTTACTTATAGGTAACCGGATCGTGACTACAACTGAAGTTACTAAGCACACATCCTGTGTTGTGTGCTTATTCTTTTACCATTGATATGTTCTAGGCTATTTTGAAACCTTTAAGGAGCATCAGGTACTGCTGGAATGTCTACCAATGGCATGTCCAATCTTTTTGTGAAAAATTACACTGGTCACTCAAAACATTTATAAAGTATAAATAACCCACACTTTAAACGAGGCCACACAAAAAACACTAAACTAATAATTAGTAAATGGTTTATAAGGACCTATATTAAACATTTATGCATGGAGTAATGATTAATACATTATGAATAAATGATTTACTAATCTATTATAAATGCTTTATTACATGGAGTTATTATAAAGTGCTACCCATTTCAAAACTAAATTATGAATGGGAATCTATTCAAATAGTCTGTGTCTAGAATGAGCATGATTGTAGCATGAACATGAATATGCTTTCTATGCTATTACTATTTCAGAACTATTTCAGATCATGGTTACCTTGAGCCTTGACCCTTATCTTCCACATATGGTGCTGCTGCTTGCACTCTCATGACAGTCATGAGATCTATGCATATGTAATATGATTTCAAAGAAGTAATGGTCTTTAGCCCCTTGTCTGTCATGGAGGAAACCATATTTGAATCGCTAACTGAAAGATCACCAATCCTCCCTCAAGGTCAGATATAGTATGCTTCCCAACTCAATTGGTCTGTGATTTGCCATGCTTCATAAAAATCAGGAGATGCATCGGCCAGTTCAGTTGCATCTTTATACCTTCCAATTTCACATGAAAAGTTTAAAGTTTACTGTGTGTTTAAAAAGTGGAGAGGGGAGGGGGGGAATTAATATCAATCATTTTCATAGACCTCACAGCCACAGCAGCTTGTTTCCCTGCTTCCATGGAAGGGTTTTATCTTTCATTTAATATTACCCCGGCGTTCGCATCTGTGTGAGAGAGGCTTGCTCCCCGCGGTAAATATTCGCTCTGTGGTCGAGCCAGGAGCCACAGATAGAATTGTTCCCTTATTCCTATGGAAATAAAAATCACAGCACGAGACCCACTGAAGTCTTGACTCTCTCAATATTCCAGAAAGGTCTGGTGTCACTCAGCACCACAGCAATCGAGGGCTGAGAAAGAGAGAAGCTGAGAGAAGGTAATATTGTGGAGTGACTGAGGTTCTGGAGTCCAAAGAGCCTTTTTATGAACCAAAATAATCATTAAAGAGTCCGTAGATTGATGTTTATTTTTCTGTGCTTAGTAGCCAAGGCAATACGGCTGCGCCATCCACTTGATAATTTAGCAGACATCAATTGTGTATATTCAGTCAACACATATATTTAAAAAATAGGATGGAATATAACAGACCATTTTAGTTTCTCTTGAATAAAAACCTTGTGTAAGTGTAACAACAGTTTGTGTAAGTAATAGGCTACAGTCCAGTTACAGCTTCTTCTGAGGAAGTAGAAACAAAATATTTGATTTTTTTGAGTGTGCGGTGGACAGAGGAACAGCAATTCTTACACTATTGTTCTAAATTCAATCATCCTCTTCTAAATCCTCATCATTCAGTTCATTCAAATTCAATTGTAACACATTTTATCACTCCCCTTCAACAACTCCAAATCGCTTTTTTCATGCGCTCCAAAAGGATAACTTGAAATAACATGATATAGGTTCATTAAATAATTGAAAGGAAAAAATGTACTATTTATTAGCCTAGTGGATATAAGTATTTCAACAACGGGTGGGTATAATCCTGACTGCTGATTGGTTAAAAGCACATTCCAGCCGGTGTCTATTCCACAAGTTACCACCGGCTAAATCTTTGACGTTAAAATGTGTATTTACTCTGTTCCATCTGACTGCACAATCCACAGTCTCATCAACCCAGTCAGGCAATTTATGAACTTGATATCCAGTATAAAAAGCATCTCGACATTATCTCACATTTCTTTTAGACTAACATTTAGTTTTCAGCAGTGGAGATTTGTGTTAACCTTGCTGTCTGTCTGACATTTGCATCATTGTTTCAATATTCAAATTCAATCTCCATCTGTCCCATAGTAATAAACTAGTCTGGAGTAGGGATGAGACGGACATGCAGGTAGCTTTTCTCAGGCAGTCAAAATCATGGGTCAGCATCATTTTCATGGATATGTACAAAGATCTATCAATAGAAAACAGGTCAAATGAAACAAAGTGCTAGTTTGATGTCTTTCCAGCTTCAGTTTGAAGTGATTGTGTTAGTTGTATTGTTGGCTAGCTCCTCTGAACAACAGTGTCCTGACGAGAGAGCACTTTTTCTATGCCATGCGGAACTGTGCATCATTAGCTCATTGTTTTGGTGCATCCAAATAAATGTCACTAGAAAACAGCTTAAACTAACGCAAATGCAATTACTTTACTGTTATTCTGGCTGCACTTTTTGACGTGACTAAGTTAGCCATAGTTGGCTAGGTAGCAAGCAAGAGATAAGAACGTTGCCAGCCAGTATGGCAATGGAACATTTAAAACGAACGACTGGGTCGTGTCCATAGATACAGGACAAAAAGACTGAACGACTGGGTCGTGTTTCTGGCAACCGAACCCATATCTGGCATTACTCATCTCATATGTGTATCATCTCATATGTGTACTATTCTACTGTATCCTAGTCCGTTCTGCTCTGACATTGCTCGTCCATATGTATATAGTCTTAATTAATTCCTACTTAGATGTGTGTGCATTGGGTATATGTTGTGTAATTTGTTAGCTAGTACTTGTTAGATATTACTGCACTGTCGGAGCTAGAAGCATAAGCATTTCGCTACACCCGCAATAACATCTGCTAATCACGTGTACGTGACCAGTCAAATTTGATTTGAGTTGATTTGATATAACGAACAACCAGCCGGCTTGGGTAGCAACCCCAGATTTGTGTCGGGACTATATCTTGCGGAAAGATGAAATGGTATGAATAAATTCATCGAAATAACGTCAATCATTATTTGAATATGTTGGTAACCCGCTGTATAAAAGTGATAATGCCCTTGAAGTCGGTGTTTGGAGGATATGTTGGCACGGTTTGCAACAAGCCCCACCTGTTTTAAGCCACACCTGTTTAGCTAAAAAATAAATGTTGTTGTTGTCTCTTTGGCATGTTATTTTGGCATTAATATGGGTCACATATCAGTTTGCAAACAATGTAAAAAAAAAAATCACCATTGAGTTGATAAAGACGCATACAAACATGGTCTCTTTTTTGTTTTCTTGAGTAAGGCAGCTCCAAAATGCAGGTGTTTCAGCCTAGCTCAGTGCTTTCTGTGGTGGTGGGGGAAGCCAGCAGAAAATAAGGAGCATAGGGTTGGTAATATTTTCTTGTTGTGCCGTGATTGGCTCAGTGTTCTGTCACTCATGGGGACACTACATCAATGCAAAATCTACGGGTAGAGCTGAAAAATTCAAGCCCCTTGGGTGCTACCATAGAGTTACATTAGAAGTGCCCATACAAGAAGGCTCAAGGTCATTGACCACAGATAAAATGATGTCAAATCACGTTATATCTACAGTAGCTTTGATTGGCCTTAGCTAGCAAGCTAGCAGTCTTCATGATGAATCAAGTCAACAATCTACTGGCAAATCCTTTTCAATCATTGTAATATGAAGACATATTATGAAGAGAAATTATAGATAAAACATATTGGTAGATATAAACATCACACAACAAGTTCAAAATCACAAATTCATCAATGAGTGGTTTGGAATGAATCCGTGGCTAACTCAAAGCATTACAAAGTAATCACTAGCCTGCTATTCAGTGGAGTGGATGTGTGGTCCAAGTCTGGGTTTAAGGGTCTCTTTTCCAAGCTTAAAAGGATATACATTCAACACCATGGGCCATAAAAGGTTGAATACATTGGCCATGCTGTCAATCCAGCATGACTTCTACCGCATTCAAAACAACTGGAAACTCGGAACTGGGAAATCACAGACTTCAGTTAGTTCAAGACAACTGGGAACTCAGAAATAAATGAGCTCCGACTGGGAAAATACATTTTGAATGGTCATCCAATTCGGAATTCGAAGTTGGGAACTCAGGCCTCTTTCTAGAGCTCCGACCTGAAGATCACTGACGTAATGATTCGACCTTGTTTTTTTTCAGAGTTCCCAGTTGTCTTGAACGCACCATAAATCCAGAGAATGACAGACTTTGTTGACAAAGTTTGATGACAAAATTTGCCCACAAAGGACCGCCGCGCCACCCTCCCGTTCAAGTGAGCACAGCACAACACGGTGAGTCCAAAAATGTCTGCTTCATAAATTATGTAATATGCCAGGAAGATATGTATACTGTAGCTAAGAAAGTAATACGAAGTGTATGTTAGGTAGTAAGCTGTTAGTAGCCCATGTGCCTTACCCTAATAATTGAGTCCCTTTCCCCCTCATAATTTAGCCTACTGTTCTGACTTGGTCGTGCACATGTAGCCTATAGCCTGTTTAAGAGAAAGGTAATCATCGAATATTGTAAGGGCTTTCATTGTCTGCTTATACACCCCCTTTATTTATCCTATGGTTTGACTTGGTGAACAGGGAGAATACTGTAAGAACGGTCCATGTTCTGAATTATTTCGATGTTTATTTCAAAAGTGCTGAACAAATAGTTATATTGACTACGTCCATCCTAGCTCGCTCATTAATGTCTTAATCGAAGTTACGGATTGCCTCTTTCATCGTCTCCTTATGACGTAGTTTGTACATCTCGATTGTCAGTAGAAGCCACCTTTGTTTATATCATGACTTAGGCTAAGACCCAGATGCAGACACAGGAGGCGGATAGTACAAGTCTCAGAGTTTATTAAAGAACAAGTGGCATGCAAAAGGTAAATCACGGCAAGCAAAGAGTCGTAATCCAAATCTGAGTCTGGCAGGTACAGGACGGCAGGCAGGATCAGAGTCAGGACAAACAGAAAGGTCAGAACTGGGAACACTAGGAGAAACAAAAACGAAAGCACAGGAAACACGGGAACACGGGATAAGACTTGATGGGACAAGACGAACTGGCAACAGACAAACAGAAAACGCAGGTACAGCATAAATACACAGGAGATAATTGGGACAAATGGGAGACACTTGGTGGGGGGTGGAGACAAGCACAAAACAGGTGAAACAGAGCAGGGTGTGACAGTTTAACTTCTTGAGAATACAGGGGGTGCTGTTTCGCATTAGCATAATTGCCTCTACAGATTAAAC
Organism: Salvelinus fontinalis; assembly: GCF_029448725.1. Taxonomy (NCBI): domain Eukaryota; kingdom Metazoa; phylum Chordata; class Actinopteri; order Salmoniformes; family Salmonidae; genus Salvelinus; species Salvelinus fontinalis. Next base: position 24,932,376 of record NC_074671.1, on the reverse strand, counting down.
TGCCTCTTATTCAATTATTGCTGTTACTATATGCATATAACCATATACCATTGGATAGAAAACAAGCTATGGTTTCTAAAACCGTTCCAATTTTGTCTCTGAGTCAAACACAGGTCATTTCACAGCACTTTCCCTGAGCCAGAAGAAGATTGCAAGATGTGTATGCTCGCTTCAAAGCTCTGCCTATATATGGTCACGCGACCTATGACCCGAAACACACTTCCTTCTTCTTCCTCTGGGTGTCTGGAAGACGTCAGATGAGAAATTTTTTGTTTATCTTGTACTGACGTGAAATAAGACCTATTTCTTTAGCGTGACCGACAACTTCCGGTTTTCTGAGATGCGCGTTTTAGAGAAGCCATTGTCTTTTGTTATGCTGACGTTACGGATGAAAACTATCTCCGTCTCGAAGTTTGTTTGATACATGTGACCATATCACCGTAATGTATGTTTTTTCAATATAGTTTAATCAGATTATTAGAATTTTTTCGGGAGTTTTGCCGTGTTCCGTTCTTTGAGTTTTTTAACTTTGGACAGGGACCGTGCCAGTCGACCAGTACCCAGGCTAAATGAAGAGGGGAAGTTGCCATTGTGAATGGATTGAACGACTCATCAGGACTAAGGACACCTTGATCAACATTCTGATGAAAGACCAGCAATAGTAAGACCCAATTTACGATGTTATTTCATATATCTGTCGTGCATGTGAACTGGTCGGGCACGTCCAGCTGGTTCTGGCTGGCCTGGTTATGCTAATTTAGCGCTACATTTTGTTTTCGCTATAAAACATTTAAAAAATCTGAAATATTGTTTGGATTCACCAGATGTTGGGCTTTCAATGTCTGTACGCTGTGTATTTTTTCTGAAATGTTTTAAGACAAGTAATTAGTTATATAACGTTGGTCTCTGTAATTGTTCTAGCTGCATCAGCACTATATCAGATTGCAGCTGCAATGTAGAACTGTGATTTATACCTGAAAAATGCACATTTAAAAAAAAAAAACTATGCTATACCATAAATATGTTATCAGACTGTCATCTTATGAATTTGTTTGTTGGTTTGTGGCTATCAATATCTTAGTTTAGCCGAATTGGTGATAGCACCTGATGGAGTAAGAAACTGTTGGAGTAAGAAAATGGTGTCTTTTGCTAACGTGTTTAGCTAATAGATTTACATATTTTGTCTTCCCTGTAAAACATTTAAAAAATCTGAAATGGTGGTTTTATTCACAAGATCTGTGTCTTTCATTGGGTGTCTTGGACTTGTGATTTAATGATATTTAGATGCTACTATTTAATTGTGACGCTATGCTAGCGATGCTAATCAGTGTGGGGGAGGTGGGGGGTGCTCCCGGATCCGGGTTAGGTACTCTGAAGAGGTTTTTAAGCAAGTCAGCCATGTCAGCTATGTTTGTTTAAAAGGCAGTAAATGATGCTGAATGAACTGTTTCGCAACCAGACAAGGCTCCGCTGATAGCCAGGTGTAGCAGTGGTAAGGATTCACTCCATGGTGCTGAAAAGAAAGCACTGTTGTTGGGACAGATTTATGTACAATAGGCCCTAACAGTTTGTGGGCACTGTTTGTCACCGTTATAGTGCAATTAATGTATTGTTTAGTGTTGTGTATTGGCTTTGCTGGCATGTATATATAAAAAGAAGATTTACATGCTAAAATCTGCCACTGGAATCAGTAGGATATTAAACAAACACTCAAATAGGCAACAGAATCAGGGACAAAAGCATAGGGCTTCTGGTCCAAGTAAGGTCCAAGTATATTATAATGCAGGGTTAAAGACACATTCTTTCTGATCATCTTTAGCATATGCAGTCACTCTCCTCTCGCTACAGCTAATTTCATCTGAATTATTATGTGGATTATAATAAATTGATATCTTTTGTTGGGGTTGAGTTAAAAATTTAAAACTTTAGAGGACTTACGCCTCAACTGCATTGCTAGTTTGCCCTTTTAAAGGCTACACTTTACAATAGGACTCAACTCTGACTAACTGCATCATCTATTTGTAGTCTAAACTGTAGCACAAATTGGGGGATTTTTCACACCTACCCGAGCTATTAAACTATCCTTTTGTAAATTTAAGAAGGTGTGAATGTTTCTGTCTGAGAGTCTCTCTCCTCTCTCACTAAAGTCCTCGCCTGGTCCCAGAGTTGAGAGAGAACTTGGGTAAATACAATGGTGCAATTACACTTGACATGTGGACTGACGATTTATTTTTAAAAAAAATAGGATACTTGTGCCTTACAACCCACTAGCCTACATAAACGAAGAGTGGATGTTATCCACCACGAATTGGGACAGTGCAGCTCAAAACTGAAGACCACATAAGGCCAGCTATTGTGAAAGAATACACACTGGCCTTGGAGGAAAGCAAACAGCCTACTCTTCACCTGGTTGGTAATTGTGTGGTTCCAAAGTATAAAGCGTCACCTACAGATGGATGTGTGGTTTCATAGAGAAGCCAGCTGCAAGCCTACGACCAGTGACGGTGGATGTGTGGTTTCATAGAGAAGCCAGCTGCAAGCCTACGACCAGGCACGGTGGATGTGTGCTTTCAGAGAGAAGCCAGCTGCGAGCCTACGACCAGGCACGGTGGATGTGTGCTTTCAGAGAGAAGCCAGCTGCAAGCCTACGACCAGGCACGGTGGATGTGTGCTTTCAGAGAGAAGCCAGCTGCGAGCCTACGACCAGGCACGGTGGATGTGTGGTGTCAGAGAGAAGCCAGCTGCAAACCTACGACCAGGCACGGTACAAACAAACCGAGACAGTCCCGTGTGGCGCGACAAACACAAACACAGGAGACAACCACCCACAACAATCAATGTGAAAACACCTACCTTAATATGGCTCTCAATCAGAGGAAATGAAAACCACCTGCCTCTAATTGAGAGCCATATCAGGTCACCCTTTAACCAACATAGGAACACATAACATAGACTACCCACCCAAACTCACGCCCTGACCGTCAAACACATACAAAATAACAGAAAACCGGTCAGGAACGTGACAGTAGTGAGATACTGGATGGGTTGGATGATACTTTTCTCGCCAATCATCTTGAAAAAACGTATACTGGAAATCAACCAATGTCCTCCTTTAAATGCTTTATTATCCAAATGTTGAAAGTGCGTGGGTGATGGAGAGAAATAAAATGGTGCAGTTTGAGGCCATGTGGTAGAGAGTGATGTGACGCTGGAGACGGGGGTTTGAGCAGGTGGGTCTGGTCAGGTGTAATGTAGTTGATGTTTGTGTGTGTCTGTATGTTGTAATTTGTACGTGTATGTTTTGTATTGTCTAAAATAAGTACATCAAATTTTTTGTTTTTGTTGAAAAATTACAGCTCACAACATGCATCTGATTATTCATTATGAATAGGATTATCGGATTTACTTCGTTTACATTCTCCTTTGTAACCACAATGTCAAAAATAATTGAAGTCATACACACACACAACATGAGAAGATTAACTTGGTCATCATTTTTTTTTTTATTAAAGACAATCAGAAAGACTGTTGGTACTTATTTATTTTGATCCAAAGCCAGGAATGAGTGAGTCACTCAGCTTTATGCTGACAAATATAGCTTCATGCTGCAAAAATAGCCTACTAAATAGGCCAAGCCTAAACAAATATATTAAATTGCCTAAAACTAGTAAATTTCATAAAGAAAACATATAAATGAAATAACTCAGGTCTTGAAAATATGGGCAACATTTCTTTCCTCTCTGTATTCTCGCTGGACTCTTTCATTTAGTTTCTTAACATCAGCAAAGAAGGACTCTGTGTTTCAGAAACTCACTCTATATAGAGGGGCTATCAGTCTTTCCATACTGTGGTAAATAAAGACAGTTTGTTATTTAGAATTCTTTCATTCTGTTTTTCAAGGGAGAGAAACCAAAAGCATAACCAAAAGCATAATCGGCATACTAAATCCAACTCGCGATAGTATGGCACAATGAGAAAATGATGCAATCTGCCACCAAATACCACAACATGTCGCGGCATAAGCTCAAAATTTTTAATTGAGGAACCACTGTATCTCTGTAGACTCATTCAAGCACGTTCTGAGGCAGACCATAATCATTACTGTCCAGCTGCTAAGCTAATAGGTTACACCTCCGTTGGTGGAACCCTTGTATGTCATGTTACTGGGTCAATCAGATCATGGAACCTGCAGAATTATGGCCTATGAAGAACTTGAAAAGCAGTTATTAAAGGGATAGTTTTAGAATCGTGCTAGCTGCTCCCGTAGACCTTCAATCATTGTGTTAACGCTAGTTAGCGATGGCTGAAGAAACTTCCTTCAAACTGCACACAGAGACATATTTAACTGACAAAATCTTGAAGTATGGCTTTATCATACAGTGTCATATTAGGAAGTCTCCCGATATCCTGACCAGTGACCAATCAGAATAAAGATGTGAATGCTGCCGTGCTACGTTTTAAAGACACCGCTCTCTTTTGGACCATCTTACAGTATTTGGAAACCATTGGATCTTTTTGGTTTTGAGGATGTGTTTGTAAGACAGTGATATCTCTGATAAAGTGAGTGTGGTGAAAGAGTAGCCCAGAGTACAACTAGATTAAACAGCAATGGAACAGATTTTTGTTTTTGAAAGACCTCATCAGATGGGTATTTCCCTTAGAAAGAAGTGAATGTAGCCTAATCATTACACGAAGCCTCAGCAAATTTAGGCATGGCCAGTGGTTACATGGCTGCTACGAACATGTGGCCTTCAAGAGGGAACTCATTTGTGTGATGACATTGACACGAACATGTTCCTCCATTCCCGCTGTTCTCAATGATCTCTTTACAATTTTATGAAAATGGAGCAATCATGTCTCGTGGAGCAAATCTCTGGGCCGATCCCAGATTAGTGTTAGGCATTTGATGGTATTTCTACACCGAGACAAAGACGGAGATTAATGAGTCATCATCAGACCCCATGGCAGGAGGAACGCCTCGTTAGTGATGCTCGATCAGTCTCCTCAGGATGCCAGCTCAGGATCCTTCATGATGTGGCTATAGATACAGGTTGGTGGGAAGTGAAAGATATAAGAGTTAACCACACCAAATGTCTTGTGTGATTTTACTTGTGCTCAATAAGGAGATCAGTTACACAATGTGGCATAAAAATATAGGGTTAATCTATCTAAATACGAAAAAGAGGAGAAAGAACGAAACAAAAAGTTGAGAAAAAAAACTAAGACAATCAGGATTCAGATTATTACTTACACTTATTGTCCTGATTACGGTTGTACTGTAGTTGTCACTGATGAGACAATTGCTCTTCCCTGATTGCATTGAGTATCATACGCCCTGGGAAATAATACTTTACATGCCAGACAGGCATCCAGAATAACAGACATAAGAGTGTTTTGTCATATAATAGGGGTGAATATTCATTTAAAAATTCCCTTAGTTAATTGCCACATTTCTTTCAGTTTTAATAAGCCAAATAGCCTGAAAATAGGGTGAATACGTTCCATTTTCTTTTCAACGGTCTTAAAATTATGCATCCATTTTATTGCCATTTCAACCTGAAGAAGCCCCACTTTAGAAGCCAGAAGGTTTCTTGTATTAAATCATGGGCTGCATTAAAGTTAAACAACCTCCTCTTAATTTGCTCTTTTGACGGCCCTCAGAGGACATTTCTGAGAACACGCTGCTCACTTTTTGCCAATTTATTTAATCATTCTTTTAAATGATGGAGGGGAGACCAGATTTAAGCTACCATCATTTGATAGCCGGGCCAACGTGTGTCATGAATTTTAATGTAAACACACTCACGCAGCCAGTACGAGTATACTTTCATCATGTGTATCATTTGCACTGCTTGATCTAATGAGAGCAGCTTAAGGAGCTGCATATCACCCTCTCCATCCCTCTTGGGCAACACTTCTGAGATGGCAGTGCTGGAGCTTAGCTGATTTGTTCCACATGCTGTGCACAGTGTTTTGGAAATTGGAGAGGAGGCGATACGTGCAAGGTTTCATTGCTTCGTCATTTGAAAAAAAAAAAAACTTTAATGACAGTCTGAAAGCAATGTTGGTCAAATGTGCACATCCCTGTTGAAAGTAAAGTATACGGTGGCATTCAGAAAGTGTTCAAAGTTACAGCCTTATTCTAAAATGGATGAAATCGTTTTTTCCCCTCATCAATCGACACACAATACCCCAATGACAATACAAACACATGTTTTTATAAATGTTTGCAAAAAATATATATATATATATTTGAAATATCACAATTACATAAGTATTCAGACCCTTCACTCAGTACTTTGTTGAAGCTTCTTCTCTGCAGATCCTCTCAAGCACTGTCAGGTTGGATGGGGAGTGTCGCTGCACAGCTGTTTTCAGGTCTTTCCAGAGATGTTCAATCGGGATCAAGTCCAGGCTGTGGCTGGGCCACTCAAAGACATTCAGAGACTTGTCCTGAAGCCACTCCTGTGTTATTTTGGCTGTGTGCTTCCTGTTGGAAGGTGAGCCTTCACCCCAGTCGGAAGTCCTGAGCAGGTTTTCATCAAGGATACTTTGCTCCGCTCATCTTTCCCTTGATGCTAACTAGTTTCCCAGTCCCTGCAAAACATCCCCACAGAGGAACTCTGGAGCTCTGTCAGAGTGACCACTGGGTTCTTGGTCACCTCCCTAGCCAAGGCCCTTTGGCCCCAATTGCTCAGTTTGGCCGGGCGGCCAGCTCTAGGAAGAGTCTTGGTGGTTCCAAACTTTTTCCATTTAAGAATGATAGAGGCCACTGTGTTCTTGGGGATCTTCAATGCTGCAGACATTTCTTGGTACCCTTCCCCAGATCTCTGCTTTGACACAATCCTGTCTCGGCGCTCTACGAACAATTCCTTTGACCCCATGGCTTGGTTTTTGTTCTGATATGCACTGTCAACTGTGGGATCTTATATAGACAGGTGTGTGTCTTTCCAAATCTTGCCCAATCAATTGAATTTACCACAGGTCGACTCCAATCAAGTTGTAGAAACATTTCAAGGATGATCAATGGAAACAGGATGTGCCTGAACTCAGTTTAGAGTCTCATAGCAAAGGGTATGAATATTTATGTAAATAAGGTATTTCTGTTTTTTATTTGTAATAAATGTGCAAACATTTCTAAAAACCTGTTTTTCTTTGTCAATATGGGGTAGTTTGTGTAGATTGATGAGGATTTGTTTTATTTAATCCATTTTAGAATAAGGTAACTGTCACGATCGTCGTAACATTGAAGAGAGGAGGACCAAGGTGCAGCGTGAAATGAATACATATTTAATTAACGAAGACGAAGAACACTTTACAAACTAAACAAAACAACAAACCGACAAACGTGAAGCTATATAAACAATAAGTGCAGACACAGGCAACTTAGACATAGACAATCACCCACGAACTACCTAATGAATATGGCTGCCTAAATATGGTTCCCAATCAGAGACAACGGTAGACAGCTGTCTCTAATTGAGAACCAATCTAGGCAACCATAGACATACATACACCTAGACTACACACTGCCCCATAAACATACAAAACCCCTAGACAATACAAAACACATACATCCCCCATGTTACACCCTGACCTAACTAAAATAATAAAGAAAACAAAGATAACTAAGGCCAGGGCGTGACAGTAACAAAATGTGGAAAAAGTCAAGGGATCTGAAAACTTTCCGAATGCACTACTACTTCACCTGTAACAGCCTACAACATGGAGAACGGTTATTTACAGGTGTGCCGCTAACATTGAGGTACAGGGTATGGCAGAACGACCCACACTACTTCTACCTCATCGGCCTATAACAGCAGCAATGGACTCAACTTCAACTGAGGGATAGACCTGTTAAGATGTGATTACATTTTATTTGTAGCTCACAGACTCAGACACCGATCACAGACACCGATCACAGAGATGGCTATGTCATCTCTCCCAAACCCAGCAGAGAAAGTGGATTTCATTTCAAAGGCTCAGAAATGTTTGACGGGGATAATATCTGCTTTTGGAGATCTTGTTGATGGGCTAACCTTAAAGGTCGTAAAGGTGGCAAAGCACCTTGTCAGGAATGGACAATGAAACCATCACCAGAGGGTGGATGAGGTGATACATTGCAAAAAACTTTATCTGTGTGTGATACAGTCACAAATGGGAGGAACTGTCACATACTTTCGCAGAAATCAATCGGTTCAGGCCCATAAATAACTTTTTCGGGCCTTTTAGTTTCTGAAATAAACTGACTTTACATAGCTTTTCAACTTAAACCAAATTCATTTGAACATCATGGGATGTTTGTGGTCACGGTCAACACAAATTACTTTCCCGTGCTTCCCATGACGGCAGAGTAGGCCCATCATCAATAATGCAATTGTTTAGCCTTAAATAGACTCTTATTCAACCAACCGTTTATTTATATATTTTAGCAACATCAGGGGCAGCACCATTCATCTCTGTCACCAGCAGATAGGCAGGGGAGGCATCTGGTGTTAGCTGCAGACGGGTTCTGGCTTGGAGGATGCCACTTTCCATACGGGAGGCTGTTCCTCATCTGTCTGGGGATCACTGGGCCATGCCTAAAGGCTCCATCTCAGTCAAGCTCCACTTCTGTATGGATGACATTTCAATTATACACTGCTCTCCTGGCCACTTGACAACCAGATAGCAACCTTCGGTCCCATACTCCCATTCCGCATGGACACCATCCATGACTAAGTGGTGTAGTTGGCCACTACAGTACATTGGAAGGACCGGCTCTTCCAAATGTGATATAAACTCATGAAAAGAGTTCTCTTCGACCTCTTGTATTTTTTGGCTAGTACCTCAGCCACCGATCCTCAATAAATCAAAGTATTTTTTCTTATACTTTCCAGTGTCCTCTGTTATTTAGAGTATGAGCTTAGACCGCTATCAAGCCTGTTTTAACCCTGTGGCTTGTCAGAATGATGAAATATCTATATCAGTATTATGGAGCCAAACCTTTGATCAGCGGATTTGGGATTTATCAAGGATTACAATGTGGAGTAAAACGTTGATGGCTTGAACTGTCTAAATGTTACGGCTGACAAAACAGATAATGCTCCGGAGCACTATGTTTCCCAGATTCCATCGTATTCGTTTGTGCGTGCCTATGTGTGCCTAAGGTTCATGTCAGTGCTGTGAATGATGTCTGTAATAAGGAAGGTGATTCGATTAACAGGGTCCTGATTGAAAACCCTTGATGTGTTTTAGTTTCGCATCTAAGAAATATTGCTCCAGAGAAAACTCAATTAGCAAATAATTCTAATTGGGTAGCAACCCTTTGAAGAAACAGATGATATCTCTTTATTTCACTTATTGCTCATAAAGACCTCTCGCTGGGCTTATAAATACACACAGAGATCAAAGTAACCAGTGGAAGAGAGCACAGGAACATATGGTGTGAGCTCCTCGCTTTTAATGGCGCAGATTAAGGGAATGTGTGAATCCCGACGTGTGCCCTCTGGGATCGCTGCATGAAAGCAAGTCATTTTATTTATTGATTGTCTTAAACAGTCGTAATACTCAGTGGGTGAATGCTAATTGCTGAGGACAATAGTAGATACAGGCTCGCTAAGTATGTTTAATTGCACTATCTGGACCCTACTGAATGCATGTTGCCACTTGGCATATGTTGGAGCAAACGTCTCAGGAGAGGGAAGATCAGCTGGTCAGCATGTGTTGTGGCATGTGGCTCAGCTGTGGAATTGCCATAAGGATATGAGAAGAAATGTAAATGCATATGTTTTTTTCCTCCCCACCTGCGTAAGGGTAATCCAAAACCTGAAATAACATTAGCAGACGGTAATACCAATTGAGCCTGCAAAATGCCTTCTCCCCCATCATCCATGCTTTAGGGGATGAGGAAGGTAGGTTTGTCAATGTGCTTTAGGAAGCAAATCAAACACATTACATAAAGCAACATAAAAATGCGGTGTATTTTGGAGGGTACGAGACATATGTCTGAAATGGTTCACAGGCTTGCCTGTCATCTTTAGGCGGTGCAGGCGGGGCAAGCTGGCCCCACTCTTCTCCCCCAGACAGTTCTGGTGTGGTGGTGCTCTGTTTCCACCTGCATTTCCTTGCCACCGTGGATTATACTGTAGCTCTCTCACAGCCATCATGATCTTACACAAACAACATTTGTCAGCTCATTTATCAGTGTTCCCTGGTTGTCCACTCTCGTTGCAGTGACTATTCCTGGATCCTTGCCTCAAGGCGAAAATGTATGTCACCTCTGAAACTGAAAATAACCCACGACTCCCCTTTGATATTTACGCATATCTGCAAATGTCATTGGTGATCATTGTCGCTTCACTGCATCACATCTGGCATCTTTCTCTGCCTGATTTGTGCCTTGTTAAATTACGGAATATGTTTTTACTCCAATTATGATGGTGTTTGTACCTTTGGATGCCACTAAAGTAAGTGTGTACAATAAAGATAGAATACGCATTAGGGGAAACTGTCTGCCCCAGCACCTTTGTTATCGCTTTTGTTTTGTGGACGAAATAGAGGTGAAGTATGTTGAGCAGTGTTGTAAAAAAAAATTGATTAAAAAAAATTGATAAAAAAAAATTGATTCAAAAAAATTGATTCAAAAAAATTTATTCAAAAAAAGACATTTATTTAACGCTTATTTTACCAATACACAATGGTGTCCAAAGGGGGGAAAAAACTATGTTTGTTGTTCGTTGTTTGCAGTAACATCTTTGTTGTTGTAATATTCCCAAACAGCGTGGAAGTTTCATCATCAAGGACTCCGGCTTTAAAAGTATTGCAATAACCATGTAATACCAGTAATAGACCATAAGGAAACAATTTGACCGCAGTGGCATTTTCACTGGAAATGTGATGGAAGTCATTTTGGAAAGCTCATTACATTTTTTTTTTTCTTCTCCGCTTTCTAATTTGGGGTGTTTACTTCAAGAGAGGCAATAAAAAAGGAAATTGGTTCAAGCAGTCATGGTTCTTAGATGTATAAACTCAGACACATTCAGCATTATTATTTTCCTAATTCACTGGATCTCTGCTCGATAACAATTTTGGGCTGGGTATACGAAAACATCAAATCAAAATCAATGAAAGAAATCACATTTTATTGGTCACGTACACATATTTCACACAGCGAAATGTTTGTGTTTCTAGCTCTAGCAGTAATACCTAACAATACAAACAATACACACAAATTCAAAAATTGAAAAGAAAGGAATTAAGAAATATCAGAATGAGCAATGTCAGAGAATATAAATATAATCACTGAGTATACAAAACATGCTCTTTTCATGACATAGACTGACCAGGTGAATGCTATGATCAGTTTTTGATTTCACTTGTTAAATCCAATTCAATCAGTGTAGAGGAAGGGGAGGAAACAGGTTAAAGAAGGATTTCTAAGCCTTTAGACAATTTAGACATGGATTGTGTATGTGTGCCAGTCAGAGGGTGAATGGGAAAGACAAAAGATTTAAGTGCTTTTGAGCGGGGTAAGGTAGTAGGTGCCAGGCGCACCGGTTTGTGTGAAGAACTGCAATGCTGCTGGTGTTTCCTGTGTGTATCCAGAATGGTCTACTACCCAAAGTACATCCAGCCAACTTGATGCAACTATAGGAAGTATTGGAGTCAACATGGGCCAGCATTCCTGTCGAATGCTTTTGACACCTTGTAGAGTCCATGCCCCGACGAATTGAGGCTGTACTACAACTCAATGTCAGAAAGGTGTTCCTAATGTTTGGTGTACTCAGTGTATGTATATGATGGTGTGTAAAGACAATATGGACAGTACATGAATAGGAAAATGGTTGTACAGCAGTAGTTACAGTATATAGGATGAGCCTTCACTAGAATACAGTATATACATATGAAATGGGTAAAACAGTATGTAAACATTTTTTAAGTGACCAGTGTTCAATGTCTCTATGTACATAGGGCAGTAGTCTCTAAGATGCAGGGTAGAGTACTGGCAAGTAACAGTGACTGAGTTCAGGGCAGAGAACTGGGCGGAGGCCGGCTATGGTGACTGTTAAACGGTCTGATGGCCTGGAGTTAGAAGCTTTTTTTCTGTCAGCTTTGATGCACCTGTACTGTCTCCGCCTTCTTGATGGTAGTGGGGTGAACAGGCCGTTGCTCGGGTGGCTGAGGTGACATGAGGATAGTAATGGCAGAAATGGGACAATGCAGCATACTCTTATTTAGAAGAATGAATTATCGCCTTACACGGTCCCATTATTGATTTGTCACTTTGTTCTCTGAGTTTCTGAGTTTATATATCCCTAGTTCAGTTCTATGTGGTTGGGACTGGGGAGTAATGAGCACACGCCCTGTTGTGATGATTTCTCAGATTTCAGGTTAGCGGCAATTGCCAGAATGCCAAGGGATTAATGTAGGGAAGGAGAGGAGAACACGAGGTGCATTCCAATTACTGCCCGATGCCATTGGCAAGAATATACTTACTTTTCTAAGCTCCTCGCCATATTAAAGAGGCACAAATGGAGTGAGCCTCTCTGATCCATTTCAATCATGGTGCTGGTCCAAGTTTTCAAACCATTCATCATAAAACACGAAATATCAGGACACTCGTTCAATCTCATGGAGATTAGGCTGAAGTGGATATGGAAGTGAACTGGAAAATGACAATGGTTTTTTAATGTGTGCAAAACGCATGCTAAACTTCCTCAATTGACCCATAACGCCATTTATTACAGGCCTGGAGCCAGTAATGAGTAGTGCTATATATTAATGGTGTCACTCATCTCTTCATCCTCAAAATGTAGGGGTTTAGTTTAAAGTGCCAGTTCATGCTATTTCTTGTAACATTTCTTGTAACATGTAATGGATTAAATTCCCGCATTAGCTAAATGTGCCTTACATGCTGACCAGACCACACGCGCACACACAAGTTGATTTTGTCCACCCACACCTAGACGCGATCAGGACATGCAGGATGAAATCAAAACAGACTCTGAAACAATTACAGTTGAAGTCAGAAGTTTACATACACCTTAGCCAAATACATTTAAACTCAGATGTTCACAATTCCTGACATTTAATCCGAGTAAAAATTCCCTGTTTTAGGTCAGTTAGGATCACCACTTTATTTTAAGAATGTGAAATATCAGAATAAAAGTAGAGAGAATGATTTATTTCAGCTCTTATTTCTTTCATCACATTCCCAGTGGGTCAGAGGTTTACATACAAGTCCATTAGTATTTGGTAGCATTGCCTTTAAATAGTTTAACTTGGGTAAAATGTTTTTGGTAGCCTTCCTCCTGACAGAGCTTGTGTAACTGAGTCAGGTTTGTAGGCCTCCTTGCTCGCACACCCTTTTTCAGTTCTGCCCACATATTTTCTACAGGATTGAGGTCAGGGCTTTGTGATGGCCACTCCAATACCTTGACTTTGTTGTCCTTAAGCCATTTTGTCACAACTTTGGAAGTATGCTTGGGGTCATTGTCCATTTGGAAGACCCATTTGCGACCAAGCTTTAACTTCCTGACTGATGTCTTGAGATGTTGCTTCAATATATCCACATAATTGTCCTGCCTCATGATGCCATCTCTTTTGTGAAGTGCACCAGTCCCTCCTGCAGCAAAGCACCCCCACAACATGATGCTGCCACTCCCGTGCTTCACGGATGGGATGGTGTTCTTTGGCTTGCAAGCCTCCCCATTTTAATCCTCCAAACACAACGATGGTCATCAACACAACGATGGTCAACAGTTCTATTTTTGTTTCATCAGACCAGAGGACATTTCTCCAAAAAGTACGATCTTTGGCCCCATGTGTAGTTGCAAACCGTATTCTGGCTTTTTTATGGCGGTTTTGGAGCAGTGGCTTCTTCCTTGCTGAGCGGCCTTTCAGGTTATGTCGATATGGGACTCGTTTTACTGTGGATATAGATACTTTTGTACCTGTTCGGTTTACTGTTTTATCTGTGGATTAATTGTCGGAGTAGAGGACCTTGTGCATTTCAGGTAAAATACAACCCTGTAACGGCTGTCCTCCTCCTCTTCAGACGAAGAGGAGGAGTAGGGATTGGACCAAAGTGCAGCGTGATATTTGGACATAACGAAGTTTATTATTTATTTATTTATTTATTTTACCGTTATTTTACCAGGTAAGTTGACTGAGAACACGTTCTCATTTGCAGCAACGACCTGGGGAATAGTTACAGGGGAGAGGAGGGGGATGAATGAGCCAATTGTAAACTGGGGATTATTAGGTGACCATGATGGTTTGAGGGCCAGATTGGGAATTTAGCCAGGACACCGGGGTTAACACCCCTACTCTTACGATAAGTGCCATGGGATCTTTAATGACCTCAGAGAGTCAGGACACCCGTTTAACGTCCCATCCGAAAGACAGCACCCTACACAGGGCAGTGTCCCCAATCACTGCCCTGGGGCATTGGGATATTTTTTAGACCAGAGGAATGAGTGCCTCCTACTGGCCCTCCAACACCACTTCCAGCAGCATCTGGTCTCCCATCCAGGGACTGACCAGGACCAACCCTGCTCAGCTTCAGAAGCAAGCCAGCAGTGGTATGGTATTAAAGTACAGACGAAAACCGAACACACTTCAACAAACTACAAAATAAGAAAACGAACGATGTAGACAGACTTGAACATGGAACTTACATAAAGACACGAAGAACTCACGAACAGGAACAGACTACATCAAACGAACGAACAAACCGAAACAGTCCCGTGTGGTGCAACATACACAGACACAGAAGACAACCACCCACAAACAAACAGTGTGAACAGCCTACCTTTATATGGTTCTCAATCAGAGGAAAAGTCAAACACCTGTCTCTGATTGAGAACCATATAAGGCTAATTACAAACCACCTAAACATAGAAACACAAAACATAGAATGCCCACCCCAGCTCACGCCCTGACCAACTAAACACATACAAAAATAACAGCAAACAGGTCAGGAACGTGACAAACCCAATGTTTATATACCAGGACAAATTAGCTAGCAACAGTAAGCTAGCTAGCTAAATTGCCATAAATGTTTAATGCTTTTCGACAAAATTATATAATTGGTTCAGAGTCTGTTTTGATATTTCAACATGCGTGTCTTGTTCGCCTCTGGTGTGTGGGGACAAAATCAACACGCGTGCGATGGCATGATTATGAAATATCTATTTCAAAATCGAAATCAAATCAAATATATTTCTCACATGCCCAAATACAACAGGTGAATACTTTACTGTGGAATGCTTACTTATGAGCCCTTTCCAACAATGCAGGGTTAAAAAGTAAGTACAATTTGCTAATAAAAAAAGGAAATGGTAACACAATAAAATAACCAGTGTTGTACTACCAGATGTTCAGTGTCTCGGTCTTGTCTCGGTGTCGAATACATTTGTACTCAGTCTTGGCCGCCCCCGAAAGTGAGTACCTCGTCATTTCTGAGACTAGCTGAGACCATCGGAGTAAAAAACTCAGCTTCCATTCAGTAAGGGCATAAAACCGCTTCGCCAGGCCAAATATATACACTCCTTTCTTGAAACATGAATACCTGAACAGTCTCAAAAGATAACTAGCTAGACCGTGGGAAAAATACTGCTCACTATTGCGAAGTGACCTGTTGTCCTTTGAGAAGGCAGAAGTTTCTATACGTTTTTTTGTCAAATGGGTCCCACCCATTACAAGTCAAACTGTGATTGGTTGATTCCACTGTCACTCCAAAATAATACCCTAATACAGCTGAATGGGAGATGCCTTCTATCTAGCTTCTGATGGCCTAGCCAATGGCTGACTTTAGTAGCTAGATTTATCTTAATGTGAAGGGTTACGAGGTAGTGGAGGTAATTGAGGGAATATGCACATGTACAGTACCAGTCAAAAGTTTGGACATACCTACTCATTCAATGTTTTTTCTTTATTTTTCCTATTTTCTACATTGTAGAATAATAGTGAAAACATCAAAACTATGAAATAACACATATGGAATCATGTAGTAACCAAAAAAAGTGTTTAACAAATCAAAATACATTTTATATTTGAGATTCTTCAAAGTAGCCACCCTTTGCCTTGATGACAATTTTGTCGCTATTACTATTATTCTACAATGTAGAAAATAGTAAAAATAAAGAAAAACCCTTGAATGAGTAGGTGTGTCCACACTTTTGACTGGTACTGTAGGTATGGGTTAACTAGACTAGGCAATCAGGATAGACAATAAACAGAGTAGCAGCAGCATATGTGAAGAGTGTGAAAGTGTGTTTGTATTTGTACGTGTGCATATGTGTGTGTGTGTGTTTTGTGTGTGTGAGCGTATATTGTGTGTGTGCGTGTGTGTGTGTTGGATTGTCAGTGTTGTATGTGTGAGTGTGTGTTGGAGTGTCAGTGTAGTATGTGCGTGTGTGTGTGTGTGTGTGTTGGAGTGTCAGTGTAGTGTGTGTGCGTGTGTGTGTGTGTGTGTTGGAGTGTCAGTGTAGTGTGTGTGTGTGTGTGTGTGTGTGTGTGTGTGTGTGTGTGTGTGTGTGTGTGTGTGTGTGTGTGTGTGTGTGTGTGTGTGTGTGTGTGTGTGTGTGTGTGTGTGTTGGAGTGTCAGTGTAGTATGTGTGTGTGGATAAACTTTTAGAAAATAACCTAAAAGGGTTCTTCGGCTGTCCCCATAGGAGAACCCTTTGAAGATTTGGGGTGTTTGAAGAACCCTTTTTGGTTCAAGGTAGAAACCCTTTTGGGTTCCATGTAAAACCCTTTCCACAGAGGGTTGGTTCTACATGGAACCCAAAAGAGTTCTACCTAGAACCATAAAGAGATCTACCTGGAACAAGAAAGGGTTCTGCTATGGGGACAGTCAAAGAACACTTTTGGAACACTTTTTCCTAAGAGTAGAGTTATGTGAGTGTGTATAGAGCCAGTGCAAGAGAGACAGTGCAAAAAAAGGGAGTCAATGCTAATAGTCCTGGTAGCCATTTGATGAACTGTTCAGCTGTCTAATGGCTTGGGGGTAGAAGCTGTTCAGGAGCCTTTCATTTCTGATCTCAGGCATATGGTTGCCTAGGGGATTATTTGATAAAGAAAAGTAAAATCATTTTGCATTATCTCAAGTCAGGACTCAGCCTTAAAAGCCCAACTTAAGTTACAGTGACAATCCCTTACCATGCTATGTTGTGGTCTTAGGTCTCTCTTTATGTAGTGTTGTGTTGTCTCTCTTGTCGGGATGTGTGTTATTTTTATAAATCCCAGCCCCTGTCCCCTTAGGAGCCCTTTTGCCTTTTGGTAGGCTGTCATTGTAAGAAGTTGTTCTTATCTGACTTGCCTAGTTAAATAAAGGTTAAATAAAATACGAAAATGCAATGTCAATTATGTGAATGGGGTTAAAGGCCTCCCTTCTTACAATGTGTATGCCGCATGATAAATAAGCTCTCTCTCTCTATCTCTCTCTCTCAATAACATTTATTTTTTTCATTTATAATTTTTTATAATTATAGTTTTTTATTAACCCCTCCACCACCCCCCCCCCCCCCCTCTTGGGAGGAGAAACATCTTAGTTTTTTTACAGCTTTTTTGCTACATATACATACATTTTACATATACATTTTACATACACATGTTACATACATGGTACTTTTATATAAAGAAGTCACATAACAATAATACATTACCAAACATAAGCTCTTTAATCCCACCCCTCAGCCATTCTCAGCACATCCCACCTATCACCATAGACCACCCCCGTTTGGTTCCCATGTGCCATATATTTTTCAACTATGCTGTGATGTTTAACATCATTTTTGAACCTTTCCTATGGATGTCATAAGGTGAATGCACCAATTTGTAAGTCGCTCTGGATAAGAGCGTCTGCTAAATGACTTAAATGTAAATGTAAATAAATTATCCACAGATTGTGAGCTAAAGATGAAAACCTTTCCTATGAGTATTGTTATATTTATTGACTGACTATGGCTTTCCAAATCGCCCAACACTGCCCAACCATTCCTGAACCTGTGACCAGAAACAAGCTACATCGGGGCAATAGCAGAATAAATGATCTATTGATTCTGTCTCTTCGCGGCAAAATCTACAGAACTGAGATTGTTGTGTGCCCCATAAATATAGCATTCTGTTGGTGGCAAGAATTGTATATAATAATTAAAATGGAAAAACTCTAAGTATTCAATCACGTGTAGTTTTTTGTACCAGTTCATAAACCATGTGCCATGTAATTGGTACATTGAAAAGCTCCTTCCATTTATTTTGCAACCTGTATGGCGCAGCTGTCAACATTTCTGTCCTCAGATGAAACTGGTATATTTTTCTATTTTTCTATTTATAAATTAGCTTTTTTTTGGCATGACGTAACAATGTACATATTGCCAAATCGTACTTTTGGAGATTAAGTGACATATGTACAATATTAACATAATCAGAAAAATTAAAATCAAGGGTAAAAATAAGCATACAATGGACAATAATAATGTCATAGAAGACATGTGCAGATTGGTTTGTCTGTCAGACATTGTCCCTCATCTTATGGCAGGCATCAATGTAGTGCGCTGCGCACACACAGGGTTTTAAATTTGGGGAAATTACACTCTCGCAATGTTTATTATTTTTATTTTTACATTTTGTCAGGAAATTAAGCTCTTTCAATGGTTCGGCTGTGGTGCGGTGGTTGCACAGCCTTTCCTCTACAGCAGGGCTGTTCAATGCTCTTCCGGGAGATCTACTGTCTTGTAGATTTTCAGTCAAACCCTAATTTAGCATATCTGATTCAGCTAGTTTAGGTCTTGTTGAGGAGCTAATTAGTAGAATCAGGTGTGTTAAATTAGGTTTGGACTGAAAACCCACAGGACGGTAGATCTCCAGGAAAAGGGTTGGGCAGCCCTGCACTACAGGGAGCCAGGTTTTCCTGTGTCTACCCTTCTCAATGGCAAGGCTGTGCTCACTGAGCCTGTACTTTGTCATGGCTTTTCAAAGGTTTTGATCATTAACCATGGTCAAATAGTTTGCCATGGTGTACTGTCGATTTATGACCAGATAGTACTGCATTTTCTCTGTGCTTGTGCTTGTGTTTCCCAATAGTAATGTAGTTTTGTTTTGACTGTTGTAAAAAAATAATTGTGTTGTAATTTGTATTGTTTGTAGTTTTCCTCTGGACGTGTAGGATAATCTTACAGAACTCAGCATCTCTCTCTCTTTCTCTCTCTCTCTATACATTCAAATATTGGAAAACTGTATACACAGCCTTAATGCTTGTTTATGTGTTCAGTATATCAATGTACATGGAGCACAGTACAACATACGGTTAGATGTGATCTAGAGTTTCAGCAAGAGACTTTAATTATTACAAATGTGCCACTGTTAAGATTAATCACAGGAATACAGCATTCATACATAACACATTAAATTACACTATAAATAGGCCATTTATATTCAAAATGGAATGTGCCACCAATAATCTGAAGTGTTGCAATATAGATTGCCTTAATATTTAGTCTGCAGCAATTTATTTTATGAAGCAAGTCTGCAGCAACAGTCTGGCTATACAGGAGAAAAAGTGATTAAAGTTGGCACATCAATATATAAATGTAGGAACATACTTAATCACAAACTTGAATAATGGGAGAGGCACTCTTACCTGTCGGTAAGTGAGAAATGTGTATTTCATGCTGGCTAATAGGTACTGCCAAGACAGTGTTGATTACTGAGAGCTCAGTACGAGAAGTAGCTATAAGTAACCCTGATTTAGCTGTGGCTATAAGATGCTATAGTCCCAGTCAACATTAAATGGAACAAAATTCACAAATTCTACAGCACAACGGCAGAGTCATATCTTCAGTGTAAAACTAATAATGACTCAATAATCTATGCTTTCTGGCAATGCTATAAAGTCCAGAAGTTGTGGGCGGAGCTAGAAAGTTGCCTGTCAGAAGTATTACAATGTAAACGCACTTTTAATCTGTTTGTCCACATTTTTCAAAACAATGGGACATGGGAGTTTAGTGAGATACCCAATTGGCTGGACGATTCTCTTCTCATCACTCATCTTGAAAAAAAGTTTTTAAAAACTTGGAAATCAATCAGCCATCATTAACACAATGGAAAAATCGAATGATTTATTATTGAAATGGGTGATCGAAAAAGAAAAATGGGTACAATTTAAGGCCAAGTGGCAAACAATAACGAAGGCTCTAGGAATGGGGGTCTAAGCATGCAGGTCTGGGCAGATGAAATGTAGTCGTCGTTTGTGTGTGTGTCTGTGAGTTGTTGTTCGTATACGTTTGTATCTGGAGTGGAAAAATGTTAAATAAATAAAAAATAACGCGTAGTTACCCCATTGGCTCACTGCAAAAATGTTACCTTATTTCAAACACAATTTCTTGTTGTCTGCTTGTTTAAGTGAATTACAAAACAACATGTCTAAAGATTACTTTTCAACATTACCTGCTCCCAAGCATTCTCACTACTTAGAAAACCTAATATTGTAGGGCTTCCCTCATGCCCCTTTTCATGACGGCGCTAACATTAGCCACTTGAGTGAGTGCTAGCTACCTAAACAACCAGAAAATCAAGCGAGCCAAGACCAACAACACAAACAAACGGACTATACAGCTAGTGAGGGAGTAAAACAGACTATACTGGCTAAACAAGTTAAATGTCTTACCTGGGATTAAATGTTTTCCACAGATAGCTACGTGTTGCCTACTTGGACACTGTACATTGAACAACACAGCAGCTTTTCTTATTTTTTAAAAATATTTCTGAATAACAAAAAATCAACAACTAAGAATGTTTGTTTTCTCAAATTTGTGGGCGTGGTCCATGATAATTCCTTCTTATGACATGAAAACCGACTCAGAGTATAAGAGCAGCATTGTGCGTCATATGTGGCTATATCTACAGTTGAAGTTGGAAGTTTACATACACTTAGGTTGGAGTCATTAAAACTCATTTTTCAACCACTCCACAAATTGCTTGTTAACAAACTATAGTTTTGGCAAGTCGGTTAGACATCTACTTTGTGCATGACACAAGTCATTTTTCCAACAATTGTTTACAGACAGATTATTTCACTTATAATTCACTGTATCACAATTCCAGTGGTCAGAAGTTTACATATACTAAGTTGACTGTGCCTTTAAACAGCTTGGAAAATTCCAGAAAATTATGTCATGGCTTTAGAAGCTTCTGATAGGCTAATTGACATAATTTGACTCAATTGGAGGTGTACCTGTGGATGTATTTCAAGGTCTACGTTCAAACTCATTGTCTCTTTGCTTGACATCATGGGAAAATCAAAAGAAATCAGCCAAGACCTCAGAAAAGAAATTGTAGACCTCCACAAGTCTGCTTCATCCTTGGGAGCAATTTCCAAATGCCTGAAGGTACCATGTTCATCTGTACAAACAATAGTACGCAAGTATAAACACCATGGGACCACGCAGCCGTCATACCGCTCAGGAAGGAGAGGCGTTCTGTCTTCTAGAGATGAACGTACTTTGGTGCGAAAAGTGCAAATCAATCCCAGAACAACAGCAAAGGACCTTGTAAAGATGCTGGAGGAAACAGGTACAAAAGTATCTATATCTACAGTAAAACAAGTCCTATATCGACATAACCTGAAAGGCCGCTCAGCAAGGGAGAAGCCACTGCTCCAAAACCGCCATAAAAAAAGCCAGACTACGGTTTGCAACTGTACATGGAGACAAAGATCGTACTTTTTGGAGAAATGTCCTCTGGTGTAATGAAACAAAAATAGAACTGTTTGGCCATAATGACTATCGTTATGTTTGAAGGAAAAAGGGGGAGGCTTGCAAGCTGAAGATCACCATCCCGACCGTGAAGCACGGGTGTGGCAGCATCATGTTGTGGGGGTGCTTTGCTCCAGGAGGGACTGGTGCACTTCACAAAATAGATAGCATCATCAGGCAGGACAATTATGTGGATAAATTGAAGCAACATCTCACGACATCAGTCAGGAAGTTAAAGCTTGGTCACAAATGGGTCTTCCAAATGGACAATGACCCCAAGCATACTTCCAAAGTTGTGGCAAAATGGCTTAAAAGGACAACAAAGTCAAGGTATTGGAGTGGCCATCACAAAGCCCTGACCTCAATCCTATAGAAAATTTGTGGGCAGAACTGAAAAAGCGTGTGCGAGCAATGAGGCCTACAAACCTGACTCAGTTACACCAGCTCTGTCGGGAGGAATGGACCAAAATTCACCCAACTTATTGTGGGAAGCTTGTGGAAGGCTACCCGAAACGTTTGACCCAAGTTAAACTATTTAATGGCAATGGTACCAAATACGAATTGAGTGTATGTAATCTTCTGACCCACTGGGAATGGGAAATAAATAACTCTACTATTATTCTGACATTTCACTTTCTTAAAATAAAGTGGTGATCCTAACTGACCTAAGACAGGGAATTTTTACTAGGAGTAAATATCAGAAATTGTGAAAAACTGAGTTTAAATGTATTTGGCTAAGGTGTATGTAAACTTCTGACTTCAACTGTATATACTGTACATGAGTGGATCCCTTGGAACGGTGATGTTTGCTGATGCAGTGGTAGCCCAGACTATGATAGCATAAATACTGTTCAGTGTTCCACCACCACGCACAATGTAATTTAATGTCGACACTTGATCGTTAGATAAGAATAAAATAACAGGAAGCCCACCTTCAATGGGTGCTGAATATGTAATTGACGGGTCTGTTCATTTATTTAATATCAAATTAAATAAAAATAAATCTACCTCCCCGTTGGTTTGATTCTGGAAGGGTTGGGGTAGATGAGCCACTGATAACTGATGCGTTTGAGGTTTTAGTTACTCTTTTGTTTTGAATCAATGACCTTTAAAAAATTAGGATTTACTTTGAAGTAATGAAGTCAATGTATGATCAATTATTTGTTAAATCAGGTGCCTTTGTGTCTACTTTGCCGTACAGAAAATTCTGAGCATGTGTTATTTGCCCATATGACACAGTAAAGCAGGTTAAGTGGGTGAGGTCAGTAATATTAGTTAGCTAGATGTCTCTAAAGGTATCACATAAGACAGGTTTTACAATCAGTGATTCTGTAAATAAAAAGTTTTTCTCTCAAACCAAAGTTATTCAACCTGCCAGCTCACCGTGGTTACATAAGAAAATCCCTTGGTTGATGGGAATGGTGGCACAACATGTGTTCCAAACTTAAGAAATGAATATGGCTGAATGGTTCATTAAACAAGGAAAAGAGTGCTTTTCCATATTGTTACCTCAACCATGTTGCCTCATTTGGTCTGCATTTTCAAATGCCTTTGAGTGGAAGGAAGTTCCTCCCATAAACTGTGCAGTTTTTGCTTTATTCATTCTCACTCTCACTCTGCAATGTCTGGAGAAAGTCTTTAGGGCCCAGGCCTTTCAAATTGAATCTCATTCGTAGGTCCACAGCTACCTGGGGATGGAGGGTTTTCGAAGGGAAAGGAATTATGACTTTAAATATGTGTGTTGCGTGCCATTGAGGAAAAATCTGTAAACATGATTCACCCAGTAGAAGCCTCACATTGCTTAAATTGTCTCGCTCCAGCGTTTTCCAAGAGTGGTGCGCACAAGACCATTCCCATATTTAATGGAATCATCACTTCATAATGCAATTAAAGCTGCAATATGTAACTTCTTGGGCGTCCTGACCAAATTCATATGGAAATGTGAGTTATATATCTGTCATTCTCAAGTCTAAGGAGTGGTAGAGATGTTCTATGTGCACTATTTCTATGCTTCCCATTCTTAAGTTTTAATTTTTGCATCTTTTACTTTACTTGTACAATGGCTTCAAACAACTGAAAATACAATATTTTGGTTATGGAAAAGATATTTCACAGGGTTTAGATGGTACAATGATTCTCTACACCAGGGTTTCCCAAACACAGTCCTTGAGTTGGTCATGTTGGTTGTTCTGGTCAATGGTATCCTCAAAATGTATCACGTATGAATCAGATGGATATAAAATGGAATGAAACACCATTAAATGCATAATTAAAGTTACACTATTGCAAGAGTTAAATTGTACTTTTTTTTGAGACAGACAGCAAGTTAATTTTAAAAAATCCCCTCCCCTCTGGGAAGAAGTTTACCTTGAAAATATGAAAAACATATTCATGCAAACAAATCACCTCAATATCATTTTTTGAGTTTAGATTAATATAAATAAAATAAACACATCATGTCGAAAACAAAAAGCAACAAAATGTTCTGTAAAACAGTTGAAAAAAATCATTAAAGGTGGTGACACACATGTCTATGTGTTGTAACAATTAGCGTCAATCAATATTAGAATAAAAAAAACAACTGTATTTGGTTGCTAAATCTCCATGTTCTCCACAGACCGGTCATAAAAGCAATTGCAATTTCGAACTGGTTTCTCAACCACCAGAGAGTCTGCAAAGAACATGTGTTGAAATGCTTTTAGACCCAATCAGGAAGTAGAGAATTAACAGCATCTTTAAACATGGATGAAATGGAATGTGACTAAGTCACTGTTCTGTCTCTGGAGACAGCGCTGTCGTATGTAACACATTTAAATTAAAACCTGACAAAATCACATTAAAAGATTAAAAACTATGCTCTCTGCAGGCAGGCTCAGAGTCAGGACAGGCAAAGGTCAAAACGAGGAGGACAAGAAAAAGAGAGACTGGGGGAAAACAGTAGCTGAGAAAACGCTAGTTGACTTGAACAAACAAGACAAACTGGCAAACAAGACAAACTGACAAACTTCCCCACTTAAACCCAAGGGATAAGTGGGGAAGATGGGCGACACCTGGAGGGGGGTGGAGACAAGCATAAGGACAGGTGAAACAGATCAGGTTGTGAAATAAATAACACATATGTAATCATGTAGTAACAAAAAAGGTGTGACACAAATCTAAATATATTTTATATTTGAGATTCTTCAAAGTAGCCACCCTTTGTCTTGATGACACTCTTGACATTCTCTCAACCAGCTTCATGAGGAATGCTTTTCCAACAGTCTTGAATGAGTTTCCACATATGCTGAGCACTTGTTGACTGCTTTTACTTCACTCTGCGGTACAACTCATCCCAAACCATCTCAATTGGGTTGAGGTCAGGTGATTGTGGAGGCCAGGTCATCTGCACTCCATCACTCTCCTTCTTGGTCAAATAGCCCTACACAGCCTGGAGGTATGTTTTGGGTCATTGTCCTGTTGAAAAAAATAATGGGATGGCATATCGCTGCAGAATAAATCACAGACAGTGTCACCAGCAAAGCACCATCACACCTCCTCCTCCATGCTTCACGGTGGGAACCACACACGCAGAGTTCATCCGTTCACCTACTCTGCGTCTCACAAAGACACGGCGGTTGGAACCAAAAATCTCACATTTGGACTCATCAGACCAAAGGACAAATTTCCAACGGTCTAATGTCCATTGCTCAGGTTTCTTGGCACAAACAAGTCTCTTCTAATTATTGGTGTCCTTTAGTAGTTGTTTCTTTGCAGAAATTCGACCATGAAGGCCTGATTCACACAGTCTCTTCTGAACAGTTGATATTGAGATGTGTCTGACACTTGAACTCTGTGAAGCATTTATTTGGGCTGCAATCTGAGGTGCAGTTAACTCTAATGAACTTATCTTCTGCAGAAGAGGTAACTCTGGGTCTTCCTTTCCTGTGGCGGTCCTCATGAGAGCCAGTTTCATCATAGCGCTTGATTGTTTTTGTGATTGCACTTGAAGAAACTTTCAAAGTTCTTGAAATTTTCGAGATTGACAGACCTTCATGTCTTAAAGCAGGGGTGGGGGACGTCAGGCCTCCGGGCCGTATACGGCCTACGAGATCGTTTGTTCAGGCCCCCGAGCCAATTCATAAATACATATATTTTTTTAATGAAAATACGCTCTAGACGTCGTTTCTCCACAAAAATAAAATGTATTAATTTAAGAAGCCTCGTTTGGATGGGGAAAATGTCATGCAAGCAAGTTTTGTGGTGAGCGAGCTTATCGGAAAGAAACTGAAGCCTCACTTGGAAGTAGAATTTGTAAAAGAGACAAAGTTAAATAGTTCCAAAGTGTCAATTTGTCTCGAAGAATCGTCACGGAGCGGATAACTGGCATGGCACGAGATATCAAAAAAACATTGAAGGACTCCGCAAGAAACGTCAAGTTTTTCTCTTTGGCATGTGATGAAACGACTGACAACAAATACGGCCCAATTTGCCATTTCTGTGCGTGGGATTACCGCTGAGATTGACAGGGAGGAATTGCTGTCTTTGGAAGCTGTGGCAAGTCCAACTAGAAAGGGGTAACACAGTGCATTTTCCTACTCTGCAAGGACAAGAGCCTGAGTTTACGTCTGAATATGCCGGTGAGTGTGGAAAGCTCACGAAGGCATTTTGTAAGTGGTTTAAGGATGTGAAAAGTAAACAACTGGAGTTGAACATATTTGCAACCTCGTTTAACATCGAACCAGCGGATGTGCCGGATGGCCTACAACACGAAGTCATTGAGCTGCAAAGCAACAGCGAGCTCAAGCCAGATACAACAACCTCCCTCTCCTTGGGTTCTACAAAATGTACGTTAGTGCTGAGCATTTTCCTGTTCTGAGGAGACGTGCACTTAAATCTGCGTCTGTGTTCGGGACGACCTATTGCTGTGAGCAGTTCTTTTCCAAACTGACTCTTGCAAACACTCGATTCCGCTCAAGACTGACTGACACAAACCAGGAAAACCAGCTGGGAGTAGTGTCATCTTCACTGCCAGCTGACATCAAACGCCTCGTCAAAGATAAGCAGTTTCAGCCATTGCATTAGAGTGAGTTTGAACAAGTAGTCATAATAACAAAAACATTATTTACAATACTAATATTTATTTAAATAGGACTAGCACTTATTTAAATACTCAAGGACACAAACATCATAAGTCATATTTAAACTATAAAACCAATGTCAGTGATTAGTCACATTAAAACATGAATAAAGCAGAAAATAGCAAATGTGTGTAATATGGCCCCCGAATTAATTTATAAATATCCAAATGGCCCTTGATGGCAAAAAGGTTCCCCACCCCTGTCTTAAAGTAATGATGGACTGTCATTTCTCTTTGCTTATTTGAGCTGTTCTCGCTGTAATATGGACTTGGTATTTTACTAAATAGGGCAATCTTCTGGATACCACCCTACCTTGTCACAACACAACTGATTGGCTCAAACGCATTAAGAAGGAAAGAAACTTCCACAAATTAACTTTTAACAAGGTACACCTGTTAATTGAAATGCATTCCAAGTGACTACCTCATGAAGCTGATTGAGAGAATGCAAAGAGTATGCAAAGCTGTCATCAAAGCAAAGGGTGGCAACTTTCAAGAATCTCAAATATAAGATATATTTTGATTTGTTTAACACATTTTGGGTACTAAACTCAGCAAAAAAAATAAATGTCCCATTTTCAGGACCCTGTCTTTCAAAGATAATTCGTAAAAATCCAAATAACTTCACAGATCTTCATTGTAAAGGTTTAAACACTGTTTCCCATGCTTGTTCAATGAACCATAAACAATTAATGAACATGCACTTGTGGAACGGTCGTTAAGACACTAACAGCTTCCAGACGGTAGGCAATTAAGGTCACAGTTATGAAAACTTAGGACACTATAGAGGCCTTTCTACTGACTCTGAAAAACACCAAAAGAATGATGCCCAGGGTCCCTGCTCATCTGTGTGAACGTGCCTTAGGCATGCTGCAAGGAGGCATGAGGACTGTAGATGTGGCCAGGGCAATAAATTGCAATGTCTGTACTGTGAGACGCCTAAGACAGCGCTACAGGGAGACAGGACGGACAGCTGATCGTCCTCGCAGTGGCAGACCACGTGTAACAACACCTGCATAAGATCGGTACATTCGAACACCACACCTGCGGGACAGGTACAGGATGGCAACAACAACTGCCCGAGTTACACCAGGAACGCACAATTCCTCCATCAGTCCTCAGACTGTCCGCAATAGGCTGAGAGAGGCTGGACTGAGGGCTTGTAGGCCTGTTGTAAACAGGTCCTCATCAGACATCACTGGCAACAACGTCGCCTATGGGCCCGTCGCTGGACCAGACAGGACTGGCAAAACGTGCTCTTCACTGACGAGTTGCGGTTTAGTCTCACCAGGGGTGAAGGTCGGATTCGCGTTTAGCGTCGAAGGAATGAGCGTTACACCGAGGCCTGTACTCTGGAGCGGGATCGATTTGGAGATGGAGGGTCCGTCATGGTCTGGGGCGTGTGTCACAGCATCATCGAACTGAGCTTGTTGTCATTGCAGGCAATATCAACGCTGTGCATTACAGGGAAGACATCCTGAGCACGTCTGGGACCTGTTGGATCGGAGGGTGAGGGCTAGGGCCATTCTGTGCAGAAATGTCCGGAACTTGCAGGCGCCTTGGTGGAAGAGTGGGGTAACATCTCACAGCAAGAACTGGCAAATCTGGTGCAGTCCATGAGGAGGAGATGCACTGAAGTACTTAATGCAGCTAATGGCCACACCAGATACTAACTGTTACTTTTGATTTTGACCCCCCTTTGTTCAGGGACACATTATTCCATTTCTGTTAGTCAGATGTCTGTCGAACTTCAGTTCAGTTTATGTCTCAGTTGTTCAATCTTGTTATGTTCATACAAATATTTACATATGTTAAGTTTGCTGAAAAGAAACGCAATTGACAGTGAGAGGACGTTTCTTTTTTTGCAGAGTTTACACGATTCCACATGTGTTATTTCATAGTTTTGATGTCTTCACTATTATTCTTGTCACGTTCTGACCCTAGTTATTGTGTTAATCCTTTGTTTTGTTGGTCAGGACGTGAGCTGGGTAGGCATTCTATGTGTTGTGTTTCTATGTTGGGTTTAATGTGTTGCCTGATATGGTTCTCAATTAGAGGCAGGTGTTTGACGTTTCCTCTGATTGAGAACCATATTTAAGGTAGGCTGTTCCCACTGTTTGTTGGTGGGTGATTGTCGCTGTGTCTGTGTTTTGTTGCACCACACGGTACTGTCTCATTCGTTTTCCCTGTTCGTGCGTTCTTCGTTTTATGTAGTTCTCATGTTCAGGTCTGTTTAACGTCTTTTGTTGTTTTATAGTTTATTCAAGTGTATTTCGTGTCAGTGTTCGTCTTGCCAATTAAATTCATTATGTAGTCATCACCCGCTGCGCCTTGGTCCGCTCATTCACCACAAGACGACCGTTACAATTCTACAATGTAGAAAATAGTACAAATAAAGAAAAACCCTTGAATGAGTAAGTGTGTCCAAACTTTTGACACCTACTGTATATATTTTTTTATATATTTTCCTTTATTATTTTCCCCTAACCATACTATCCCTCCCCTAATTGTAGTAAACTAAAGGTCAACAAAACGTAGGCTTCTACTTCCAGCTTATACCTACCATATACATTTTACGGACATGGTATATTTTACAATAGTTATCTTTTGTTTGTTTTTAGTCCCATCCTTCAGCTCCCCTCGACCCCTCCCATCAATCTCTGAAGACCATCCAGTTTTGATTTCTATTTGTTATATATTTTTCTACAGTGCTGTTTCACAAAAGTTCTGAACCTATATACATTTTACGGACACAGTATATTTTACTTGTTATTTTTAGTCCCACCCTTCAGCTCCACTCAACTCAACTATGCTCTCTTTAGCAAGTCACCTTGTATCAGATTCAAAATTCAAAACACAACTTGGGAGTGCGATCTAAAGCGCACCCACTGCTTGTGCAAATCAAATATGAATAATTAAGTAGTTTGTAAACCCATGCTGAGTACCACATCAACATTAATCTGATCCATTGCACAACCACATATGCCATTTTTGTCTAGCATTGTGTGTGACAAAAAAGGGAGAGCAGTTACATTTTATGTGGCCACCCCACAAGGGTTGGAATTGTTTCGGCATAACCTAAAACTAGACATGTTAGCTGTGTGTTAGTAAGCTTGTCAGTATAATTCTTGAACAAAATGTTGGGTTATTTCTCAAGACAGGACAGAAACTTTCAAGTAAGACATGAGACATACAACATACAAATGTAGGCTTGTATGGGACAAGTGAAGGAGTTGCCTTGGCCAAGGGCTTCTATCAATGTCAGTTCAAAAGAGATAATCATAATCTCCCATTAAAAATTATATAAAATCCACAGTTTCACATTGAGAGCTGAGTTCGGTATAAAAAACTAGCCAGGCCAACGTGATTTCCTTTTACCGTGCAAATAAAAGGGACGTCGAGCCGAAGTTAAGAAATGAATCCAAGGACTCAGCTTTTCATACTGTCAGTGATTAGCTAAAATGCTAGAAAAATGATCAATATTTAGGGTTGAATCATAAAAAGTTTAAATCTGAAATTGAATCAGTCGGACATGTCGTATTTGCTGTGAAACCACAAGCAAATAAATGTAAACATAGGAAAGTCCTATCAATTACCTTAGACCATCCCGTGTAGCCTATCAATAAACAGCCACCCAGCCAGCCACTGGCTAGCAGAGGGGTGGGACAAAACTCATAACTCACAGACATCTTCACAAATGGACTTGGCCATATGCACAACACTCATAGGAATAGTTATCGCACTCAGAAATCTAACACAACCGATTACCACACAAGATTAAAATGGTTAATTGTTAGAAACATATGTTTGAGAGTATGTTGTGGCAGCCTATGTTAGAATTACAGTTCGTCCAAGCGTCTGAGCTCCAGGCAACTGCATTTTGAGTTTAAAACATTGGAGTAGAGTCTGCACCATTTCTCAAGTCAGGATATTTATCAAAGAAGATTTGCAGGATAATTTATTCTACAATTACCCACTCACACCATGCATTGAGAGGATGTCTATACATTGTAATTGCTAAAGTTTAAACCTGTCCTATGCGCAACCAAGACAAACGCAGCATAATAAACTCCCACGTTTCCCACAAGACACTGCAGCCTGTCCAATGATCGCACTGTCTGTTAAAATTTGCAATTCATGTTCGAAAAACATGGAACACTTCACGAATCAGAGTTTCAATGAATAGTAAAATTGGCGGAGCTCTGTAGCTTGGCCTGTCTGGTTGCTGGAGAGAGGCATGGATAGGTAGGATACAAATAGGAGTCCTATTCAAGTCCAAATCATTTGCTCTGTGTCTAGTTTCAGAACTAGAAGAAAGGTGAATTCCCAACTCCAAGGTAACAACACTTTGTTAGATGACCCATTCTGTGAGGTAGTACATTGACTGGAATGGTAAGTCTACACCTTAGCTGAAATCCCAACAAGTTTTCACTATATGTCCTGTTTGTTTGCAGTGAGTACACTGTTTCGTGTGCTGTTTAGGGATAACATACAGTAGTTCGATGCAACGGAACATGCCTGGTTAGGATATCATGTCCTAGAATCAATATTAGTGCCCACGTTACAATTCCTTGGAATGTGTTATCTGCAGGACCCCCCCAAATCTAACGCTTTACTCAGGTGAGAGCTCTGTGGGCAATTTCACTTGGAATTGACAGCAAAAGTACTTGCTATGCATTTTGCATTTCAAGACTATACACATTGTATCGGGTCTTCTCCTGTTTCCACCATGATGTGAATGGAAATTTCACTGGGAATGGTCCAATATCATTTAAGTGGGAGGTAGCCGCACTGCTTGTTAACCTGCAAAAAATGACAGACTGTGCCTGCATTGTTTGTCAATGTGCTAATGACTGAAACATGAGCTGCTACTTCCCTAAATGGACTTGATGGTCTAAGAGGAGTCCGACAGCGGCTAGGAGTTTGAATATGCAGGCGGCAAAATGTGCGTTTTGAAGTGCGGCTGCGCCCTTCACAGTCATCCGTAAAGCCAACACCACTATCGGTGTCTGAAACAGCACCAGTGCCTGAATGGTCGGCCTCAAAGCAGAGCTGTGGGTCTGGCATCTAGTCAAAATGCATATACAGTATTTCCCTTCAATTCCCTGTTTTGGTGTTTGCTGAGCAAATGCACACTAACCTCTAGCATTCGGTTCTTCTCTGCCTCCTTTTTATGCATGCCAATTGTTTGCCAGTAATCAATGAGTTCATCGCTTGTCAAATATTTCAGACTATTCTTATCTTTCTTGATAAGCTTTTGAGCCAAATAATGAATACAAGATTCCCTTAATTCCAAAAGGTTCATAGCCTGCACCTTATCCATTGCGTAGGCTATGTATTTGTTATACAGTATATCAGGGAATCTAATGGAATAAATATTCAAAACTTCCTACGGATAAGCTGGGGGGCTGATAGGCTACACAGGATGGTCTAGGGTAATTGATAGGACTTGTTTACATTTATTTGCTTGTTGTTTCACAGCAAATATGACATGTCCGACTGATTCAATTTCAGATTTCAACTTTTTATGATTCAACCCTGGATGTTGATTTATTTTTCTAGCATTTTAGCTAATAACTGACAGTATGGAAACTGAAGGATATGACAACCCTCTACATAAACTCACCTGAACCGGACCTTCAAAGTAATCAAAAGTACTCCATTTACCGTACTACCAAAGTTATCTATATAATCCACAAGTTCCTAATGATACATCGCTAGGGGCCACCATTTACTGTAGTGGGCAGTAATATTTGATATGTGTATTATATATACATCACATGCAAGTCATAATACGTCTAAGCACCCAGCCTATTACAATGTTTATCTGACTCCAAGAAGATAATTCAAATATACAGGTAAGCATTAGGCAATGAGTTGACGTTGACTAGCAAGAATTGGTCTGATAATTGTCTATATCAAAGGCAGTCATTTAATTAATGTTGTACAATGAATGGATTCACATACAAGGCATAGAGATTAAGTTACATGCATTACCAAGCATACTTCTAGGCATATAGACCCTAAGGTTAACGTTGAAGACAAAGCATGAACAAAGAGATGCCTATTAGGCCAGAGGCCTAGAAGCCTAGGAAATGTGAATTGATCATACAACCTTCCTACATGGACTGGATAAAGGATAAGAGAAAGAACAAAGGCATTAAATTAAGCAATAAGGCCCGTGGAGGTGTGATATATGGCCAATATACCACGGCTAAGGGCTGTTCTTAAGCACAACACAATGCAGAGTGCCTGCATACAGCCCTTAGCCGTGATATATTAGCCATATATCACAAATTCTCGAAGTGCCTTATTGCTATTATAAACTGGTTACCAACGTAATTAGGGCATTAAAAATTCATGATTTGTCAAACCCGTGATACAGAATACAGTCTGATATACCACGGCTGTCAGCCAATCAGCATTCAGGGCTCGAACCACCCAGGTTATAATTACATTTATAACATCTGAAGGTTTCCATTAAACCAAAAACCAACCACGATTGACCAATCAAACAATGCCAAGTTTACAGTAACCTAAACACTCACAGGCCGAAACCCCCGAATGGTGTCACAGCATTTAAAGGCTTGTGTAGGGGCTGAGACCAACGTTAATAAGAGATAATAGAGTAATTCCGAGTTCACATTGTACAGATACAAGTAACCACAGAGATCATACATCCATATAGATATCATCACAATTTTCCTCATTGAACAATGGCACGCCTGCTCTCGCTCTCCCTCTCTGGCGCTTGAGCGTGCCAGACTGCCTATCATCACACACACCTGTCCCCTTCATTACGCGCACCTGTGCCTCATTGGACCCACCTGAACTCTATCATTATTTGATTGCCTCCCCTTTATATGTCTGTTTCCTTTGTTTGTTCCTTGTGTGTGCATTGATGTCGTTATTTTGTCCCCTGTCCAGAAGCTGTTCCTGTACTGTTTCATGTCCGTTATTTATTAAATGTTCTCCCTGTACCTGCTTCCTGTCTCCAGCGTCGATCCTCACAAACAAGTAGATTGATACCAAACATGGATACTATAGTATTAATCTATCACTCATTCAATAGTCAGCCCTCTGGATACTGTAACAGAGAGATGCATTTTGGCCTCTCAGAGGGGGAAGGACTGAATAATCCTTGGGAATTGTCCTTTGAGCTTTCTTTGTGTTCCTGGACCATTTGCCATGCAACTCCAGGTGTCAGAGAGCACATAAATTAGTGCCGAGGCAACTATTAGAATTTTAGCAACCAGGAAATGTAGGAGTGATTTCTGCATAGTTAACTTTAAGACGCGCAGTCACCGGCGTTTTCAGACAGAGGTAAATATGCAGGATGGAGTTACTGTCGGTCCATTTACCCAAAGTATTTATAATACTTGTCTAATCCATTATCTTGTCAGTTATGTAAATTTAGTAGAAAATATTTCAGTGGAATCAACAACATGCCTGCAGCAGACATTTAATATTGATAAACTACATAATTTTTGCTCACAGTGTAACAATTCTATACAAACTATAAATGTGCACTGGTATAAAACTCAATCAAGTATAGTGTACTGTACCTACAGTACTTCACACTCTGTTTGCAGTCGAAAAATTGCTTATTCCTGAGACTTCATCTGAACTGTGCAATCATGCAAAGAAGAAGTAATTGGCATTCAACGTGCAAGTTCAGAGAACCTTCTGTTTTCAGAATGATTAGCATAATTATTGCATTGTGGAAATCAAAGACTCTGCGGTCTTTAAAAGTTTAAAGGAACACCGTCCCAGGAGTGATTCTCATGAACAGGACGCTAAGAAACCTTTGTAATGAGCTGATGATAATTAGTGGAATTGTGTTGAATCGGGTAACGAAGGAGGAAAAGCAAATGATAGCTCCAGGCTTTAACGAAAGTCAAGGTGTGCCACACAGAGGTAATAGGATTATAGAGACATCATTAGTGTTTGGGAAGCTACTCTGAAAATATAGTTTACAAAGCTACCATTGAAGTCACACTGGAGTAGGCTACACTAAAGCTAGCCTTAAGAAAAATCAATTGTTTACTTAACTAAAGTTTCTTTGAAAAAGTAGTTCACTACATCAACTACTTCGTGATAACTGATCATATCTAAATCTGACATGTCATAGACAACAAATTGCAAGAACAGATCACTCTGGAGTCAGATGTTAACAGAAGCAGATGTTAATAACAGAATTCGGAATTGAGTCTATTAAACACAAATCAATGTTTTAATAACCTCTTCAGGCTGCAGGGTGAATATTGAAAAAACTGGAAAATATGTGCACATTTTCAAACGGCCTCTTAAGAAACTTTTTATTTTACAATATGCATATATTTACTACTGTTGGATAGATAACAGTCTATAGTTTCTAAAAAGGTTTGAATTATTTCTCTAAGTCGAACAGAAATATTTTTACAGCCATTTTCCCAGCCGAATTGAGATTTCCAAAATGCGATGTGTCTCTTTAAGACCTTGTCTATAAAAGGTCATTAGACTTAGGACCGTAGAAACACGTCACACGCCTTCATCAGGGTGTAATGCGGAAGTGAGAATTGAAAGCAGTCGAATATCTCGTCCATGGACTGAATACCACACCTTCTTGTGAGACCTGCGCAGTTAAAAAAAAATTCCGGGCGCGAAGCATAATTTGGTCTCGGCTACTGGAAGAAGGTCGATAACGGTGAATATGATCTCTGACTTCGATATTATTTGATACATGTCACAAAATCATCCTAAAGTATGTTTTTTCAATATACTTTAATTATATTATTGCAATTTATTCTGGACTTTAGATGTGATGCGACGGAAGAATTTTTTGAAGAAAGACAGATTAGCGCCGCAATGCTATTGTGCTTGCTAACCAAAGAGGGAAATAGTTCATTCTGGAACCCAACTAAAGACTGTACTGGACATTGGACCCCGTTACAACATTCTGATGGAATATCAACAAAGATAAGGACCCAATTTGGGATGCTTTTTCATATATCTGTCGAACTGTTGTATGCTAACTGTGCTAACTGTGCTAGGCTAGCGCTTGACTTATGCTAGTGCTGCCTTATGCTAGCTTATGTTGTTAGCTAATATAACGATATATTGTGTTTTCGCTGTAAAACACTTCAAAAATCGGAAATATTGGCTTTATTCACACGATATCTGTCTTTCATTAGCTATCCACCATATGTTTTTCTGAAATGTTTTATGAGGTGTAATTAGTAGTCGACGTTGGTGTATGTATTTTCTCTGGCTACTCCCGTCTGGATTCAGACTGTAGCTATGTGGTAGCATTTATGGTAGCATCAATGTAAAACTGATTTATAGCTAAAATATGCACTTTTTATGAACAAAACATAGATTTATTGTGTAACATGTTATATGACTGTCATCTGAGGTAGTTTTTTCTGGGTTCTTTAGGTTGGTTTTAGTTTATTTCGGTTGGCTTGTGCATGCTACTTGAATCATAATTCATACATCATAATCATATTCATACGTGTCTGTCCACTTTTGTATTTGGTGGTGAGCTAACATAAATATATGTGGTGTTTTCTCTGTAAAACATTAAAAAAATCGGACATGTTGGCTGGATTGACAAGATGTTTATCTTTCAAATGCTGTATTGGACTTGTTAATGTGTGAAAGTTAAATATTTTTAAAAAATAGATTTTGAATTTCGCGCCCTGCAGCTGTTGTCATTTTCGTTCCGACGTCGGGCTTGCAGCCCAAACAGGTTTTAAGGGAGTGTTAGGCAGGTCTGATTCCCGAAAAAGAAAGGAAATTATTGCCTGCTTAACCTATATTTTATTTTGGAGGGGGGAAAAAGTAGTGTGTAGTTCCAGTAGTTAGCTACACCCCTACACCACACATAAAAGTAATTAACTACTGATACACTAGTTGAATTTAGTTACAGTTTTTTACAATTGCTAACAAGCATTTACATATACTTAAGATACTTTTTCTAAACTCTTAACACCTACATCACACAATTAGCCAAATAGTACATTTTATGCTAAAAAACTAATTTTGTTCATTAAATACCAACACTACATTTCAAAATGCAAAAAAACGTTCTCTATCAAAACACGGCAAACCCGACTTAATATCTAATCATTCTGTCAAAACACTAGCACATGTTTTCTATCCAAGAGGAACATATAGTCAATCATAGCACAACAACTTTCAAAATACTAACAGTTGATGGCATTACCAAAACTGTATTACGTTTCGTGTTTCAGTTCTAGCTGTAGACAATAGACAACATGAAATCCATTGTTTTTTATCATTCAGTTTCCTTTTACTGTAAACCACTCTACATGTTTTGGTTGAGTGTCAAATGTGGGCTATTTTGGCAACATACTATCTAAAAGTGAATGAGTCATCTTTACTTTAAAGAATGTACAGTAGAAAAAAAATAGTAAGTGACAGAATTGCTGCAGTAAAAGCTTTATTAGCAACACGAAACTGCTGCCAGTGATCAACAAAAAAATCCAACATACATGGCCTTTGGTTCCAAAGGTGTAAAAATAAAACACGATTACAGTAAAAAAGGCACAGAAGGGAAAAAACACAAATGCACAGTCCTGTTCTAATCTATACGATCGTCAGCATTTGGCCACACGTTCTCGTCCACATCACATCTTATGTCGTCTCTCGCTATGCATCTTGGATAGAAACGCCTGGCATGCCTTATCCAGCCCTGGCAGTCTTCCGCTGAGATGTCTCTGCAGCCGGCATCCATTGCATCCAGGAGGGCGCTCAGTGTTGTAGGGACCAATCTGGCATTTCTGCAGGACCAAACCAGCACTCCAGATTGCAGCACACATTGTGATATTTGCTCCTCTCTGACCCGGCACATCAATGGTGGCCTTTTCCCCCATGACGTTTCTTCCCCGCCGATGTGTTTTTGCCAGGTTAAACCCTGCCTCGTCTACTTAAATGATTTCATGTGGGGTCTGATTAGCCTCCAACTCCATGACTCTCTGAAAGAAATTAAACATAGTATGTGTAAATGATTTTCAGTATGTCCTACTGTATGTACAGTAACCAATGTTTACATGTAGAGTAGCATAGTGTAAAACTCACTTTAGAAACAAGACATAAAGGATAGACACCATACCTGGACGTATTGGTGCCGGAGTTCCCTGACCCGCTCACTGTTCCTTTCAAAAGGAACTGTGTACAACTGTTTAATTCGAACTCTGTGTTTGGTCAGAGCATTGGTAGTCATGCTGATGCTTTCCACATTGCGAATTACCAGGTTGTCCTCTACAATTCTGGTCTGAATTTCTCTCAGTTTTATTGCATTGTCAGCAATGACCAATCCTACAATGGCTCTCGGGTCTTCACTGAGGAGCTTTCCTCTTCCCTCAGAGGGAGGGAAATGTTGCGTCCTTTAGAGGAACAAAAATACAACATATGTATTTGCATTTGGACTGGTGGCCTACAGTTACAGTGGGACATAGCAACAGTACTGATAGAAGAAGCCCTTGTGAAATGCATTACTTACCTGTTGGTTTGTTGAAAATTCTGGATAATGGAAGCCACGGTTGACTGTCTGAGATTAGGCTGGACTCTTTTACCAGCCTCTCTCAGTGATAGACCATGGTATTAGGCTGGACTCTTTCACCAGTCTCTCTCAGTGATATACCATGGTTTATCACATGGTCTATGATGGTGGCTCTTATGTCATCAGTGACAACAGCTCTTACTCTCCTTTGAACACCACCACGCATTCTTACTCCTCTCCCCCTACCTCTCCTTCTCCCTTGTCCTGGTCCAACTACTCCTCTGCCTGGTCCAGCTACTCCTCTCCCGGTTGTCCAACTACTCCTCTCCCTGGTCCAACTACTCCTCTCCCTGGTCCAACTACT
The DNA here is from genome assembly GCF_029448725.1 of Salvelinus fontinalis. Lineage (NCBI taxonomy): Eukaryota > Metazoa > Chordata > Actinopteri > Salmoniformes > Salmonidae > Salvelinus > Salvelinus fontinalis. The sequence continues at coordinate 24,893,650 of NC_074671.1, read as the reverse complement.
CCTCTGCCTGGTCCAGATACTCCTCTCCCTGGTCCAACTACTCCTCTGCCTGGTCCAGCTACTCCTCTCCCTGGTCCAACTACTCCTCTGCCTGGTCCAGAGACTCCTCTGCCTGGTCCAACTACTCCTCTCCGTTGTCCAGACATCATTTTTTCTCTCTCTGCTCCTATGTGTTGTTCTGTATCCACATTGAACAAAATCAATACATATAGTCCTTTTTACTGTGTATGTCCATGTAATTGAAAGAACTTCAACACCTGGCTATGTCTCCGATTGAGATTGGAACCAGCTGTGGTTGGTCTATTTTACACAACTTACAGTAAATCAGCTATTTCTCAATGTTTCAATGATCCGTTTATTCAAAAATGCTTATCAGATGTTTCAATATAGCTTTTGAGCTGCTATTGTTGCATAAGTAGAGGCTTTATACTATATTTAAGGTTTGGAACATTAGGTCTTCATTTCTGGCATGCTGTGTGCAAGCATTTGTAAATAAGACAAGAAAGATCCATAACTTTGGCATTGGCTAAGCTTGTATGTAAAGAAAATGTGAGCATTTTAGAAACATGTTAATAGACTGCATATTCTGTGAAAACAACATGAATTGTGTTAATGGTATGGTCCACGACAGACTGATTGGGTAATTATATTAGATAACCATGTGGTCATCATGTGTTGTGTGTAAACACCTTTGATCCGATTACGTTGGCATGGAAGACTTTGATGTAGGTTTGTGTGTGTGTGTGTGTGTGTGTGTGTGTGTGTGTGTGTGTGTGTGTGTGTGTGTGTGTGTGTGTGTGTGTGTGTGTGTGTGTGTGTGTGTGTGTGTGTGTGTGTGTGTGTCTGTATGTGTTTTTAAATGTTTTGTTTATTAATTCAACCATTTAAAATAACAAGCACACATAAAAATTGAGAAGTCATACATGCAAATGAGTACAATCATGGAGGATAGATAACACCCAATAAAGTCTGGGACTTGTTTACGTTGTGGTCATCTTGAAACAAGATGGCTAGGCAAGATCGAACACGGTTGAACACAGTATGACAGCGAGATGATAAAACATAAAAACAAAGAAGAAGGACATCTATCTCATCATTGCAGTTACATGTACAGTACATCGTAGGGTACCTTCATATGGGTACAGAAGATATCAAACTGTTTACTTTATTTTTAAAGCTGCACAGAGATGACGTTGTTTTTGTGGGCAGAGGCAACTCATTCCAATCTGAGGCTCCAGTATACAAGAAAGTACCTTTTCCAGCATTACTCCTGAAACTGTATAAGCACACATCAGCAACTCCTGATCTGGTGCTGTGATTGTGTGCATCCCTAACATGGGGAAAGTAATCAGTTAAATATCTGCACGCAGAACCATAACTACTCCTGTGAACCAAACCCAGTCTAATCTGGGACACCCTCGCTACAACAGGCAGCCAGTTGAGTTCCTGAAAGCAGCTCCAGCTCCTGTGGACTCACCTTCAATACTACCCTGATCAGCTTATTCTGGGCTATCTGGAGCTTTCCCTTCATAAGCTTAGATAAGCCCCCAAACCAGGAAGTACTAGCGTAGTCAAAATGGCATTGAATGAGGGCAGTGGCTAGCACTCTTATGGAGTCCTTATCAAGCAGCTTGGACTTTCTAGACAAAAACGTAGTCCTGGCATTAACCTTCCCTAGCACTTTAGTGGCCAAGCTCACACCTCCCAAGCTTCCATCAAGATGCATCCCAGGTAGCTAACAGAGGTTTTAGTAGTTCGCACCTCATCCCCTAACTCGACTCTGATTTCAGAGTACCTATCCCAATTTTGGTCTAGACCCAAAAATAATTGCCTCAGTTTTACCTAAGTGCAGAGATAGCTTATTATCTCCAAGCCATTTGCTAATGTTAGTAAGCTCTGTGCTTAGAATGCTCTCCAACATAGTTTTACTTTGTGAGACACCAGAAGATTAGAATCATCTGCATAAAGGAAAAGAGGGCAAGAACAAGCATCTTTCATATCGTTTATATACAGTAAAAACAATAGAGGCCCAAGCATGCTACCCTGCGGAACTCATTTGTTCTGCCTGAGACAGTGAACCATTAACCTCTACTACTTGCTCCCTACTACTTTACCCAGCCTAGAGGGATACTGCATAATCCCAGGGCCTCCAGTTTGGAGATTAGGAGACAGTTGTTAACTGTATCACAGGCCTTCCGTAGGACAAGCAGTACCATTCCACAGAGATTTCCCTCATCAATCTCTTTCCAGATGAAGTCAGTCAAGTAAAGTAGACATGAATCAGTGGAGTATGTTTTTCTAAAACCCGACTGAAAATCATATATTAGACTTTGTTTGATGACATATTCATGAATTTGCTCGTTTACAACTCTCTCCAGTATCTTTGATGTTATATTGAGGATAGATACAGGCCTATAATTCCCAGGATCAGACTTTATCCCCTTCTTATACAGAGGTATAACTTTAGCTTGTTTCATGTCCCTGGGAAGGATTCCTTGTTCAAGAATGAGATTAATGATATGCGTAATATAAGGGGCAATCTGCTCAGCAGAATCTCTAAGAAAACTTGCAGGAATATTTTGGAGCGTTTAAGCTCTGCTCGCATAATGACTATTTTGGCTGATGTTACCTTTGCAAAAGAAAAGAGTTTGGCTGAACCTCTAACTCGGCATAATATTTCTTGACTTGGTCGTTTCCATACAAACCAGAACTTTTGGGTAGCTTGCTAACCAGATTGCTGACAACAGAAGTAAATAAATATTTGAATTCATTGGCAACCTCTGTTTTCTCAGATGTGACGCATTTCAGGAATCTAGGTGTATGTCGCAAGTTTTTTGCAGTAGTGTTTTGGCAGAAATACCTTCTGGAACATGTGAACTTCCATGTGCCTTAATAACAAACTTGTATTCCATCCATAAATACGAATACAATTGTTACATTATGAGCCTAGTTCGTTTAGCCATGGAAAAAGGTGGGAACCTTCACACTAGCCATGGATTGTCTGAGATAATGTATGGGCTTGACATGCAGGGAGATGAGTTTGGATTGGTAGTGTAGTGCGCTTCTGTCTATAACGTGAGCTGTTCAGTATGTGTTGACAATCTTTTCTACCGCATCATTTTTGAAAGAACTACAAAAGTCTTGCTACTTTTCTCAACAATACGAGTGATGGACTACTTTCTGTGCATGTCACGGTCAGTGTGAACCGGAGTGACTTGACACAAAGCTGGCCAAACAAGATGTACTGTAGCTACATACAAAAAATAAGTTAAATGGTTCCAGTCTGCCATGAGGCATTCAATCCATGTATACGGGTATGAGTCTAGCTACATTGTCCAGATATAAGTTTCTAATTTAGTCAGAAAGTCATTTTTATTGCATACTGTTAGTTAGCTGGCAAATGTTAGCTTGCTGGCTCGCAAGCTATCATTACGTGTATGATCTGTGTAGTAATATTATTTAAATCAGCAGTCTATTTGCATTGCTAGTTATAGCCTAATGTTAGCTAGTTAACATTGAACCTAGTTTGTTAGTTTTAGCTACCTGCAGATTCATACTACAGCTATGACAACGTTTGTATTGGCAGTAGAATGAGTTGGGGTTATGCCACTGTTTAGCTAGCTAGCTAGCTACCAAGCTAGCTACTTGTATAAACAAAAGAAATGTCTAAACAAAGGATTATTACATGACCCATCAAATTAGCAGGTATGTCTGGGGGGGCTAACGCCCATTGATTGTATTTCATGAATATGTGTACATGTCTAGACAATAGTGACCAATGCACTTAGCTAGATGTGGGGTGGTTATACATTTCCTTCACATGACCCAGCGTCATCTATTTATAACATATTTTTATCGGGACACATTCTGTTTTTGATATTGCTACTATGCAAGTATGCAAGTACTATCACTGTACCGTTTACACCTTCTGTATCCTGTGCATGTGACAAAAAAACGTAGATATTATGTGATACAGCATGTGTTCACATGTGAATCCTTAAAAAGATGGGTGGGACTAAGGGTTAACTTCTTTCAGCTAGGGGGCAGAATTTTTATGTTTGGAAAAATAACGTTCCCAAGGTAAACGGACTATTTCTCAGGTCCAGATGCTAGAATATGCATATAATTGACAGATTAGGATAGAAAACACTCTAAAGTTTCCAAAACTGTCAAAATATTGTCGGTGAGTATAACAGAACTGATTTTGCAGGCGAAAACCTGAGGAAATCCAACCCGGAAGTGCCTTTTATTTGGAAAAATCCCTGTTCCATTGCCTGCCCCTCCTCCATTTAAAGGGGTATCAACCATATTCCTTTTCCAATGGCTTCCTCAGGCTGTGACCAGGCTTTAGACATAGTTTCAAGCTTTTATTTTGAAAAATGAGCAAGATTTTTCAAAACGCGTCAGGTGTCCTTTGATTAATTCCTGCGCGCGAGAGACGTAGCTCGACATTTTCTTTCTCTGTAGTTTTGAATAGGTTACCGTCCGGTTGAAATAATATCGATTACGTATGTTAAAAACAACCTGAGGATTGATTATAAAAAACTTTGACATGTTTCTACGAACATTACGGATACTTTTTGGAATTTTCGTCTGCCTTTCAGGACCGGAATGAGCCTGTGTTTTTCTGAACATAATGCGCAAACCAAATGGCGGTTCTTGGTTATAAAACTAATCTTTATCGAACAAAAAGAACATTTATTGTGTAACTGGGAGTCTCGTGAGTGCAAACATCCGAAGATTATCAAATGTAAGCAATTAATTGTATTGCTTTTCTGACTTTCGTGACTAAGCTAATTTGCGGCTAGCTGTTCTTACTGTTTTGTCTCGTGATTGATAAACTCACAAACACTTGGATTGCTTTTGCTGTAAAGCATATTTTCAAAATCTGACATGATAGGTGGATTAACAACAAGCTAAGTTGTGTTTTGGTATATCTGACTAGTGATTTCATGATTAAAAATATTTGTAGTATTTTGGGGGGAATTTGACGCTCTGCAATTCAGCGGTTGTTTACGAAAATGATCCCGCTAAAGGGATCCGTGCGGCAAGAAGTTGACTTCTTGTCAATATGGGGGCGCTGTTTCCCCATTGGAAAAAATCGTGTCCAAATTAAACTGCCTCACACTCAATTCTAGATCGTACAATACACATATTATTATTACTATTGCATAGAAAACACTCTCACGTTTCTAAAACCGTTTGAATTATATCTGTGAGTAAAACAGAACTCATTTTGCAGCAAACTTCCTGACAGGAAATGAAAAATCTGAAATCGAGGCTCTGTTCCAGGGCCTTCCTATTCATTTGCTTGAAATCTATGGATATACATGCACTTCATACGCCTTCCACTAGATGTCAACAGGCAGTGAGAGGTGGAATGGGGTGTCTAGCTTGATCTGAGGTCGAACAAGAGCTTTTGGAATGACGTGTCTGGAAATTTCATTGTCTTCGAAGGCGCGAGAAGGAACCCCAGATTGCCTTCTGAAAAGCTTTCGGTATACACGGTAGATATCTCCGGCTCTGATTTTATTTGATAGATGTGATAAAAACATCATAAAGTAGTTTTTTTCAACTGAGTTGTATCAGTTTATTGAACGTTTATTGCGAGTTTTGGATTTTTCTTTTCTTTGCGTCAGGTGAAGTTGGGCACGTTTGCGCCACATGGCTAGCTATGGTTGCTAATTCGACAGGAGAAGAGGACATTCTAAAACCAAACAACGATTATTCTGGACCAAGGACTCCTTGTACAAGATTCTGATGGAAGCTCAGCAAAAGTAGGAACCATTTATGATGTTATTTCGTATTTCTGTGGAAAATGTTTAGTCCTATTTTCCGCCCTTATTGCGGGTGCTGTCTCGCTATAACGTAAGCTGTATGTCTTACTAAAGTTATTTAAAAAAAAATCTAACACAGCGGTTGCAATAAGAACTAGTGTATCTTTCATTTGCTGTACAACATGTATTTTTTGTAAAGTTTATGATGAGTTATTTGATTAGATTAGGTGACTGTCCAAAATATCTCCAGAGAATTTTGTGCATTTTGGCTACGTATTCACATTGTAAAACCACGATTTGTACCGCTAAATATGCACATTTTCGAACAAAACATATATGTATTGTGTAACATGATGTTATAGGACTGTCATCTGATGAAGTTTGTCAAGGTTAGTGAATCATTTTATATCTTTTTCTGTTTTTTTGCGATCGCTACCTTTGCGGTGAATGATTGCAGTTGTGCGTTTGGCTATTGTGGTAAGCTAATATAATGCTATATTGTGTTTTCGCTGTAAAACACTTAAAAAATCGGAAATATTGGCTGGATTCACAAGATGTTTATCTTTCATTTGCTGTACACCATGTATTTTTCATAAATGTTTTATGATGAGTATTTAGGTATTTCACGTTGCTCTCTGTAATTATTCCGGCTGCTTTGGTGATATTTTTTTATGGTAGCTGCAATGTAAAACTATGATTTATACCTCAAATATGCACATTTTCGAACAAAACATAGATTTATTGTATAACATGTTATAAGACTGTCATCTGATGAAGTTGTTTCTTGGTTAGTGACTAATTATATCTCTATTTGGTCGGTTTTGTGATAGCTACCTATGCGGTAAAAAAATGATGAAAATATGCGCTTGAGTCTTTTGCTATTGTGGTTAGCTAATAGAAATACATATTGTGTTTTCGCTGTAAAACATTTTAAAAATCAGAAATGATTGCTGGATTCACAAGATGTGTATCTTTCATTTGGTGTCTTGGACTTGTGATTTCATGATATTTATATGCTAGTATTTACCATTGGCGCTATGCTAGGCTATGCTAGTCAGCTTTTTTACTGATGAGGATGCTCCCGGATCCGGGATGGTGAACAAACTTTGCATCTGCACTCATTGGTTTTTGTTTGACATACATTTTTAAGTAAAGAAATCTGAGTCTCAACATCACTCTGTAATCGTGGAATTGCCCTCAGACATCTCTCAAACAATGAGAGCAAATTGGTAGTCTACTCAAGATTCCAGAAAGGAGGAATTACTACAAATTCATATATTGAAATGTAATTTCTATCGAGCTAGGGGGTCTATTCATTTCAGCTTAAACGTCAATCCATGCAGAACTTGTGGAACAGCGCTTTGCTTCCACAATCCATTTCCCTCCATTTGTAATCGCTTTGTGCTTTGAGTGATTGGATGCTTTGGAGTCAATGCGCAGTCGGCATCGATCAGTGTGGCAAAATCTAATATTGCCTTTTTAACCTCTAACGAGCCTCTACCTCGGATCCGGGAGCACCCCCCCCCCCCCCCCCCCCCACACTGATTAACATCGCTAGCATAGCGTCACAATTAAATAGTAGCATCTAAATATCATTAAATCACAAGTCCAAGACACCTAATGAAAGATACAGATCTTGTGAATAAAGCCACCATTTCAGATTTTTGAAATGTTTTACAGGGAAGACACAATATGTAAATATATTAGCTAAACACGTTAGCAAAAATCAACATTTTTCTTTGTCCACCATTTTCTCTCAACACCAGTAGCTATCACCAATTCGGCTAAACTAAGATATTGATAGCCACTAACCAAGAAAAAACCTCATCAGATGACAGTCTGATAACATATTTATGGTATAGGATAGGTTTTGTTCGAAAAATGTGCATATTTCAGGTATAAATCATAGTTTACCATTGCAGCCAGCATCACAAATCTCACCAAAGCTCCTAGAATTACTACAGAGAGCAACTTGTATTACCAATTTACTCATCATAAAACATTTCTTAAAAATACACAGCACATAGCAATGGACAGACACAGATCTTGTGAATTCAGACAACATTTCAGATTTTCTAAGTGTTTTACGGCGAAAACACAATAAATCGTTATATTAGCATACCACATACGCAAACGTTACCCGAGCACTGATTCTAGCCAAAGAGAGCGATATCGTATCATCGCCAAAATATATGAATTTTTTCACTAACCTTCTCAGAATTCTTCAGATGACACTCCTGTAACATCATATTACAACATACATATACAGTTTGTTCGAAAATGTGCATATTTAGCCACCAAAATCATGGTTAGACAATGACAAAAGTAGCTCAGCTGGTCAGAAAATGTCGTGCACCATATTAGACAGTGATCTAGTCTTATACATAAATATTCATAAACTTGACTAAAAAATACAGGGTGGACAGCGATTGATAGACAATTTCATTCTTAATACAATCGCGGAATTACATTTTTTAAATTATCCTTACTTTTCAATACAGGTTGCGCCAAGTGAAGCTATAGCAAACAAGATGGCGGCATAAACGTTTAACATTTATCAACAGAAACACGATTTATCATCATAAATTGTTCTTACTATGAGCTGTTCTCCCATCAGAATCTTGGACAATGAATCCTTTCTTGGGTCTAATCTTCTTTTGGTCGAAAGATGTCCACTTGTCCGTCGAAATGCCCACTAACGTACGACCGGGACCCCGAAACGTGCCCGGAGCTTCAAAGTCTATTACAAAGCAATGCCTCAAAATCGCACTAAACGGATATAAATTGCTATAAAACGGTTTAAATTAACTACATTATGATGTTTCTAACACCTATAACAAGTAAAAAGATGACCGACGCTATATTACTGGCTAAACCAATGCTTGGAAAAAGGCCAGTCAGATATCCTTCTCGCGTTGAGCGCAGTGTCCAAAGGAAGGCTTACTTCCGGTATTTTGTCATTTATAGAGCCAATGATTGCGCAATCGACTCCATTCAAATTGTCACCACTTACTGACATCTAGAGGAAGGCGTGGGCAGTGTTTGTATCTCATAGGATTAACAGAGACTTTAAAAACTGATCTGGAACCAGAGGCCAAGATGTCTAAATCTCACACACTGGGAGGAAAAGTGCTGTAGAATGAGTTCTGTTTCACTCAGAGACATAATTCAAACGACTATAGAAACTAGAGAGTGTTTTCTATCCAATAATAACAATAATATGCATATTGTACGAGCAAGAATTGAGTACTAAGCAGTTTAATCTGTAGAGACAATTATGCTAATTTGAAACAGCACCCCCTATAGTTGCAAGAAGTTAAAATATCCTCTGCCGATGCCAAGTGAGATAATCTTTTAAACAAGTAGCGCCTTATTGCCAATTCATGCTGCAGCCTCTGTCAAAGGCCCGATGCCCAGCCGTACGCTGAAGAGTTGTTCATACTGCAGCCTCTGTCAAAGGACCGATGCCCAGTCGTACGCTGAAGAGTTGTTCATACTGCAGCCTCTGTCAAAGGACCGATGCCCAGTCGTACGCTGTAGAGTTGTTCATACTGCAGCCTCTGTCAAAGGACCGATGCCCAGTCGTACGCTGTAGAGTTGTTCATACTGCAGCCTCTGTCAAAGGACCGATGCCCAGTCGTACGCTGTAGAGTTGTTCATACTGCAGCCTCTGTCAAAGGACCGATGCCCAGTCGTACGCTGTAGAGTTGTTCATACTGCAGCCTCTGTCAAAGGACCGATGCCCAGTCGTACGCTGAAGAGTTGTTCATACTGCAGCCTCTGTCAAAGGACCGATGCCCAGTCGTACGCTGTAGAGTTGTTCATACTGCAGCCTCTGTCAAAGGACCGATGCCCAGCCGTACGCTGTAGAGTTGTTCATACTGCAGCCTCTGTCAAAGGACCGATGCCCAGCCGTACGCTGTAGAGTTGTTCATGTTCTCTGTCAAAACACTGATGTGCACACTAACAAGTCAGCTCCATGAAAAAAGATGCGTCTGAGGTATAAACTAAATTACAGCACAACTCACAATGAGAAATTGCATGACGGGGAGCATATCACACAGGATATGTACAGCTACCGCCGCAATGAATTATACATATAAAACAAGTGAGATGAGGGTTGTTTATGATTCGGGGTCCACATACATACCCCTTATGTTTAGAAATGTTTTTCTCCAGAGGGATTTTGTTTGGTTCTTTAGGGTCTAATAGCCATATGTATTGTGTAAGATATTGTATTCCCCAGGATGTCAGCAAATTAAGTGGTACAGAAGAAAATGTTACTTGTCATCCAGGACCATGTGAACAACATGTGTGGTGGTTAAAAAGAAGGACAGAGACAGAGAGAGAAATAAATAAAGAGATCTTCCCTGTTGTGCATATTAAACCTATGTTCATCTTTGATGCTATTCCCAGTTGAAAAATAGATGATTTATACCACGGATGAATATAGATGGCCATAGAGCAATATGTAGGCATGTTATTTTGGTGGAGGCATGAGGCCTCCACCAAATACTAGATCAGTCTGAAATCAGCACTTATTATAACAGCCATTTGCAGTGCTCTGGCGCCTAGCAACCGCTTCAGAATGCCAGATATTGACATCCTCCTCCTTATTGGTTCTTTCAGCCGCGTCTTCCCAGACTCTGTTGTTTCCCGGCTTAACTTCTCCCAGTGTGGCGCCTTTGGAGGCATGCTCCACTAAAACGCTCCCTCACAGACAATTAGATTGACAACCCTTAGGCAGCCGCAGCTCTCAACAATGGCTGTGTATCCCACATAGAGACTGCACAACACCGGCTATTTCCAGACGATGGGTTAGAAGGAGCTAAAAGTGAACATGGGGAAATTGGTATTCTTGTCCCAAGTTTGAAGGCTGCGGATGAGCATTGCATTCATTAAGATTCCAAAACACGAATCCTCGAGGACATTAATATTGCAACAGATAATGGAATATGTCATGGAGATTATGACCGTCACGGTTTGTTATCGCATACATGCGTTTACTTTCTTTTCCTCTTTACACTCATTTACATACAATTTCGCAACTTTTCAATCAATCACCTCGCAGATCGTCGGACAAAAGCCTAATCTCAGGATGTAAATCGAGACTCTTGGCCATAATTAAATGATAAGATGTTTATGCAAATACGCTAGATTTTTGTCACTTAAAGGACTGCAGCTGCTTGAGTGGGAGCCCTGACAGAACAGATCTTTGATTAAATAGAGGTTTGTAAGGATCATCCCACTTGCTCTTCCTCTGTAAGACTCTATTACACTGAGACTTACCAGTGACTGATTACCTGTGAATGGTGCTGATGCTCCCTGAATGTCATCAGATGGTTCAATAGGACCTAAGGCTGTCCATGAAACTAAGAGCCAGATTCAATCAGACCTGCCTTGGCAATATTAATGGCAAACACACACACACGCAGGCAGGAAGGCAGGCAGGCAGGCAGGCAGGCAGGCAGGCAGGCAGGCAGGCAGGCAGGCAGGCAGGCAGGCAGGCACGTACACGCCACAAGAGGCTGCTGAGGGAAGGACGGCTCATAATAATGGCCGGAACGGCGCAAATGGAATGGCATCAAATACATGGCAACCATGTGTTTGATGTATTTGCTACCATTCCACTGATTCCGGTCCAGCCATTACCATGAGCCCATCCTCCCCAATTAAGGTTCCACCAACCTCCTGTGGTGCGCGCACACACACTTATGTACACACACACATACAACTAATTGTCTTATTCTGAAATATATTACTACATCTCTAGGCTTTTTTGTGTGCAAAAAATCCACTCACTAAGTTCTCCGAACCACTCAATAGATCCCTCAGTGGACCCTTATGTAATTTCATTCAACCATTACAATCAGAATCTGAAGTATTTTTATAGAAATAGGTACATTTCTGAAAAACCCCAGTAGTAATGTATCTGTTGAAGAATGTTGTAATCCACGTACAATCTGGGTTTAATAATATATTTTTGGAAAATGGTTTATGCTGCTAGGCAGCCAACACAATTTCACTGAAGTAGCAAGAAAATATAATTGGACGTACAGTGCCAGTCAAAAGTTTGGACCTACTCATTCAAGGGTTTTTCTTTATTTTTTCACTATTTTCTACGTTGTAGAATAATAGTGAAGACATCAAAACTATGAAATAACACATATGGAACCATGTAGTAACCAAAAAAGTGTTAAACAAATCGAAGTAGCCACCCTTTGCCTTGATCTTCTTGTCTTCAAAGTAGCCACCCTTTGCCTTGATGACAGCTTTGCAGACTCATCCATAACAAGCATCAAACTCACAAAATTGGTAATGGTAATTGTTGCACTCAGAGTAATCATGAAGATAACACTCTTCATATAAAAGCAGTCTAGTCTAGGAAAACTGGTTAAAACTTCTTAGGGATCAGGCCCCTTTTTCTCCATTTCTGCCTGAATGACATGCCCAAAGTAAACTGCCTGTAGTTTAGGATATGCATATAACTGGTACCATTGGAAAGAAAACACTTTGAGGTTTGTAGAAATGTTAATAATAATGTAGGAGAATATAACACAATAGATATGGTAGTAGAAAATCCAAAGAAAAAACAACCAGAATTTTTTGGGGAGAGAGACCATCCTCTTAGAAATTCAATCGAAAGCTCATATTGTAATGCAATTCCTATGGCTTCCACAGGGTGTCAGCAGTCTATGTTCAAGGTTTCAGGCGTGCAACTTCAAAAACAAATAAGAAATAACAGTGTTTGTATGAGGACACAGTCTTGAAAACCCATGTCAGTGCGTACTGGCGGCAGAGAAGTCAGACACAGGAGAGCAAAAACTGTGTTTCCAACGGTGCAGTTTAATAATAAAAACCCACCGGAAACCAGAACAATAAATAAATGGGTACAAAACCCTACGCACACCAGACATAATGTGCACAAGCACTTATAATAAACAATACCGGACAAGGACATGGGGGGGAACAGAGGGTTAAATACACAACATGTAATTGATGGAATTGAAACCAGGTGTGTGGGAAGACAAGACAAAACAAATGGAAAATGAAAGTGGATCAGCAATGGCTATAAGACCGGTGATGTCGACCGCCGAACGTCGCCCGAACAAGGAGAGGGACCAACTTCGGAGGAAGTCGTGACAGCGCCCTTCAGTTCCACCGTGAGTTGACCCGCTAGCGGGACACCGATCGTTTTAAAGATGAAAATATTAGGCTTTGAATAAACGGTATATTTCCCATTCATATTTTAATAGAATGGGTAATCAGCTTCTTTCCTCCAGGTCGTGTTCTTTCATTTTGCGTTCCCTTCTATGTGAAATTCAGCTATTGCTGTCTCGTCCTCACTAATGTCGCAGCTTGGTCTACTGCCTTCGAACAACACCCTAGTAAATCTGACCTTGGGGTGTCTTTGTGAGTGTTTGGCGGCTGGGCATGTGCAGCATTTGATCATTGAAATGAATGTTGTCTCATGACGTCCACACCTCTTAAAATCTCAGTAAGCACAGGCATATCCATCCTCTGAATGGTATCTGGCAATTTAGCCATTCATAGATTTACAGATGGAAGCTCGTGTCTTGTTTCGCAAATAAACACAATGATATATTGGTGTATTAAACAATGATCACTACAACCAATAGGAATCAGCCAACCAAAGAGCACTACCTATAAGGAAATGGTAATCTGACTACTGCCATTATAACTAGACTCAGAGAGAGGGGGGAAATAAATAATGTTGCATGCTTTGGTGCAGACAGTTGTCAGTGAATGAAATGCTGCAGAATAAAAATAGTGACGCAGTCATTACTCAGGGTCTTTGAAAAGAAGGGACTCTCGAGAGACAATGTGCTTTTATGCCATTATGGCTGGGTCCAAATGTGTCCAATGCAACTAATGGATGAGAATGTTACAATTAATGTCACTCCAACCTGTTTGAAAAATCTCTGAATTTTTAACTACACTGAATAAAAATATAAATGCAACATGTAAAGTGTCGGTCCTATGTTTAAAGATAATCCATCCACCTGACAGGTGTGGCATATCAAGAAGCTGACTGAACAATATGATCATTACACAGGTGCACCTTGTACTGGTGAAAATAAAAGGCCACTCTAAAATGTGCAGTTTTGTCACACAACACAATGCCACAGACGTCTCAAGTTTTGAGAGAGCATGCAATTACAGTAGCATGCTGACTGCAGGAATGTCCACCAGAGCTGTTGCCAGATAATTGAATGTTAATTTTCTACCCTAAGCCGCCTCCAATGTCGGTATGGGCAGGCATAAGCTACGGACACATTTTACAGCTAATTCATTATTTCCATGACTCTCATCCCAATACAATAATGACATTTCTCCAATTAGGGCCCTTATTGGCAGCGTCTCACAAATTCACCATTACTAAAGACACAAAAGACAGTGAAAGCACCCACGAGCTGTAAATAACAACCGGGCTGCGACTTCTGCCTCTATAAATATTTTACTGTTTCTTAGAAAAACCTCTGTCACAGAGTGCTGAAATAATCATCCTTCTTTCAGTGTGTTGCCGGGTGTTTAATGATATGCACGCTTTCTCCCCGAACAAACGCTCGTTCCTCATGGTCACTCAAACCTCCTCATTGATAATTCATAGTGATATCTGCAATTTAGGGATCCGCTCATAACGCTGTCAGAGCAACATGTATTATGTATAGGTTGCCCGCCGATGCTTTGTTATGTAAGTGGCTGTAGTAGTTCAAAGTTTCACACTTGGAGAAAGTGTGACCTTTTTGAGGTGAAGGACTGGGTAAGCATGAAAGACAAATCAAGAATCACTGTCACAGATAGTGGGGGATGGTGGAGTTACCAGTAAATAAATAATCCCTTTTAGCCTTTACTATGTCAACCAGGGCTGAGGGCAAACTTGGGGCTTTGGCCCCGACTTCCTTGCCTAACTTCCCAACTTCCTTGCCTAAAAGACTAGACTCCTGACAAGCCCCCATTGACCACTTCCTCCTTAAGCCCTTCTAAGAGCCCTAATGGTTCATCAAGGCCTGCCGTCTTTCACACAGGGGCAGAGAATTAGGGACTGATTAGACCAGTTATATAGGTAGGGGGGAAAGCACATTTGGAAAGGTTGGAGAAGTAGAGGGACTGTGTCTTCAGCCTCTTGAGTAGCCTGTAATAACTTAGATTTTGGTAAATAGATACATTTTTCTCTTATGTTAGCAGGGAATCGATATTATGCCTGAATACATTTGCTTTAGCTGGTAAACACCTGGTATTGACCTGATTTGACTTAAAAGTTCTACATCTAAATGGTTATTACCGAGTGTTTTTAACTTTATCATTACCAGCTGCAGCAGAACTGCAAAATAAAGTGTTTCCAACATGAAGTACCTTGAGGTTGAAAATCCAACTGTTTAGATTTGTCTGTTTTCGAACCACCCTGCCAGCATGCCTTAAATGGTCTCTTCCCTATAAATAGCCTGTCTACAGCCAGTCTCTGGTGTACATAACCCATTAACTATTAACCTGAAGCTGATATGGGCGGCAGGTAGCCTAGTGGTTAGAGCATTGGGCCATTAACCGAAAGGTCGTTAGTTTGATTCCCTGAGCTGGCAAGGTAAAAATGTGTTGTTCTGCCCCTGAACAAGGCAGTTAACCCTCTGTTCCTAGGCCGTCATTGTAAATAAGAATTTGTTCTTAACTGACTTGCCTAGTTAAATAAAAATAACCAAACACTCTTTCGTTTCTGTGTGTGCAGCTGAGAATACAGTGGCCAATGCGTAGCCTTTCTGCAATTCACTGCTTTGAGTCTATGCCCCTTTGCCAATCCAATTAGCAACAGTAGCAACTCGCCTTCACTTCCATTTAACATGCTTGCTCAACTTTTTCTGAGGGATTAAAGAAGAGGCTTTCTATGAGACCAACAGTGAGCAGCTACAGTGCAGTAAATGCATGTCCCCATGTGACCTGAATGGGTTTGTTCAATTCACCCAGCACTGTTCTAGCCTGGTCCTAGATCTGTTTGTGCTGTATAGCCAGCTCCTTTGGTCATTGTCAAGACAGCAAAAACAGTTCTGTGACCAGACTAGCACTGTTCCACATGAGCACTTGTTTAGATATCCATCACCTATTTTGTATGATACAGTATGTTATGAATTACAACTCTTATTATATGTTACGAATTTGCAAAAGGTACAATATGTTACGAATTTGCATACCGTACAATATGTTACGAATTTGCTAAATGTATGATACGTTACAAATTCTACCCAGATGGCTAGGTGGCTAAAAAGTAGTAAATGGCTCAAATATTAAAGTTATCCATGATGAGATTCAAACCTGCAACCTTGCGTTATACGTCCACCCATCCATTCAAACCTGCAACCTCACGTTATACGCCCACTCATCTACCCCGACTTAACAGACAAAGAAAAGTAAGGTGGTTGGTCAGCCACCACCGTCTGTCTTATGTAACCATACCAAACATAACATATTATACTAATTTGGAGTCCCAGATTTACTTTACTATGTTACGTCTAGTCTATGAGAACAGGCTGGGGACCCATGTGGCTCAGTTGGTAGAGCATGGCACTTGCAATGCCAGGGTTGTGGGTTTGATCAGTACGTGGGGGAAAGTATGAAAATATATACACTCACCACTGTAGGTCTTCTAAATGTGAAATGCAAATGTTTTTTGACGTCAATCCCATGAAAGCATCAATGTACTGTACAGTAATTACATCTAGTTAGTTATTAATAGGGTGATATCAAAGGGGATGGACCAAGAATAGACTCATCATGCAAGTTCAGTTAAATAAACCAGGTTAGGCTGTTTAGCGTCTTCGTCTCATAGCCTAATTCTTTCAGAACCTCATTTAATTTTAATAACACGTTTCAACATGTCTCAGAATGGAATTTCAAACTACAGAAATTATCTCTCAATTGGTATTTCTATGGTCTATCCACCACTATTCACCGAAAAAGTAGAATGGTTGAATCCTCACGTGTGGTACACACATACCAAATTTCTATTGACCTGAAAGCATTATTTAGGTGAAACTTTGAGAATACCTAGACTTGGACCCAAATCTGTAAGGCAGGCATCCAGATAAACATTTTAGTCATCCAGAGATTGGACAGCTAGATCAACAATTATCACTTCATATCAACCCAAGGGTACTTTTTGCCATCTCATCAGTAACAAGAACATATTTGTTCTTTGCCCAGGTTTCCCTTCTCCTACCCATGCTGTCCTCTTTAGAGTTAAATAAAGGTTAAATAAAAAAATAAAAAATAGAGTTTGTTCTCACAGGGGCAGTGAAGTTTTGCAAAGGCTTTACTTTACATTTGATTAAATTATTTAAATTGTACACCTCACTTTTTCAAACATTGCAAGAACATCAGGTGAGATTAGTATCCCTACCACATCACCATTTGTTAGCCACTGAAAGGCTCCCCAGGTCTTTGTCTATCTGTGTCACTGTAGCCACGACAATCCCTGTTGTTGTCTACAGATATAGGATCTTAATTTGATTACTCTTTTGTTGCTGAGAATTTTCCTGCACTGGAGGAAATGTAAACTTGTAGTGTTTTCAAAACTTTAAAAGGCTTCTAAAGTTAGTAATTTCTATTTTAAATTGTCAGACTTGATTTGCCTTAACGAAAATGTCCATCAATTGTAATCCACATTAATAATCCATTCACAATAATAATCCATTCACATTTCCAGTTGCTGCAGGAATATTTTCATGCTGTAGCAAACTGGCCAAAATGAAGATCCTACATCTGTATCCGTCTGGTCAAGTTAATTCCAGTTGATAGTGTCTGACAGCTCTCACCGACTGGTCTTCAGTGAGACACGATCCGCTTTGTACGGCGGTTCGTCCCTGGCTCCCACACTGATCGCCGTGGTGTTTAGAGATAGAACGTCACATTGCGGGTCGGAGAGAAAAACGGGGCGCTGATTCCTCTTGACAGGCTCTCCCATGTGGACAGACCCACTATATCGCCTCAGATCACTCACTGCCACACCAGCTTATTTTCTTTCTCTGAGAGTCCATGGCAGGTATGGAGGCAGGGCTGGCAGGATATAGCCTTGAGTGGACTGGAGAGAGTCCCAATAGGTTTGTTTAAAGTTCAACCGGTCAATGGACGCAGCACTTGTCTGCTGTGCTCGTCAGAGAGGGGTGTGATATTCTCAGTCAAGGGATGAAAAGACGGACCCAGCATTTGACAACACTGCCAATCTTAAACGCTCAGAACATGAGAGGTCTAACTTGGCTCACAATAGATACTGTATGATCACAGTTGGATGTACCGATCCATTAAAGATGTGTCACGATCGACCATGGGAGAGAGAGAGGACCAAGGCGCAGCATGTAAAAAAGACATCTTCTCTTTATTTAGGAGAAAACGAACGAAGCAAAACAACAAATAGACGACCGTGAAGCTAAAACCGAACGAAATGCAAACATGCAACCTAGACACAGACACAGACCTAGACACAGACTAAGACGCCGACTAACTCAATGACCCAACCAACACATGATGCCTATGGCCGCCTAAAATATGGCTCCCAATCAGAGACAAATGAAAGACATCTGTCTCTGATTGAGAAACCACTCAGGCAACCATAGACATACCTAGAAACCCTCACTAAACCATAGACATACTCACTCAACACAAAACCACACACACAAAACCCAACAACCCCTTAACCATATAATCACCCAAACACCAACCTCCCCCATGTCACACCCTGACCTAACAAAAATAATAAAGGAAACAAAGATAACTAAGGCCAGGGTGTGACAAGATGACTAATGTCTTTCAGTATGTCACAGAGGTGATCCTGATTCCGAAAACATGTATCCGATTTAAACTTTTAGTTAATAGAAGTTAAAGACTTAGTAGGACCTTTATGAGAAAACATGTCTCAACTAATCATTGTCGGTGTGTTTTGGTGATTGTGTGCATTCTTTAAAGTCCTCTTCAACTCAGAGGGATTGAATAATTAGAGTTCTCCTAGAAAGAAGACACCATTCATGTCCTATCTGATATAGTGTATGTTTGAGAAATACACTAGCATTTAAGGCCTTCAAATGCCCTCATACAATTGCTCACAATCCCAGCACACACTTTTGATTTAACAGGCTTTGCTACAGTTCAATAAAACTGAGAGCAAAACTCTGACTTAATTAAAGGCTAACAAAAAATAGGAGGCACATTCATTCCAAGCTAGACAGCAAATGCAAAAATGCACTTGATCAGCCACATAAGACTTAGAGAAATCAAAAAATCTAAACAGGCAGGAAATTGGGTCAACATTATCGAGGGACCATACAAAGAAAGGGAGAGAAGATAGAATATGAAAGATCAAGAGAAGAAGACCTCAAATGGAGGAGGAGGAAGATGGAGACAAGAAGGAGAAGAAAAGAAGAGGAGGGGGACTCCATCTATATAAGTCTGATGGTGGTAAAGTGGTCTTTACAATATCATGTTAAAGATCTGGTCACATTATACAAATTCAGTAAATTCAAGCTGCTGTAGTTTTACATCTTTGATTTGCAACAACAAAATGCAGTCAAGAAACAAGTCGTACGGAGTAGAATCAGGGCTGTTGGCCTATTCTCTAGCCATGTGAGATGCCATGGGCCTTGATTTTGATAAAATACCTACATGTCCAGTTTTGGCACAAGGTCTTCCTGGTTAGTACTTTTGTGAAGCTCTCCCCATTTCTCCACCCTCCATGCTGAAATTGATGTTTCAATTTTCAATGTCAGGGCCTTGTTATGTTCCTGCACTCTCAGCTGGTTTGGGTGGTGGAAGGAGGGGAACAATGGTGGATCAGAAAGCAAGGAGCTCCACCTCATCCGCGGCACAGCGGAGCACCCTGCAGAGTTGATTAATTACCGTGTGTTTACTGGCATGTCAATCTGTTGACAATGACTCATGTTCTGCTGTTCCACTGCAAAATGCATGTTCCCATCAAAGTGTTCACAGTGTAATGCCAGAAAATCGAATATACACAACCATCAATAAGTAGGCTGCTGGAAACCTCTGTTAGGTAAAACATTTCCACAGATATTTTGATCATTATTGTGTCTGCTGTGATGATTTTCAAAGCAGCAGCAACAGTCAACCAGACATGCTTTTTTATAATTGTGTCTGTGAGCATGTCGGTGTGTACTCAACCTCTGTGTACTTACTGTATGTGTTTGCAAGAAACTCCAGCAAAGTGAACAAAATTGACAAACTGTGAATACTGGAATATCCCCACTTAACCTTGGTGCAGCATGACTGCACATGACATTTGCCTTCCTAGCAAAGCTATTTCATTACAAACTCTGCATGTCACCATTTTTTAAGAAGCGGGTGAGAGCATATAAATCTCAGCAGTGTAAAAATAAGGGGGGGAAACGCCTTGTACGGCTGGCACACAATTTTCAAGGACATTCCCGAACAATTAACTTGCGTTTTGGCCATCTCCTCCATTAGTCTTTAGCATTCAGGAACCAGAATTGATTTTGGACATCAGCCACTCTCATTTCATAGAAAGTACACTAAATAGCAAGGGAAACAGAACAAATTGAATTTAGTGTTCAGTTATTTGTAATGTAAAATTAGATATGTGGCCACGTGTGACTTAATAAGGGAGCCAGGGAGAAAATACAGAAGCTGCTCATTGCAGGTTAGGGAGATTTCATCCAAACCTACACTTCATGGTGTCACTTGAAAAAAATGACAAGGTAACATAAATTGGTGACTGTCATCACTTATGATAACTATTTATATTTGAATTTGGGCATACATTTTAAACATTGTGGTGCTGCAGCCGTAGTACTACCCTTTTAACTTGTAGTCATTCAGCGCCCAAAACTTGCATGTGGACTCATTGCTAGACGCGAGCTAGAATTATTAATGGCATCTTTGCCTTTAGGCCTGCAATCACTCTCAGACACCCAAGCCTCCTTTTCACTCACTTTTTCTCCCACCTGGTTCAAGAAGTCATACTCTCTAGGGGCCCAGTCACTGAGTGTCCCAAATCTGTCTCCGTCTTTTGTCTTTGGGTACTTACTAGAATATGTATCACACTTACTAAATATGCATCTCGCTCTCTTGCACGTACACACACACACACACACACACACACACACACACACACACACACACACACACACACACACACACACACACACACACACACACACACACACACACACACACACACACACACACACACACACACGCACATCAATCAATCTGTGTCTTTATGGGGAGAAGCTTTCTTGGAATAATGTGTGCCAACGGAGGCAAAGGCAAAGTAATAGAGGAAGAAAACCTCAATGCATCCCAAGCAGCTGTCAACGATCCTGCCAGGTGGCAGTGTATAAAAAAACGAATAAAATATGGAAGGATATGCCACTGTTTATTGTCATTGGTTGAGATGGCAATATATATTGTTGAGTCTTTGACAACACTGTCACAATATTGAAACTCTATAGTCCTGACAGAGCATGAGTGACAAGACAAGCGTAATGTTAGCAGCAATAGAATGAGTGTGTTTGATCCCTCAGGGGGCTATTAATAACCAATGGCCTTAGTTTGAAGCCAGGGGTTATAATCAAAGCGCTGCAATCCTCTTTAATACATAGTTGAATACTGTTAATACGCCATGTTATTGAACTGTGTAGCTTTTTATCTCATTTACCATTTTCAACATTATTGTAGCCCCACGGTCAGGTTTGTGCTTAAAGACAAGGAGATGAATTGATGGAGGTAGTAATCAAATCAAATCGTATTTGTCACATGCGCCGAATACAACAGGGGTAGGTAGACCTTACAGTGAAAAGCTAAGGAAGTGAATTGGTAGAGGAATGGAAAAAAATCATAATAATCAAAGGCCAAACATTAGAGTTGCTCTTGAGACTGATGTACAATTTTCTTGTTTGCATACGAGGTCGATTCTGAGAGTAGGCAATGGATTCTGAGAATAGGCAAGGCAGTGGAAATATTCCCTTGCATAAGAAATGAAATGCTTGATGGCAATAACACCATGGCCACATGAGAGAGGAATCTAATAAGACAAAGGTCAAAATATGAAATGCTTTTGCAAATGGAAGAAGACATTGACAGGAATGGTATTTACTCTATGAAACCCCTTTGAGCTTTGTACAGAAACACAGAATAGAATGACCAGACCACAAAATACATCTGAAAAAAAAATGAAAAAATACATATGATTTGCATGTTCCGCTAACTGCCGTGGTAGCATATTTTCAATGAGTGTGACAAATGTAATATCTGTTACAGATGAAAATAAACATACATTTGCTGACATCCAGCATCTACCTCAAACTGTACAGTATTATAATGACTAAATCCTCAAAATCATTAAAATTAATTCGATTTAACTTTTTTAAACACGTGACATTACATTAAATTAGGCCTAACTGAAACCAGAATTTGCTAATGCTAATTATACAGTGAAAAGCATTACAATGTGTTGGCTTACTCTTTCTGTCTCTTCCATGTTGTTGTTAAGTTTAATATGCCATATTAATTTTTCCCTAGCCTCATCACAAACCAGGCAGGGAAGCCTGGGGAAGTTCCAAGGCAGAAATCAGCTAAAGAGGGATCGGAACCTGGTGTAAATCAGTGACGCCTCGCAACACGTCTAACAAATCAAATGCCATGCTTGGGCAGAGCTCAAAAGCTATGTCAACAACATAATATTTAACAAAACAAGCACTGGTGACAAAACATTTAAGAACGTTGGTACGCTGGTTTTCACAGCATGTCTCTGTTATTTCGAGATGAGCTAAAGCTGCAGCAAGGTGAGAGAAATGGTCTACAGTGTTGGCCATATCAATATTTAAAATGCTAACATTTCTGCTGTGATATTTGGCTGTAAAGGCTAGCATAAGGGACAGGTAGCTAGCCACAATGAGGTTTGTTTTGAGAAAAGTCACTTAACCTGTTTGGGCTGCAGGGGCAATATTGAGTAGCCGGATAAAAGGTGCCCATTTCAAACGGCCTCGTACTCAATTCTTGCTCGTACAATATGCATATTATTATTACTATTGGATAGAAAACACTCTCTGATTTCTAAAACCGTTTGAATTATATCTGTGAGTAAAACAGAACTCATTTTGCAGCAAACTTCCTGACAGGAAGTGGAAAATCTGAAATCGATGCTCTGTTCTAGGGCCTGCCTATAAATGTCCTTGATATTTATTATAATACATGCACTTCATACGTCTTCCACTAGATGTCGACAGGCAGCGAGAGAAGAAATGGAGTGTAATAACTTGATCTGGGGTCGAATAAAAGCTCTCGGCATGACGTGTCACCAGTTTCCTGTTTTCTGGAGAGCGCATGAAGGGACCTGGTTTTGCCTTCTGATAAGCTGTCGTTATAGACGACTAATATCTCCGGCTTTGATTTTATTTGATACATGTGACAATATCATCGTAAAGTATGTTTTTTCAATATAGTTTTATTAGATTATTGAAATTTATTCGGGACGTTAGGCGTGTTGCGTTGTGTGCCTTTGTTCAGGAAGGAGAACTTCGCGCTACTTTGCTAGCTTTCCGTGCTAATTGACTGGAGAAGAGGACATTCTAAATCCAAACAACGATTGTTCCCGACAAAGGATGCCTTGTACAACATTCTGATGAAAGATCATCAAAAGTAGGACCCATTTTATGATGCTATTTCATATATCTGTCGAACATGTGAAATAGTCGTTTGCGCCCAGATTTTGGGTACTCTCTCGCTATACCTAAGCTGGATGTCGTAATGAAGTTATTTTTAGAATTCTAACATGGCGATTGCATTAAGAACTAGTGTATCTATCATTTCCTATACAACATGTATTTTTTAGTAACGTTTATGTATAGTTATTTGGTCAGAATAGTTGAGTGCCATAAAAATATCCGCACATTCTGGGAAAAAGATGCTACGTTAGCACAATGTATAACCACTGATTTCAGCTCTAAATATGCACATTTTCGAACAAAACATAAGTGTATGTATAACCTGATGTTATAGGACTGTCATCTGATGAAGCTTAACAAGGTTAGTCAAAAATTATATATCTTTTGCTGGTTTATTCGCTATCGCTAACTGTCACGATCGTCTTCATTAGAGAGAGTGGACCAAGGCGCAGCGTGTGAAAAATACATCTTCTTTATTTCGAAGAGAGAGAAAACACAAAACAAACACTATACATAAACTGAAAACAAAAACAACAAAAAGACCGTGAAGCTACAAACGTTAGTGCACAGACAAGCAACAAACGTTCAACATAGACAATTACCCACAAAAAAGCTAAAGCCTATGGCTGCCTTAAATATGGCTCCCAATCAGAGACAACAATAACCAGCTGTCTCTGATTGAGAACCAATTCAGGCAACCTGTCACGTTCCTGACCTGTTTTCTGTTGTTTTGTATGTGTGTAGTTGGTCAGGACGTGAGCTGGGTGGGTTTCTATGTCAGCCTAGTGTGGGTTCTCAATCAGAGGCAGATGGTAGTCGTTGTCTCTGATTGAGACTCATATATAGGAGGCTTGTTTTGTGTTGGGATTTTGTGGGTGTTTGTTACCTGTCACTGTTATTGTCTGCACCAGATAGGTCTGTCTCGGTTTCTGCACATTTTGTTATTTTGTATGTTTGTAGTGTTTCACTTGTTATTTTATTAAACATGTTGAACACTAGCCGCGCTGCACTTTGGTCCAATCCTTGCTACTCCTTTTCGGATGAAGAGATGGAAGAAGCCCGTTACAGAAACACCCACCAAACCCGGACCAAGCAGCGTGGCAACGGGCAGCAGCAACAGCAGCAGCGGTACCAGGAGGAATGGTCATGGGAGGAAATCATAAACGGAAAAGGACCCTGGGCAAAGGTGGGAGAGAATCGCCGCTCTCGGGAGGAGAAGGAGGCAGCCACAGCCCAGGAGCAGTGGAATGAGGAGGCAGCACGTAAGAGAGGCTGGAAGCCCGAGAGGCTCACCCAAAAATGTATTGGGGGGGGGGGGGGGGGGGGGTGTGGCGAAGCCGGGTTGGATACCTGAGCCAACTCGCCGGGCTTACCGTGGAGTGAGAGGGCGTCGTACTGGTCAGACACCGTGTTATGCGATAAAGCGCACGGTGTCCCCAGTATGCGTGCTTAGCCCAGTGCGGGCTATTCCACCTTGCCGCACTGGGAGGGCTAGGTTGGGCATCGAGCCGGATGTCATGAAGCCGGCCCAACGTATCTGGCCTCCAGTACGTCTCCTCGGGCCGGCGTACATGGCACCAGCCTTACAGGTGGTGTCCCCGGTTCGCCTGCATAGCCCAGTGCGGGCTATTCCACCTCGCCACACTGGCAGGGCTACGGGGACCATTCAACCTGGTAAGGTTGGAGAGGCTCGGTGCTCAAGAGCGCGTGTCCTCCTTCACGGTCCGGTATATCCGGCGCCACCTTCCCGCCCCAGCCCAGTACCACCAGTGCCTACACCACGCACCAGGCTTCCAGTGCATCTCCAGAGCCCTGTTCCTCCTCCCCGCACTCGCCCTGAGGTGCGTGCCCTCAGCCCGGTACCTCCAGTTCCGGCACCACGCATCAGGCCTATAGTGCGTCTCAGCCGGCCAGAGTCTGCCGTCTGCCCAGCGCCGTCTGAGCCATCCGTCTGCCCTGCGCCGTCTGAGCCATCCGTCTGCCCAGCGCCGTCTGAGCCATCCGTCTGCCCAGCGCCGTCTGAGCCATCCGTCTGCCCAGCGCCGTCTGAGCCATCCGTCTGCCCAGCGCCGTCTGAGCCATCCGTCTGCCCAGCGCCATCTGAGCCATCCGTCTGCCCAGCGCCATCTGAGTCATCTGTCTGCCACGAGCCATTAGAGCCGCCCGTCTGTCCCGAGCCATTAGAGACGTCCGTCAGTCAGGAGCCGCTAGAGCCGTCCATCAGTCAGGAGCCGCCAGAGCCGCCAGCCAGTCAGGAGCCGCCAGAGCCGCCAGCCAGTCAGGAGCTGCCAGAGCCGCCAGCCAGTCAGGAGCTGCCAGAGCCGCCAGCCAGTCAGGAGCTGCCAGAGCCGCCAGCCAGTCAGGAGCTGCCAGAGCCGCCAGCCAGTCAGGAGCTGCAAGAGCCGCCAGCCAGTCAGGAGCTGCCAGAGCCGCCAGCCAGTCAGGAGCTGCCAGAGACGCCCTACAGTCATGAGCTGCCCTCCAGTCATGAGCTTCCCTTCAGTCATGAGCTGCCCTTCAGTCATGAGCTGCCCTTCAGTCATGAGCTGCCCTCCAGTCATGAGCTGCCCTCCAGTCATGAGCTGCCCTCCAGTCATGAGCTGCCCTCCAGTCATGAGCTGCCCTCCAGTCATGAGCTGCCCTCCAGTCATGAGCTGCCCTCCAGTCATGAGCTGCCACTCAGTCCGGAGCTGCCACTAGTCCGGAATTGTCCCTCTGTCCTGAGCTACCTCTCTGTCCTGGGCTACCTCTTTGTCCTGAACTACCTCTCTATCCTGAGTTGTCTCCTCTATTGTAGAGGGGAGTTGGTGAAGGTTCCTGGACCATGGTCGGGAGCGAGGGTCGCCACTCAAGGGACGCTAAGGAGGTGGACAAAGACAATGGTGGAGTGGTGCCCTCGTCCACCGCCGGAGCCGCCACCGCGGACAGATGCCCACCCAGAC
The DNA here is from genome assembly GCF_029448725.1 of Salvelinus fontinalis. NCBI lineage: Eukaryota > Metazoa > Chordata > Actinopteri > Salmoniformes > Salmonidae > Salvelinus > Salvelinus fontinalis. The sequence continues at coordinate 24,867,226 of NC_074671.1, read as the reverse complement.
CCTCCCCTTGAGTTTTAGGGGTGCGCCCGGAGTTCGCACCTTGAGGGGGGGGTTCTGTCACGTTCCTGACCTGTTTTCTGTTGTTTGTATGTGTTTAGTTGGTCAGGACGTGAGCTGGGTGGGAATTCTATGTTGTGTGTCTAGTTTGTCTGTTTCTATGTCAGCCTAGTGTGGGTTCTCAATCAGAGGCAGATGGTAGTCGTTGTCTCTGATTGAGACTCATATATAAGAGGCTTGTTTTGTGTTGGGATTTTGTGGGTGTTTGTTACCTGTCACTGTGATTGTCTGCACCAGATAGGTCTGTCTCGGTTTCTGCACATTTTGTTATTTTGTATGTTTGTAGTGTTTCACTTGTTATTTTATTAAACATGTTGAACACTAGCCGCGCTGCACTTTGGTCCAATCCTTGCTACTCCTCTTCGGATGAAGAGATGGAAGAAGCCCATTACACAACCATAGACTTTCCTAGATACCTACACTGAACACTATCACTACCATCTACTCTATTTAACCCCCTAAACCATACAACACCCTAGACAATACAAAAAACACACAAACTTCCCCATGTCACACCCTGACCTACCTAAAATAATAATGAAAACAAAGATAACTAAGGCCAGGGTGTGACACTAACGTGCCTATTGCTATCGCTAACGTGCCTTGATGAATGAATGCGGTAGTGTGGTAGGCTATTGTAGTAAGCTAATATAATGCTATATTGTGTTTTCGCTGTAAAACACTTAAAAAATTGGAAATATTGGCTGGAATCACAAGATGCCTGTCTTCCATTTGCTGTACACTATGTATTTTTCAGAAATGTTTTATGATGAGTATTTAGGTATTTGACGTTGGTGTCTGTAATTACTCTGGCTGCTTCGGTCCTATTTGTGACGGTAGCTGTGATGGTAGCTGCAATGTAAAACTGATTTATACCTCAAATATGCACACTTTTCGAACAAAACATAGATTTATTGTATAACATGTTTTAAGACTGTCATCTGATGAAGTTGGTTCTTGGTTAGTTAGGTTGGCTTTGTGCATGCTACCTGTGCTGTGAAAAATGTCTGTCCTTTTTTGTATTTGGTGGTGAGCTAACATAAATATGTGGTGTTTTCGCTGTAAAACATTTAAAAAAACGGACATGTTGGCTGGATTCACAAGATGTTTATCTTTCATATGCTGTATTGGACTTGTTAATGTGTGAAAGTTAAATATTTCTAAAAAATATATTTAGAATTTCGCGCCCTGCACTTGAAGTGGCTATTGTCATATTGTGCCCGGCTTCGGGCTTGCAGCCCAAAGAAGTTAACCAAAGCTATATAGGTGTAACTAACTAGCTAGCTACTAGCTAGTTCAATTACTCTCACGATTATAAAGTCAACAAAATTGGAATAAAAACAGCATATTATTGATCCCACCGTACCTTCTCCGCTATGCAATCTGGTTTCAGAGCTGGTCATGGGTGCACCTCAGCCACGCTCAAGGTCCTAAACGACATCATAACCGCCATCGATAAGAGACATTACTGTGTAGCTGTATTCATCGACCTGGCCAAGGCTTTCGACTCTGTCAATCACCACATTCTTATTGGCAGACTCGACAGCCTTGGTTTCTCAAATGATTGCCTGGTTTACCAACTACTTCTCTGATAGAGTTCAGTGTGTCAAATCGGAGGGCCTGTTGTCCGGACCTCTGGCAGTCTCTATGGGGGTGCCACAGGGTTCAATCCTCGGGCCGACTCTCTTCTCTGTATACATCAATGATGTTGCTCTTGCTGCTGGTGATTCTCTGATACACCTCTACGCAGACGACACCATTCTGTATACTTCTGGCCCCTCTTTGGACACTGTGTTAACCTTTTATGGCTGCAGGGAGGTGCCGGTACACTTATGACAACAGCCCGTCCAAGTGCAGGGCGCGAAATTCAAAAGATATTTTTTAGAAATATTTAACTTTCACACATTAACAAGTCCAATACAGCAAATGAAAGATAATCTTGTGAATCCTGCCAACATGTCCAATTTTTAAAATGTTTTACAGCGAAAACACCACGTATATTTATGTTAGCTCACCACCAGATACAAAAAAGCACGGACATTTTTCACAACACAGGTAGCATGCACAAAACCAACCAAACTAACCAAGAACCAACCAAACTAACCAAGAAACAACTTAATCAGATGACAGTCTTATAACATGTTACACAATAAATCTATGTTTTGTTCGAAAAATGTGCATATTTGAGGTATAAATCAGTTTTACATTGCAGCTACAATCGGAAATAGCACCGAAGCAGCTAGAACAATTACAGAGACCAAATTGAAATACCTAAATACTCATCATAAAATATTTATGAAAAATACATGATGTACAGCAAATGAAAGACAGACATCTTGTGAATCCAGACAATATTTCTGATTCTTTAAGTGTTTTACAGCGAAAACATAACATAGCATTATATTAGCTTACTACAATAGCCAACCACACAACAGCATTGATTCAAGCCAACAGTAGCGATAACGAATAAACCAGCAAAAGATATACATTTTTTCACTAATCTTCATAAATTCCATCGGATGATAGTCCTATAACATCATATTACACAATACAAATATGGTTTGTTCAAAAATGTGCATATTTAGAGCTGAAATTCGTGGTTATACAATGTGACCATGTAGCAATTATTTTCCAGAATCTCCGTATATGTTTCTGACACTCATCTATTCTGACCAAATAACTATTCATAAACTTTACTAAAAAATACATGTTGTATAGGAAATGATAGATACACTAGTTCTTAATGCAATCGCCGTGTTAGAATTCTAAACATAACTTCAGTACGACATGCAGCTTACGTTATAGCGAGAGAGCGCACAAAATCTGGGCGCAAACTAATAGTAAACATGTTCGACAGATATATGAAATAACATCATAAATGGGTCCTACTTTTGATGATCTTCCATCAGAATGTTGTATAAGGGGTCCTTAGGCCAGAACAATCGATGTTTGGTTTTAGAATGTCCTCTTCTCCAGTCAATTAGCAAGGAAAGCTAGCAAAGTGGCGCTAAGCTCTCCTTCGTGATCAAACGCAGACAACGCAACACGCCTAACCTCCCCCAAAAAATTAAATAATCTAATAAAACTGAAAAAACATACTTTACGATGATATTATCACATTTATCAAATAAAATCAAAGCCGGAGACATAAGACGTCTATAACGAATGCTTTTCAGAAGCCAAAACTGGTGACCTTTATGCGCTTCCTGAACAGAGGAATTCTGGGGTCATGTCATTCCAAGCTATCTCTTTTGACCATAGAAATACCTAGAAATACCTAGAAACCCCATTTCACCTCTCACAGCCTATTGACATCTAGTGGAAGGCGTATGAAGTGCATGTATACTAATAGATATAAAGCACATTTACAGGCAGGCCCTGGAACAGAGCCCTCGATTTAAGATTTTTCACTTTCTGACAGGAAGTTTGCTGCAAAATGAGTTCTGTTTTACTCACAGATATAATTCAAACGGTTTTAGAAACTTGAGTGTTTTCTATCCAATAGTAATAATAATATGCATATTGTACGAGCAAGAATTGAGTACGAGGCCGTTTGAAATGGGCACCTTTTATCCAGGCTACTCAATACTGCCCCTGCAGCCCAAAGAAGTTAACTAACCTCCAGACGAGCTTCAATGCCATACAACTCCCCTTCCGTGGCCTCCAACTGCTCTTAAACGCAAGTAAAACTAAATGCATGCTATTCAACTGATCACTGCCCACACCTGCTCGCCCGTCCAGCATCACTACTCTGGACGGCTCTGACTTAGAATATGTGGACAACTACAAATACCGAGGTGTCTGGTTAGACTGTAAACTCTCCCTCCAGACTCACATTAAGCATCTCCAATCCAAAATGAAATCTAGAAGCGGCTTCCTATATTGCAATAAAGCATCCTTCACTCATGCTGCCAAACATACCCTCGTAAAACTGACCATCCTACCGATCCTCGACTTCGGTGATGTCATCTATAAAATAGCCTCAAACACTCTACTCAACAAACTGGATGCAGTCTATCACAGTGCCATCCGTTTTGTCACCAAAGCCCCATACTACCCACCATTGCGACCTGTACGCTCTCATTGGTTGGCCCCCGCTTCATACTCGTCGCCAAACCCACTGGCTACAAGTTATCTACAAGTCTCTGCTAGGTAGAGCCCCGCCTTATCTCAGCTCACTTGTCACCATAGCAGCACCCACTCGTAGCACGCGCTCCAGCAGGTATATCTCACAGGTCACCCCCAAAGCCAATTCCTCCTTTGGACAGCTTTCCTTCCAGTTCTCTGCTGCCAATGACTGGAACGAATTGCAAAAATCTCTGAAGCTGGAGACTCATATCTACCTCACTAGCTTTAAGCACCAGCTGTCAGAGCAGCTCACAGATCACTGCACCTGTACATAGCCCATCTATCTACCTACCTCATCCCCATACAGAATGTATTTATTTATCTTGCTCCTTTACACACCAGTATCTCTATTGCACATTCATCTTCTGCACATCATTCATTCCAGTGTTTAATTGCTATATTCTAATTACTACACCACCATGGCCTATTTATTGCCTTAACTCCCTTATCTTACCCCATTTGCACTCACTGTATATAGACATTTTGTTTTCTTTTGTTCTACTGTATTATTGACTATGTTTTGTTTATTCCATGTGTAACTCTGTGTTGTTGTATGTGTCGAATTGCTATGCTTTATCTTGGCCAGGTCGCAGTTGCCAATGAGAACTTGTTCTCAACTAGCCTACCTGGTTAAATAAAGGTGATTTTTTAAATTATTTTTTTATCTAAAAGTACACCTATGTTAGCCCAGTCATTACCTTATCCAGGGTCAGTGATATATAGAGCAACCATGTACTGCCTATATATGGGAACTGCAATCATTTTGCTAGCAACACTGCTAAAATCAATAATATAAAATGAACCTCGTAAAATGTTACCTGTAATGCTCGTCTCCTTTACCCTAATTGGCATGTCCTTATTTCCATACTGTACCTAAGAGTTGGATGTGAACCACACTACCGGTCAAGGATTTGTCTTTATTTTTACTATTTTCTACAATGTAGCATAATGGTGAAGACACCAAAACTATGAAATGACACATATGGAATCATGTAATAATCTAAAATGTGTTAAACAAATCTAAATATATATATAAATAGCCACCCTTTACCTTGATGACATCTTTGCACACTCTTGGCATTCTCAACCAGCTGGAATTTGTTTAAATTAACAGGTGTGGCTTCCTAAAAGTAAATTTGTGGAATTTATTTCCTTCTTAAAGCGTTCGAGCCAATTAGTTGTGTTGTGACAAGGTAGGGGTGGTATACAGAAGAAAGTGCTATTTGGTAAAAGATCAAATCCATATTATGGCAAGAACAGCTCAAATAAGCAAAGAGAAACAACAGTCCATCATTACTTTAAGACATGAAGGGTCAGTCAATACAGAACATTTCAAGAACTTTGAAAGTTTCTTCAAGTGCAGTCGCAAAAACCATCAAGCGCTATGATGAAACGGTCTCTCATGAGGACCGCCACAGGAAAGGAAGAACCAGAATTACCTTTGCTGCACAGGATAAGTTCATTAGATTCACCATTCTCAGCCCAAATAAATGCTTCACAGAGTTCAAGTAACAGACACATCTCAACATCAACTGTTCAGAGGAGACTGTGTGAATCAGACCGTTATGGTCGAATTGCTGAAAGAAACCACTACTAAAGGACACCAATAATAAGAAGAGACTTGCTTGGGCCAAGAAACACAAGCAATGGACATTAGACCGGTGGAAATTTGGCCTTTGGTCGGGAGTCCAAATTTGAGATTTTTGGTTCAAACCACTGTGTCTTTTTGAGATGCGGTGTAGGCGAACGGATGATCTCCACATGTGTGGTTCCCACCGTAAAGCATTGAGGAGGAGGTGTTATAGTGTGGGGGTGCTTTGTTGGTGACAATGTCTGTGATTTATTTAGAATTCTAGGCACACTTAGACAGCATGGCTACCAAATTATTCTGCAGCGATACACCATCCCATCTGGTTTGGGTTTAGTGGGACTATCATTTGTTTTTCAACAGGACAATGACCCAACACACCTCCAGGCGGTGTAAGGGCTATTTGACCAAGAGGGAGAGTGATGGAGGGCTGCATCAGATGACCTGGCCTCCACAATCACCGAACCTCAACTCAATTGAGATGGTTTGGGATGAGTCAGACCGCAGAGTGAAGGAAAAGCAGCCAACAAGTCCTCAGCATATGTGGGAACTCCTTCAAGACTGCTGGAAACGCATTTCTCATGAAGCTGGTTGAGAGAATGCCAAGAGTGTGCAAAGCTTTCATCAAGGAAACCGGTGGCTATTTGTAGAATATAAAATATATTTTGATTTGTTTAACACTTTTTAGTTACTACATGATTCCATATGTGTTATTTCATAGTTTTGATGTCTTCACTCTTTTTCTACAATGTAGAAAATAGTAAAAATAAAGAAAAACTCTTGAATGAGTAGGTGTTCTAAAACTTTTGACCGGTAGTGTAAATGTTATATGTCAGCAATTAAAAGGCCTGTGCAAAATCTGGTATATGGTTTGCCTCATATAAATTGTCTACTGGTATCATTTTAAATTGATAAGATATAGCTAACATGTAAGCAATGTGTGAGTTTAGCTGTTTAGCTGCTTCAGACGACAGATGCCCATAAGGCCAGTAATTTCTTAAATACATTTTTTCTTTATTTGCCATCCTACTGTAGGCCTATGGTTGCATTGGCAATGTATGCCATATGATAAGCTGCCAAATGAATTCACATAGCTGATACGGTGAGAGAGTGACAATCAAATAAAACAGATTGGAGATCTTACAACCTGACAAAGAGGAAATGTTCATTTGAGAACACAACACAGAACAGACACATTAGAGACTGAACCCCTTCCCATCTTTATTGCAAGATTGTGATATGTGATTCATCAACATTGACACTAGTTAATTCAGAATAATCTAGTTTAACCGTTAAAACAAGTTTAAACACTTAATTTCAAAGATACAACAATTCATCACTTAAAAATGTACAAATAAGCTAACTCGTATGTAAAGATTAGACATCTTAGTTTAAACAACAATGGATAATTGAATAGTAACAAGTAGGCAAATATTACTAAAGCATCATTTCAGGTGAACAAAAAATACTCCATACCAGCGGTATCCAACCTTGCTCCACTAATCAATGATCTAATGGGTAAGCAGACTTCCACTGAAGCACAGCAGTAGCACACTTGATTATCGACTCTTAGATTTGATAAGTTGAATCGGGTGTGTTCTTGCTGGGCTGAAACAGAACCCTGCACACTGAGCAGACCTCAAGCAGGGTTGGTCTGCTCCAATTGCAATAGGTTTATACATTGTGTGTGATGGTTTATACATTGTGTGTGATGGTTTATACATTGTGTGTAGCCTACACTCTCCTTTTACTGACAGCTAAAGCTGCAATTTCACTTTTTATGTCTCTATTTTGGTTTGGTCAGGGTGTGAGTTGGGGTGGGCATTCTATGTTTTGTGTTCTATGTTTTCTATTTCTGTGTGTTTGGCCGGGTGTGGTTCTCAATCAGAGGCAGCTGTCTATCGCTGTCTCTGATTGAGAACCATACTTAGGTAGCCTTTTCCCACCTCTGTTTTGTGGGTTGTTGTTTTCTGTTTTGTGTTTGCACCAGACAGAACTGTTTCGTTTTGTTCCACTTTGTTATTTTGTTTCAGTGTTCAGTTTGAATAAATAATCATTAACACGTACCACGCTGCACTTTGGTCCTCTTCTTCAGACGAGCGTTACACATGTCTGTTATGTACAAATGCATTTGGAGATTAAATTTACAATGATTACATCAATATAGCTAGCTAATAGGAAGTTAGCTAGCTGATGACATTTAATTAACTAAACAGTGTGTACAGTTAGCTAGCTAGCTATCAGCACAGTTGAGTTAGCCTACAAAGTGGCCTACTGTAGCCAGCTAGCTAGCTAACTAATAAATAAAATAATAATAATTTTAAAATGTATTTACTTACTTGAATGGGTTCTCCGGCTGCCTCCGTTTTTTTGCTTCCTTACAAAAACAAAACAATGGGCAATCTTCAAGATATTTTCGGTGGGAGCAAAGCGCAGCCATTAGCCATGTGGACAGGACGAATGGAGACAAGGAAAAAGGTACCATTCAAACCGTTTTTGCAATCCAAAATTCTCCAGACCTCCAGGGCAGGCGTGACAACGACATGATTTTGGAGGTTTGGCAACAAGAGACCAATTCTTCCCACACTCATAATACAGCTGGTTAAGGAATATGATATTAATAAGCTTTACCCGAGACATTCCTGGAATAAGGTAAGCTTTAACCGCCACAATGCGCCAGGACATTTGATTCCTCTGTAAATCAGAAAGCCTTGCATAGGATTAAATATGGAGAGTTAAATGGGCTGTGTGTTCTCTTTGTTTATTTAGTTTTACTCACTCTGTCCGTAATATTTAAATATTTAAATCTGTAAAGTCAAGTTGCCATTTTGAGGGACCCCAACAAGTATTGCCAGACATGATATCTAGCTAACATCCATCCTTCTATAACATTAGATAGCGCTAAGGCTTAATGTGCGCCTCCTGTCAAGAAAAATAGTTTGATGGAATAAAAATAGCTAGTGGTCCTTTGAGTGGCTCCAACAACCCTGAATACCTCATCTTATGGTTCAGAATATGTCAATATACATATTTTTTTAATATATATTTTTTTATTCCACCTTTATTTAACCAGGTAGGCCAGTTGAGAACAAGTTACAACTGCGACCTGGCTAAGATAGAGCAAAGCAGTGAGACAAACAACACAGATTTACACAAGGGATAAACAAACATACAGTCAATAACACAATACTCAGACAGCACTGCTCACAACAGACGAAAATTTAAATGTTTTATTACTGTACATACTGTAGATATAGAGCAGGGTTTGGCAACTTGAATCGCTGCAGGCCGATTCTTGTCGGAGTGGATGATCGGGGGGGCTGTAACATAATTATAATTTGTACACAGCAATTTACCACAGTTCAGCCTAAAAAGAGATTATATTTGAAAACTATAATTTCATACCTTGAATTACATTGAGACACGATCACATATGTCTCTAGGGAACAAATTTCCTAAATTAAACACACTTTTTGCAGAAATCCTGGTGATGGTACACTTTCTTTAAATACATTATTATTATTATATATTTGTATGTTTCACAAACATTTTGGGGACCCAAAAAAATCACTTGCGACCCCTGATATAGAGCGAGTATATTTGATTTGGAACTGCACACCTCAGTCTCTGTAGGGTTTTAGAGTTTTATAATCTCATATCCAGGATTTGATTTGGGTAGGATGTATGCCTTTTGAGGAGCATGGGGAACGAATGGCACTGATGTATAAATCCCCCCGAGATGGAGAAGAGGCAGATGCTGCAGACAAAGGAGTTTATGTCCAAAACCAAAGCCTGAATAGAAATGGACCCTCTCTAATCCCGGCTGAGATCAGTTATCCTCATTCTCTCTATTCTAGTGGCAGCGATGACAGGAACATTCAGAAGTCACCATCTTAAAGGAAAGCTGAGGTGTACAGTACAGCATATTAGACACAATGTGCCCTCCCTTTAATTGGAATCCTTGGTATCTGATAGTACAGTGTTTCCTGCCACCAAAACCCAGTCTTTTGCCAGAACCCAGCATGGGTCTGACCCCACCATTTGGAAAACACAGCTTTACATCTTCTATATGATGTAGAACAGTAATACATTACATTTGTTTGAACACTGTTCATTTATAACCTAAATCCCTATCCCTAATGTAGCTTTTGAAGTTTCACACCAAAGTTGTGTACGATAACAACATTAATGGGGATGTGCATCATTTACATTTTAGTCATTTGGCAGACATTCTTATCTAGAGAAACTAGGGCTAAGTGCCTTGCTCAAGGGCACATCGGCAGAGCAATGTCTGCTTAGGCATTCGAACCAGCAACCTTTCAGTTACTGGCCAAATGCTCTAACCACTAGGCTAGGCTACCCATATGCCGCCCATATGATGTGTTTTCCATCATCATGAGGATGTGGCGGGTGACACTTTGTTTCTTGAAAGTCCAATATCTTGAAAACTTGACTGCAGACAACATTTTGGGACTGTGTCAAAACAATGTATATATATAGTTTTTGAGTGGAATTTCCCTTTAATTGTTTTCACTTGTTGCGACACACTCCAGAATTAATGGGACTAATGAACAGACCTCCATAAGGAGTCAGAGGGAAGCCAGAGTGAGAGGCTTCTTGATGTGGAAGATAAAGACATACGCTGACAAAGGTGGATAGAGGCCAGGAGGAGGGTGAAAAGCAGCGTGTGAAGCAGTGGGGAAGGTGGTGGGTGGTTGGTGGTTGAGGTGGTGGGGGAAAGTCTGTGTGAAGCTTGTTTGTGACACAGAGAGGCCAGGGAAATTTGACTGGTGCTCGGCCCTGTTTATCTTTGGAGCCGAGCAGGAGGAACTCTGGGTGTCGGGAGCCTTTTGTCCAGGTGATCACAGCGGAGGGTGGAGAGGAGGGGGAGAGAGGACAGGAAACAACAGATCCACAGATGACACAATCTCTACTGCATGCCACACTGCCCTTTCCCACTTGGACAAAAGGAACACCTACGTGAGAATGCAATTCATTGCTTAGCATTCAAAATTATTGTGCCCTCGTAGCTCATCACTAAGCTAATATCCCTGGAACTGCACACCTCCCTCTGCAACTGGATCCTGGACTTCCTCACAGGCCGTCCCCATGTGGTGAGGATAGACAACCACACATTCGCCACACTGACCCTCAACACGCTGACCCCTCAGGGGTGGGTGCTTAGTCCCCTCCTGTACTCCTTGTTCACCCACGACTCTGTGGTCGCACACGAATCCAACACCATCATTAAGTTTGCCGATGACACATCGATGACAGGTCTGATCACCAACAACGACCGGAAGGCACTACAGAAAGTAGTGTGAATGGCAGAGTACATCACTGTAGCCGATTTCCCTGCCATCCAGAACCTCTATACCAACTGTGGAACAACCCGGACCCTGAACAGCTTCTACCATGTCGTGACTTTACTTTCATTAATCTGATGACTGTTATTTATTTAATCCACCAACTATGTTTAATTGTTACCTCATTCAATTAATCATGTAACAATTAACTCATTAGGAATTTGGGGCACCATGGAAGAGGTTGTTTAAAGAGTTACCATCTCCCGAATTAAACTCTATACGGAATAAATCTATTACATTGATAACAGTCATCATATTAATCATTACCTCGTATCATATCATCATTCTGAACAGTCGAAACCTTGGATCTGCAAAAAACCCAGCCTTACTCATGATTCAGTACTACACACACTGGTGTAATTATTTATTTACAAGCTAACTAAATAATAACACAGAATAAACATACACACTTAATACATGAGACAAAGGTCCCTATCGGACTTTCACAATATGGTGGCTTTTTACACAACGACATGGAGAGGGAGAGAGAGAGAGAGAAAAATACACTTATTGTCGATACATTTCAGAACTATTCTCACAGTAATCATATAGTTTGCACACGAACCGCCGCCTGTTTGGAGTAAGAAATCATGAATGTATTTACGTGTGAATGTCTTTGTCTGTCATTTATCTCTGTCAGAACCAGCCCTCCTTAGGAAGGTTGTTGGCCTTTCAGCGGCAAGCTTGTATGGCTCTGATTGTCCGAAAGGGGTCTCCCCTTTCCCGTCTTCTACTGTTGTTCAATCTAGATGATAGCTAGCCAGCTGTGGCGACGGTTCCCATTGGTGATGAGCGTAGTATGATAGTCTCACAGATTCGCTTTTCTAGATATTTGACTCAAGATAGCTAATTAGCTGTTCCAGGGATTTGTTTGAGAGGGGAGTTTTTTTTCCTTCTCGTGTTGGTATTCAGGATTCGTACCACTTTGGTCATGAGCTGCAGCTCACCGTCTTTCTGGTCTCATCTGGGAGGTGAGGTATTCATTTCACCTTGTGTTGAGGTTCAAAGTTCCAACCATTTCAAACATGTTAATGTTAATCTCCGTTACCAATCCTTTTATGCACTCTGGCCAAAGGGGACGGTTCCGTCAGTCTGACACACTCTCTGACCTCACTCAGTGCCTGGTTACTTACTATGTACAGTTTATATGAGATAGATTCTCTTATAGCTCATAAAATCACATTCCTATCTTTTTTAAAAATACTTTCATCATTTGTCATATTTTATATAGAACGTTAAGGATGGAGACGTCATACCTGTAGTGTAAATACTTTTCAAGTTACAGTATTTCCCTCATAACCTTTTTAATGGCATCACAAAATAAAACCCAAAATGACATCAGTTTTCTATAGATCATCTCTGACCATTCCCCATGTTCTATGTCAGAAATATTGTTGCAGTATTCACTTTAGAATCTGTTAGAGTTTGTGTGGTAAAAAGTCTGTTAACAAAGAACATTCCTTGGTGGATTTTAAGAGGGAGGGAGAGAATCTCCTTCTACCTTAAATTTACAACATGGCGTAAGGTGTAAAAAAACCCACACAAGTTCCTCCTGCGGGTGAGAGGGGGTCTGGTGGATGTTTAGTCATTGCAAACCTGATCTGCTCATTTGGATCACACCAAGACAGTCATGACAACCATCAAGCCATAAGACTTTTAAACAAGACTGCCCAATGGCTACATTGACATCCTGCATTGACACCTTTTTGCACTAACTCTCTTGCACTTCCACACACTCACACATACTTACACTAACACTCCAACACACACACACACACACTACATACGCCCACACACACACATACAGTTGAAGTCAGAAGTTTACATACACTAAGGTTGGAGTCATTAAACTTGTTTTTCAACCACTCCACAAATGTCTGGTTAACAAACTATTGTTTTGGCAAGGTGGTTATCTACTTTGTGCATGACACGAGTCATTTCTCCAACAATTGTTTACAGACAAATTATTTCACCTATAGTTCACTGTATCACAGTTCCAGTGGGTCAGAAGTTTACATACTGTTGACTGTGCCTTTAAGCAGCTTGGACAATTCCAGAAAATTATGTCATGGCTTTAGAAGCTTCTGATGGGCTAATTGACATCATTTGAGTCAATTGGAGGTATACCTGTGGACGTATTTCAAGGCCAACCTTCAAACTCAGTGCCTCTTTGCTTGACATCATGGGAAAATCAAAAGACATCAGCCAAGACCTTTGAAAAAACATTGTAGACTTCCACAAGCCTGGTTCATCCTTGGGAGTCATTTCCAAATGCCTGAAGGTACCACGTTCATCTGTACAAACAATAGTACGCAAGTATTAGCACTGTGGGACCACACAGCCGTCATACCACTCAGGAAGGAGGCGTTCTGTCTCCTAGAAATGAACGTACTTTGGTGCGAAAAGTGCAAATCAATCCCAGAACAACAGCAAAGGACATTGTGAAGATGCTGGATGAAACACGTACAAAAGTATCTATATCCACAGTAAAACGAGTCCTATATCGACATAACCTGAAAGGCCGCTCAGCAAGGAAGAAGCCACTGCTCCAAAACCGCCATTAAAAAAGCCAGACTATGGTTTGCAACTGCACATGGGGACAAAGATCATACTTTTTGGAGAAATGTCCTCTGGTCTGATGAAACAAAAATAGAACTGTTTGGCCATAATGACCATCGTTATGTTTGGAGCAAAAATGGGGATGCTTGCAAGCCTAAGAACACCATCCCAACTGTGAAGCACGGGGGTGGCAGCATTATGTTGTGGGGGTGCTTGCTGCAGGAGGGACTGGTGCACTTCACAAAATAGATGGCATCATGAGGCAGGAAAATTATGTGGATATCTTGAAGCAACATCTCAAGACATCAGTCAGGAAGTTAAACCTTGGTCGTAAATGGGTCTTCCAAATGGAAAATGACTTGGATGAGTAGGTGTGTCCAAACTTTTGACTGGTCCTGTATATGTATAATACATACAGTGCCTTCTGAAAGTAGTCAAACCCTTTTAATTATTCCACATGTTATTGTGTTACAGCCTGAATAAAAAAAATATTAAATAGATTTTTCTTCTCGCCCATCTACACACAATACCCCATAACGACAAAGTAAACAGTTTTTACATTTTTGGGGGGCAAGTATTCAGACCCTTTGCTATGAGACTCGACATTGAGCTCTGGTGCATCCTGTTTCCATTGATCATCCTTGAGATGTTTCTACAACTTGATAGGACTCCACCTGTGGTAAATTTCATTGATTGGATATGATTTGGAAAGGCACACACCTGTCTAGATAAGGTCTCACAGTTGACAATGCATGTCAGAGCAAAAACTAAGCCAAGATGTTGAAGGAATTGTTCGTAGACCTCCGAGACAGGTTTGTGTCGAAGCAAAGATCTGGGGAGGGTACCAAAAAATTTCTGCAGCATTGAAGGTTCCCAAGAACACAGTGGCCTCCAAGACTCTTCCTAGAGCTGGCTGTCCGGCCAAACTGAGCAATCGGGGAAGAAGGGCCTTGGTCAGGGAGGTGACCAAGAACCCGATGGTCACTCTGACAGAGCTCTAGAGTTCCTCTGTGGAGATGGGAGAACCTTCCAGAAGGACAACCATCTCTGCAGCACTCCACCAATCAGGCCTTTATGGTAGAGTGGCCGGACATAAGCCACTCCTCAGTAAAAGGCATGACAGCCTTATGCAGTTTGCCAAAAGGCACCTAAAGAACTCTCAGACCATGAGAAGCAAGATTCTCTGTTCTGATGAAACCAAGATTGAACTCTGGCCTGAATGTCAGGCCAGTCACGCCTAGAGGAAACAAGGCACCGCTCATCACCTGGCCAAAACCATCCCTACGGTGAAACATGGTAGTGGCAGCATCATGATGTGGGGTTGTTTTTCAGTGTCAGGGACTGAGAGACTAGTCCGGATCGAGGGAAAGATGGACTGAGGAAAGTACAGAGAGATCCTTGATGAAAACCTGCTCAAGTGCACTCAGGACCTCAGACTGGGGCGAAGGTTCACTTTTCAACAGGACAATGACCCTAAGCACACAGCAAAGACAATGTAGGAGTGTCTTTGGGACAAGTCTCTGAATGTGCTTCAGTGGCCCAGCCAGAGCATGGACTTGAACATCTCTGGAGAGACCTGAAAATAGCTTTGCAGCAATGCTCTCCATCCAACCTGACAGAGCTTGAGAGGATCTGCAGAGAAGAATGGGAGAAACTCCCCAAATACAGGTGTGCCAAGTTTGTAGCATCATACCCAAGAAGACTTGAGGCTGTGATCTCTGCTAAAGGTGCTTCAACAAAGTACTGAGTAAAGGGTTCGAATACTTATGTAAATGTGATACTTCCGTTTTTAAAAAATATACATTTCCAAAAATTAAAAATAAACTGTTTTTGCTTTGTGATTTTGGGTATTGTGTATAGATTGATGAGAAAAACAACAACAATTTAATACATTTTAGAATAAATCTATAACGTAACAAAATGTGGAAAAAGTGAAGGGGTCTGAATGTTATTTTCTACTCCATATACTGTATGTAGCCATGTTATTTTCTACTCCCTATACTGTATGTAGCCATGTTATTTTCTACTCCCTATACTGTATGTAGCCATGTTATTTTCTACTCCCTATACTGTATGTAGCCATGTTATTTTCTACTCCCTATACTGTATGTAGCCATGTTATTTTCTACTCCATATACTGTATGTAGCCATGTTATTTTTTACCTGGTATTCTTATTCCTTATTCACTCTGTATTTATTCCTTGTGTCACTATTTCTAAGTAAGTAAGCATTTCACTGTTAGTCTACACCTGTTGTCTGCAATGTGTTTGACAAATAACATTTGATTGAAACAAAGCAGACTCATTTTTAGGCCGCTGAGGTGTGATCGGAGGAGTGCAGTAATAAAGTACAGTAGGGATATTTATTATTGGTCTAAAAAGACTGTAAAATCAACAGGAATTCTGCAAAAAAAAGGAAACCTGTTCCCAAATATTGCCATGAATTTAAAAAAAGACATGATGGTGTCTCAATGTAATCATGGTATGAAATTATTGTCTTTTTCAAATAAGATATATTTTTGTGGTCAATTTGTAGTGTACAAATTATAATTATGTTCCAACCCCCGACCATCCACTTTGACAAAAATCGTCCCTCACCTGAATCTGGTGGCTGCCTCCCCCTGCTTTACACAATGCCAGTGCCTACTCAAGTAGATACACATGGATTTGGATTATAATTTGCATCTGTTTTTCCCCCATCTGTATTGACTCGTCGTTCAGTCATGAAGGAACGGTATTGTAGTTCAATGAATCAGATAATCACTCCAGTTATCTATCAATGAGGCAAACGAATACAACTCATCCAATTTGTCGCTACTCAAACACAGGTTCAATCCCCTTAACTGTCATGTGGAGTTCACCATGTGCGTTTCAAATCAAATAGAATCCAATTTCTTTTCCAGAGCTTTGGTTTCTTGAAATAATACAACACTCAACTGGAAGGACTAATGACTGTACAACAGTGATGTGGCCCTATGCTGACCCTGTTCATCAACAGTGACTGGAGTCAGGAACGGCTGTGCTCGTCATTGATTTGAGTGGATTTGAATGGATGGATGGGTAGTAAGGCATGCATACCCTGGCGCCTTTCCTGAGGTTTTGATGCAGTTTTTGCAAATTTTGAGATTTTTTTGCCTAAAAACCACCAGAATCATTGATAAAAAGACAATATAACAATATTTTTTTATATAATTGTACTTTTTATTTAGCTTTTCACAACAGTTTTTTTTTTATATTAAAAAAATAATCACAGGTTAAGCACTGCCTACCCTACCTACTCTGACTGCACGTCACTGCTGTACAGGGAACGCAATTGACCATCTTTGAGTGTGTTGTCCATTTTATGTCTGACGAAGGGCAGAACATGTGGGTGCACCTGCATAGGGGACTTTAGGAAACCAACATTTCATTTCAGCCAAGGCCAAGATGGTCCTCAGGCCTTTCAGAGCAGTAACTGAAAGATACTAAAGATCATCCATTCCCTACAGATTCAGCGATACATTGATTTAACTTGGACATGGAAGTTGACTTGTTGATAAGTTTACTCAAGATAATTTCACTTAACATGGACATGGTATTCAGAGTTCGATTGTATTCTGCCATGTTAATAACTTACTTGAACTTCAACAAAAGATAGAAGGATATTTTATTTTCTAATGAAAATATACTTTACTTTTACAAAGATGTAATTGTATTTTTATTTGCATCAAACCTGGGTAATTTATGTTGTTAGGAAGATGGCTTATTACTGTATGTTTCATGGTGTATCTATAGATTCTGTACTTAATTCACTCTCTATGAGCATGCATTTGAGACCACACAGTAAAAACCCTAGGGAGAATAATAGTGACACATTTCCTTTCACTAATTAATGCTATATGTCAAAAAACTGAAATAGCTATCATCATACAGAATATGTAGCCTATGTAGACAGATTGAGACTCTTATTGCATTATGAATTTAAAAACAACACTTTGCTTCCATTTGAGCTTCACTTGATTAAAAAAAAGCAGCATTTACATGATATTCTCTATTAAGACACACCTCTTGTGAAACACTTCACATCGAAATCCGGAGTGGTCCTGATGCAATATTTATATCGGGACTTTGTTTGGCATTCATTTTGATCTTGAAAGACAAATAATAAATAAATATATGTTCCGGAACAGTGCATAATGCATGACAACAAGAGCAGATCAGAGATGGTGGAGGGGCTCAGGCAGTTGCAACTGAAGTGTAATAAAAATACTATATCTCAGCTAAGGCTGCTAAGGCTCCATGGCCTAGTGGGATTCACACAGTGTCTTTAATGCTGCAATGCTTGTACTGGTCTAGTCTTTTGATATAGAGATCAGGTTCTGGCCAATGGATATTACAAAATTGATTATTAAACAAGTCTGCTTTGTGGTCAAGGATGAAAGATTTGGCCTGCGCTTGTATTGACATGTATTACCAGTGACATATCAATTGATATACTTGAGAGTGAAACCCTGGTTTTCAATTACATAACTGTAACTCCATTCTGTCAGGTGGTGTCAGCCGTTTGAATTTGTGTTTGTGCCGTGTGTGTGCGTGCGCGTGTGTGTGTGTGTGTGTGTCTGTGTGCCTGTGCCTACGTGAGTATGTGTGTGTCAATACTAGTCAATTTCTGGTATACAAAAAAGTGCAGAGATTGTGACGTTTATGGTGATACTTCACCAAAGATGGTTTCAAATGAAGATTTCGTATGGAAGCCGTCTTCCATAAAATAAAATGGTTAAAGTTCCGGTCTGTTTAAAGGGTAGTTACTAAGCCCCCCTCCCCCCATCCCTCCTGACTAGCGACCAGGCAGAAGCGTGCTACGCTAGCACAGACCTCACACAAAATCATTTTTCTCCTAATCTCCTCAAATGTCAATTTGGGCTCAAAATGCTCAGAACACTTTGGGTTTGTCATGAAATCTCCCTACTGCGTGGGGGGAAAATCTGTAATAGTCGGTCAAATCCTATGGCTCTCCCATACGCAACAATGCAATAACAGCTGGATCTGGTCACCTTAATTCCCTCCTCCCTCTCGCCCTGACCCGAAATGCCCGCGTTGCCCACCCGCCCCCAACCAGAATAAACAAGCCTATGAGATGTTTCGCTTTCTATACGTGTCTGACTTTACCAGGCCCCCAGTGTCCGGTCGGGAGCATGAAGTCACAAGCTCTGCTGGTCGGCAACCTAACGGTGCCAAATCAAATCAAATACAATTTATTTATATAGCTCTTCTTACATCAGCTGATAAGCCCTGGTCTGCCCTAGAAAGCCTATGTAAATTATGATGAAGAAAAAAAAATGTGACTGCTGTTTTGGGCTCTAACGTGTTACTTAGTTTGATCCCTAAGGTGAATTATTTTCTGACTACTACATTTGTTGTCACACAGGACCACATGCCGGCACAGACCAATCACAGGCCGACAGGCTACGAGTAGGCTCGCGCCCTAATGCCATAGACATTAAGGTTGACTTTCTCAGGCAAGATGAAAAACGACTAGTCACGGCCAATTTCACCATGATCCTTTTTGGTGCCATTCAGTGGTGCCATTCACATTTTTTGGTGCCATTCAGCCCCATCCAGCAAAATGGTGCGCTTCCAATTCAAATAATTCCGGCTTCATGCCCCATCGGGGGTTTTCCAGAGGAATATGGAAAATACTGGTTTTAATGTCTACCTTGACACTTCCAAGTTTAGCCCTTTATCTCTGCAAAAGCACATTGAATTGTGTTAATGAATTGCATCATGCTGATATCAACATGTCATTCAGCCGTGAGTTACATTCAGAGGTACTTGGTCAAGAGAGCATTTAAAGTGTTTTTTGTGCTCCAAATGACATTTCTGGATCCGTCCAAATGTATTTGGGTCTACAAAAAAGATATGTAAGACTCATATTTTGACATTTATGATTCTATTAAGTGGAAAAATGCTTGATGGCTGTACCATTGCAGATGCTAAAGCCATTAATTGTTCAAGGTTCACCTTGTGGTAATAGAGCAACGTGGTCACATAATAGAACTGCAAATGTCACAGCAGTAAAATTGGGAAATTATTTGGGCCAATTAAAATAACTGAATTATTCCTGTCTGTAAATTAGATTGAAATATTGAACCCCGGAGGAGAAGAAGTTTGATTTAATTGTGTGTTAATAGCTTCACGAGCGTAGCCACATGGTAGCAATGATCAATTCTAGAGTCAGACCTGTGTTACTGGATTTGTTCATTGATGTCTGCCAAATCCCAGACAGAAGCAATATTGCTTGATCATTTGAATGGTAGATTGATTTGGTGAGTGAAGATTGTGTGAGCAGGCTAGTGTGAGGTAGAATCCAGGTACTCTATAGCTATATTGTAGAATATACCGATTAGAGTTAATTGACAGCGAAGGATGTACATTTTTTGTTTTGTTTGTTTTTGTATAACTTTTGCTTACCAATTCCGTGTATCCAGATGGTATTTACAGTCTTGTTCCATCGCTGCATTACCCGTACGGACTCGGGAGAGGTGAAGGTTGAGAGCCGTGCGTCCTCCGAAACATAACCCAGCCAAGCCGCACTGATTCCTGACAGAATGCCAGCTTAACCCAGAAGCCAGCCGCACCAATTTGTCGGAGGAAACACCGTACACCTGGCGACCGTGTCAGTGTGCATTGCGCACGGCCCGCCACAGAAGTTGCTAGTGCGTGATGGGACAAGAACATCCTTGACGGCCAAACCCTCCCCTAACCCGGACGATGCTGGGCCAATTGTGCACCGCCCCATAGGACTCCCGGTCGCGGTCTCGAACCAGGATCTGTAGTGGCACAGTTAGCACTGCATTAGACCACAAAGCCAATCGGAAGGCAGGATGTTTACTTATTAACCAACATTGTAACGTTGACGCAGTGAGTCAGAAAGCAGGTGCAGATGGTGAGTTTAATAATAATGAACATGGAGAGTTACAAAAACAAGAGAAGCGTTTGGACATGAAAACTGAACCAATACTGCCTGAAGAGTGATGCTAGATAAAGGGGGAGTAATCAGGGTAGAGATGGAGTCTAGGTGTGCCTCATGATGGGTAATGTGTGCGTAATGAGGGTTGCCGGGACCGGTGGTTAGTAGACCGGCGACGTCGAGTGCCGGAGAGGGGGAGCGGGAGTAGACAGTACATCCCAAATCCCCCCCCTCGCCGCCGCGTAGCTCCAGCCGCAGGACGACGTCGGGCCAGGAGGATGGCCCCGCGGGTGAGGAACGGGTCGGTCCGGATGGCGAAGGTGGAATTCTCAGATGATGTTGGGATCTAGAATGTCATCCATCAGAATCGAGCACCGCTCCTCTGGACCGTGCCCCTCCCAGTCCACCTGGTACTGGTGGTACTGCTGACCCCCCTGTTTCATAGGGGACGGCATCAGCCAGGGTACCAGGAATCACCGGCCTGAGGGAAAGATAAAAAGATGGTGAGATGGGGAGTTGTAGTCTGTAAATTACCTTGTTGACCTTTCGTAGGACCTTGAATGGCTCCACAAACCGGGGACTCAGCTTCTTACAGTGCAGGCGGAGCGGGAGGTTCCTGGTAGAGAGCTAGACGCGGTCACCAGAATGGAAAACGGGAGCCTTACTGTGGTGACGATCCTCCGAATCTTTGACGGCATACGGCGCGCTGGAGTCTCACGTGGGCATCGTTCCATACCTCTTCTGCATGCCTGAACCACTTGTCCACTGCAGGAGCTGCGGTCTGGCTCGGAGTCCACGGCGCAAGGGCCAGGTGATAACCCAGAACACACTGGAAGGGAGTCAGCCCGGTGGAGGAGTGTCGCAATGAATTCTGGGCGTATTCAGCCCAAGGAAGGAGGCAGGCTCACTTTGCCTGCCAGTCCTGGCAGTGACTCCTCAGAAACCTCCCCAGCTCCTGTTTCATCCCCTCCACCTGCCCGTTAGATCGAGGTTGGTACCCGGAAGTGAGGCTGACCGTGACCCCCAGCTTCTCCATGATAGCCTTCCATACATGTGATGTGAATTGAGGGTCATGATCGGAGACGATATCCTCCAGAAGACCATAGTGCTGGAAGACCTGCTGGAACAGTGCCTCAGCGACCTGGAGAGCAGTAGGGAGACCAGAGAAAGGGACGAAACTGCATGATTTTTAGAATCTGTCCACAACCACTAAAATGGCGGTGAAACCATCAAAGGAGGGGAGATAAGTGACGAAATCAAAGGACAGATGAGACCAGGGACGCTGAGGCATGGAAAGGGGAAAGAGTTTAACTTCTGGAGCATGCCAGGGAGATTTAAATTGAGTACATACTGAACATGAGTTGACATAGTGTGCTACATCCTGCGCCAAAGTGGACCACCAGTATTTCTCAGAAAGGGATTGAGTGGTGCGGGTGATACCTGGGTGTCCAGCCACGAGGGATGAGTGCCCCCAGGTCAGCAATTAATCTCTGATCACCGTGGGGATGTAGATGCGCTCCGGAGGGCAGATGGCAGGAGCGGTTCTATCTCCATAGCCTGGCGGATGTCCACATCTACGTCCCAAATCACGGCGCAAACGATACGGGAGGCCCGATTGATGGGCTTGCGGACACTCACAAGACCCTCCACCAACGTGGAACCACAGAGTGCAGGAAAGCAGGTCCTCCGACATCAAATCAAATTATATTTGTCACATGCAGCAGAATACAAAAGGTATAATAGACCTTACAGTAAAATGCTTACTTACATGCCCTTAACCAATAATGCTTTAAAAGAAGTTAAGAAAAAAATAAAATCAGTGTTAAATAAAAAAATTGAAAATAAAAGTAACAAATAATTAAACGGCAGCAGTAAAATAACAAGTAAGGCTATACACAGGAGGTACCAGTACAGAGTCAATGTGCGGGGGCACGGTTAGTTGTGCGGGGGCACGGTTAGTCAATGTGCGGGGGCACGGTTAGTTGAGGTAATTGAGGTAATATGTACATGGAGTTAGAGTTAAAGTGACTATGCATAGATTTTAAACAGAGCGCAGCAGCAGGGTAAAAGAGGGGTCTGGGTAGCCCTTTGATTAGCTGTTCAGGAGTCTTATAGCTCGGGGGTAGAAACTGTTAAGAAGCCTTTTGGACCTCGACTTGGTGCTCGGGTACAGCTTGCCGTGAAGTAGCAGAGAGACCAGTCTATGACTATGGGTGGCTGGAGTCTTTGACTATTTTTATGGCCTTCCTCTGACACCACCTGATAAAGGTCCTGGATGGCAGGAAGCTTGGCCCCAGTGATGTACTGGGCCGTACGCACGACCCTCTGTAGTGCCTTGTGGTCAGAGGCCGAGCAGTTGCCATACCAGGCAGTGATGCAACCAGTCAGGATGCTCTCGATTGTGCAGCTGAAGAACCTTTTGAGGATCTGATGACCTTGGTCGACACCAAGGAACATGAAGCTCAACCTGCTCCGCTACAGCCCCGTCGATTAGAATGGGGGCGTGCTCGGTCCTCCTTTTCCTGTAGTCCATAATCATCTCCTTTGTCTTGATCATGTTGAGGGAGAGGTTGTTGTCCTGGCACCACACGGCCATGTCTCTGACTTCCTCCCTATAGGCTGTCTCATCGTTGTCGGTGATCAGGCCTACCACTGTTGTGTCATCGGCAAACTTGATGATGGTGTTGGAGTCGTGCCTGGCCATGCAGTCATGAGTGAACAGGGAGTACAGGAGGAGACTGCGCACGCAACCCCTGAGGGGCCCCCATGTTGAGGATCAGCGTGGCGGATGTGCTGTTCCCTACCCTTACCACCTGGAGGCGGCCCGTCAGGAAGTCCAGGATGCAGTTGCAGAGGGAGGTGTTTAGTTCTAGGGTCCTTAGCCTATTGATGAGCTTTGAGGGCACTATGGTGTTGAACGCTGAGCTGTAGTCAATGAATAGCATTCTCACATAGGTGTTCCTTTTTTCCAGGTGGGAAAGGGCAGTGTTGAGAGCAATAGAGATTGCATCATCTGTGGATCTGTTGGGGCAGTATGCAAATTGGAGTGGGGCTAGGATTTGGTGCTGATGTGAGCCATGACCAGCCTTTCAAAGCACTTCATGGCTATAGACGTGAGTGCTATGGTTTGATAGTCATTTAGGCAGGTTACGTTAGTGTTCTTGGGCACAGGGACTATGATGGTCTGCTTGAAAAATGTTGGTATTACAGACTCAGTCAGGGACAGGTTGAAAATGTCAGTGAAGACACTTGGTCAGCGCATGCTCGGTGTACACGTCCTGGTAATCCGTCTGGCCCTGCGGCCTTGTGAATGTTGACCTGTTTAAAGGTCTTACTCACATCGGCTACGGAGAGAGTGATCACACAGTCGTCTGGAACAGCTGGTGCTCTCATGCATGTTTCAGTGTTACTTGCCTCGAAAGGAGCATAGAAGTAATTTAGCTCATCTGGTAGGTTTGTGTCACTGGGTGGTGGTGCTTCCCTTTGTAGTCTGTAATAGTTTGCGAGCCCTGCCACATCCGATGAGCGTCAGAATATGATTCAATCTTAGTCCTTCATTGACGCTTTGTCTGTTTGATGGTTCGTGATTTCTTATAAGCTTCCGGGTTAGAGTCCCGCTCCTTGAAAGCGGCTACTCTACCCTTTAGTTCAATGAGGATGTTGCCTGTAATCCATGGCTTCTGGTTGGGGTATGTACTGTACGTAAGGTCACTGCGGGGACGACGTCATCGATTCACTTAAAAAATATATATATTTTACCTTTACAAGTCAGTTAAGAATAAATGTTTATTTTCAATGACGGCCTAGAAACAGTGGGTTAACTGCCTGTTCAGTGGCAGAATGACAGATCTGTACCTTGTCAGCTTGGCGATTTGAAATTGAAACCTTTCTGTTACTAGTCCAACGCTCTAACCACTAGGCTACCCTGGCACCCCGCTTAATGATGAAGCCAGTGACTGATGTGGTGTACTCCTCAATGCCATCGGAAGAATCCCGCAACATATTCCAGTCTGTGCTAGCAAAACAGTCCTGTAGCTTAGCATTTGCTTCATCTGACCACTTTCTTATTGACTGAGTCACTGGTGTTTCCTGATTTAGTTTTTGCTTGTAAGCAGGAATCAGCGACATAGAATTATGGTCAGATTTGCCAAATGGAGGGCGAGGGAGAGCTTTGTATGCGTCTCTGTGTGTGGAGTAAAGGTGGTCTAGTTTTTTCCCTCTGGTTGCTCATTTAACATGCTGATAGAAATGAGGTAAAACTGATTTGCGTTTCCCTGCATTAAAGTCCCCGGCCACTAGAAGCGCCACCTCTGGATGAGCGTTTTCCTGTTTGCTTATGGCCTGGTCCCCAGACGGTAATCCTCCTTTTTGACCAGGAGATGGTTTCCTGTTTCCTATGCTTATCTACACATTTCCTTTCAGACCAGATCCAAGTTTTTGAAATCCACACTTTAGTCCCGCTTCTCCATATTATTGTGTTACCTTGCCAGGCATTTTGCTTTTAGACGTGCCGGAATTCATACGTAAAGCAAAACCTTAATCTGCAATGTTTGAAGCTGTGACAAATGGTTGGGCTTGACGAGTGTCTCACCAGGAGTAATTATCAGCCATAGCATAACAATCAGATAGGAGCCGGGGAGCGAATCTGGAGCCAGGAATTAGATATCTGTAAACATATGAGGAATATAAGTAGAGCTGTCACAGACATTATCTGTAATAACCTGTAATTCATACTATCAATCACAGCCTTCACGGTGTCATAATGATGACATCACCAAAGTCATAAACAGTTATACTCGCTGATTGCTGACTACCTGATCGCTGACTCTTAAGGTGCAAATAAAAAATGTATTCAGTGTCCATATTAGCACAGTCACTTCAGTTACTATGCATGTCACTTTGAAAGAGAAGATCTTACTGTACAACAGCATCATTGTGGTCTGTATGTCACGGATCCCCCCGGTACTGCTGCTCATTCCGTTCACCAGCTCCGGAGGTCTATGTCACCGGCCTTCTAGGAGTCACTGACCTGGATTCATTACCACCAACCCCGGACTGTCTTGTCTCATTAAGCACACCTGGTTCCTATTCCCCCTGATTACTATATATGTTCCCTCTGTTCCCCTTTGTCCTTGTCGGTTATTGTTCCATGTCAGGTGGTCTTGTGAGTACCTGTGCTCTATTGTATCGGCTTTCATGTTACTGTGTATGTAGTCCAGGTCTCGTCCCCTGTAATTATTAGAGGTTTATGCCTCGCTCTTTGTTTGGGTTGCATCCCGTTGTTATATATTATGTGTTTGTTTTGGGCTTTGTCCCTGTCATGATCAATGACGTACTCTATTTTGGGTAGAAAAAAATTTGGGTAATTATTATTATTTTTTTTTTAACTATTTCGTAGTTGTGCGCCTGTCTCCTATCCTTATACAACGTGACACTGTATGTATGGCGATACAGCATCATGGAGGTCTATTCAGTTTTGTAAGCTAGTTGATAGTGTGACAATATTACCCATTGTGGTCCCTCTAATCAGTTTCCCCATCACTACAGAGATAACACTGTTTGCAAAACACTGGACCTCAAAATACAAGTCACTCGGCCTCAAAATAGCAGCTCTGTCCTTACAGTAAGCTGGGTTAATGACGCAGGTGAAATTGCCATTCTTGTTCACATAAAGAGTCACAATGTCATGGCCTCTACATAGCCTCCCCCTCAGTCACAAAGCAAGCAATACTAAGTTAGCTTAATTTAAGCTAATTGTGTTGATTTAAGAGGAGACATTTGATTTAATTATGTCTTATCAGGCATTCTATCTTCCAAAAAGTCTATTTAATTCAGTTTTAATCACACGGCCAGCGCCTAGGGTTTTCATCACTGCATTTATCTGCGTGCAAATCTATTTTTCTCCTCTAGCCACAACATGGTGGGCTAATCCCTATTGTAAATCAGGTAATTACCATTAATTAGCCATTTATGCAATCATTTCCATTTTGACATTAATTACTGCATCACTCAAGCCACAAGTGAGTAAAACAACGCATAAAGGCATCCCTTTACTTTATGGCGCCCATTTACTCATCACATCATGTTTTAATGATACCAGGGGCTGCTCTTTCATATAATTTACAACTGGACCTCTTCAGGGATAATACAAAACAACCAATGATCCTCTTGCACTCTCTTGTGTTGTGAATGATGTGCATGCATTGTGTTTTACAGATTCTGTTACCATTGGGATGATGGTAGTGTAGTTAGGCCTACTCTCCTGTACTAACACTAGCATAGAAAAACGCACATTGAACAATGCAGAGAAAGAAAGATCATCAGGGTCTCTCTAATCATGTCTGAAATGTTGAACTACAGAGGGGAACACCATCTTAAGTTGTATTCTATTGACATACCCTAATGTATTTGCCAGAGGTAGCATTAGCCTTTCAGTTCTCTCTTAGCATTTGGAAATGTCCCCCCTCTACCCAGGTGATGGAGCCATGCCGTATACAGGATGCCAGTGAACTCTTCCTCTATTTACTCATACTCATTTTACAGGGCCCACTAATGAGGATTTCTATCCAAATAAAATGATTTCTTCTTGGCGTTGCTCTTGACGCAACCTCCTGGGTAACGATATATAGGGAAACACAGATTATATCTTTCCTTTAAGTCGTCTCTTAGGAAAAATTAAAAAAAATATTCAATTGAGACTACCCAGCAACCCAAATTGGTTCTTCGTATGTTCCCAGAACATTTGTTAGGTCGCAGTGCATGTTCCCATCATCAAAAACTGTCCAGTCGTGGTGATGATTATAGAATGTTTGTATAAAACATTTGCCCGATGTTGCAAGGACATTCCTAGAACACATGTAATCTATTCTTTAAAGGTTACCAGAATGTTTCATTAGGTTGTGGGAACAGTCTGGTGAGAACATTGTGGGCACAATCACAAAAGATATGTTCCCAAAAGACAAACAGTTGTGTGGATGATTCTACGTTTCTTTTAGGGTGCAGAGAACATTCACCTGATGTTGCATGAACATTCCTAGAACACATTTAATTTGTTCTTTAAAGGTTTACAGAATCCTTCATTAGGTTTTTTAAGCCAGGTCTTTAATCCTCTGCACCACCATGGAAGCTCTCTTAAGTCTTATTTTTTCAGTATATAGCCATGCCAGTATGGTCAATCAGGAATTCCATGCTTCCTTTTTAGCCTTCTTAGACATAACCAACCCAGGGAAATACTGGTAACTGAGTTATTCACCGTCACTTCACCCATCCTCTTTATATGCTGCATACTTCTGGGTCCATATTTACAAAGTATCCAAGACTGTGAGTGCTGATTTAGGATCACTTTTGCTTTTCAGATCATGAAAAATAAGACAGGCGGGACCATATGAAGCATCTCAAAGAGAGAATTATATTGGGTGAGTTTTTTAAATTTGAGGTTGAAATACCTGGCTTGGGAACCAAACATTGCTGGTTCAAACCCCACATATGCAGGTTGTCAACATATGAAGTGTAAAAAATATGATTTTTTTTTTTTATGATTAAATGCTGCATGTTCAAACGTCCTATTAAAAAAATGGAAATGTCATGTGTATTAATTTATTTTTATTTTTTAACTAGGCAAGTCAGTTAAGATCAAACTCTTATTTACAATGATGGCCTACACCAGCCAAACCCGGACAATGCTGGGCCAATTGTGCGCCGCCCTATGGGACTCCCAATCACAGCCGGTTGTGATACAGCCTGGATTCGAACTAAGATGTTTGTAGTGACACCTCTAGCACTGAGACGCAGTGGCGTAGCAGTCTATATCACCTTGTAGTGGACCTACAATACCGTCCTTAAATGCAAATTGCCATTACATAACAGGGATGTATCTCAATAGGCTTTCTTATGATTTAAGGAGCTACAAATGTTGTGGTAATATTAGGTAAAAGTTCAATGTTCTTGAAATGTTCTGAGGACCTCCAAGACAAGGTATAATTTATATTGCATGAACATCAATGGAAAATTATGTTAAACCTAAAACAAATGTGCTATGAACGTCAATAAAACTGACTTATTTGGAAACTGTGGAACATTTTGCAATATTGTAGGAATGTTCTGTGCAACCTATGTGAATATCCCAATAATATTCTTGCAACACCCCAGACAACTCCCATAACTTAATTAAATACTCTGGGAAGCTGTAACACTAGAACCGCCAAGACAGTCAACCTGACCATTTTGTAATTTCAATAACTTTATTTAAATAAGAACCTTGAACCCATCTGCCCTGACTTTTCATAAAATATTCTTATTTTACACTAGCAGTACTTTCAGATATACTGTATTTCATAAAATACAAAAAAAGCTATTATTATAAATACAAAATAAATAAAAATACCCAAACCGCAAGACACGCGGTCAATGATGTAAATATCAGAAAATATCAGAAGCCTAAATATCAGCATAAGCACCACATGTGCTTGTGAATAGTGAAAATCAGCACAAAAGCAATAATGGCATTATAATGAACAGAAGTGTCGATATGACAGTAGTCAAAAATAGTACACTGCTCAAAAAAATAAAGGGAACACTTAAACAACACAATCTTACTCCAAGTCAATCACACTTCTGTGAAATCAAACTGTCCACTTAGGAAGCAACACTGATTGACAATACATTTCACATGCTGTTGTGCAAATGGAATAGACAAAAGGTGGAAATTATAGGCAATTAGCAAGACACCCCCCAAAACAGGAGTGATTCTGCAGGTGGTGACCACAGACCACTTCTCAGTTTCTATGCTTCCTGGCTGATGTTTTGGTCACTTTTGAATGCTGGCGGTGCTCTCACTCTAGTGGTAGCATGAGACGGAGTCTACAACCAACACAAGTGGCTCAGGTAGTGCAGTTCATCCAGGATGGCACATCAATGCGAACTGTGGCAAAAAGGTTTGCTGTGTCTGTCAGCGTAGTGTCGAGAGCATGGAGGCGCTACCAGGAGACAGGCCAGTACATCAGGAGACGTGGAGGAGGCCGTAGGAGGGCAACAACCCAGCAGCAGGACCGCTACCTCCGCCTTTGTGCAAGGAGGTGCACTGCCAGCGCCCTGCAAAATGACCTCCAGCAGGCCACAAATGTGCATGTGTCTGCTCAAACGGTCAGAAACAGACTCCATGAGGGTGGTATGAGGGCCCGACGTCCACAGGTGGGGGTTGTGCTTACAGCCCAACACCGTGCAGGACGTTTGGCATTTGCCAGAGAACACCAAGATTGGCAAATTCGCCACTAGTGCCCTGTGCTCTTCACAGATGAAAGCAGGTTCACACTGAGCACATGAGCACATGTGACAGACGTGACAGAGTCTGGAGACGCCGTGGAGAACGTTCTGCTGCCTGTAACATCCTCCAGCATGACCGGTTTGGCGATGGGTCAGTCATGGTGTGGGGTGGCATTTCTTTGTGGGGCCGCACAGCCCTCCATGTGCTCGCCAGAGGTAGCCTGACTGCCATTAGGTACCGAGATGAGATCCTCAAACCATCTGTGAGACCATATGCTGACACATGCACATTTGTGGCCTGCTGGAGGTCATTTTGCAGGGCGCTGGCAGTGCACCTCCTTGCACAAAGGCGGAGGTAGCGGTCCTGCTGCTGGGTTGTTGCCCTCCTACGGCCTCCTCCACGTCTCCTGATGTACTGGCCTGTCTCCTGGTATTGCCTGCATGCTCTCGACACTACGCTGACAGACACAGCAAACCTTTTTGCCACAGTTCACATTGATGTGCCATCCTGGATGAACTGCACTACCTGAGCCACTTGTGTGGGTTGTAGACTCCGTCTCATGCTACCACTAGAGTGAGAGCACCGCCAGCATTCAAAAGTGACCAAAACATCAGCCAGGAAGCATAGGAACTGAGAAGTGGTCTGTGGTCATCACCTGCAGAATCACTCCTGTTTTGGGGGGTGTCTTGCTAATTGCCTATAATTTCCACCTTTTGTCTATTCCATTTGCACAACAGCATGTGAAATTTATTGTCAATCAGTGTTGCTTCCTAAGTGGACAGTTTGATTTCACAGAAGTGTGATTGACTTGGAGTTACATTGTGTTGTTTAAGTGTTCCCTTTATTTTCTTGAGCAGTGTATATTACCGTCAGTTATTGGACACATTATTTGTGACCTCGCTTGTGCTTACAGTAAGTTGTGCATCTATACGCAACAGTTGGATGTCATTTAGCTGTTATCCCTTGTCCTAACAGTCACCACTGTCCCTTTCACTTGTTTGCAACACTTCATACTAACAAGTTGCTTGCACCTGAAACAGGTGCCATGGATTCTGTTCCGAATGCATCTGCTCACCTTGCAGTTTCTCCTCCCTGGGATCTATGCGTAATTTGGCTCGCACAATCGCTTGTGTGGAATCCTTGCAGCAGCCTTGGCCCTCATACAGTATGTCTCTCACGTAGCCTGTGCCAGACTCATGATGAAGTCTCTCCTGCTTATGATGTTGTTCGTGCAACAACACGTGTGCGTTGATAGAAGCCAAGTCAAGCATGTTGTAGAACATAGCAACAGGCCATCTGTGAGTTCTTCGTTCCACCTAATACAGCCATTCCATCTGATCCGAAAACATTATCAGACACTCGTTCAATTGCTGCCCGATATGGATCCTTTCCCAGATATGGAAAGCTGTTCAGCATGAATCAGAATAATAATCATCAGAGCTGTCATGATCCATTTCTTCCCCGCCATCTGAGTCATGCCATTGTAAATTACACACACTCTCACTGTGTAGCCTACTCCAAGGAGTCCTAGAGTAGACCAATAAAACTGCTTGGATTCGCTGTACTGATATAAGGTACACCATTTTGAGATCATAATTAGAATAGATAAATAGAATAGAATGGCCCGCCCTGTTCTTCATTCACAATTGGTGATCACACAATTATGCATCTTTCGTTTCCCCTCGCTCATCAACTCACCCATTCTTCCCCTTTCCTCCCTATCATACTATACTTAATTTATTTCATCTGTTGTTATATATGTGAAATTAGTTTCAGTATAGTTTAGGTTTAGTTTCGAGGCAATTATCGGGGTGATTATCAACTGGGCACGGCACATTTAGCTATCGGGAGTAGGAGCTCGGGAGAAGGAGTGGAGTAGGCTGGGGGAAACCATTCAAGAAATGACATGCCCTCTGTCGTGACTTACATTAATCTGATGAATTTTATTTATTTAATCCACTAACTATTTTTAATTGTTACCCGATTAAATTAACCATGTAACAATGAACTAATTAGGGATTTGGGGCACCATGGTAGAAGTTGTTTAACGAGTTACCATCTCCCGAATTAAACTATAGAATATATATGTTTGAAGCCCTTTTACACAGACAGCTACAGCATGTTCATGTTTGGTTATAGTCTGGTGAGTTTATCTTCTTCACCCTGTGTTGTTTCAACCATTTCCCACATGTAGCTAATGCTCCACATTTCCTGGTCTGGTAGGTGAGGTTATCTTCTCATCTACTGTTGAGGTTGAGAGTTTCTGAGTTTCTAACCATTTTAATGTGTGGACCATGGTCTCACGTATTCTGGTATGATATGTTCATTCTTACCCATATCCTTTTAAGCACTCTGGTCGAAAAGGGCGGTTCCAAAACGGTGACAAGATCTCTGACCTCATTTGGCGCGTGGCTACTTAACTTCTCTAGGTTATGTGGGACGGTAGCGTCGAAGCTCGTCAACAGCCAGTTGAAACTGCAGGGCGCCAAATTCAAAACAACAGAAATCCCATAATTTAAATTTCTCCAACATACAAGTATTTTACACCATTTTAAAGCTACACTTGTTGTAAATCCAGCCAAAGTGTCCGATTTCAAAAAGCTTTTACGACGAAAGCACACCAAATGATTATATTAGGTATGAGCCAAGTCACAGAAAAAGACAGCCATTTTTCCAGCCAAAGAGAGCAGTAACAAAAAGCAGAAATAGAGATAAAACTAATCACTAACCTTTGATGATCTTCATCAGATGACACTCATAGAATTTCATGTTACACAATACATGTATGTTTTGTTAGGTAAAGTTAATATTTATATAAACAAATCTGAGTTTAGGCGGGACGCTGCTGTCTCACTTGGCAAAAAGCCTGAGAAAATGCAGAGCGCCATATTCAAATTAATTACTATAAAATCAAACTTTCATTAAATCACACATGAAAGATACCAAATTAAAGCTACACTGGTTGTGAATCCAGCCAACATGTCAGAATTCAAATAGGCTTTTCGGCGAAAGCATACGATGCTATTTTCTGAGGATAGCACCATTGTAAACCAAGAGAGATAAGCATATTCCAACCCTGCAGGTACGACACAAAACGCAGAAATAAAAATATAATTCATGCCTTACCTTTGACGAGCTTCTGTTGTTGGCACTCCAATATGTCCCATAAACATCACAAATGGTCCTTTGTTTGATTAATTCCGTCGATATATATCCAAAATGTCAATTTATTTTGCGCATTTGATCCAGAAAAACACAGGTTCCAACTTGCTCAAACATGACGAGAAAATATCTCAAAGGTTACCTGTAAACTTTGCCAAAAAATTTCAAACTACTTTTGTAATACAACTTTAGGTATTTTTTAACGTTAATAATCGATAAAATTGAAGGCGGGATGATCTGTGTTCAATACAGGATTGAAACCAACCTTAGCATGCCTTCTGGTCATGCGCTTCTATCTCACAGGACACCAAGAGTGACTCGACTTCAAGATGGCCGTATTTCTTCATTAGACAAAGTAATAACCTCAACCAATTTCTCTAGACTGTTGACATCCAGTGGAAGCCGTAGGAACTGCAAGCAAGTTGCTTAGAAATCTGATTTCCCAATGAAAAGTCATTGAAAAGAGTGACCTCAAAAAAAGAAATCTGAATCGTTTGTCCTCGGGGTTTCGCCTTCTAAATAAGTTCTGTTATACTCACAGACATGATTAAAACAGTTTTATAAACTTCAGATTGTTTTCTATCCAAATCTACTAATAATATGCATATCTTATTTTCGGGCGGATGAGTAGCTGGTAGTTTAATTTGGGTATGCTTTTCATCCAAAATGTGAAAATGCTGCCCCCTACCCTAGAGAAGTTAATGGAAAACGTATCATCAAAACTATGATCTTGTTAGCAAACTAAAACCACAATCCTATCTTAACAAAAACTTATCTTCATCCTTGATATTTCCTACACAACATAAAGGATGTAAAGCTGACATACACAGTGTGAAAGCTCTTCAAGTTACAATAATTTCATTATAACTTTTTTATAACATTTTTAATAACATCACAAAATAGACATTCATGTTCCATAGACCATCTCGCAACATTCCCCACACCCGGATGTTTAGAAGTGTTGTCCTAGTGTTCACTTTTGGACGTCAGAGTTTTTGGGCTGCAAAATGTCTCTGTAACAAAAGTACATCCCAATCACCACTCCTGAAGACCAAAACGAGTTCCCTGCTGCATACAATTTACGACTGGCGTGTGTCACGATCGTCGTAACGTGGAAGAGAGGAGGACCAAGGCGCAGCGTGATAACAATACATCTTCTTTATTTGAAGACGAAGACGAAACGAAACGAACACAATTCAAACTAAACAAAACAATAAACCGACGAACGTGAAGCTATAGAACAAATATTGCTGACACTAAACACTATACATAGACAATCACCCACGAACTACCTAATGAATATGGCTGCCTAAATATGGTTCCCAATCAGAGACAACGATAGACAGCTGTCTCTAATTGAGAACCAATCTAGGCAACCATAGACATACATAACCCTAGACTACACACTGTCCCATAAACATACAAAACCCCTAGACAATACAAAACACATACATCCCCCATGTCACACCCTGACCTAACTAAAATAATAAAGAAAACAATGATAACTAAGGTCAGGGCGTGACAGTACCCCCCCCCCCCCCCCCCCCGGACTCCGGCTGCAAAACCTGACACAGAAGGGGAGGGTCCGGGTGGGCCTTCTCACGGCGGTGGCTCGGGTGCGGGACCTGGACCCCACCCCACCATAGTCAATCCCCGCTTTCGTGGCCTCCTCTTAACGGCGACCCTCCAAATTAACCCCACTGGACTGATGGGCGCCTCTGGACAGAGGGGCAGCTCCGGACTGAGGGGCAGCTCCGGACTGAGGGGCAGCTCCGGACTGAGGGGCAGCTCCGGACTGAGGGGCAGCTCCGGACTGAGGGGCAGCTCCGGACTGAGGGGCAGCTCCGGACTGAGGGGCAGCTCTGGCTTGAAGGGCAGCTCAGGGAGCTCCTTACTGGCGGACAGCTCAGGCAGCTCCTGACTGGCGGGCGGCTCTGGCAGCTCCTGACTGGCGGGTGGGTCTGGCAGCTCTTGACTGGCGGGCGGGTCTGGCAGCTCCTGACTGGCGGGCGGCTCTGGTAGCTCCTGACTGACGGGCGGCTCTAGCAGCTCCTGACTGACGGACGGCTCTAGAGGCTCCTGACTGACGGACGGCTCTAGCGGCTCCTGACTGACGGACGGCTCTGAAGGCTCAATACAGACGGGCGGCTTTGAAGGCTCAGGACAGACGGGCAGCTCAGATGGCGCTGGGCAGACGGGTAGCTCAGACGGCGCTGGGCAGACGGGCAGCTCAGACGGCGCTGGGCAGACGGGCAGCGCAGGCGGCAGCTCAGACGGAGCTGGGCAGACGGGCAGCTCAGACGGCGCTGGGCAGACGGGCAGCGCAGGCGGCAGCTCAGACGGCGCTGGGCAGACGGGTAGCGCAGGCGGCGCTGGGCAGACAGCAGATTCTGGCCTGCTGAGGCGCACAGTAAGCCTGGTGCGTGGTGCCAGAACTGGTTGTACCGGGCTAAGGACACGCACCTCAAGGCTAGTGCGGGGAGCAGCAGCAGAACGTACAGGACTCTGGAGATGCACAGGAGGCTTGGTGCGTGGTGTTGGCACTGGTGGTAATGGGCTGGAGACACACACCACAGGGCGAGTGCGTGGAGGAGGAACAGGGCTCTGGAGACGCACTGGAAGCCTGGTGCGTGGTGTTGGCACTGGTGGTAATGGGCTGGGGCAAGGAGGTGGCACCGAATAGACCGGACCGTGAAGGCATACTGGAGCTTTTGAGCACCGAGCCTGCCCAACCTTACCTGGTTGAATGCTCCCCGTAGCCAGGCCAGTGCGGCGAGGTGGAATAGCCCGCACTGGGCTGTGCTGGCGAACCGGGGACACCATGCGTATGGCTGGTGCCATGTACGCCGGCCAGAGGAGACGCACTGGAGACCAGATGCGTTGAGCCGGCTTCATGGCTAGGGTTAGGGTTTTTGGTAAACAATTCGAAAGTAGCTAATTTGACATAAATAATTCAACAAAGGTAAGGAAACATTTATCATGTATTTTCTGGTTTCTGTTGAGTCCAACATGGTGGCTAATTTGGCTAATCATCTGAGCTCCGTCTCAGATTATTGCATGGTGTATATTTCAGTAAAGTTTTTTGGAAATCTGACACAGCGGTTGCATTAAGGAGAGGTATATCTATAATTCTATGTGTATAACTTGTATTATCATTTATATTTATGTTGAGTATTTCTGTTGAAACGATGTGGCAATGCCAAGTCACTTGATGTTTTTGCAACTAGTGAATCTAACGCCTCAATGTAAACTCAGAGTTTTATATATAAATATGAACTTAATCAAACAAAACATGCATGTATTGTGTAACATGAAGTCCTATGAGTGTCATCTGATGAAAATAATCAAAGGTTAGTGATTCATTTTATCTCTATTCTGGTTTTTGTGAAAGCTATCTTTAGCTAGAAAAAATGGCTGTGGTTATTGTGGTTTTGTGGTGACCTAACATAATTGTTTGTAGTGCTTTCGCTGAAAAGCCTATTTGAAATCGGACACTTTGGTGGGATTAACAACAAGATTACATTTAAAATGATATAAGACACATGAATGTCTGAGCAATTTTAATTATGAGATATCTGTTTTTTGAATTTGGCGCCCTGCACTTCGACTGGCTGTTGTCATATCGATCCCGTTAACGGGACTGCAGCCATAAGAAGTTTTAAAGAACAGACGAAAGTGTTCTGGGAACATTCTTCATTTTTTTTCTCTCCCCAAATGGTAGTTACAGCCTTGCCCCATCACTACAACTCCTGTACGGACTCAGGAGAGGAGAAGGTCGATAGCTATGCGTCCTCCAAAACACTTTTTTATTTTGTAATGTCCCCATAATGTTCCAACTAGACTGTTTCCAACACCTAATGAAACATTATGGGAACCTTTACATTACAGACAAAATGCATTCTGGGAACGTACTTGAAATCTCATGTACGACTTGAGACAGGTACAGTTGAAGTCGGAAGTTTAAAAACACCTTAGCCAAGGTTTTCACAATTCCTGACATTTAATACTCGTAGAAATTCACTGTCTTAGATCAGTTAGGATCACCACTTTATTTTAAGAATGTGAAATGTCAGAATAATAGTGGAGAGAATAATTTATTTCAGCTTTTATTTCTTTCATCACATTCCCAGTGGGTCAGAAGTTTACATACACTAAATTAGTATTTGGTAGCATTGTCTTTAAATAGTTAACTTGGGTCAAACATTTCGGGTAGCCTTCCACAAGCTTCCCAAAATAAGTTGGGGGAACTTTGGCCCATTCCTCCTGACAGAGCTGGTGTAACTGAGTCAGGTTTGTAGCCCTTCTTGCTCGCACACGCTTTTCAGTTCTGCCCACACATTTTCTATAGGATTGAGGTCAGGGCTATGTGATGGCCACTCCAATACCTTGACTTTGTTGTCCTTAAGCCATTTTGCCACAACTTTGTCCATTTGGAAGACCCATTTGCGACCAAGCTTTAACTTCCTGACTGATGTCTTGAGATGTTGCTTCAATATATCCACATAATTGTCCTCCCTCATGATGCTATCTATTTTTTGAAGTGCACCAGTCCCTCCTGCAGCACAGCACCCACTCAACATGACGCTGCCACCCCTGTGCTTCACGGTTGGGATGCTGTTCTTCGGCTTGCAAGCATCGCCCTTTTTCCTCCAAACATAACGATAGTCATTATGGCCAAACAGTTCTATTTTTGTTTCATCAGACCTGAGGACATTTCTCCAAAAAGTATGATCTTTGTCCCCATGTGCATTTGCAAACCATAGTCTGGCTTTTTTATGGCGGTTTTGGAGCAGTGGCTTCTTCCTTGCTGAGCGGCTTTCAGGTTATGTCGATATAGGACTCGTTTTACTGTGGATATAATACTTTTGTACTTGTTTCCTCCAGCATCTTCACAAGGTCCGTTGCTGTTGTTCTGGGATTGATTTGCACTTTTCGCACCAAAGTATATTCATCTCTAGGAGACAGAACGTGTCTCCTTCCTGAGCGGTATGATGGCTGCGTGGTCCCATGGTGTTTATACTTGCGTACTATTGTTTGTACAGATGAACATGGTACCTTCAGGTGTTTGGAAATTGCTCACAAGGATGAACCAGACTTGTGGAGGTCTACAATGTTTTTTCTGAGGTCTTGGCTGATTTCTTTTGATTTTCCCATGATGTCAAGCAAAGAGGCACTAAGTTTGAAGGTAGGCTTTGAAATTCATCCACAGGTACACCTCAAATTATGTCAATTAGCCTATCAGAAGCTTCTAAAGAGATGACATAATTTTCTGGAATTTTCCAAGCTGTTTATAGGCACAGTCAACTTAGTGTATATAAACTTCTGACCCACTGGAATTGTGATGCAGTGAATTATAAGTGAATTAATATGTCTGTAAACAATTGTTGAAAAATGACTTGTGTCATGTACAGTAGATGTCCTAACCAACTTGCCTCCCTAACCCGGATCCGGGACCCCCCCCCCCCAACACAAAAGCTGACTAGCATAGCCTAGCCTAAAGTTACAGGGATATCATAAAATAAAAGTCCAAGACACCAAATGAAAGATACAGATCTTGTGATTCAAGCCATCATCTCTGATTTGTAAAATGTTTTACAGGGAAGACACAATATGTAAATCTATTAGCTAACCACTGTTAGCAAAAGACAACAATTTTCTTACTCCACCATTTTCTTACTGCATCAGTAGCTATCACCAATTCGGCCAAATAAAGATATTGATAGCCACTAACCAAGAAAAAACCTCATCAGATGACAGTCTGATAACATATTTATTGTATAGGATAGGTTTTGTTAGAAAAATGTGCATATTTCAGGTATAAATCATAGTTTACAATTGCACACACCATCACAACTCGACTAGAAAAAATACAGAGAGCAACGTGTATTACCTAATTACTAATCATAAAACATTTCTTTAAAATACACAGCGTACACTAATTGAAAGACACAGATCCTGTGAATCCAGACAATATTTCAGATTTTCTAAGTGTCTTACAGCGAAAACACAATAAATCGTTATATTACCATAGCACATGTGCAAACATTACCCCAGCATTGATTCACGGCAAAAAGAGCGATACCATTATCACCACCAAAATGTATTAATTTTTTCACTAACCTTCTCAGAATTCTTCAGATGACACTCCTGTAACATCATATTACAACATACATATAGAGTTTGTTCGAAAATGTGCATATTTAGCCACCAAAATCATGGTTAGACAATGAGAAAAGTAGCCAAGCTGGTCAGAAAATGTCGGGCGCCATATTAGACAGTGATCTAGTCTTATACATAAATACTCATAAACTTGACTAAAAAATACAGGGTGGACAGCGTTTGATAGACAATTTAATTCTTAATGCAATCGCTGAATTACATTTTTTAAATTATCCTTACTTTTCAATACAGGTTGCGCCAAGCGAAGCTACACCAAACAAAATGGCGGCATAAGCGTTTAACATTTTTCGACAGAAACACGATTTATCATCATAAATAGTTCTTACTATGAGCTGTTCTTCCATCAGAATATTGGGCAATGAATCCTTTCTCCGGTCTAATCGTCTTTTGGTCGAAAGATCTCCTCTTGTCCCGTCGAAATGGCCACTAACGTTCACCATGCACTCGAAAAGTGCCCAGCTCTTCAAAGTGCATCACACAGAAATGCCATAAAATCGCCCTAAATGGATATAAATTGCTATAAAACGGTTCAAATTAACTATCTTATGATGTTTTTAACACCTATAACGAGTAAAAACATGACCGGAGAAATATTACTGGCTAAACAACAGCTTGGAAGGAGGCAAGTCCGATGTCCATCGTGCGTCAGGCGCAGGCAGGAAAAGAAAGCTACTTCCGGTCTTTGGTGTTTTATAGAGGCCCTGATTGCGCAATCGACTCCATTCAAAGCGTCACCACGTACTGACATCCAGAGGAAGACGTAGGCAGTGTTTGTTTCTCCATAGCATTTACAGGGACTTTACAACCGACCTGGGAACAGGGGCCAAGATTTCTGAAATCTCACTCCCTGTCATAAAAAGTGCTGTAGAAGGAGTTCTGTTTCACTCAGAGACAAAATTCCAACGGCTATAGAAACTAGAGAGTGTTTTCTATCCAATAATAATAATAATATGCATATTGTACGAGCAAGAATTGAGTAGGAAGCCGTTTAATCTGGAGCCCGATTTATGCTAAGTCGAAACAGCACCCCCTATATTCGCAGGAAGTTTGTTAACAAGAAATTTGTGGTTGTTAAACAAGTTTTAATGACTCCAACCTAAGTGTATGTAGACTTCTGACTTCAACTGTAGCCTAGTGGTTAAGAGTGTTATGCCAGTAACCAAACAGCTGCTGGTTCAAATCCCTGAGTCAGAATGGTGGAAAAATCTGCTGTTCTCACCTTGAGCGATGCATGTAACCCCCAACAACTGCTCTCCGGGTGCTGTTGATTAATGCAGCCCCCTGCACCCCTCTGATTCAGAGTTGTTGGGTTAAATATGGAAGACACATTTTGGTAGAATGCATTAAGTTGTGCAACTGACTAGGTATTCTCTTTTGAGTTTTTGTATTACGAGAACATTTGCCACAACCTAAGGAATGTTCTGGGAACTTTCACAGAACCAATTTTGGTTTGCTGGGAAAACATTACTGGTACATTGTGTTATTACATTAGCTATAAACCTAATGTGAACTTTTGGGGAATGTTCTGTGGTGGTTGTTACAGATGCTGTGCAACAAATTTTTGTGAGTGTTAGGATAACATTACACTTTTTTATTTTTTTAATCAAAAACATTTTTTAAATGTTTTGGGGTTGTTATCGTCCTAATGTTAGATAAAAACCTAACTAGAACTTAATGGGAATCTTAGCTAATGTTCTGTAAATGTTCCCGGTTTGCTGGGTAGGAACATGCTATTTCAGTATGACAAACCATGTCTAAGGAGCCTATTAATATTTCATGGTGGATAGAGGTGTCCTTTGTGTGCAGACACAGTGCTCAGGGCAGACTGTCTGTTTCCCTTGATTATCATGGTGACCTAGCCAACCCTTTGTCATTGACTCCCACCAGCATTACCAGTGTATGGCGCTCAAGGCCTTGTAGGCCTCTACATGCTATCAGCATGTTCTGCATGAC
The DNA here is from genome assembly GCF_029448725.1 of Salvelinus fontinalis. Classification (NCBI taxonomy): domain Eukaryota; kingdom Metazoa; phylum Chordata; class Actinopteri; order Salmoniformes; family Salmonidae; genus Salvelinus; species Salvelinus fontinalis. The sequence continues at coordinate 24,826,023 of NC_074671.1, read as the reverse complement.
CAGCTGTCATTAACATGATGACTTCTGGGAAGAGAGAGAGATAGATAGAGAGAGAGAGCGACAGACAGACAGACAGAGAAGGTATTATTGTCGAATGCACACTAATAAACGTGGCTGGATGTGAATGTAATTAATTATTGCTAACATCATCACCTTAGAAAAGTGTTTAATTATTTCTGGATGCACTCTCAAAGGAGCTCGTGAAGAATGCTCAGGTTGAGAAAATGGATACTGGCAAGGAGCCAGAGCTGGATGAGCCCCTTTGTGTAGTGTTGCCTGCCCCCCACTGACTATTGCTTAGAGAGAGTGCTGATCATCAACAACAGCAACCATAGAGTATATAACTGGATCTAGGTTTCTATTCAATCTGTATCGCTGAAGCATAATAGATTGTGTGATAGAAATGTAAAGGTCATTTGAAATTGATCCGACATGTGCAGTGTTTAACATGAATGCAGTCTGCTAATGCGGGAACGTTGCCTTTTAAGTTCAATCACACTGTCAGGCAGAACTTCCACGATATGGTTCGAATAGAGCCCTAAGTCTGATTTCATATAAAATACTGCAGTTTATTGTTGCAATAAAGCCAGAATGGGCTGAGCAGGACTTCAACCAGTGGCCTGGTGGTGACAGCAGGACTTCAACCAGTGGCCTGGTGGTGACAAGGAAAGCTCCACTCCAACTTTTCCGCCTCTGCCACTACACTGGTGACAGCAATGGGATTATCTCTCAAGTCTGCATTGCAAGTGTACACTTGTCCGCGCTGAGGTTTTTGCGCTGGCCAGAAACACGTCCTGGGATGTAAGAAAACTACAGCCTCTGGCAAAAGGTCCGGGTCTGTGTGCTTGACCGATACTTGCAGAGTTGCTGGTCCAAGCCCTGTCTGAGCTGTCTCCCCTCAATAGCAACAATATTGTTTTATAGCCTGGTACAGTGGGTCTGATCTGTGCCTGCTTGAGTCTCCTCTGACTGCATACAGTAGCTATTAAACGTGAGATTGCCACACCCACACTCCATACGTAAATGCTTCATGCCGCATACCACTTCAGAATCAGATACGGTTATGATGTTGCTTTGAGTGACAGCTCGCTCAGTCTCTTCAATGATTTGGCATTTTTTGGTTGCTGAGAAAAGTGTGGAGCTATTTTCTTCTCCTCACACAAATCTGGACGTAAATGCTAAAATTATCACTGGGTTTCAAAATCGCCATTCCTGCTGCTGTACTTGATAATAATTTCCAATCTATAATGTTTAATATCTTTACGTTTATTTACATTTGAAAGGAATGTGAACAACGGGGTTTACAGAGGTGTGTAGACTTACAAACATATCCGATGAGTCTAGCTCTACTTGTCGCTAGAGCACCAGGCACGCAATCAGCACGCAATAGGGGAGCTGGACACTGACGTTGCATCAACAGCCACGTACCGAGAGCTGGGAACAGAGGCTATTCTTTTACATACTTCACAACACCTTGTGCAGAGCGCGCAGTCGTCAGTCTCTCTCCGCAAAGCCCGTGGCAGCGCATATAAAGAACTTCAGGAGCCTTGCTATAGTTCCAGCATGTTACATATTCGGCATTTTGTATCCAAGCATATCCGCATGGCAACAGTTTAATTTGCTGAGCAGTTTTGGAAGATCGTTTTTTCCTCGGCTGATGTGACATTATCCCTTTGGAATGATGTGGACCTCTCATGACTCTATTGGATTTGTTTTCCTGTCCAGTTTATGTATCCAATTTGGATTCTCCTTTGAAGGTAAATTGAAACATATCGTCATAAAACAAGTATATAAATTCTTACCTCTCTGGGCTTGTTCTAGGTAAAAACAACCTATAGGTCACATTTGAGAGCGTATAACTTCAGCATTAAAGCTGCAGAGTGCAGACATGAAATAATAGTTATTACGATTGAAACAAGTAACGAATGCAACATCCATTATGCTTGGCTATAAAATAAATGCAGAAAAATTAGCTTACCTAGCATTCACCTAACGTTGCCTAAATGAACAAAACGCAACTGTTGATTGCTTATAAAATGGCATCTAGGTATGATTTAGTATTTATTGTAGTTAATGTCTTTGTATAACTTTGTAGAGTCACAGAGCGCGACATGCATTTAAAGTAACGGATATTCAGAAACAGGGTTGGAAAGCAGAGCTCCATTGACAGTTACTCTGTTGACATACCAGTGAGATTCTTGATCTGTCCCTCGGTGGTTTCTGTCTACCTTTGGATCTCATCAAACGAAATATGATACATTTGCACGTCTGCCACTGTCTCTGTAAAGATAGTCTGTGTCCCTTGCAAATACTTTTTAAGCGCAGTGAGTCTTGCAGGGGAAAACTGTAGGATACAGTGAGAGTTATTGTGATGTTCAGAGTGTTTTCATGGATTATACCAGTGTACCATTTGTCAACACTTCAATATCTATTCAACATATATGCACTATAGGCTATATACTAAAACGTTACTGGTCTTATTTTCATTACACTGTGCGCATGAATTTGAATTATAGTTATTGGAGAGTGAATGTGGCAAATATCTGATCATGTTTAATCACTTATTTTTTTCATATGTCAATGTTTGAGAAGGGTTAATTTATATGTTAGGAGGCATCCCTTTATTATAATGATGTGATACCCATCGCAGTGACATTTTAGACGCATAGTGGAGCCCCGCCATTTCCCGAGGATTTCGTTCACTATTACGATTACCTACAATTTAATTCTACTGCCATTTGTTGAACGAATAAACACATGTATGCCGTACACTATCACAATTTTTTACGTTTTCATATCATAAGTTTGTTAGAAATAGGCTATAGTTGCGGAGAGAAAGGCCTCCATTTCAATAGCCCTACGACCATGGACGCACATTAATTATACTGACGGTTTCCCTCTCTTTCAGGAAAGTTTACGGATATCCCCTCCAATCTAACAGTTAAAGAAGGTCAAAACATTGAAATGGCGTGCGCCTTCCAGAGTGGAACCGCATCAGTTTACTTGGAGATTCAGTGGTGGTTCATTAGAGCGCCAGAAGAACCGAGCAACAGCGAGGAGGAGGATGATGACGAAGAAGTACGTATGGATTTCACTTGCTTCAAATACCTGTTTAAATGTTGAGGACTTTCTTTACAATATGACGCCATGCCCCTTCACATTGCAATCACATGCCTGCATAGTTGCGCAGTTTCGCCGAAGCCCATTAGGCACAGACAACTCCGTGAATTCTAGCATGATTGGCTTATCATTACCAAGAATAGCATAGTTCCCATAGCCTACATGAAATGTATTATCTGTTATTCTGTCTACCTGTATTTGACTTGGAACTGATTTGGTGTTTTTATCCACTTTTTAAATCCCTATATTATCCTGTAAGACTTACTGTAATAACCTTTGACAACAGATTGCCATAACATGCCGTGGTAAAATAATACTGGTCTGTATTATCTCAGCCTGTCTTTAACAAGTGTATTTAACATTAAGTCAACATGTACGTTTCCCAGGAACCCAGGGCTAATTTAAGTGACTTGGAAATGTAATCTGGAGTATGTATAAGGCCATACGACCACAGTTAAGTGCATTTATGGTCATTTATGATTGCAGGACCCTCAGAGTCAGCATAAAGCTTCAGTGACACATTCTTGCAAATTGACTCATTATATACAGTAAGCCTGAACAGTGTACTTTCTGAGACTCTACTCGACTGGCATTTGTAATGTATTGCTACAGTGGATAGCTACCTATGACAGCTTTTCCTTGTGAATAATGATCAGTTACTTTGTATCTGCTTCTTATTATGCTCCCTCTATTCAGATGTCTGGTACATTTTAGGGGAGTTTGGCAGTTTGTCATCACTGACATCAAACAGGGGAATGTTTCCTTTGATAAATGCTCATCTTCCTCGCAGTGAAACCACAATGCATAGAGAGAGCCTGTTCTTGGATATCCACATGGCTTTAAAACAGTTATTACTGCTCCTTTGTTGTCACCCATCATGCCCGCATTGCCAAGGCTTTGATCCATTTGGTTCATCACTCTTAGATGTTGGCTGAAGGAGCTATCGACGCACACCACGGCTTTGTAGCTCATATTATTCAATTCTTTTCATGGCATCTGTTTGAAATGACAAGCAGTGGTTATCTCTTGCAAGGAATGAGTTTCAACTAAAACATGCTAAGGAGGCATAAAGGAGAACTATAAAAGATGCCATAGAAAACAGTAGAGCTGAGAAAATGAATGAATGTGGAATATGATTTGAAGTCAAACAGACATGCACATATAGACTACAGTGTCCAGTTTAGGACAAAAACATAACAATTGAAACACACTTCATGGGTGGGCAAATTGAGTATATCAAAGTGGCATCACAATGTCCGTTCTCTAGCTCTGTGAGCTATAGTCCCAATGATACTATCATGTGCAGTGGTTGATGGTGCTCTGAGCTCTCTGCTTTGCCTTGTTTGACTGGGCTAAGATGGTGGTCTATCCCGCTATTCTGATGTTGAAGAGGGGATTCATCTCCTCAAGTCTGGATCTATCGCTATCCGGTTAATCCACAGGTCCACTGTTTGCTATCAAATCAATTTATGGAGTAAATCTTTACAATCCTGTTCGTCGGTAATTCTATTTGGTGTGGGATTAGGGGTAGCTATAAGCAAACGAAAATGGGATTTCCCTTCAAGGTAACAGGTGTGTCTTCCTAGGTTGTTGAAAAGCCTAAAACCATTGATTGACATTGTGTGCCACAGCCTCTCTCAATGAGATAAGATACATCTCTCTTTTCCTCTCTGTTAAAGAGGAAGTGTGGTCCAAAGCCTGTGGTCTTGTGGTAACACACCCGCTGCAATCACATATGCCTCCCTACTGGAGACCAGGGTTTAATCCCTGTGTCTCTACTTCTAACCTGTCTCAATAAAATATGAGTCTGAAAGTTGAAGTGTGAAAGTCACAGTAGTACAGAACATCAGGCTTGGATCAAGGTATAGCAGGTCTTTGTATTCCAAGAATTGTAATTTGAATAATTCTGGAATGGCATGATACTGAGAGAATGAGTTTAGACCATTGCAATGTTTAATGAGAGCACATATTTCCTGTTTCAGAAGGAAGCATAAAATCCATAGCTGTACTCAAGCCTCTGGACCTTAGGCTACTATCTCCTTCACTGGCCCTCGCTACTACTGCCCCGAGAGCCTTGTACCCTGTCTGGCCAAGATAATAACATTCAGAGTCAATACAATGCAGAGGCTCCCATCGACCCCAGTCTCATTAAGAGACAGACACACCACTTTAATAGATGGAAGGTTTTCGGGATCACATGATCAAGATGTGGGTGGCGGGGAACAGGTAGTACAGTAGATTAGGTCCTGCTTACCATCTATTTGTCTTTTTCCCTGCTACTAAACCCTTATTACAGTGTGTCAATAACATTACTGATTTCTCATTTGGAATGACTCAATTATTGGACCATGAGTGACTTTAGTTGGAGTCAATTAATTTGAAGGGAAGGGTGATAAAGAGATGGGTGAGAGAAAAAACATACAGAACACGTGAGACAATAAGGATGCAAAGGCTCCTGGGAAATAACAAACGCCACATGCAATTTGAAGGGTCTGGCTGAGTATTATAATTATTGGACCAATCAGACAATGATGGGAGGCCATTGCAGGTCACCATAGCAAAATGGCTTCTAGAAGATGAATAAAAACAGAGGCATACATTACCAAATGGCTATCAGCACCGAGTTCTATTAGATACTTATCCTCATGGCTAGTGTGGTCCCAATGGGTGTAAGAAAGTTAGTAGTAATTTGAACACAGCCATCTATATGCATCCCATCTGCGGTATCGAGTCCATTGTCACTGACAGCAGCTGAACCAACACAAGGTTCTTCTGGGCTAGTTAATTGATGATTTTAATTGAATTAATTTGACTAATTCCTTTGTTAAATATGTTTAATAATACAGGTCACCGTTTTGCTTTACAAGTTTTCTCATTTTTGTTGTGTGTATGTAGTTCTTCACTTCAATCCTTTGATGATACTAGCTACCTGAAACACAAATACGGCATGGAGAATCTCCGGAGTAATCTCCTTACTCTGCAAGCTTTAAGAAGAAAAACTTGTTATAAATCATTATGACAAGGACCAGCACTAACGAAGGGACATCCCTTTCAAATACTGTGCTGCAAATAGTGGTACTATAATAATTGTCTCTCAGTGCTTTTTGTCAACATCACACATTTTCAGCTTTCACTAGGGGCCCCTCGGGGGGGCCTTGGGGGCCACTGAGGTGGCCACAGTAACTAACTAGTGTGACACAGTCAAAGAGTGTGAGGATGTCTCCAGTGTAAAACTGCCATGTGTTAGGTCAGATTAGTTAGACCACCTGGAGGGGAAATTCACGCAGGAGATGGATCGGAGCCACTGGGCAAGTTAGAGGATGTAACAGCAATCTTGTCTTCAACATCCTTCAAAGAATTCCCTGCAGGAACTCAGTGGTTGTCACGCCCTGACCTTAGAGAGCCTTTTTATTCTCTATTTTGGTTAGGTCAGGGTGTGACTAGGGTGGGTACTCTAGTTTGTGTATTTCTATGTTGGCCTGGTATGGTTCCCAATCAGAGGCAGCTGTATATCGCTGTCTTTGATTGGGGATCATATTTAGGCAGCCTTTTTCCAACTGTTGTGTGTGGGATCTTGATTTTGTATTGTAGCTTTTTATCCCTACAAAGCTGTACATTTCGTTTGTTACTCTTTCTTGTTTTGTGCCGGTTATCATAAATAAAAATGATCAACCTACCCCACGCTGCATCTTGGTTCGACCATCCTTCCAACAAAGATCGTTACAGTGGTGATATCAGTGGATAGGGTTATTGAGTGCAATATCCAATGGTTGCATGACTCTGACCAGTGTCCATTTATTTATTTATTTATTTGTCAAAAGACACCAAACAGAAGTGAATTGTAGGAAGGAATATGACTAACAGGCTTGCAGAGCAGCACAGAGTGGGATGTCTCCTGGCTTTATGACCATATTTGGTCAGAAAGGAGAAAGACAATTCTCCATGCATGAGGTACATCTGACTAAACATAAGCTTGAGAAGAGGCTTTGTCTGGCATGCACTGCCAGCAGCTTCCTCCAATTCAATTTACTGGATCAGAACAGAACCAGTTTTCTTTGAAGACATCGGGCATAGTGGCTGGACTCACAATTAGAGAATGACTAGCATTTGATCTCGTCCACCAAGTCAACGGGAGACGAAAGAAAGGTGAATGATCGGCCGAAGGTTTATTCATGTGTGTGCATGCTGTGTGTGCATGTGTGTTTGCGTGTGTGCACTCATAGGTGACCGACTGATGTTGTTGAGTCAAGGTATGAATAGTTGGAGCTGGCATGACAAGTGTCCCAACATGGCAAACATCACTAGAACAAACATAGTTCAAGGACAACACAAAAAAACTCTTTCTTTAGAGTTCCAGATCTGTTTTCTCTGACAAAGACAGAAACCCTGCAGTATGTGGCATTCTGCTTGTGACCCCTATGACCGTTAGAAACAGCAGACCCAGATCCCGATTGTCTGCAGTCATAGAAAGCACAGGGAGGAAAGGGCTTATATGTATCGCGGAGGGACAGGAAATTAAACATGGACTTGGATGATTGGAGGCCCAGGATGCTCAGTTCCAGGGAAGGATTACAGGGAGAAGGCAGAGATGGAGGTGTGAATGTTATATAGGATCCAGAACTGCAGTGCGACAGCATCACAAGGAGAATCAGCTCATATATTTTCTAAGGTGCTGTTGATTGTTGGGAAGCGAGGAGATGTGTTTTTGTCCACTGCATAGATCAATATTAAAGCATGTATCATACTTGAAGATTCTTCTGATATTATGTACTGTATGTTATTTAATACTTTCATATGGATTTGAGATGTCAATCAGAAGTCTCCTTCAATAGGACAAATACATTTGGATATGTTCTATCCGCAAGGGCAAACGCTTGACAAATAGTTTACACATTTTCAACTGCTGGTCTATGAAACTATTTCGTATTATTGTTCTGATGTCCTGATATGTGTGCATAGACCTTAACATTGTTAACCATACATTATACCTAATAACTTATGCATTAAACACACACCAAACTAAGTTAGGACATACAAATATTTCTGGTGTAATATATTTAAAGTCTTTTGGAGCACTTCTAAGAATGATTTTGAATTGAATTATGTAAATTACACACTGTGCACTATATTACAACTGTTTCCTCATATCCACTTGACGAAAGTGTTGTTGGCACATTACCTAAATGTATTTGTTACTTCATGCCCTGTGGAAAATCATAATGGATTAGCCAATTATTCTAATTACATTATTGGTGAAGGTATTCATCATGAGCCTGTCTAGGAGATCTAAAATAACATTAATAAGGTTTGATCTGAGGCTGGAGTGAAGAGTTAAGTAGGGGTAAGGGCCCCTCAGAGTGCTGATCTAGGATCAGTTTGGCCTTTTAGATCACAATGAGTCTGATTACATGGACAGGGGGCGGACCTGATTCTAGATCAGCACTTCTACTTTGAGATGCTTCATGAATATGGGCCCAGCATGTCTCCCTATTAAGAGACTGTAGTGAGTGGCATCTCCACTTCAAGGTGTGACTCACTGTGGTCCGGTGTTATCAACCTGACTGCTCCCCTACTGTAATAGGATAAATTAAGAGCCCATTGTGGAGCTTTCGCGGATGAATCTCATGGACGTCTGGTGCGAGTGTCAAATAGATGAGTGTCCGCACATAAAAGTGGCAGATTAGATTAAACGTGGCAAATCCCCTTGATGTGTAGGATGACATTGACCATGGCACTATGCTAGCCTCCCTCTGCAACACTCCCAGATCTCTCTCTCTCTCTCTCTCTCTCTCTACTCTCTCTCTCTCAGTCTCACCGCCCTATCAGCTTCAAATGAACCCAGAGGGAGAGAGGAAGATAGGGGAGCAAGGGAGAGAGAGAGAGAGGCTCCTATATTCTGGGATAATGGAGCTGTCACACTGTTTTGATTCAGGGCATTGATTCTGTCTTTAATTGCTTATGGCTTCCACTGGATAGTGGTTTTGGGGATATCACAGTAATGTATGGTCGTGCAGAACAGTTATGGCACTGATCACACCGGGATATGCACTCATATGTGCCAATAATCCTCGTATCAGTTGTGCCCTCGATTGTCTGAGCAAACGCCCATTTCCTGACATGATAGACTTTGTTGAATGAAAAAGAGAATTGTCTGTGCCTTGTTATTGTTTATGAGTCACACCTGTACAGCCATAACTCTAAATGGACAGGGCACAAGGCAAAGCTGAAAATAACAGCCATTATCGACTGGATCATTGTATCCTTTGTGATGAATGGGAAACGTCCAAGAGTATAGACACTTAGCTGGGCTTGGACTGGAAGGTTACACAGGTCATAGCTCAACCCACATCCCCTCTGACACGCCAAAGTCCCTGCACTTTGACTGACTCACACCAGACTGTACTGTGCTGCTATGCACCTGTAACCACGTTGCCAACCAGTCTCTGATGGTAAATCGATTCAGAAACTACCTGGACGAAACAGCAGTTAGCCGTTATGAGCTTCTTTCTTAACAATTTGGAGATGAGTGAGCAACAAGAGTTTCGAATTAAGCCCCTAATTAGGACTCCCAGCAAAGGTTTATTTACTGACAGATTATAAAAATGTCCACTTCTACGACCAAGAAGACACCCCGCCACTTTTGATATTAAGCATTTCAAGTTGGGATGCACGATATATCGATGAACATATTGGATGTCTAGTTTAACCTCTCTGGGATAGGCGGGACGCTTGCGTCCCACTTGGCCAAAAGCCAGGGAAAATGCAGAGCGCCAAATTCAAATAAAATTATATAAAAATTAAACTTTCATTAAATCACACATGTAAGATACCAAATTAAAGCTACACTCATTGTGAATCCAGCCAACATGTCAGATTTCAAAAAGGCTTTTCGGCGAAAGCATAAGATGCTATTATCTGATGATAGCACAACAATAAAAGAAGAGAGTGTAGCATATTTCAACCCTGCAGGCGCAACACAAAACGCAGAAATAAAATATAAATCATGCCTTACCTTTGACGAGCTTCTGTTGTTGGCACTCCAATATGTCCCATAAACATCACAAATGGTCCTTTTGTTCAATTAATTCTGTCCATATATATCCAAAATGTCAATTTATTTGGCACGTTTGATCCAGAAGAAAACAGCTTCCAATTTGCGCAACGTCACTACAAAATATCTCAAAAGTTACGTGTAAACTTTGCCAAAACATTTCAAACTACTTTTGTAATACAACTTTAGGTATTTTTAAACGTTAATAATCGATCGAATTGAAGACGGGTCTATCTGTTTTCAATACAGGAGGACAACAAACTAACGCTACTTTTCTAGTCTTGCACAACTCTCAAACAGTACAGATAATGTTACACTGATTCAAGATGGCCGTACTTCTTCATTGCACAAAGGAATAACCTCAACCAATTTCCAAAGACTGGTGACATCCAGTGGAAGCGGTAGGAACTGCAAACAAGTCCCTTAGAAATCTAGTATCCCAATGAAAAGTCATTGAACAGACAGTGACCTAAAAAAAGAAAAATCTGAATGGTTAGTCCTTGGGTTTTGCCAGCTACATAAGTTATGTTATACTCACAGATTCAAACAGTTTTAGAAACTTCAGAGTGTTTTCTATCCAAATATACTAATAATATGCATATCTTATATTCTGGGGATGAGTAGAAGGAAGTTGAAATTGGGCACGCTATTTATCCAAAAGTGAAAATGCCGCCCCCTATCCTAGAGTTAACGCCGATGTGCAAAACCGATGTCAAAGCTGACGTGCATACCTATATAACGTAGGTACATGATGCAATGACGCCACATAAAATATTGCACTACACGGGCAACACAGAATTCCTAACTTAGCCCACAATGCCTGCTATGTGGATCGAGCAGTCAACAAGTCGAGCAGTCATTTGAAAGAGTAAGAACATTTCAGCGAGACAACTCGAAGGCAAAATCCATTAAAGCCAAGATAATGGAATTCATTGTCTTTGACAATCAACCATTCTCTGTCATGGGTGATGTTGGCTTTCGCCAACTGGTCGAGCACCCATGCACACTACTAAGTGCGCTACTTTTCAGATGTTGCCCAGCCGGAGTTACACATTAATAGTGTCACTGCTATTAGCTTCATACATATTACCGAACGCAGTTTGGGTCTTTGCGTGTCAAAAAAGATACAGTGCACTGTCAAAGCTGTACAAAAAAAGTCTGCAAGCATGCAAACATCAGCCACGAACAATGTCTTTTCAATACCGCGTTGGCATCATTTGTTCGACCGCAACTTATGGGATAGCTATGGGATAGCTTATGGGATAGCTATGGGATAGCTAGCTTTAGCTTAGTACCTAGCTAGCGCCAAAACAACCAGCATGAAAACAATGACCAGTAGAAACTGCAGTCATTTTCATTATTCTTAGCAATGATTTAGGAATCATTGTGAGTACGTATTAGCAAGGTAGCCACTTGTTGTTCACCTATTGAAATTGAACTTCAGTTCATGAAAATAAATAGCTGGCCAGCTACTTAACCCTGTTGCCCAAAACTAAAGTTATAAGCAGCCAGCTAGCTTTAACTGGCTAGTGAAGCTCGACCGGACCGGGTTATGTGCTGTGAATCTAGCCACAAAGGATTAGGTACAATAGTGGAATTTGCGGTTTGCCTTAAAAATTAAAGTATGTCATTGACAGTGATGCAAATGAATACAAATGGTAGAATTATGCCATACTTTTATTTTGAAGGCAACCGCAAAGTCCACTGTTGTGGCTAATTCTTATTGTGGCTAGCTTCACATAGATGGGTCCGACCACCATTAATCAAATAAGAACTGTCTTATAAATTTGGGTTATTTTAGATGATGAAACCTAGCTATAGTTGGGTTGCTAACTATAGCTACTGAAACAGATGTCGTTTTGCTATGTTTTTGGGGAAGAACATTGTTTGCATCCATGAGCTAGCTAGCTTTTTTTATGACCAGCACTGTAGGTGTGTGAGACAACTTTACCAACATCATAGCATACATATCGATAAATCGTTGTGACATGAAATATGAGTGATAGTGTAATCAATGTGTAATAACTACGTAAAAAATGTATGAATGCGTTAAATTATTATGTGATGTGCAGTCACATTCAGGTCCTGATTGGTCAACAAGCTTAATTGACACGTCAAATAGTGTTATTTGACACGTCAAATAGTGTTAAATAATATATTTTTTGACACGCAAAGACCCAAACGGCGTTCCATATAAATCCTGGTTGAGAATGAAACGACTGAACAAATGAACAACGAAACAGCAAGTAAGTGAAATAAATAGGTTTTGATTTATGTTTTACTGGGAATGGGGAAGCAGACACATGCACATTTGTGGCCTGCTGGAGGTCATTTTGCAGGGCGCTGACAGTGCACCTCCTTGCACAAAGGCGGAGGTAGCGGTCCTGCTGCTGGGTTGTTGCCCTCCTATGGTCTCCTCCACGTCTCCTGATGTACTGGCCTGTCTCCTGGTAGCGCCTGCATGCTCTGGACACTACGCTGACAGACACAGCAAACCTTTTTGCCACAGTTCGCATTGATGTGCCATCCTGGATGAACTGCAGTACCTGAGCCACTTGTGTGGGTTGTAGACTCCGTCTCATGCTACCACTAGAGTGAGAGCACCGCCAGCATTCAAAAGTGACCAAAACATCAGCCAGGAAGCATAGGAACTGAGAAGTGGTCTGTGGTCACCACCTGCAGAATCACTCCTGTTTTGGGGGGTGTCTTGCTAATTGCCTATAATTTCCACCTTTTGTCTATTCCATTTGCACAACAGCATGTGAAATTTATTGTCAATCAGTGTTGCTTCCTAAGTGGACAGTTTGATTTCACAGAAGTGTGATTGACTTGGAGTTACATTGTGTTGTTTAAGTGTTCCCTTTATTTTTTTGAGCAGTGTATTTTCTACATTGTAGAATAATAGTGAAGACATCAAAACTATGAAATAAAACATATGGAATCATGTAGTAACCAAAAAAGTGTTAAACAAATCAAAATATATGTAATATTTGAGATTCTTCAAATTAGCCACTCTTTACCTTGATGACAGCTTTGCACACTCTTGGCATTCTCTCAGCCAGCTTCATGAGGTAGTCACCTGGAATACATTTAAATTAACAGGTGTGCCTTGTTAAAGTTAAATATAAAACGGGCTCTCATGAGGACCACCACAGGAAAGGAAGACCCAGAGTTACCTCTGCTGCAAAGGATAGGTTCATTAGAGTTACCAGCCTCAGAAATTGCAGCCCAAATAAATGCTTCACAGAGTTCAAGTTAAACGAGACATCTCAACATCAACTGTTCAGAGGAGACTGCATGAATCAGGCCTTCATGGACGAATTGCTGCAAAGAAACAACTACTAAAGGACACCAATAAGAATAAAAGACTTGCCTGGGCCAAGAAACACGAGCAATGGACATTAGACCGGTGTAATCTGTCCTTTGGTCTGATGAGTCCAAATTTTTGATTTTTGGTTCCAACCGCCGTGTCTTTGTGAGACGCAGAGTAGGTGAACGAATGTTCTCCGCAAGTGTGGTTCCCACTGTGAAGCATGGAGGAGCAGGTGTGATGGTGTGGGGGGCTTTGTTGGTGGGTCTGTCAGTGATTTATTTAGAATTCAAGGCACACTTCACAAGCATTGCTACCACAGCATTCTTGAGCAATACCCCATCCCATCTGGTTTGCGCTTAGTGGGACTCATTTGTTTTTCAACAGGACTATGACCAAACACACTTCCAGGCTGTCTAAGAGCTATTTGACCAAGAAGGAGAGTGATGGAGTGCTACGTCACATGGTTTGGGATGAGTTGGACCACAGAATGAAGGAAAAGCAGCTAACCAGTGCTCAGCATATGTGGGAACTCCTTCAAGACTGTTGGACAAGCATTCCAGGTGAAGCTGGTTGAGAGAATGACAAGAGTGTGCAAAGCTGTCAAATATATTTTGATTTGTTTAACACTTGTTTGGTTACTACGTGATTCCATATGTGTTATTTCATAGTTTTGAGGTCTTCACTACTAATCTACAATGTAGAAAATTGTAAAAAAATAAATAAAGAAAAACTCTTGAATGAGTAGGTGTGTCCAAACGTTTGACTGGTACTGTATGTATGTATGTACTCTATACCATCTACTGCATCTTGCCTATGCCGTTCTGTACCATCACTCATTCATATATCTTTATGTACATATTCTTTATCCCTTTACACTTGCGTGTATAAGGTAGTAGTTGTGGAATTGTTAGGTTAGATTACTTGTTGTTATTACTGCATTGTCGGAACTAGAAGCACAAGCATTTCGCTACACTCGCATTAACATCTGCTAACCATGTGTATGTGACTAATAAAATTTGATTTGATTTGATTTTGATTTGTATGTTGATTCAAAATACTGTACAATTGTAAAGCATGCAGCTGTGATAGGATTGTGAGTTTGCGCAACAAAATGTTCCCCACACAAACTTTTGATTGTGGTTGCCCAACAACTTTTCTTCTTTGCAATCTCACAAACGTATTGTAGCTGGTTGCCTTTAAATTGTACGTTGAACCAACATTTATTTTTACAGTGTACACAGAAACCAATACTGTATCTGCACACAGTTTGGGTTTTCTTAGCTGTTTGAAATTCAAGGTCAATGTCTACTTTGGATAAATAATCTTGGGATTCCTTGCTCTCAGGTGGGAGAAGTGAGAAACCATTTTCAGTGAGTGAAATAAGTCATTTCAATCAATGTGTCAATCATGGAGCAGACCAGATATCTATTTGAGGGGGAGAGGTATCAATCACCCATGCGTGCCAGCTACCAGGAGTGTTAAGCGTTACTGCTCTGTGGTGCCTCAACACCCTCATGTTGACCTATGGTGACAGGTTATATCATGTGGTTGTGTAACGCATGTTAACACATTCTATATGTGGATATACCCCACTGTTAGGTTGGCTTTACATAAAACAAAGCAGTGAAAGTGGTATGATACAATATGTGTTATTGGCATCGTTGAGGGAAATGTGTGTATTTGTTTCCAGCTGGAATCTCTTTAATTTGATTCTATTCAGAATGATTGTATCAATCCCCTCAAAGGGAGTTTGATAATGATTCATCAAAATGACTGATATCAGTCCATGTTACTATACTTTAGTAATTAGTGCACTATTATTATATTGGATTGCTTGTTTCTCATCATTGTTAAGGCTCTGATATTTTTGAGGCAACATTTAACCTAAGCCTGCATTGTAGTCTCACTGTTATTGTATTTTTTAAATTTAATTTGTGGTATTTGATGCCCATTTATATGTTGCATCATATCAGGCCTACTGTATCAACTTCAAAGCATGGATGGATTCCCCCCAAGAATTCTAGATGGTCTCTCTCTCTCTCTCTCTCTCCCTCTCTCTCTCTCTCTCTCTCTCTCTCTCTCTCTCTCTCTCTCTCTCTCTCTCTCTCTCTCTCTCTCTCTCTCTCTCTCTCTCTCTCTCTCTCTCTCTCTCTCTCTCTCTCTCTCTCTCTCTCTCTCTCTCTCTCTCAACTTTCTGTTGCCTAAAAAGGGTCTTTTGCATTTAGAATCAAAGAATCCAGTGAAGCACAGCTTTTCAATAATGCAGTACATTCAGTACCTTCCCTTGGTATGCCAATTGCAAGGAAAACATGGCTTAACCTTTAAACCCTTAAGCAAGTGTAAAATAATATTGATTTGAGGTATTCAGGTATTATTGCGTTTGAGGAATTTCATATGTGCCAATGCCACATAAATACGAGTCATTTCTGAAGGTCATGGGTCAATACTTTGCTAAATACTTTGATTGGTCAATGAACAGGTCGTGTGTACTGTACTACCCATCACAGTGTATGATGTACACAACTGTACAAGTTAAGAAGAGACCGGTAATTATAAAAACAAAAAGCTGTAGATATTATGCTATCTCAAGATCTGTAATCCGTCAGTGGTTTTGACTTAAATACCTCAATATGTTTTTAATGGTTGATTGATGTGCCAATTAACTTCCATCAAATTGGATAATAGCTTATAGTGTTATTAGACTGTGCATATTAAAGTTAGCTTCATAATTACAGTGATTATTCAACATGAATGTGAATAATGTATTTTAAAACAATATAATATAATAATATATAATATATACTATGGGTCTTTCCATGCCACTTCTTGCCCAGACGTATTAACAACATCAATACCAGTGAAGATATCTATATAGAAAGTGTAGCAGCAGCTTTCCTTCAACATCTATCCGTAGAAATCCGGAGGTAGTCTATAAGTTATTTTGTAAGATGTTGTTCATCCTTGAACTATGTATGTTTGAGATCCCAAAGGCTCAGTTTCATCTCCTGTCTTTTTCTCCACTGTGAGTCATAACACACAGCCTCTGCCAATTCTGAAAAGCCAATGCTTTACTTTAACATATTTCTTGAAACTTAATCTTGTGTCTTGTTTCTACACCGGGAGCATCTCAAGGGCTGAGTAGGAGTGTTGTTTCATCCACAATACTTTTTTCCTTTTTTTAATGTTAATTTAATTGAATGCCTTCTAAACAGCACTGAAATGCAGACATTATTACTTTACACTATTTGCAGAGTGATTTATCTCAAACTCTTTTTACAATTCCTCTGAGAAGGTGATGATAAATTATGCAGATTTAGTGCAAACAGCACAACAATGCAATCGTGAGCTACATGTACAGTATTCCCAGTGGTGGAAAAGTACCCAAATGACATACTTGAGGAAAAGTAACGATACCTTAAAAGAAAATGACACAAGTAAAAATGAAAGTCACCCAGTAAAATATTACTTGAGTAAAAGTTTAAAAGTATTTGGTTTTAAATGTACTTAAGTATTTAAAGTAAATGTAATCGCTAAAATATACTAAAGTATCAAAATTACAAGTATAAATCATTTCAAATTCCTTATATGAAGCAGACAGCACGATTTCCTTGTTTTTATTAATTTACGAACATAATTTATAAACGAAGCAATTGTGTTTAGTGAGTCTGCCAGATCAGAGGCAGTAGGGATGACCAGGGATGTTCTCTTGATAAGTGTGTGAATTAGACCATTTTCCTGTCTTGCTAAGCATAAAAAAATTTAACAAGTAAGAGTGGAGTAAAAGTAAAAGTTGTCAAAAATATAAATAGGATACTCCCCAAAAATACTTAAATGGTACTTTAAAGTATTTTTACTTAATGTACTTTACACCACTGAGTATTCCAAACTTGTTTTGTCCCGTCTATTTAAAATATTTGCTATTATTAACACCTTTGCACATTTGGAAGGCTGTTTAGATGACTGAATCTGAGTCCTACACTCTCTCTCATATCGGGAGATACTGCTGTGAAACTATTTTACATGTAATTGCCATTGCAGCACCTGATACTTGACCAATTGCAGTGTAGCCTTTGCTGCTCTTTTCATGTGAGAAGAACTCAATAACATGATTTCAGTGACTATAATTAACATTAACCACAGATCTTGGGCCATAACGTCTTGAGCGCCTACTCAAGAGTCAGTGAGGTTTGTAATTAGTGAGCACTTACAAGGCTGCATGGTGTTTTATGTACTCCAACTTAACACACTCTAACGTTATTATCGGGCACTTGATGTTATCACAGAGGACTTGTTTAAAGGTTCAGAGATTTTGTAAATAAAGTTCACTTGTAGTTCCCAAAACACATGTTAAAAACGGCACACTGGAAAATAGTGTCCATATCAGGACAGCCTCAGACAATGAATCAATATTGACCGTTTTTTATTTTTTTTTTACATGTGTTTTGGACTCTTAAGTTGTTACTAACCAGCAACTTAAAGAAAACGCAATGCTGTGCACAGGGCTTCTACTTTTTGAATCAAATCAAAGTTTATTTGTCACGTGCACATGAAACAGTGAAACGCTTGCTTGCAAGCTTACTTCAGTCATGGTATGCCTTAGTGCCAATTTTTCAACTGATTGAAAATAGCTGCTAATTAACCTTTGCCTGTTGGCTGTAGTCAAATGACCAAATCACTCTCTAGTGGCCTTATGGGTGAAATATTATTCAACATTTTAATAATTTCATAATTAATAAACATATCTTTTTTTGAAATCCGGAGTTTCTATGTCAAACGTTTTGTTATATTTCAGTCTTCTGTGATATATATAAAGTGTAATAGTGGGATGCACACTCAAAATAATTGAATACATTTCAACTCCATATCTGACATTGTACAGGTGTCTTATTTTATTTAAGCCCATAACCATGTGTGTGATGTGTATACTTTTGTTTCAAAGTAGATTTGTTTAAGAATACTAATAAAACACTGGTGACCCTGATTTAGCTCACTGCGGTAAAAGGTTTTAAAGATCGAATCCACATTTGGGGAAACAGCACCATTTTCACCCAGCGCATTTGTTATCGTCTTTGAATTGTTGATGTAATGGAGGAGAAATGGAGGAGAGGAGCTTTTTCCTCAACTTTTTAACTTTTTCCTCAACTTTCCTCAAGTCAAGCTAGTTTACAGAGCAACTAGCTATCTAGATAGCTAAAATGTAGGATAGGTTGAAGATACTGTAGCTAGTGACCTCCACCCAATAATTATCATTAAAAAAAGTGTCATTACCATCACAATAAAATATAACGGGAGGCAACAGTGAAACAGCCAAGGTGTATTATTTAACATTAGGCTACTAAACTAGTACTTACTTATAGGAATGCGTAATTGTCCCATACGGCCATTGCCGAAAACCACATATTATTTTCTTGCTCTGTGGTTTGGTAACTTCCTGTTCTATTGACGGACTCTAGCTCAGTAGTTTTGCAACTGAGCCTTCAACCGCAAGGGGGCGCTGCGATACCATTCCGTCCGTTGTGGACGGTCCCCATTGAAATGAATGACATCAGGCGTAACGCAACGGACTGCTTAGATGTAATGTGAATGGGGCTTAAGCGTAGTAAAAGAAAACGTAGTACACATTCTGCTATTCTATCTCGAGTGCAAGGGGAAAAGAACAGTGTTAGTTGTTTGTAGTAACTCGTTTGTTGTTGTAATATCCAAAACTGACGTGGCAGTTCCACCAATTAAAGACTCAAGTGTTACCGAAAGTGAATCTACATCCAAGTTGATCGTCTTTCATTTGGTTGTTGGCTTGGGCAGGCTCAGTAACGCTATCGTATCGTATTGCTCCTCAATTCCTCCGACAGTGAGGAGGGAATAGCTTGTTGAGCTCAAGGGGCTTAGGCCAGAAGGATGAGAGGGCGAGTCTAGTTGTTTATTTATATGTGTAGTACAATGCACAACCAAAATATATCAAAAGTGAGAAGTGGTGCGTTGCAACAGATTTAGCTAACAGCTCATTTACATCTGTAGTCCCCGTGCAACATCTGTAGTCCCCGTGCAACATCTGTAGTCCCCGTGCAGGTGAACATGAAAACTATATAAACGAAAGGACAACATACATACTGTACATCAGACATTTAAAAGCATAAAGGACATAGAGACATGTTTCAACACGTTGTTGCTGCTGATCTTATGACCTGATTTGTTTTTAAATCAAGGCTGCCTCTGATTAAATGTAACACAAAGGCCTATAGACAATAACATGAGGATCATAACAGACATAATGAAATAAGCCAGACAATCGTAATGATGAGTGCAAGTGCAGTAGGTCTATACAGAATTTCAACGTAGATAATACCATTTGGTTGCAGGGACCTGGGCGGCCCCTTTCTTTTTACACAGTAATTGTGGGACTCATTTTACAAGAAGTCAATTTCAGTTTGCATGAGAAATAGCAGTGTGTCACAGTGGAGGGTTTTTGTAATAAAGAGACAAGAGATTGAAATTGAGATACTCCAAACTGCTGAGAGTGTGTCGAGCTCAGAATGCAGCCAGGCGTCGAAAATGAAATATAAATGAGAAAGCAATGGCTCTTTTGTTTCTTATTGTCACTTTAAACTTTTGCATCAATGTCAAAAGACATTCAGTCAATCTAAAGAACGCTTGTAAATTAAACAGAACACATTCGCAGGCGAAGGGGTATCATTATTGATGAAAATGGGCATTCTAAGACTACACGTCTATTTGCCATTTGAAAAACCAAGCTGTTCAGTTCCGCTCAAGCTACAGATAGGCTTACGCTTGTGTACATTTGTATAGATTTCTCTCATTATGAAATCAGCACATTTCCGTGACAGTTAAGTGTCTGATGACACACAACGGCAGTCTGCAAGTGGCCTATAAATGTCTATTACACTTCATGATAAATGTCTGGATTCTGAAATAATATCTGAAATTCATTATTTCACAATTAAGTCAATTGCATTTGTTTGTACAAGGCTAATTGACTAATGGAGTTCGACAGTTAAATGCCCAGCATTTTTATGGTTCGCAAAGCCACTGTAAATTCGCCAGACCCAATTGGGATAAAGCACCCCATAAACCTGTGATCCAGAACTGAACTGGAGAGACAGGCTAGGCATACTCCAATCTCTTTCTGCTGGATCTATTCTTTGGTTATTGAAGGGTAGATGAATGTCAAGAGTATTTAACATTCTATGTCCACTTTAAGAAATACATGATGTCTGAATACAGAGGGAAACCAGGTAGGCAGAGGTGAATGGATGTCTTTCTTTTAAGAAGATGATCTAGCCCAGGTGACATATATTGTTTAATCAGGGTGCAGTTTGTAAAGAAAAAGATTGAGATAGATGACTTTGGTGAAATCCATGCAGGAGCCCCACCAATTGTTTAATCAGGGTGCAGTTTGTAAAGAAAAAGATTGAGATAGATGACTTTGGTGAAATCCATGCAGGAGCCCCACCAATTGCCTTCACATCACCACAGTATTAATTTCATCACCAAAAATAGTGGCAAAAATATTCACCAAGCACCTATTTTTCAGTGACACAATTCTCACGAGACTATAACTGACTAAATAGACCCAGAAAAAAACTATAACTAAACTTAAATTATTTTTCAGTTCACTAAAACAAGTCGAGACGAAATTGTCTCTGTGACTAAAATCAGACTACTAAGTGGACTGGACAAGAGTTTTTGGAAAGATTGAGAGCTTTTCAGTGATGAGCACAATTAATATTAGCAGCACAGATGTTCTGTGTAGGAGTGGGAAGGATGTGCCACAATCGGCGCACACAGCCAATCCTACATCAGCTCATGAGCTGCGGGGGAGCAAGCGATGAGTGTGTGCAGACAGGCTCCACTCTGGCTCCGCCTCTGATCATACACATTGCACAGGGGACTCTCTTGCTTCCCTGTAGCTAACCAGTCAGCACCAGCCTTCTAGTTAGATACCTTTTTCCTGGTTAAGAAACACAAGCTGTTTTAAGAAATTAAAAACAATAGCAGAATTAAGTTTAACAGTAATACAAATATCTAGCTATGTTTTTTGCTCCCTTGACTATAGAAACGTTTTGTAATTTGTAGTCTCGCGAACGTACTAGCCAAGTCTCCCACAGCTTGATTCTAGCCATTACCGTTCAAAATATATGTTTTTTTCTCTATGTTTTTTTTCTTTCTATCGTGCATTGGCGGGCCGCATTTTACATTCATTAAGCATATCGCGGGCTGTTCTAAAAGTATGCTACTTGCGGACCGGAGTGTTAACCATATCAAACACTTGAAACAGATTTTTCTGCAATCTAAAGATATAATCCTTATGCTTAATTCTATGTAAAAAATATGTTACTTTTCCCACATATCTAAGCATACATCTTGAACTGCCTGTATCCTGAATGGTGGTTATTTTTTTAAAGAAACTAAAAATGCTTCTCAGCATCTTTGCTCAAATCTAAGTAAACTATTGAAAGGAATGTGAGTCTTATTTGATACATTTAGTATTTGCTTGCTTTTCTAAATTGCTTGCTTTTCTAAAGTCTTTATCCTACTCTGTTTATCTTATATCCTATTGCCTAGTCACCTTACCCCTATACATACAGTATCTACCTTCATCACTCCAGTATCCCTGCACACTGTAAATATGGTATTGAAACTGACCCTGTATATACAGTAGTATGCTTGCTTACTTATTGTGTTCTTCATATTTCTTCTTATTTCTTGTGTGTTTCTTCTAGTATTACAATGTTATTGATTATTGCATTGTTGAGTTTTTATTTTGCAAGAAAGGCAATTCACTGTACATTCAAACTTGAAACTAACAACCTTGCCAGCAGGCATGCCAGCTAAGATAGTTAGACAAGCTAGCTACTCTTGATTGATAGCCTGAAATGGCTTCTTGGTAGATAGTTATGACATTGGGAAATGTGGAACCTATCTGGACTAGCTAAAGCCAACTTCAACTTTATTATTTTTAACAGGACAAATCTGATGGGGAACATGCCCCTGTGCCCCCTATGGGCAAGACGCCTCTGTCTTTATGCTACACCTTGTTCAGTCATGTTACCTCATTAGCTGGTTATAGCTAACAACCTGGGGCACGTTCAGCAGGACACAACATTTTGGAACATTCAGATAGATGTAGAACAAACATGCCTCTCTGGCAAATAGAATAAAAAATAACATAGGTTCTATTCGTGGAATTTCTATCAGAAACGTTTTGCAACTGAACGTTGCCCTGGTAACATTACCAGTAGTCTATGGATAGAAAAATGTTTATTGACTAAATCCCTCTTGCCACTACACTATATCCGACTGGGTAACTTTATATTGAGTTAATGTGGACCCTAGTGACTTAGACTTGAGCACTTGGACCAGGACTTGAGCACGGGGACTCGGACTTCAACCATAGGGACTCGTGACTCAACCATTGGTAACTCGGACTTGGACTCGGATTGAAGCATGGGGGACTCAAGGTTTGGACTCAAGGTTTAGTGACTCGACTACATCATTGGGCAAAACAGTCATCAGCCCCGTTCTACTTTTGGACATAAATGTGGCTGGGGTGTCTGTGGAACGGTGATAACAATGGCAATGACGGGACCGAGTGATGGAGGTGCAACCCATACTACTTTGCGGCACCATCTGGGGATTGTGATTGTGCTTCTCTCTCTCTCTCTCTCGCGCGCGCTCTCTCTCACTCTCACTCTCTCTCTCTCTGCACTTGTGTGAGTCTGTTTGTTGTGTATGTAATATGCAGTATCTATGTAGGCTGAATTCAGAATTTACATGGTCACATAATTGTTATATATTCTTATATAGGTTTGTCATACTTTTACTGTTGGGAAGAGAATAGGATCTTATGCAGAAAAATATGTTGGTAGGGCAAGGCTATGTATGTTTGTGCACATGGGAAGTCAGTGATTTATGTTTACTAGTAGGTTAATGAGGCAATACAAATGTGATGTGAATAAATGTGAAAGGGCATTTAGTTGACTAAAATGGCCCACTGTTCTCATCATTTTGACAATAACTAGACTAAATCATTATTCAAATGACAAAAATGTGACTTAATGATATTTTTAGTCAAAATGACTGATTAGAATTACATCTAAAAAAGAGTGGCAAAATGACCACTGCACCACATTCAACTTTGTCTTGGCAATTCAAAAGAGAATGGTCTGTCTGAGATGGTGAGGGTAAAATGTAAACTTTTGTGTCTGACATCTGTGAAGATTGATGACGGCAGAAAAAGAACTAACAGTCAATCTGTCTGTTATTAGCATTGATCCGAATTGGAAAAATGTATTATATTGTAAGTATTGGCTTCTCTGAAGTAATGATGTACTTGACACAAAACACTCTCGTTCCGGTTTTCTTAAGTAGCTCCTGTACTTTTCCAGCCTTATTTTAAGTCTCCTGTGGAGCCGACAGCTTTTATCCCCTCTGTAGCTGTTTCTTTCATGGACAGGTTTAAAAGAGGCTCTGCTGTTAACAGACTTTCCCAGGAATAAGTCCATTTGAAATTCAATGCCCAGTCCATGATATAGGCTTTGGGCTGAGTGTTTGCTATAGTGCCAGAATACTGCCACCAGAGCAAGAACATGGGCACGTTTGACATTTTTAGCAGACACTCTTATCCAGAACAATTGGGGTCAAGGGCCTTGCTCAAGGGAACACCAACAGATTTTGAATCTAGTCAGCTTGGGGATTCAAACCAGCAACCTTTCGGTTACTGGCCCAGCACTCTTAACCTCTAGAATACCGGCTGCTCAACTTAAAGCTGGGTCACTTTTTGATGGCTTTGTGTTTTAACTTCTTTGAGAGTTTCTTATTTGAACATTTGTTTTGGGTAAAGCCCCCAGACAGTTAATTATGTTTCATAAGACTATAGAGAGAACATTTTTTAAGATGATGATGATTTATAATTATTGCTTGTTCAGTGCCATTTATGAGGAAAAATGTGTCAATTGTCAATTTGTCAAAGAGTATAATCATTCTGTTTTCAAAATGCTTCCTTTTACTGAATATCAAAATCACTTTATTTTATTGATTCTTTTCACAAAGCTTTTCATTCATTCTAAATGTACAGAATGGGGAAGAAAATGGGATTTCATTTTCTTTCATTTTAGTCGATCTTTCGTTCAATTGGAATGTTTTTGCTCCTTCCATCTGGGATAAACTGTTTATTGATGTAGCTATCAAACATTTATAGCCATCGATGAATGATGCTGCATTTACACCTGAAATGTACTTTTGAGGAATGCCAGAGGCTTTTTGACTATTTTTGCTTCAGTGACTGTGAAGACTAGACTGGTATAAAAATATAACTATTCTATAATTTTTTTAGAGTGCCACACTCTTACATGCTGACCAGACCGCTGGTGCGTGTGCATCCACATGCGCCATTGCGTGCATGTTGATTTTGTCCACCCACACCAAGACACGCAGGTTGAAATATCAAAACAAACTTTGAACCAACTATATTAATTTGGGGACACATCGAAAAGCATTAAACATATATGGCAATTTAGCTAGCTAGCTTGCTGTTGCTAGCTAATTTGCACAAGGTCATCTACTCCGACAATTAATCCACAAATAAAATTGTAAACCGAGTTTGTTTCTAGTAATCTCTCCTCCTTCAGGATTCATCTTCTTTGGACTTTATATGGCGGTTGGCAACCAACTGTAAGGTGAATTACCACTACTGACTGGAGTATGGACCTCAGTTCATCTTCCAATCACCCACATGGGTATATGCTCCTAAAAACCAATGAGGAGATGGCACGTGGGTATATCTTCTGGGACTTGCAGCGCATCAAGCGTCACAAATAGAACCAAGTTCTATTTGAGCGCCTGGCTTCACAGACGCTCATTGGCGCACGCAAGCAGTGTGGGTGCAATGATTGAATAACATGTATGTATTTATTTTGCCACCCTCGCGCACACAACGCGAGCAGTGTGGTCAGCATGTTAGAGTCTCGTAATGCATTGATGTCTCCTTTTCAAACGTATCTTCAGCTTTTTTAAGTGTATTTTTATTTTCTCCGTTTTCTTAGATGGAAATGATACCAGAACCTGATCCAGACGATGAAGGGACTAAAATAAGTGTAAGTTATTGTATGTACAGAGTTTTTACAGTGTCCATACTAGGGCAACATCACATTTCCTAATATGGACACCATAAGTATGGACACATAAAACCATCACCATTACAACTATTTCGCTACACCTGCATTAACATCTGCTGAACAGGTGTATGTGACCAAAAAAAATAGTTTGATGTTTCTAATGTTGTGTCATTACATGGTTGTTTGTACTGAACCACCAGTCATGTGGATGGGATGTAGTTGCTCCTGCATCGTTCATTGAACATCTCTTTATCTCCCTACAGACGGTGAAGGTACAGGGAAACGACATCTCCCACAAACTGCAGATCTCCCGGGTGGGGAAGAGTGACGAGGGCCTGTATGAGTGCAGAGTCACCAACGCCAACTATGGAGAGCTGCTGGAGTACAAGGTCCAGGCCTACCTGAAGGTAAACAGCACCCGACCCCGCATCAGACCGGTCAAGAAGACGTCCCCCCTGTCCCACCTGACAGCAGATAAGAAGCCCCGCAAGACAGGCTCCACAGCAGCACAAGACGGCATGAGCGCCGACCAGAGGGTCCGCTCTACCTCCAGCTCTCAGACTTCATCAGCCAAGACAGTCAAACACAGTTCAGGTGAGATAACGGCGCCAGAGATTCTGCTTTGGTTTTTCATATATATATTTTTTCCTTCAGTAGGGTAAATCATCAGCCAATCCATCTAACTATTTGTATCTTTTTTTCTGTCTTTTATTCTGCCTGTATGTCAGTCTGTCTGTCTGCTTGTCCATCTGCATGTTTCTTGTCTGTCTGCCTTCAGTCTGCTGTCCGCTTGTCAGCTTGTTCCACTTTAAAGCAATTCCCCCATGTAGTTAATCAAAAAGACACTGAAGGACACTGTAGCGAGTGAAAATTACAATTGAATGTGGAAATACAGCCGAATAAACCCCCAGACTGCAGTTTGTGATTATGAGGCAGAGGTGCACCAAATTATGCTGACAACTGTGTGGCGCTGAATGCTCTGTGCGGTGTATGACACTGATAAATGTTCCTCTATTGCTCCCCCTGCGGTCTTACCTTTACTGAGCACTGTTATGACTGGAGGACAGTTACATTGCTGCAAATGCAGGTTTTTGGTCGATGAACAACAATTGTCAAACAATTGGATGAAATTAGACCTGTGAGAGTAAAACGATTCTCCACATAGCCTTACCTGTAAACGATGGCAACTGTTAGCCGAGTAGGAATTAAGTGCATGGTGGTTTGCCTGCATTGCGTTCCTGTGCAGAGAAGACCAATGTGTCAGGTCTAGTTACCTTAAAGTCTGCATATATTGGTTTTGGCACTGTTGGTTTTTCAACGCTTTGGGTCACTGAAATGAAATACAACAAATGTCCCAGAAGTGATATGTACTGTACCAAAAGGCCTTCAACTTTGTTTAAACTGTTTGGCAAGTCGCCAACCAGTTCTGGAAAATAACTGCTTTCATATCATCTTCCCAAAGTGCTCATGCAACTTGAAACACAGAAGAAGGAATAACCCTGTCCTATCAGACATGGCTGAGTGGTGAACGACACTGAGAACAGGGAGAATTTGTGAAACACGGGTGTATGACATCGAACCTAGCTACTGTACATTCAGATATCACGAAATCCCAGCTGGGATTTGCTACACAAGTCAGACTGTGTTATCACATTTTTTTTCAGTAGCCCACCACTAGCTCCATCATGTAGGCAGATAGATGGCGCCAGGCCAGCTCTCTCCCTATGGCAGCGGCATATGCCTGGGTGACGCAACCACCCTCAGCAGGGAGGTCACTCTACCCTATATTTCAAATCTGTATTCCATTAGACAAAATAAGGAGTAAACTGGAGACTCAGGCTGTATACTATTGGTGGTACTTGTACAGCAACAGTCAGTACTTGTACAGCAACAGTACTTGGTTTGGTATTTAGTAGTGTAGTACTCATGTTGTAACCTAAATATTTAGTTTGTTTGTGGTAAATGATAGGTTTTGTAAAAAGTGTTTCCTGTGACATCACTTTTTCAGTATTTATCGAAGAATTGCATTTAAGCTATATTCCGGGGTTTGAGTATGTTTTAAGGTGGAGCTCTCATGGATGGTGTGAGAGATTCACTGCAGGTCATCAGAGCTGTGTCTATCGGCATGTAAACCTAGTCCAGCCTCCCAGGCTGCGAGCTGATTCATTATTCTCCATGCAGAGGATATTTTGGCCTAGCGTTATTGCTGCTCCTCTGTGGCAATACTGTTCACTTGATCACCCCGGGCCAAATGAAATCTGGCAGGGAGGAACAGCGGGTTACAGGCCTCCGTCTTTTTCCTCCTCCCGATATTGAGCTTGGCCGAACCATAGTGTCCCCAGACAATTCTCCTCTTAGAACATTGCTGTGCTTGGTCTGACGGAAAAATCCAGTAAATGTCACCATGATTTAGGGAATATTTCATTTTCCATTTCCTTAATGCTGCCTTTGTTTCGTAGGATTACATTTTTTTCTTGTGCCTCTTTTTCAGTCCCGGGCAGGTACCAGAAACAGTTCATTAGGGAATCTGGTTTCTTTTGATTCTTTTAGACCTTGAATTCTATTTTAGCTTGTGTGTTACAGGGAGATTAAACAGAAGGAAATCTTGTGTCAATATACAGTAGAGTATTGCCATTCAGAATATCTCCTTATCTCTCCCTACTGTACTACACGTTCTGTATCATTATCCTTTGGACAGAAATGCATCGATGCCTTTTTCCTGTCGTCTTGATCTTATCAATTCAAGGACAATGTCCCTGAGAAGCAAATGAACCAAATGCGCATAAGACGGCCAGGCTTTTCAGTATCATACAGTTGTGAGACGGTGATGCTCAAACATATATAATGCTTTTTTTGTATTCCATATGCATATTTCATTTAAGAATAAGATCATTCCATATGTGCACAATGTATAAAATGTTTCAGACTAGTGCCATGATAGCTTTTGCACATCTTTCTCCGCAGCAGTACGTGTTAAAGATAAGAACTGTGCACATATTTTGTGTGAAGATAAACACTGTATATGTCCTGACTGTATGCCTTCATTCACAGGTACTAGGATAGCTACAAGCTACGGACTTGCCATCCTGATTCTTGGCGTTGGCTTTATGAGGGATACCTTGCTATAGTTTCAAGAACTGACTTTTCCTCCCAGTATCACTATGTATGGCCTATTATTACCACCAAGCAGACAGCACAGTTGGCCCTTTTTTCCCCACCACTACTCTGCACCCAATGAATTCTTATTTCCCTTTGTACACAAGAGGCACCTTCTCAAAGGCCAGTGGCGGGATTACCTGTTGTGCCACTGTTTCTTCAGCACTCCCAACAATTGAAACAAAATGGAAACCGACAGTGTCTACTTGGAATATCTTTCACAAATACTTTTATTTTGGTTTCCTGCAATACATTTATTGTGTCAAAGTAGAAAAAAAAGGATCTATATTTGTGTAATATATGAGTATATAATTGTTTTATTTCAAACTCCTTGAACTGTTTATAGCTTACATTCACTATGTTGATCATGTAACTACATTGTACAAGGGTATTCATGCCCCACCCAAAACAAAATAACGACTAAAATACAACAAAATGATGTATAGGCCTAGTTGGATTGCTAAATTAGGGCAACTCGACATTGTATTATTTTAAAATCTGCATATGTATAATCTGCAACTACAATTCTTGAACTTTGTTATTATGGATCTGTTCTTATTCATTCTCACATTCTTTACTTTTGTACGGTATTTCCTTTGGAATATAAAAATAATACTTCCATCTCTTGTAATTTCCTGATGTGCAACAGTTTCACATGTTATGAAGCATAATAATTTCAATGTTTATATGTGACTGTGCCAGCAGACCATTCGTTTAAATTTGGCTGCACTAATATTGTAAAAAGCCATTAAGAAATGGAATGCTTCACTTAGAGCACAGCTCTAATATTCAAATATGCTCCATTACTGAAAAGAAGAATCTAGGTACTGCTGTAGCCTAATGCTCAGGGGCATTATCTTTGTGTAAAGAATCTCACATTAGCCAAGAAGAGTTCTTATGCCATTTGATGGTGCAATGATGCCCCAACGGTATCTATAGTATACGCTCCTTATCTGTAACACGTAGATAAGGACGAGGAAACAGTTTAAAGGTCCTGTGATTAAGAAAATGGTTTTCAATTGTTCTCGCTCTTGTCCATTCTCAATGTTCATCGACACAACGCTTTGACAATCTGACCTCTTGTTTCAGAACCCGTTAGCAGAAGTCATGGATTCTACTGTTATACTAAACTGTTAATATATATAGAAGCTTTCTAAATGTCTACCTGCAATGTTCCATAGACATTCACCACTTGGAATCATTTCTATTCACTATATGGATGCACCTATTTTAGGTAGCGTCATTGTTAAGTGCAATGACCACTGGACATATTATGCCACCATAGCTACTTTATGAATAGGTGGTATTGGTAATCGTGCAGCAACAGTGCTTCAGATCTGCCTTTCAGTTGAGTTGAAGAGGGTATCCATAGACTGAAGAGAGTCTCCATTGTAAAATGTATCATGCGACCAAAGACAGTGGCTATGGCCATAGAATATTGACTTTCACCAACATCGATCTCTTTGCACATTGCGTATACTGTAGCCTAGTGTTCTCACATATTGTGCCCCTTTATTCCCTATCTTTTTACAATCTCAGAACGAGGCGGACAATCTGCCCAGATTCACAAAGCACCATCTGTCCATTTCTTCAAATCGTATTTAAAATAACAGCACTTTGGATGGAATAATTATATGTATTGGCAGTACATACAAATTCCTGGGGCCACTAAGAAGCAGGATTTTGCTTAAGGTCTCCACTGTAAACAGTCTCCAGTCTTCTGTACAGGGCGCTGCTGAACTCAGTGAGGGATCTTAACCTGTTGATACAGCGGTTGGAGTTAGCTGACAGAGCAAATAATACAGAAGAATCCAGCTAGAGACATATCCTGATCAGCAAGTCTTGTCAGTGTGCAAAATGTGTGGGCTATATACACTATTTAATCTGCGCTGGTTCCTGGGATGAGAACAGTTAATCTAGCAGAGCTGTGTCATGCTGCTTAACCTCAAATCAATATTAGGCTAAAGTCCATTGAGTAAAAGTTATTTTATGACTATTGTGACAAATCCTAACTGTTCAGTTTTGAGGAAGACGATTTTGAGAACTTGAGTTTATCACATACTTCTCCAAGCAGGTAAAATTGATAGCATATTTGTGTGCACAGTAAAAGAATGCCTTTAGTTTATCAAATCCCTGTATAAAATTTTAAAAATAAAAAAAATTATCTGTAAAACTTGTAAAGTAATCAGCATGTAACCTTTTTTATCCAAATGTTTAAAAGCAGAGACAAGTTATGTTCTGTATTTGTAACAATGTTGTCATATATTCGTTTTGAAGCACTAACAACAGGAAATGGAATTTAAAAACAACTTTATTGACAGTCTGTTAAGGAGGACCACTTGCCATGGCAGTACACACCTGTTGCAAGGCCTATTGTACTTCAACAGGAAATGGAATCACTACAGAGTACAAGGTCAAGCAAAGTGGATATATCATTTAAAGGATCGACAACAGTCGTTTGATAAGGGAATTGCAACGTCTGACAATTGTGGTGGCTAACAAGCAACGAAGTCTCAGCCCATCAAACAAGATACTATATTATGACATTTGAGCAACTCAAATCCATGGATATTGTTTCAGAAATGACAACACAGCAGTTATGTTTTTTTTTATGGCGCCGATGTCCATTATTTCAGCTTCACATAGATGAATTGTTTCCTTATTACGCATCATCTCAATGCAGTCTTATCTGTTTGTTGAGCTGTCAAAAATGTTATGACCTGTAATTTGAATTTTATTTGGTACTGTGTGAAGCTTCTGTACTGGAACGTTGCAGCAGTTTGTATTATAATGATATCAGAAAAATATTTAAATAAATCATTTTCACAGATGGGATTCAAACACCGCTTCCTCTGCTGGATTCCATCTGTTAATTCGGTAACATATTATGACTTGACTTAGTGAGTACATTGGATGTAGTTCACTGGGCGATCATAGTGTGGCACATAGTGGGGCACATACTGCGCATTCAACCATTCCGAGTGGATATCAGGACAAAGCTTAACGCTGTCTGGTCATAACACTCCTGAAAGTTTTAGAGAGGTCCAAACCACAAAAAGTATCTTTACCCTGGTTGCAATTATAACAACTAAAATGTTTTATCTAATAAGATAGCAATGATGCCAACTGGATATTCTTCTTTTCAATTAGTTGTGTCTATTGGCTCACAACACCATCTGTGCCATTGTTATTATTAAAGTCTGCTGTGGGACAAACTGTTTTCTGCACAGGTTGCGATGTTGTTATAACTATACAGTGTACCTAATATGGACACACGAGTACGCATGTCCTAATATGCACACTGTACAGCTATAAAAACATAATTTTTGATAGAAGAGATCTATCTGGAGTTACTGTATGCAAGATTGTGTTCACCCTTGTATCATAGAAATGTAATTTAGTAAATAGTTATCAGAGTTATGAGGGGGTGATCAAACATAGATTCCCGTGTTCCTGCTAAAGATACCCACAAATTCTCTACAACGACGTTGGAGGCGGCTTATGGTAGAGAAATTAACATAAAATTCTCTGGCAACAGTTCTGGTGGACATTCCTGCAGTCAACATGCCAATTGCATGCTCCCTTAGAACTTGAGACATCTGTGGCATTCTGTTGTGTGACTAAACTGCACACTTTGTGGCAGTTGTTTGTGGCCTTTTAATGTCCTGTGTAATGATCATGCTGTTTAATCAGCTTCTTGATATGCCACATTTGTCAGGTGGATGGATTATCTTGGCAAAGGAAAAATGCTCACTAACAGGTATGTAATCAAATTTGTGCACAAAATCTTAGAGAAATAAGCCTTTCGTGTATGTGGAACATTTCTGGGATCTTTAATTTCAGCTCATGAAACATGGGACCAACACATATAAACATGTTGCGTTAATATTTTTGTTCAGTGGTAGTTTGAAAATAAAGATGATAAATGTACTTTGGTGCTAACTTTTTACTCCAACTTATTGAATTTGACAATGGTGCATGCATGTCACCTACTCAGAGAAGACACAGGTACAGTAATTGTGTGCATTATCGTTGATTGCAGAACTGGGCAAGCAGCGATGCAGTGTAACAGCTTGGTATTACTGGAGGCCTGTAATCGTACGTGTTGATTTGAATTCAGTCTCCTCCTAAGTACACTGTGGTCTAACCGCAACTTTACTGCCCAGAAAAAAATTGCTCTCACATGTCATCCAGTCATCCTTTTGAAGCATGTGATAAAAATATATAAATACATTTAAATTCAAATTTGAAATTTTCTACTGTGGATATAATCAGGTTTGTTTAATCATTAGATTCGGAATGAGAAAATAAGAACATTTAGCAAGGACGGTGCCAGCCATTGGGCCCATGGGTGGAAATGCTAGATGAACATCAATGCAAAATGATGCCTGGCTTGTGTTTGTTAATTTGGTCAGCACCAAGTCTGTTATTTATGTGGAAATGATTGCAACCCAGCCTCCAGCACTTTAATCGTGGTTCAGGCTCACTATAGCTCCACAGGGAAGCATGGCTGGGAAAATTATTATATGAATAAATCTGGGGATGGCAGCACATTCACATTCAGTCACTGGATTCCAAAGTTTATTAATCTGATAACAAATATACTATATTACGGCAACGTGATCATTCCCTATGTAGTCTGAGAGTGTAGGATGAGGTGTAGATTAAAATAGTGATAAAGAAACGCCTGGGAGAGTACAGTATATAATTTATTTAGTTTGATAATAAAGATGATAAATGTACTTTGGTGCAAATGTTTTACTCTAACTTACTGAATTTGACAATGGTGCATGCATGCCACCTACTCAGAGAAGACACAGGTATTTGTGTACATTGTCGTTGATTGCAGAACTGGGCAAGCAGAGATGCAGTGTAACAGCTTGGTATTGCTGGAGGGCTGTAATCGTACATGTTGATTTTAATTCAGTCTCTGCCTAAGTACACTGTGGTCACAGGAAAATGATCTAATCGCAACTTCACTGCCCAGAAAAATTTGCTCTCACATTTCATCCAATCATCCTTTTGAGGAGCGAGATAAAAAAAAAATACTAAATTTGAAATTCTAATTTAAAATTTGCAACTGCGGATGCAATCAGGTTTGTTTAATCAGAGAAGATTCGGAATGGGAAAAGAAGGACATTAAGCAAGGATGATACCAACCATTGGCCTCACGGGTGGAAACGCTAGATGAACAACAATGCAAAATTATGCCTGGCTTGTGTTTGTTAATTTGGTCAGCACCAAGTCCGTTATTTATGTGGAAATGATTGCAACCCAGCCTCCAGCACTTTAATCGTGGTTCAGGCTCACTATAGCTCCACAGGGAAGCATGGCTGGGAAAATTATTATATGAATAAATCTGGGGATGGCAGCACATTCACATTCAGTCACTGGATTCCAAAGTTTATTTAGTTGATAACAAATATACTATATTACGGCAACGTGATCCAGTGGCAGTCCGTGGCGTTTAAGATGTGGGAGGACAATAAAACAATTTATGAGCATGGCCTTATTTATATTAAAGCATATTGGATGACTGTCATTCATATTCCATTCACTCAGCTTAATGTAACATCGATAGGTTTAGGCTACTACATGATACAGTTTTTTTTCCAATACCCATCATGAGGTTGCTACAACCTAGCCTATGAATGACAGTTTACAACATAGGTGCACAGGTTGAGAGAATAATTTGAATAATCAAGGTGACAGATATTCATAACTGCCTGGCACACTCTTGTCTACAACTTTCTGATCTAAACATTAGTCCAACAGTTGCAAACGAGAGCTAGTATTGGACACATGTTTATCCATGTTTATCCATGCTTCGTTCAGTTTACTTCTGTTTAAGAAACTTTTTCAACAGAATTGAATACACCTCTGATCACACGAAAACACAGTAAACTTTCAAAGCAGCTGCATACAAACAGCATGAACATTTTGCTTGTATATAATTCCTTCTTGCATCTAAATGCTGTCCTCCTCTCACTTTTTCCCTTTGCTTTTGGAAATCAGTACACAACACATCAGCTTTCTGTGACCAGGCAAAAAAATACTTTCTTTTGTCAGAAAGCAGGTTAGCACTGGCAGGCCCCGGTGGCAATACATTTTTAAAACCAAAAGCTTACCTTGACTTTGAAGAGTTCCAGTGTTGGCTAGTCATAGCCAACGAGCTACCATAGCATCCCTCTCTGATTGAGCCAGGTGTTTCAATAGGCTAAACTAGCGAGCTACATTCGCTAGCTAAGTGAAAGTGAAAAAAATACAACTAAATATAGCTAGCGCTCTCTCTCTCTTGCTTCTCCTTTATTTTTAAAGAAATGTATTTGTTAAAAACTGTTCAACTATTGTCTTTCTCTCTGAGTCAACTACTCACCACATTTTATGCACTAGCTAACTGTAGCTTCAGTACTAGATTAATTTTCTGATCCTTTGATTGGGTGGACAACATATTAGTTGATTGGTCTGATAGGTAGAAAGACGTCCTTCTGAAGTTGTCATAATTACTGTGTAAGTCTATGGAAGGGGGTGAGAACCATGAGCCTCCTGGGATTTGTATTAAGGTCAATGTACCCAGAGGAGGATGGAAACTAGCTGTCCTCTGGCTACACCATGGTGCTAACCTACAAAGTGCTGTTGAGGCTACTGTAGACCTTCAATGCAAAACAGTGTTTTTAAATCAATTATTTGTTGACATGTAAATATATTTAGTATAGTTTTATCTAAAAAGGTTTACTTAAAAAAAAAATCACTGAGAAGGATGGTCCTCCCCTTCCTTCTCTGAGGAGCCTCCACTGACGTGATCATTCCACATGTAGGTCCAATGAGTCTGTCTATTCCATATTGGGATGATATGGCAAAAGGAATTTCATATCTTCTTACACTAAAAGAAGAGACGTAGGACCGAAGCCTATCTTGAGAAGTGCAGGTAAACTTTCAATACATTTTCTATTGACAACAGTGCATGAATGCATGTGGAACTTGCATGCTATACTGATTGATGATTGGGCTCAATTCAGAATTGAACTGAAATTGACTCATAAATTAAAATTCAATTGTTGAATTTGAAGTGAAGTAGTAAGAAGTATACATAATTGCAATTCAAATTCGAATTAATGCAAATATAATTGAATTCAGTGAAATTCAATGAATTCAAATACTGGTATTCTATAGGAGGTTTAGTCCATACAAATACACATGCATACCATATATTATTGAAAAATTGATTTTCAGGACAAACTTAAAAATAATAATGAAGGGAAACAAAACATGTATGGGAATATTCTAAATGATTCTTTTTCATTAATCACTTAAATTGTGTTCAATGGGAAAAATAGTACATTTCCAAGAATGCAATAGAAAAAGAAGCCCAAAAAATAAAATTGTTGTCGAAATACAGTATAATTGGCTAATCTAAGCACTAAGGTTAAAAGAGTATATGAACATTGTTTCCAGAGAAAAGTTATACAGTGAACAAAAATATAAAACGCAATAATTTCAAAGATTTTACTGAGTTGCAGTTCATATGAGGAAATAGGTGAATTGAAATAAATTCATTAAGCCCCAATCTACGGATTTCACATCACTGGGAATACAGATATGCATCTGTTGGACACAGATATCTTTTTAAAAAGTAGCAATGTGGATCAGAAGTACAGTCAGTATCTGGTTTGACAATCATTTTGGCCTGTGTAATGTTGTCCCACTCTTCAATGGCTGTGCAAAGTTGCTGGATATTTGTGTGAACTGGAGCACGCTGTTGTACACGTAGATCTAGAGGATCCCAAACATGCTCAATGGGTGACATGTCTGGTGAGTATGCAGGCCATGGAAGTACTGGGACATTTTCAGCTTCCAGGAATTGTCCAGGAAGAGATTCTTGCGACATTATCTGCATTATCATGCTAAAACATGAGGTGATTGCGGCGGATGAATGGCGCGACAATTGGCCTTAGGATCTCAGTATCTCTGTGCATTCAAATTGACATCGATAAAATGCAATTGTGTTCGTTGTCCGTAGCTTATACCTGCCCATACCATAACGCCATCGCCACCATGGGGCACTCTGGTTGACATTCCTGCAGTCAGCATGCCAATTGCACGTTCTCTCAAAACTTCCGACATCTGTGGATTGTGTTGTGGGACAAAACCGCACATTTTAGAGTGGCCTTTTATTGTGCACCTGTGTAATGATCATTCTGTTTAATCAGCTTCTTGATATGCCACACCTGTCAGGTGGATGGATTATCTTGGCAAAGGAGAAATGCTCAATAACAGGGCATTTATGTTACATGTTGCGTTTATATTTTTGTTCATTATATATTCTTTGGTATCTGGAAGTATGACCTGTCAGATTAAATGAAACTCATATTCTATGACTAAGTGGAATTTCTTTGAATTTCAAACTCAAATTTAAATTCTACATCCTGTAGGGTGTGGCCAAATTCAATTCAAATTTCAACTCATGAGTTCATTCCAAAATTCTGAGTTGAGCCCAACCCTAGTATGCATGCTTTTCATAGGTTAGGATTTACTACCAAACAGGGTAAGCAATGAGACTGAAACAGATAAGGGTTGTTGGGTAGTGCAACGCAGCATCCACTAACAATCCCCTTGTGGCATGTTGAGAGAGTAACAAGGCATACATGTAACTCACTACTGCCCTGCCCTTTGGCCCCATGACTTGGGGTCATTGAAGAAAAGGAGAGAAATGTAAACACGACGTCTCACTCAAAAACATTGTGAAGTAATACAAAGCAATCCAATGACATTGTCCTTTTCCAACCCTGTTTTTATCTATCTTTTTTCCATCTTTCTCTATCACGCCCTGACCGTACAGAGCTTTTTATGTCTTTATTTTGGTTTGGTCAGGGTATGATTTGGGTGGGCATTCTATGTTCTTTTTTCTATGTTTTGTATTTCTTTGTTTTGGCCGGGTATGGTTCTCAATCAGGGACAGCTGACTATCGTTGTCTCTGATTGGGAACCATACTTAGGTAGCATTTTCCCACCTGTGTTTTGTGGGTAGTTATTTTCTGTTTTGTGTTTCTGCACCTGACAGGACTGTTTCGGTTTCGTTCATTCTCTTTATTATTTTTGTTTAAGTGTTCAGTTTCAATAAAAAGCATGAACACTTACCACACTGCGCTTTGGTCCGATTATTCCTCATCCTCATCCGACGACGACACCCGTTACATTCTCTCTCTTTCTCACATGCACGCATGTGCCGCACACAGAGAGAAAGATACCTGCATTATTTATTTGTTTCATTAAATGCAATCAATTGATTGTAGCATTGGTGTGTGGCTCTTTAATGGCACTTGCAGAAATTATTATCTTTAATAAAGGTTCTTTAACCTTGTGTGATTGTTTTATTCTATATGAGGCTCGGGGGGAGGAAAACGTGTTCAAATGTATCAGTCGATGCTAAGCAACCCTTGCAGGTTCAGGATGTAAGAACCCTCAGACTTTAGAGGGAAAGTGTATTGCCATATCTACTGAAAGAACAGTGAGAAGGCTTAGAGCAATACAAACCATAGAACACACAGTAACCATGTGAATGATCCTTCTGTACATAATGGTTTAGATAAACAATAAAGGATATCACACTATTTAATATGAGTGTCAGATGCAAAGGGTAGGTGGGTAGGGAATTATATTGCCTTGAGTGGGTGTATAATATTTAATAGAGCCAAGAAAATAGTGTATATGACAGTGGATCTGTTGGCCTGCTTTGTTCAACTATGGAATGAGGGGTAACCATTTAACTGCTTTGAGCTAATGTCAATAAACACATTAGTTCCAATTCATTTTGAAGCCGACAAAACCAGAAGCAAAACTATCATACAGTTCAAAATGTTTAGTACATGACAGCAAAATGACTTGTTCTGTTCGCCTAATACAGCAAAATGACTTGTTCTGTTCGCCTAATACAGCAAAATGACTTGTTCTGTTCGCCTAATACAGCAAAATGACTTGTTCTGTTCGCCTAATACAGCAAAATGACTTGTTCTGTTCGCCTAATACAGCAAAATGACTTGTTCTGTTCGCCTAATACAGCAAAATGACTTGTTCTGTTCGCCTAATACAGCAAAATGACTTGTTCTGTTCGCCTAATACAGCAAAATGACTTGTTCTGTTCGCCTAATACAGCAAAATGACTTGTTCTGTTCGCCTAATACAGCAAAAGGAACTATCGCCCAGTGAAACCAGAGGCAAGTAATATGGAGTTACCTTTGAGCACAACTGCATTCAAATCATCCCAGGCCCCCCATGGGGGCGAAACAACCACACACCAGAGGATGTGAGAGTGACAGGCTACAGTCAAATTAATTCAAGTTGTTTTTAGGGCATCTTAGTCCCTGGTATGAATCAGTGGCATGAATGCACAATGGTAAAATGTGTAAGCCTGACTGCACGTACTGTACAATGACTTGAAAGTCATTATTGTGCTACAGGGCTCTGAAAAGGTTATCTAGAATCTTCGACTTTGCAATGCAATTTTGTGTGATGAAAAAACACAGCACCATTTCTTTTTTCCTCTCAATCCCAATCCTCAATAGAAACAGATTCCACGTTAGCATCGATATTTAGTGATTCAATCTGGTAAAATATGTCAAATCCATTGAAGACATAATTATAGGTTACAGTAAATGATCAATGCTGCAAGTGGATTCATTTTGATCCTGTCATAAGGCATGGAGTACTTCACTGTAATTTAATAAAATGATTCTGCACGTTGCCTAGACATAATTGGGGGATTATTTATTGGTTATGCAGAAAATGTATGAATGGCAAAGCTCCGTGTCAGTCTCACATACTGTATGGCCTAGTCTCCTCTTTTGATCATTCATTTATTTTAAAGATATGATAGCTGACGCTAAGGACTTTTCATTGTATTCTGCAGAATCTTCCTAGCCCTGCATTGCAATAGATGTCATGTGCCAAGACAGGGGACAGCCCAAGTAATATAAGCTGAGAGGGAGAGTAATATATTGTAAGCGGTTCAATCACGTCCTTCTGCAGGGCTAAGTTATAACCTGCATTATGAAGCCATTTAGCCCAGGCCTCCTCTTTGGTTAACTTTAAGGATGAGTCAAGCTTTAATATACAGCACATCAAGCTATCGACTGCAGAAAGTGAGCAATGTGCAAATCACTCAAAGGAAATGGGTACCCTCTGAGCGTAATTATAGAAGGACAGTTATTGACATTGGCATAGTCACAATGCAATGACTATGTAATGATTGTATGACCCAATAGCTGATTATCATTGACGTTTTTACTTTTGTATTTGCTGGCAAAATACGGCAAGGCAAATTTTACCCCAGGCGTATGATTTTAGAAATGCAATCAAATGTACCTAATCCTTAATGAATATTAATGCTAATCATGAAAACACATCTACAATTGACAAATTAATTGTAAAAAACACTCTTAAATTTAGATTCAAATAATAACCCCCCAAACTCTTTTAATCTTCTAAAATGGTGTAGCCAGTAACACATACATTAACAGTAACACCATTAACCTAAGATATGGTAAGACTTGTTTCTCGGCATTGACAGTGTCCAAGGGAGACAAGACTGTGTAACCAAAAAAATGACTGACTCAGAATTTGGCTTCAGGGATATCGTCTAATTAACATTTTAATGAACATAAAATATTGTTAACTCTAGGCCATTTTCAGAACCTCATCTCAGACAGACTCATTACAGCAGTGTTAGCTCGTCTCAATTGGCCCAAAAAGAGCTGCAGTAAAGATGTCATCTTCCTGGTGTGTGATAACTACAGTCCAATTCATTGACATTGCCATTAAGAGGGCAACAACAATAACATTTTACAATGCTGCAGTAGAAGCAATCAAGGGTGAAAAGTGTACGGCTCATCTCCAGGTAATGTGCATACCATATCAATACTAGCTAAGACCATTCTTGCTGGTGATTCTTGGTGTATTGCTGGAAATACAGCTCAGAGTGCCCAGACAGACTAATGACAGCTAACCAGAATATTTACCAGATCCTCAAAACGCGGACAGCAATCAAGAGGACACAGAAAACCAGAGGTAATGTAGTTCACTAAGTATAGACACAGAATGCAACAGGGACCCATTCATATGGTTTAAGGTTACTGACATCATTGTTAGTTATCAAGTCTGGACACTGCTACAGTATATTGAATTCAAGGCTGTTCATATGTAGTATTCACAAAAGCATCTGGGAGTTGGAAATTATCCTTTTAAGACGTAGGACTTCCTTTTAAATGAATGCTATTGGTGCAATTATTTGTTTTGAGGCCATGACAGAGAAATCTATAGAGGAAATACGTACTTGCAAGTGAAAGTCAGTGGTATTGATTTTGAATCTAAAGTACAGTGCTTTACGGCAGACCAGCTCTTCAAGATGCATCACTGGTCATTGAGGAATGGCCGTGGAGCTCATTTGAGCAAAACAATTGTTTTGCCAGCAACCAACTATACACAAAATTCAATAAGTTGTTTGTATTTGTTGGGCTAGGGAAACTATTCAGAATATCCACAGCAAAGGTTTAGAATACATGTTGCTACACAATGATATTTGCAAGTCACTGGGGGTAGCAGTAGTGTTTGTTTTTACGAGAATAAATAAGTTGCTGGTGATTCAAATCTCACAGTAGAGCATCGTAAATACAGGATTCAAACTCATAAAAGTAAACTGCCAAACTTTTTGTATGAGGGAGATTCTGAGAGAGGCTGACATCTTACTTGACTAGAGATCAAAGGAATGGCAGACAACATATGTCACTCCTCCTCCTAAACTCTATCAGACAAAACAGCTTTCAGTTTACCCTCTTCTAATCTACCTGAAAATCACATGCTTGATGTTACTGTACATGAGCATTCTAGATGAAATGATTGACCTCTGCTTTGCCCAATAGTTAAAGCCATTAGTAAAAAAAAGAAAGAAGAAAAAAGTGTGTTTCTTTGCAGCCATTTTGTCTGAAGAAGTTTTGGAGAACTGACACCCTATTAGGAGAAGGACAAAGGACAGGATATGTCCAAAAATGGAGACCGCATAATTGACCCATCATAGATTTTACAGTGTTTCTTTATTAATCCAATACTCCAACTTGGCAAACATTTTATGACATCTGCACAACAGAGACAGCGCAGAGCAGAGCACAACTTTCCTAATGAACATGTGTACCAGGAAAAGGGGAAGTGTGGGGAAAGTTGAGGATAATGTATTATTCTGCATTAATGAAGGACAATACTCGGCTAATTAGACTCGGAGGCAACCGTTGCTGCTTTATGTATTTCCGTCTGTTTATGATTGAGTTCATCAGAGCTCGAGCTACTTCTTATGTTCTGATGGTGTTTGAGAAAGTAGAGGAAGGACTGTATGGTAGAATAGCAAATCAGCTGAGGAAAGGGGAAAAAGGAGTACAGTCTAGGTTGCAAGATGTTTTTTCCACCTCTTTAAATCAAACCAGGATATGCAGTACTATGTTGGAGAGTGAGAGTGCAGAAATATGCAACTTTGATCAGGATAGGCTCGGACAGGTGTTTAGCCATGTAATTAGGTGGTATATGAATTCATAAATATGCTAAGTTTGTTTTGGTTTTCGCACATTTGATAATGTGATGATTCACCCTTCTACAGTGAATTCCGTAGTACAGAACAACACATTAGTTGGCTGCTCAAGTACCTAATCAATGTACTTTAAATAAACTTTATTCCTATAGCATACTTGATGTTACTGAGCATTAGGGAAACAAATAAAGTCTACCATTCTGTTCCTTGTCTTCTTCTTTTTAAGTGTT
The DNA here is from genome assembly GCF_029448725.1 of Salvelinus fontinalis. Taxonomy (NCBI): domain Eukaryota; kingdom Metazoa; phylum Chordata; class Actinopteri; order Salmoniformes; family Salmonidae; genus Salvelinus; species Salvelinus fontinalis. The sequence goes on along the minus strand of NC_074671.1, from coordinate 24,783,452 downwards.
AAATCATTAATAACGTTAGGCTCAATGGGCGGTTTAAACAAGTTTACAAGATATTACATTAACTTAGATAAATAAAGACACAAATTAAATTACTTCACAGTTTGAACAAAACAATTTCCATATTGCACGGTTGAAAAATGAGCCATTGACTGAAAGTGTTGCCATTTTCAATGAGGGTAATTATACTGAGAACAAACCGCTGTGCAACAGATGAGCTATTTGTTTTAATGCTCTCCTTATTTCTCCCTACTGCTGTGTCTCTTCAGCCATGTGTCGTCGTCTGAGCAATCACACCCCTGAGGATTTCAGCCACTAAAAGAGGGCACTTGCATAATAAAATGGGCCCTCTCCTGACCCACAAAAAGAGCACATCGCCCACTCATACTGTGAAAATGCTATAATCCAGACACTATGATTTGTTTGTGAAAATAATGGCAAAATATAACATTTCCCTCATTCCCAAGACATTCGGTATATGCCATGTTCTTAAAATAGTGCAGCCCAAATCCGGGCGAGGTGTCTGCCTAGTAATTGTCCCAAGTCATTGATCTTGAGTAGGCACAAGTCAAGTATTGGGTATGTTGCATGGCTACTGCACTTCGATTTTGTAGTTTAGCAGATGGTCGGGGGGCTGGAACATAATTACAAATAATTTGTAGACTGCAAATTGACCTCAAGAAGCCTAAACAGATATAATATTTGACTGAAACATAATCATTAGAAACCTTTCTTACGTTTGTATACGATCACACACACACTACATGACCAAAAGTATATGCTCACCTGCTCGTTGAACATTTCATTCCAAAATCATTCGTATTAATATGGAGTTGGTCCCCCCTTTGGCGGTATAACAGCCTCTACTCTTCTGGGAAGGCTTTCCACTAGATGTTGTAACATTGTTGCGGGAACTTGCTTCGATTCAGCTACAAGAGCATTAGTGAGGTCGGGCACTGATGTTGGGCGATTAGGCCTGACTCGCAGTCGGTGTTCCAATTCATCCCAAAGGTGTTCGATGGGGTTGAGATCAGGGCTCTTTGCAGGCCAGTCAATTTCTTCTACACCGATCTCAATTAACCATTTCTGTATGGACCTCAAATCAAATCGTTTTTTGTATTTGTCACATGCCCCGAATACTACAGGTGTAGACCTTACAGTGAAATGCTTACTTACAAGCCCTTAACCAACAATGCTTTAAGAAGTTAAGAAAAATAATAATCATGTGTGAAGTAAAAAATAGAAAATAGAAAATGAAAGTAACAAATAATTAAACATCAAGGCTAAATACAGGGGGTACCGGTACAGAGTCAATGTGCGGGGCACCGGTTAGTCAAGATAATGGAGGTAGTATGTATATGGAGTTAGAGTGACGATGCATAGATTATAAACAGGGAGTAGCAGCAGCGCAAAAGAGGGGTCTGGGTAGCCCTTTCATTAGCTGTTCAGGAGTCTTATGGCTTGGGGGTAGAAGCTATTTAGAAGCCTTTTGGACCTCGACTTGGTGCTCGGGTACAGCTTGCCGTGCGGTAGCAGAGAGATCAGTCTATGACTATGGGTGGCTGGAGTCTTTCACAATTTTTAGGGCCTTCCTCTGACACCGCCAGATATAGCGGTCCAGGATGGCAGGAAGCTTGGCCCCAGTGATGTACTGGGCCGTACGCACTTCCCTCTGTAGTGCCTTGCGGTCGGAGGCCGAGCAGTTGCCATACCAGGCAGTGATGCAACCAGTGGGATGCTGTCGATGGTGCAACTGTAGAACCTTTTAAAGATCTGAGGACCCATGCCAAATCTGTTCAGTCTCCTGAGGGGGAATAGGCTTTGTTGTGCCCTCTTCACAACTGTCTTAGTGTGTTTGGATCATGATAGTTTGTTGGTGATGTGGACACCAAGGAACTTGGTCCTCCGTTTCCTGCAGTCCACAATCATCTCCTGATCACGTTGAGGGAGAAGTTGTCGTCCTGGCACCACACAACCAGGTCTCTGACCTCCTCCCTATAGGCTGTCTCATCATTGTCGGTGATCAGGACTACCACTGTTGTGTCATAGGCAAACTTGATGATGGTGTTGGAGTCGTGCCTGGCCATGCAGTCATGAGTGAACAGGGAGTACAGGAGGTGTTTAGTTCCAGGGTGCTTAGCTTAGTGATGAGCTTTGAGGGCACTATGGTGTTGAATGCTGAGCTGTAGTCAATGAATAGCATTCTCACATAGGTGTTTCTTTTGTCCAGGTGGGACAGGGCAGTGTGGAGTGCAATAGAGGTTGCGTCAGCTGTAGATCTGTTGGGGCTGTATGCAAATTGGAGTGGGTCCTTTGTGCACGGGGACATTGTCATGCTGAAACACAAAAGGGCCTTCCCCAAACTGTTGACACAAAGTTGGAAGCACAAAATTGTATAGAATGTCATTGTATGCTGTAGCGTTAACATTTCCCTTCACTGGACCGAGGGGCCCGAACCATGAAAACAGCCCCAGACTATTATTCCTCCTATACCAAACTTTACAGCTGCCACTATGCATTGGGACAGGTAGCGTTCTCCTGGCATCCGCCAAACCCAGATCCGTCCGTCGGACTGGTGGAGAGTGATTCATCACTCCAGAGAACACGTTTCCACTGCTCCAGAGTCCAATGGCGGCGAGTTTTACACCACTCCAGCCGACGCTTGGCATTGTGCATGGTGATATTAGGCTTGTGTGCGGCTGCTCGGCTGTGGAAAGCCATTTCATGAAGCTTCCGACAAACAGTTATTGTGCAGACGTTGCTTCCAGAGGCAGTTTGGAACTCGGTAGTGAATGTTGCAACCGAGGACAGACGATATTTACGCGCTATGTGCTTCAGTACTTGGCGGTCCCGTTCTATGAGCTTATCTGGCCTACTACTTCGCGGCTGACCCGTTGTTGCTCATAGACGTTTCCACTTCACAATAACAGCACTTACAGTTGACCAGGGCAGCTCTAGCAGGGCAGAAATGTGAAGAATTGACTTGTTGGAAAGTTGGCATCCTTTGATGCTGCCACGTTGAAGTTCACTGAGCTCTTCAGTAAGGCCATTCTACTGCCAATGTTTGTCTATGTAGATTGCATGGCTGTGTGCGATTTTATACACCTGTCGGCAACGGGGGTGGCTGAAATAGCCAAATCCACAAATTTTAAGGGGTGTCCACATACTTTTGGATATATAGTGTAATTCTTTATTTTGCGTGGAAATACTTTGAAACAGATTTCCAAAACTACAGTAAAATCACTTGGAGCTGATTTGCTGGTGTTTTTACAGTCTTTTATGTCAGACAATAAAAAATTATACCAAAAATATATTTTGTGGGCTCAGAAAATTTGAGGGAACAAATATAATCACCGCGGGCAAAATTCAGTCCTCAGCCGCCAGTTGGGGAACCCTGTTCTTAGTAAGTGTTCTCAGTAACTATCCTCTCTGGACTGGAGGGGTTTATTTCAAAGCAATAGTTCCCTATAGGAATAAATCACTCATGCACAGGGGTACAAACATCCCCCGGGGACATGGGTGGTTGAATAAGGCTTCAATCTGCAAGCTGGGGTTCACTAGGGGCAATGATAATCGGAACACTTGAGAACTGACATTTTGCATTAAATTAAAATAAAAAAGTACTGGTATAGAATTATAGGAATCCTCCCACTATGTACAGTCAGACAGATACTGTTGAAATTAGAAAGGGAACACTAATACAAATCTATCTTTGCAAAGGCTTCTGTGGTTTGTTTGCTGTGTGGTTACATATTCTATGTCTTCTATGTCTATATTCTTCCTAAATCCTTTATTTTTCAACACTGAAGGATTGCTTCATTAATTTATTTCAATAAGACTACCGATAACATCTAATCCCAATAATGTCTATAATGTCTAAAGCACTACAATAAAGTAGGAAAATTTTCGGTTACTTGTTTTACACCTTGATGTCACACCCTGATCTGTTTCACCTGTCTTTGTGATTGTCTCCACCCCCCTTCCCCATTATTATGTGTATTAATACCTGTGTTCTCTGTCTTGTTTGTCAAGTCAACCAGCGGTTTTGTGTCTCAGCTCCTGCTTTTCCAGTCTCTTTTTTTCTCGCCCTCCTGGTTTTGACCCTTGCCTGTCCTGACTCTGAGCCTGCCTGACCACTCTGCTTGCCCCTGAGCCCGCCTTCCGACCTGTACCTTTGCCCCACCTCTAGATTATTGACCTCTGCCTACCCTGACCCTGAGCCTGCCTGCCGTTCGATACCGTTGCCCCACCTCTGGTTTACTGACCCCTGCCTGCGTGACCTGTCTATTGCCTGCCCCTGTTGGATTATTAAACCATTGTTAATTCGATGTTGTCTGCATCTGGGTCTTACCTTCATACCTGATAGTACTAACTGGCCATGACTGACCCAGCAGACCCGGGCCAGCTGCGTGAGTCAGAGTTTAGACCTGAGCCAACTCCCCGTGCTTACCGTGGGGAGCGTGTGACCGGTCGGGCACCGTGTTATGCGGTGATGCGCACGTTTCCAGTGCGCAGTCACAGCCCGGTGCACTATATTCCAACTCCCCGCAGTTACCGTGCTAGAATGGGCATTCAGCCAGGACGGATTGTGCCGGCTCAGCGCTCCTGGCCTCCGGTGTGTCTCTTCGGTCCAGGATATTCTGCGCCAGCTCTACGCAAGGTATCCCCAGTTTGCCAGCACAGCCCAGTGCGGCCTGTTCAAGCTCCCCGCACATGCCGTGCTACAGGGGAGATTCAGCCAGGATGCGTTGAGCCAGCTCTGAACTCCAGACCTCCAGTGTGCCTCCACGGCCCAGTATATCCTGCGCCGGCTCTATGCACTATGTCTCCAGTGCGCCGTCATAGCCCAGTGTGTCCCGTGTCAGCTCTCCACACTCACCGAGCTGGAGTGGGTATCCAGGCAGGACGTGTTGTGGCAGCTCCCCGCACCAGGCTTCCAGTACGTCTCCTCAGTCCGGTGAGACCTGTTACGGCTCCACGTACGAAGCCTCCAGTGATGATCCATGGTCCAAAGCCTCCATTGATGATTCATGGCCCGGAGCCTGTAATGATGATCCATGGCACAAAGCCTCCAGTGATAATCCATGGCCCGGAGCCTCTAGTGATAATCCATGGCACAAAGCCTCCAGTGATAATCCATGGCCCGGAGCCTCTAGTGATAATCCATGGCACGGAGCCTCCAGTGATGATCTATGGCCCAGAGCCTGTAGTGATGATCCATGGCACGGAGCCTCCAGTGATGATCTATGGCCCAGAGCCTGTAGTGATGATCCATGGCAAGAAACCTGCAGCGAAGGTCCCCAGTTCCGAGCCTCCAGCGACGGTCCCCAGTCCGGAGCCTCCAGCGATGATCTGCAGTGCAGAGTCTTCAGCGACGAACTGCAGTCCAGAACCTCCAGCGGGGGTTCCCAGTCCAGAGCCTCGGGCGACGATCTGCAGTCCCGAGCCTCCAGCGGCGATCTGCAGTCCTGAGCCTCCAGTGGCGGTCTGCAGTCCAGAGCCTCCAGCAGCGGTCTGCAGTCCGGAGCCTCCGGCGATGATCTACGGTCCGGATGGTCCCGGCGACAATCCCTGCACCGGAGGCGCCACCAAAGTGGGGGGAGCCTAAAGCGGAACGGGGTCTGCGTCCGGCACCGGAGCCCCCAACGAGAGTAGATGCCCACCCGGACCCTCCCCTACAGGTTCAGGTTTGCGGCCAGAGTCCGCACCTTTGGGGGGGGAACTGTCACGCCCTGACCTTAGAAATCCTTATTTATTCTCTATGTTTGGTTATGTTTGGTTAGGTCTCTATGTTTGGTTAAAATCCTTTTGGAACACTTAGGTCCAACGATCATTAGCCTTGGGTGAGGAATTAGACAGTCTGCCAGACACGGGTAGATAAACCTCACCGTCCTAGTCAGGACTGTTTGCAAGTGCACTTATGCAAAGCTTGTCTGCTTTTTCACATTTTAATTAGTACTTTTCTGAATAAACGTTAGGAATTAGAACAGTTTTGACAGTTTTAATTTAAAAATATAAACGCAACCTGTAAAGTGTTGGACCCATGTTTCATGAGCTGAAATAAAAAAATCCCAGAAATGATCCATATGCACATAAAGCTTATTCCTCTAAAATGTTGTGCACAAATTTGTTATCATACCTGTTAGTGAGCATTTCTCCTTTGTCAAGATAATCCATCCACCTGACAGTTGGGGCATATCGAGAAGCTAATTAAAAAGGGATGATCATTACACAGGTGCACCTTGTGCGGTGGACTATAAAAGGCCACTTTAAAATGTATGGTTTTGTCACACAACACAATGCCACAGATGTATCGGAGTTTTGAGGGAGCATGGAATTGGCATGCTGCCTGCAGGATTGTCCACCATAGCTGTTGCCAGAGAATTTAATGTTAATTTCTCCAACATTGTTGTAGAGAATTTGGCAGTACGTCCAACAGGCCTCACAACAGCAGACCACGTATAACCAGCCCAGCCCAGGACCTCCACATCCAGGGGTGCTGATGAGTATTTATGTCTGTAATAAAGCCCTTTTGTGGGGAAAAACTCATTCTGATTGGCGGGGCCTGGCTCCCCACTGCACCCCTGCCCGAACATGTCAAATCCATAGATTAGAGTCTTATGAATTTATTTCAATTGACTGATTTCTTATGTGAACTGTAACTCAGTAAAATCTTTCAAATTGTTGCATTTATATTTTTCTTCAGTACGATAATGATTCACCCTCACCACAACAGGCATTAACATGAATGCCATTAATGACCAGCTTCAAATCAGAGTCAATCTCCAAAAGCAGAAAACATGCCTAATTGGTATTCATCGCACACTATCACCTTCAGAGGTATCAAACTAAGTCACAAAGCTTGACGTGAAATATGGCCAGGCATCAGATGAAAAAGCAGAAATCAAACATAGGGTTTAGCAGGAGCATGAGATGTGCTCCTCTTGTAGTGAAAATAGATGTTATTCAGTAGAGAAGGGAGATAAGACACCCGTTGCTTATATGTCAAAAACAGCTACTGTAATTACTGTCGGATGTGGAACCTCATTACCCATCTATTCAGCGTGGAAGTTTCTCCAATTTCCTTTGAATGAGGAAGCGTCTCATGTTTTAAAATAATCCAACGTGATATCCCCGCTAACTGGGATCCAACTGGGTTATTGAAACAATTAGCATACCCTAATCTACCAGCTCTATCTCTAACTGCCAGCTGCAGTTTTCATCCTTTTAATTTTGAGAGGTTTGTTAAGGTTAATTGACCAATTATAGTGAGGTTCTGGAGACTTGGTTCGACCCTCACCCCACCGAGGCACTCTTACTGACCTTCTCTGACTGATGGGTATCAGACACATTGATCTTGAGAGCACTGCTGCACAATTGGGGATAAAACAGAAAAACATTGGGGTGAAACAAAGTGACATGAGAGTCGTTCCATGTCATTTCAGCAAGACATGACAATGTTTGAAGGTCACACCTTTGGCTCCATTAATTTCTCTAATAGACTAATATAATATGAAATGATAAACAGTTCTAATAACTTATAAAACATGGTTAATTGGCCACAATTATGAAGTTAACTTTGTATTTTGATAGCAAAAATAGGGCAAACTGTCTATTTTCAGTCTAACACCATTGCAAAGGAAAATGTCTGTATAATTGTATGGGTTGTTCCACTTCAAAAAGTACAAGAAAGAGGATTTTGACACCCACCATCAGAGATTGTTCTGAAATCGTTTATGTGGTTAGAAACATAAGATCAGCATTCCTGCAACATTATTTTGTTGAATATTTAATTTGATCCCTGAGAAATTAAGCTAATTGATTTCACCTAAATTGGCACTTTTAATTTATAGGATTCATATAATATTCAATAAATATATTATCCAACATCCGATTCGGACCAAATTCTTCCTGCTAAAAAAACCATCAGTCCCAATCCCACCCCAAGAACTCAGGGCATGTGCAGACCAGCTGGCTGCAGTGTTTACAGACCTATTCAATCTCTCCCTATCCCAGTCTGTTGTCCCCACACGCCTCAAGATGTCCACCATAGTTCCTGTACCCAAGAAAGCGAAGGTAACTGAACTAAATGACTGTCACCCCATGGCACTCACTTCTGTCATCATGAAGTGCTTTGAGAGGCTAGTTAAGGATCATATCACCTCCAACTTTAACCAACACCTTAGACTCACTACAATTTGTCCCAACAGATCTATGGACGGTGCCATCGCACTGCACACTGCCCTATCCCACCTGGACAAGATAAATACTTACTGTATGTAAGAATGCTGTAAGAACACCAAAGTGACCTTCAAGCTCATCACTACGCTCAGGGCCCTGGGTCTGAACCCTGCCCTGTAAAATTGGGTCCTTGACTTCTTGACGGGCTGACCCCATTGGTAAAGATAGGCAACAACACATCTGCCACACTGATCCTCAACACGGGGCCCCACTGCGGTGCGTGCTGAGCCCACTCCTGTTCTCCCTGTTCACCCATGACTGTTGGATCACGCACATGTCCATCTCAATTATCAGGTTTGTTGACAGCACAACAGCGGTATGCCTGATTACCAACAATGACAAGACAGCCTTCAGGGAAGAGGTGAGAGCCCTGGCGGAGGGGTGCCAGGAAAATAGCCTCTCCCTCAACGTCAACAAAACAAATGAGCTGATCGTGGACTACAGGAGTCAGCCGAGAGAGCGCACCCCCATCCACATCAATGGGCCATATTGGAGAGGGTCAAAAGTTCCTCAGCGTGTACCTCACTGGAGATCTGAAATGGCCCTACACACCGACAGCGTGGTGAGGAAGGCTCAACAGCGCCTCTTCAACTTCAGGTGGCTGTATAAATTTGGCTATCCCCCTAAGATCCTCACAAACTTCTATAGATGCACCATCGAGAGCGGGCTGTCGGGCTGTAGGGCTGTATCACTACCTGGTACAGCAACTGCAACGCCCGCAATCGCAGGGCTCTCCAGAGGCAGATGCGGTCAGCCCAACATATCACCGGGAGGGACACACTACCTGCCCTCCAGGACATCTACAGCACCCGTGTCACAGGAAGGCCAAGAAGATCATCAAGGACCTCAGCCACCCCTCGCATTGGCCCGTTCACCCGCTACCATCTAGATGACGGAGACAGTTCAGGTGCATCAAAGCTGGGACCGATAGACTGAAAAACAGCTTCCATCTCCAGGCCATCAGACTGTTATTAAACTGGACTCCGCCCAGTACCTTGCCCTGAACCTTAGTCACTGTTACTAGCCGGCAACCACCTAGTACTCGACCCTGCATCTTAGAGACTGCTGCCCTATGTACATAGTCATTGAACACTGGTCACTTTAGTGATGTTTACATACTGTTTTACCCACTTCATGTGTATATACTGTATACTAGTCATGGCTCATCCTACATAACTACTACTGTACACACCTTTTCTATTCATATACTGTCCATACAGTTTAGACACACCGTACTGTCTATACACACATTACTCGTTCTGATATTTATTAATTTCTTTCTTTTTACTTTTTGGATAATGTGTGAATTGTTTTGTATTGCTAGCTGTTACTGCCCTGTTGGAGCTAGAAACACAAGCATTTCGCTTCTTCAAATCTGTGTACGCAACCAATAAACTTTGATTTGATTTGATTTGGAAATCGAATGTTCGGTACTATACTGTATTCGGTACTAATCTTTATTGAAGATTTTATGAATCCCAAAAATGGGTGCAAATATAACCTGCTTTCAAAAAACAGATACAGCAACACCTCACAGCACACCGCCTCTTCCCTATTTGACCTAGATAGCTTGTGTGTACAGTATGTATTGACATGTAGGCTACGTGTGTCATTTTTAAATTGATGTAGTTCTGGCCTTGAGCTGTTCTTGTCTATTAATGTTCTGTATTATGTCATGTTTCATGTTTTGTGGGGAAGAGTAGCTTTCGCAACAGCTAACGGGGATCCTTATAAAATACCAAATACCAATTAGCTTAATTTCTGAGAGATCAAATTATATTTAAACAAAATAATGTTTCAGGAATCCGAATCTTATCTGTTTCTAACCACAGTAACGATCTTAGCACAATCTGAAACGGCGGGGGTGTCAAAATCCTCTTAATTGTGCTTTTTGAGGTGGAACAACCCATAGAGAACAATAAAGACATTTTCCTTTACAATGGTGTTAGAAACTGCTTGCAGACTCTGCAGAAGGGAACTTAACTGACCACAATAGCTCGAAGAATAGGGAACATGGTCTATCAAAATGTTTGAGCAAAGTTAACTTCATAATGGTGGCCAATTAATTGATAAACATGTATTACGAGTTATCAGAACAGTTTATCATTTCATATTATATCAGTCTCTTAGAGAGATTAATGGGGCCAAAGGGGCGACCTTCAAGCATTGTTGTTGAGAAACATTTGGATAATTTTTTACACTGATAGTTTTAAAATAGATGATAAAAAAACAAAAGGCCATACTAAACCAAAACAGACTGCAGGCCTCACCAAGCAGAAACACAATATTTTGAGACGATCACTTTTGAATGATGGGAGAGAGAAAAAACACATCACAGAGCTGCTAGCTGAGATGACCAGGCTATTGCAGACGGATCCTATTGAAAATCTGGGGCCATCATCCAAGTCTGTCCCTGCCATCAATTGCGGCAAGAAGCGAAAGAAGAGAAACGAGAGTGACAGAGGGAGTCAGGTAATTGCTGCTCAGAGGGACACAATGAGGGCACTTGTGTGTCGAGAGACATATTCAGATGCTTCTCAGCATATCAGTCCAGATAATTTCCTTCAAGCAGCTGATGGGGGGGTTATATAACGCCACCCTGACCTCATCCACACCTCCTCCAGACCCTGTTGCCTAACAACACCGTTGTGTAACCTGTGAAAAGTGAATAATTCTAGCTACATTTCGGTGCAGACAGTTGATGGTGTAACTGCTGTAGCCACTTTTGATCACGCTGGGTAGCGAGTCTGGGGACAACACATCTTGTAATATATGTAGGGTGGGTTTGCATTGGCAGGATATCTGAGGGTTAAAATACTTCCACGTGAGTCTTGTTCTGAACACATCTCTCTGTCTGGGAAACTCATAGTACTAATATGATATATTGATGTGTTGGAAAATAGACCTGAGTGAGAAGAATGGAGACCGCGCATCACTTAGCACCCTAATGAGAGGCAAACGCCACATTACATATCCCTGAAGTGCTATGTACTGTGGTTCAGTAATTTTGCCATCTGTTGACAACATTTACAAGGTGGGTAATTTGTCATTTGAAACAGCAGGACCAAAATTAACACGTTTATTTATGATCCTGAGTGCGTTCACGCAATGTAAATATCATTGGTCATATCAGACTAGGCTGAGTAGCAAGACTTGTGGAAAGTGAGTTAAAATTATATTTCTTCAGCTATCTTTCCAACAGTATTGACAACACTAGTCTAAACTGTGAAAAATGTAATGTAGCTATTTAGATTAGGAGGCAATTATTTTATTTATTTATTTAGCGAACTAGTTTGTTAATGAGTTTGGAAGGGGCAAGTTGTATTTTTTTCCTACCAGGCACAGCTCTTGAAATTGCTGTTGGAGAAGCATGATGGAACAATATTTTCACTTTTCACCAAATATAGCAGAGAAAAGGTCATTGGAATATTACTCCCAATATTGAATGTGTGAGATCTGAGGCGCAAAATGACTGGAGCAGGAAAAAACGATACAATGCGTCTCTACGGGCATTTGGAATTCTTCACACCGCCGAAAGTGTCTACTAAGTTATGGAATCAGTCCCAAATGGTATAGTCCTGCAAGAGCAGAATCTCATTTTGTATGTATAACTTTGAAAAGGTCAGGCACAGACCAGAAGTGGCACTGCAAACTCTTCTGAACCGTCAGCCAGGAGACGGTTGGACTGCGCTGAGAAAGAGGGGAGTGCTACCCTGTCATTCTTACATGGCCCTGGAACACAATTCAATGAACAATTAAGTGTGTGTGTGTGTGTGTGTGTGTGTGTGTGTGTGTGTGTGTGTGTGTGTGTGTGTGTGTGTGTGTGTGTGTGTGTGTGTGTGTGTGTGTGTGTGTGTGTGTGTGTGTGTGTGTGTGTGTTTGTGTGTGTATGATCCATCTGACTCAGAAAGCTATGCAGAGGTTCTCAATGTTGTATTCTCATTGGCCCCAAAAATGACATCCATCCAACTGGAAGGCCCCAAAAATTGTCAAAGTCTCGAGTGACCAAAGCCACAGACTGTTCTCTCTGCAATCACACGGCAAGCTATACCAATGCACCAAGTCTGGAACAACCTGGGACCTGAACAGCTTCTTTCCCGAAGCCATAAGACTTCCAAACAAGACTGCTAGATAGCTAATCAAATGGCTACCCAGACTACCTGCATTTACCCTTTGCACTAACTCTCTTGCACTGATTCAAGGATGATCAATGGAAACAGGATGCACCTGAGCTCAATTTCGAGTCTCATATCAAAGGTTCTGAATACTTATGTGTTTTTAATTCTTAAAACCTGTTTTTGCTTGGTTATTATGTGGTATTGTGTGTAGATTGCTGAGGATTTTTTTTAAATGTAATCCATTTTAGCATAACACAATGTGGAAAATGTGGAAAAAGTCAATGGGTCTGAATACTTTCCGAAGGCACTGTATAGCTTGTTATTTTCTACTCCCTAAAAATAGACATGTTATTTTCTACTTCCTATATATAGCCATGTTATTTTCTACTTCCTATATATAGCCATGTTATTTTCTACTCCCTCTATATAGCCATTATTTTTATCCATTATTCACTGTGTATTCTGCCCTACCAAGAAACATGGATTTCAAGTTTTTTCATTGTTCAGCCAAATGAGTTGCAGGCAGATCACTGGAAATGTGATTATCTGTTGTCTTACTATGATGTAATGTTTTATTCATATTGACCCTGACATCTGACATTCCATTTGACCCTTTACGGCAGTTACTGCCTTTTGCTTGGTACACCTACAGTTTTTTTCATAAATGTATTTGAATGTGGCTGTCAGTTTCACATAGCTTTATACTTGTATCAGCAAATAACAATCAATAATACTAAGGTAAACCATAGACGCTGAATCCCCAAAGCTTGGTCAAACCAAGGTAAAAGGCAGTAACTGACGTGGGTGATGGTACTTATTGCTTTTTTCCTTGGTTTTACTGTAACTTTTTGCAGTTACTGCAAACATGACCTCCCATTTTCTCCACAACACAATGGAGGCAGAATATTTTGTCCACATGATAAAGCATGTATCTAATGTATCAAGAATGACATTAACAAATGTTTTACCAAATGTGCAGTTACTGCTCTTTTGCTTGGTAGTGCAGTATGTATTCCTCATGTCACCTTTTCTATGTACATTTTTCATCTTATCTTTAACTATGCATTGTTGGAAAAGGACCCATAAGTAAGCATTTCACTGTTAGTCTAGACCTGTTGTCTACGAAGCACGTGACAAATACAATTAGATTTGAATGAATCACATGAGTGTCACCCGTCCTATTACCAGATGTAACACAGAAACAGCCTATAAAGCCGGTACAGTAGCCTACACAGTACATCACCTTTTGACACAATGTTGAACTTCGAAAAGTATTTCACAGGTTTTATTTGCTGTATCAGCTTCCTGGTAATAATGTGTCCCACATGTCCAAAGGGGACTGGAAGGTGCAAAGGTTTGGGTAAGCGGTGATGTAAGACCTAGTGTTTGTTTGGGTTTGTAATGCACCCTCCGGGACACATCATCACACATTTGGACTAACGCAGAACTTTGTAGTTTGCACAACATCCACTACTGTACGTTATTCTGCTAGATTTGTTCCTGCCATCGTTACAGTTGTGTAATGTATTTCTGTCACATTGCTGATGTCTGGTGACAGATAAACCCAAGCAAATAGAAGTTGGCTGTGATGAAAGCGAGGCATATCTGCCAGGGAGGTTAAGCCTTTCATAAATTGAAATTTAACTGAGAAGATAAGTCTTTTTTTTTTTGTATGCGGGATAAGCAGTGAAGTGGGCTTTTTATCATTCTTCATAAAACTGTCGTAAGGCTCAAATTCCTTGAATGGGACGTGACATATGGCTTGCACATGAACGTTCACACGTAAATGTAAGACTTTCACATGATTAGGATGCTTCATTGAATGATGCACAAAGTATACTGACAAAACCATTTTTAGAGGGATGGAGCAACTAAAAGCTATGATTGAGGAAAAAACATGTAACGTAGTTATTGTCAACACATTAACATGACATCTGTTCACTAAGCCTGATGAAACATTATCTGTGCTGGCTTCCAGTGACACCAAGGTCAAAGAAAATTATAAATGAGTTCAAATGGAGTCAATCATCTCGGAGGTGGACTTCATTGCAATTGCAATATGTATAGACAACGTTTTATGCACTTCTGTGAGGGATTTTTTTTTATTCATGAGTGGGCCAATATTCAAAGGCGTGGAGTGTTTGGCTATCTTTAAATCAATCATATCTATTTAACGCCTTTCAAAGCTTTAGTCAATTAATTGAATTGCATTAAACATCAAAGTTTAGCGTTCTCAGAGAGATTAATTGACATTTTTGGTTATTTTGTGTTACCAAATTTCTAATCACAGTTCTCTTCATGGGTTTGTGAAGACAAAATTGCGTCATGCTGTGCATGCATTTTATATTTTTTATCAAAGGAAAGAGTGTATCTAGATTCAAAAATATTCCAACTGAAAAAGTTTCTTAACTCAAAAGTATTTTCACAAAACAGACATATTTTCATGAGAAAATGCAAAGCTGAGCACATCATACCTTATTTCCCATACTCTCAAGGGCTAATTCCACCCTCCCCCTTCCATTCTATTGAATTTTCTGTAAGCCAGTTGATTTAATGATCGTTTGAAGGATTTCCCTGGAGTCTTGAGCTTAGCATTTCAACCACAAAGGCTTCTACAGTACCTGGCTAATATCAATCAATCACAGGTCAAAAAGATGACTGTTGACAAGTGAGGTTCAGCAGTTGCTGTTTTTCACTTGTTAAATGTTGTTCAAGTAAAGCAGATGTAAAATATATTTTAAAATGTTCTTCCTCTATTTGAATGTTTCATGGGCAATGTCAGTGTGAGAGGAGCTCCTTAGCAGTGTGTATTATGGATGCTGTCAGAACTGTCTATATGGAAATTACCACGTCTGATTGTCTCCTCTATGAAGTTAGATATCTGAATCTCTTGACAGGGGATTCATCTTTTACATTTCAGCTTCAATATCTCCCTTTACAACTTATGTAACAT
Organism: Salvelinus fontinalis; assembly: GCF_029448725.1. NCBI lineage: Eukaryota > Metazoa > Chordata > Actinopteri > Salmoniformes > Salmonidae > Salvelinus > Salvelinus fontinalis. The sequence continues at coordinate 24,768,143 of NC_074671.1, read as the reverse complement.
GAGGTTGAACTATCAAGCAAGTTGGGATATTTTCAGAACTTTTTATTCACTTTCATCCGATTATTTTGGGCTTGTTGCTACAGATAGGGGGAAATTACTTCATCCTCACATCTTATGTAAAGCATGACACATTTCTAACTTTTGTTTTATCCAATGTCAGCTCTCGTTACAGTAAAGGCGGATATATTTTGGTTTCGTAAGAGCGAGGAGTCATAGGAACAATAACAATCCGCTGTGCTTGCACTACAGTATGATACACTCGGAGAAAAAAAGGCTTCCAAAAGGGTCCTTCGGCTGTCCCCATAGGATAACCCTTTTTTGTTCCAAGTAGAACCCTTCCGGGTTCCAAGTAGAACCCTCTGTTCTACACGGAACCCAAAAGTGTTCTACCTGGAACAAAAAGGGGGTTTAACCTGTAACAAAAAAGGGTTATCCTATGTGGTCAGCCGAAAGACAATTTTAGGTTCTAGATAGCGCCTGTGGAGTTTTTCTTTTACAATGGCATGTATGACTGTTATATGAGTAATCATATTTGTTGTCGACCAGTGGTTGTTGTTTTGTTGTGACTGTCGCATCATGCACAATCGTTATTAAAATAAGTTATGTAAAATCTCAGCGGAGATTACGTATTCACTTACAGGCATAACACACATTATTAGCCAGAAGGAAAACACTGACACATCACTGTACATGGGCTGAACTCACAGCCACATTTCATTAATACCAACATCCCACTGTGAATGCTTTACAGACGTCAAAACTGCTAGGAGATTCTAAGAGGCAGGCAGGTACGGCACAAATTAAATTGATGTTCCAACTGGGGAGCAGCTGTCAAGAGCCGCCCGCTACCTGGTTACGAACCGTCTGTCCGTTAGGAGCAACTTATGACTTGACTTGACTCCCGGGCACGATAAATGGCTTGCGGCGCTTTGGTTGTAAAATCATAATTTGTCTCGCGGGCACTTAAGGAACACAAGTGTACCTCGAGAAGACCCAGACGGTTGTCATGCAGGTGAAACATTACAGGAAACATGCTTGCCGTTACTGAACGATCAGCAGGGGGGCCTCTCCACTTCAGAGAAATGAATACTTGACCCACCGCTGCATAGCTGAGTGTTGAGATATGGTTTTGGAGCTTCTTTTGGACAGATGGCAAAAGGTACATAGAAGGTCTGGATGTTTGATGGAGAAAATCAATGGAGGCATTGGTGTTACAATGAATGAAAGACTTGTCTTTATAATCAAAGTGATATGGCAACTCTATTCTCATTGGCCTGTCCCTTTGTCCAATCAGATTCTCTGCATTCTCTGTGTTCTTTCAGGAAGATTGGTCCCACTTAAGAGTAAGTATCCCTAATGGTAGTTCCATAGGTTCAGTAGGTACACATTGTTATATAGTACATAAAATTGTTAAACCTGAAAGGTCAACACGTATTAACACAAACTGCAAATAGTTCTGAGATACATTTTCTATTTGACTCGCTTGCAAGCGCTTTTGAGCGTATTTGGAGATGCTGTCGACATGAAAAGAACAATGAGCATGTATCAAATCCCAGAGAGGATAATTAATTTTGAAGAACTCAGTTTTATCGAGCCAGGTTAGTCGTGCGAGCATGAAATCAATATGACGTGTAAAACAAAAATAAATGAGTTTTTCTTTTGTTCTCTATGAACAATCATTTCAAATTAATTGGGTTGCAGCATGTCTGCTTTAAAGCAATGGTCCAGATCTGATCCGAGCAGTTTTATATAATGCATTTCGCGCTCTCTGGATTTAAAACAATTTACTGCCAGGGTTAACCAGGCTAATGACATATTCATCATCTGCAGCCAAAGACTGTGTACTCCCTCCATCTAAATTAGTTTTCCTTTGTTTTCATAGACATCCACAAAGCACTTTCTGTTCTATATTGTGTTTTGTACCAATGAGCTTGGCATAGCCGTTATTCTGATCATTGAGTTTTGAATGTGATAATTAAATGGATTCAATTGCACCTGCGAAAGCTCATTTGACAGAGAACACCCACAGTTGTCTATATCTCCTGTTTAAAAAAGTGTCGAAAACAACATAACATAATGAGCCAATGCTGTCCCATTGTGAGACTGATGTTCAGGTTCATAATTTCACCTACTGAGAGATGTCGCCTCAAAGATCTCTCTGTGTCTTTGTATGCAACGTGGGGCATGGGATGGGGGGAGGGAGGGATGAACGCCAATCTGATAAAAAACCAAAGCCTTGTCTTTTTCCCTTCTTTCCAAGGTGTCAGTGGAGGATGTCTTAATACAGGCAGCAGCAGTGGTGCACAATGTCCCAGAGCGCCCCACAGCAGCTCAATCTGCATGCCAGTGTTTTTCCCAAGACAATTTATTTCAGGACTCCCCAGCTCTCATTGATTCTCTGTTGCCACATCCAATTTAGCCAGAGTCTTGGAAGACAACAGGGGCTACATAATCACTCCAGGCGATGGGAACTGACATCAGTAGCCTTGCCAGTTACCGTCGAGAAATCAGATGTAGCCTAGGCTGACCCAATACCTTCTAGAAAGCAGGTTGCACGTTTGAGTGGTACTGAGTGCACATGCGTCAGTCCATATAGTGCAAATAATCAAAGCCCTTGATTAGAAAAAGTGTGTGAGTTCTGCCTGATAACTATTGACTTTCTTATCTGAGATTCAGGTAAGGCGTGGCCTTGCAACAAAGATTCAAAACACTATAGCTCTGGAGAAGCATCAAACATAACATTATTTAACTTTTTCTATGTGACTGCCAAATTGACGACAACAAACAGAGTGTGTGATAATGCAAGGTAAGGACGGCAACATTGTCCCCTTGACAATATGAGCAAAGTAAGAAAAGATAAAGACCAGACTGGGAATCACCTCCAACTGTGGAAAAGCAGATCGACAACGAGTGGTTACCCTTAGGGGACAGAGCGGAGGTGAGGGACACATTGTGGTTGAGGAACTGACAGGTGAGAAGGATCCTGTATCACCTGCCCCAGATGGCAAGGTGACAATGTCTCAAGAGTCACTGCCAAAACTTTAGCATCAACACCTGGAAGGCGTTTGCTGTACTACAGGGCTCTCCAACCCTGTTCCTGGAGAGCGACCTTCCTGTAGGTTGTTGCTCCAAACTCCAGTTGTAACTATTCATTTTATCAACCAGCTAATTATTAGAATCAGATTGGCGTGAGAGTGAAAACCTACAGGATGCTAGCTCTCCAGGAACGGGGTTGGAGAGACCTGCTGTACTTTGTTATATTATACTGTGCTGTATACTGTCTGTATCTGTACTGTCTTGCACCGATCCCATATCATCGCCGGCACCAAAACCAGTTATTGTCAACCACTGTTGATTGTCAATTACATTATTGTCTCTGTTTCTATCTTCTGTTATTTTGTAGAATTGGATTGGTGACAAACCTATTTATAGTCTGATCTTCCGTCTGCATCAGTGTCTTGTAAAGTGGAATAATTCAGCCACTGCGTCAACCAGTCTTAGCTCGAATATTGTCAACATCTGTCGGTGTAACAAAGCCCAATTCAGGGGCCAGCAAGAAGATTTGTTCTTAAATGTAAATGGGGTTGTGTGTGCTTGCTTCCCCGCTGTGATTGTTTTGAAAGCAAGCTCTGATATCAGTGCGGAAACTGCAATAACAAAGACATCTCCTCTAATAGGCTTCTCATTGTAGGCTGATAAAACTATTCAGAAGTAGAACACCACACCACCTTGCACTGTGTTTTGTATTTTATGGCATCTGGTGTTATATACACCATATATACAAAAATATGTGGACACCCCATTCACATTAGTGGATTCGGCTATTTCAGCCACACCAGTTGCTGACAGGTGTATAAAATTGAGCACACAGCCATGCAATCTCCATAGACAAACATTGGCGGTAGAATGGCCTTACTGAAGAGCTCAGGGACTTTCAACGTGACACCGTCATCGAATGCCACCTTTCCAACAAGTCAGTTCGTCAAATTTCTGCCCTGCTAGAGCTGCCCTGGTGAACTGTAAGTGCTGTTATTGTGATGAGGAAATGTCTAGGAGCAACAACAGCACAGCCACAGAGTGGTAGGAAACACAAGCTCACAGAATGTGCTGAAGTGCGTAGCGCGACAACATTTTTGTGCTTGGTTGCAACACTCACTACCGATTTACAAACTGCTTCTGGAAGCAACGTCAGCGCAAGAACTGTTCGTCGGGAGCTTAATTAAATGACCTCAACCCGATGGAACATCTTTGGGATTAATTGGTACGACGACTGCGAGTCAGGCCTAATCGCCCAACATCAATCGCCCAACACCCGACCTCACTAATGCTCTTGAGGCTGAATGGAAGCAAGTCCCCACAGCAATGTTCCAACATCTAGTGGAAAGCCTTCCCAGAAGAGTGGAGGCTGTTATACTGTAGCAGCAAAGGGGGACCAACTCTATATTAATGCCCATGATTTTGGAATGAGCTGTTTGATGAGCAGGTGTCCACATACTTTTGATCATGTAGTGTAAGTCTTTAGCTTCATAGAATCTGAACTGAAAACCATTGGTAAGGGGTATGGGAACATTATTTTTATTCTATACACTCGCTTTAGTAATTTGTCATGAGACCACCAGACACTACCAGGAAAGATATTAAGCCCACCATCCCAGATTTGCTTTAATTGAATAAAACAGGAATGATTGAGTCCACAGATTCAATTAGGCCCAAGGAGTCTAGCAGAGTGTAATCCACTGATGTAAGCCAGTGTCTGAGATTGGCTTCCCCATAATTAGAGATATAATCAGGGCAGGCATGAGGGGTCATAGCCAGTCATGAATCAAACATTAGATGTCACAAGGCTTCAGCACCCCCTCTGAATCGATTAAGGGTTAGATTTAAAAAGGTAAACCACAAAGAGTTTGTATTAAGTATACATTACCTTTGTGCTTCCTTTTTATTCACTTGTTTTGTAAGATATTTAAAAAATCCAACAAAACAAAACATACACATACAAACGATGTCACACAAACATCCTCTACAACACACCTGCCCAGACCCACAAGATCACGCCCCATCTCCAGCGCCCACATCACTGTCCGCCACGTGGCCTCAATCTGCACCATTTTGTTTCCCTTCGTCGCCCACGCTCTTTCAACATTAGATTTTTTTATTTTTTTTATTAATTTCATCTTTATTTAACCACGTAGGCTAGTTGAGAACAAGTTCTCATTTACAACTGTGACCTGGCCAAGATAAAGCAAAGCAGTTCGACACATACAACAACACAGAGTTACACATGGAATAATCAAACATACAGTCAATAATACAGTAGAAAAAAGTCTATATACAGTGTGTGCAAATGAGGTAAGATAAAGGAGGTAAGGCAATAATTAGGCCATGGTGGCAAAGTAATTACAATATAGCAATTAAACACTGTAGTGAATGATGTGCAGAAGATGAATGTGCAAGTAGAGATACTGGGGAGCAAAGGAGCAAGAAAAATATATGAATACAGTATGGGAATGAGTTAGTAGGATAGGCTATTTACAGATGGGCTATTTACAGGTGCAGTACAGTGATCTGCTCTGACAGCTGGTGCTTAAAACTTCTTATGGCTGCAAGGCAAAGTGTTGAGTAGCCAGTGAAATCGTGCCCATTTCAAACGGCCTCCTACTCAAATCTTGCTCGTACAATATGAATATTATTATTCTTTTTGGATAGAAAACACTTTCTAGTTTCTAAAAGAGTTGGAATTATTTCTCTGAGTGAAACAGAAGTCCTTCTGCAGCACTTTTCCTGACCAGGAAGTGAAATGTCAGAAATCGATGCTCTTTTCAAATTGATGCCTATACATGGTCTTAACACTTAGGAGTCTGCTGACACTCTATACGCCTTCCTATTGGTGTAAAGAGGATGTCAGAAAAGAAATGTTTTTGCTCCTCTTGGTCTGTGGTGGAAAAAAACCTATTTCTTTGACGTGACGGTCCACTTCCAGTACTCTGAAGGAAGTGGGATTGACATCTGTTTTGCCTTGGTAACGAATGGCTAACGTCTCCGGCTCGATTTTTATTTGATACATGTGACTATATCATCGTAATGTATGTTTTTTCAATATAGTTTAATCAGATTATTGAAACTTTATTCGGGAGTTTTGCCGTGTTCCGTCCTCTGACTGTGTATACGTTGGAGAAATTTATGCCATTCGGCTAGTGCCAATGCTAATTGAAGAGGGACATTTCTCATTCTGAATCGAAACAACGACTCATCGGGACAGAGGACACATTCTTCAACCTTCTGATGAAAGATCAGCAAAAGTAAGACCCATTTTATGATGTTATTTCATATATCTGTCGTGGGCGCCCAATTATTTCTGTCTATTGTAGCTACGCTAATATAGCGATACATTTTGTTTGCGCTGTAAAACATTTAATAAATCGGAAATATTGTTTGGAATCACAAGATGCCTGTCTTTCAATTGCTGCAGACTATGTATTTTTCAGAAATGTTTTATGATGAGTAATTAGCTATTTGACGTTGGTGTCTGTAAATATTCTGTCTGCTTTCGGTGCAATTTCGGATTGTAGCTGAAATGTAAACTATGGTTTATACATGAAATATGCAAATTTTTCGAACAAAACATATGCTATACAATAAATATGTTATCAGACTGTCATCTGATGAATTTGTTTCTTGGTTAGTGTCTGTTTATATCTTTATTTGGTCGAATTTGTGATAGCACCTGATGGAGTAAGAAACTGATGGAGTTAGAAAAAGTTCTGTCTTTTGCTAACGTGGTTAGCTAATAGATTTACATATTTTGTCTTCCCTGTAAAACATTTTAAAAATCGGACATGTTGGCTTGATTCACAAGATGTGCATCTTTCATCTGGTGTCTTGGACTTGTTAATGTGTGAAAGTTAAATATTAAAAAAAAAATAGATTTTGAATTTCGCGCCCTGCACTTTGAGCTGGATGTTGTCATAAGTGTACCGGTGTCGGGCTGCCCCCGTAAAATTATCACAATATCCAAAGAAGGGCCAGAAGTATACAGAATGGTGTTGTCTGCGTAGAGGTGGATCAGAGAATCACCAGCAGCAAGAGCAACATCATTGATGTATACAGAGAAGAGAGTCGGCCTGAGAATTGAACCCTGTGGCACCCCCATAGAGACTGCCAGAGGTCCAGACAACAGTGTGTCCGATTTGACACACTGAACTCTTTCAGAGAAGTAGTTGGTGGACCAGGCGAGGCAATCATTTGAGAAACCAAGGCTGTTTAGTCTGCAGATATGAATGTGGTGATTGACAGAGTCGAAAGCCTTGGCAGGGTCGATGAATACGGCTGCACAGTGATGTCTCTTATCGATGGCGGTTATGATATTGTTTAGGACCTTGGGCGTGGCTGAGGTGCACCCATGACCAGCTCTGAAACCAGATTGCATAGTGGAGAAGGTACGGTGGGATTCGAAATGGTCGATAATCTGTTTGTTAACTTGGCTTTCGAAGACCTTAGAAAGCCAGGGTAGGATAGATATAGGTCTGCAGCAGTTTGGGTCTAGAGTGTCCCCCCCTTTGAATAGGGGGATGATCGCGGCAGCTTTCCAATCTTTGGGAATCTCAGACGATACGAAAGAGAGGTTGAACAGGCTAGTAATAAGGGTTGCAACAATTTCAGCAGATCATTTTAGAAAGAGAGATAATGAGCATTTTACCTTTCCATTGTGTTCACGATGGAGAATTGATTGATTTCCAGTTTTTAATAATGTTTATGGCCCTCATGATGAATAATACTTTTGTGGATTACTTAGATTACATTTTTGATTACATTTAGTTTCATTTGTAAGAATTTTTTGAAGATAAATACGACGGATAAAGTAATTATGTGCTTGAAGTGTTCCAAAATGACTTCACTTGTTTCAATTCATTCTTAAATGTCATTTGTAATGTTTAACTAAAGGGACTTTGAACTTTAAATGCCGCTACACCTTCCTTACCTCTTTTCCTATTTGTGTTTCCCCCAAATATCCATCAATTTAACAGTTGTTGTAAGTGTTATCATATATAAGTGTATATGATGAAGAGAAGAGGGGGAACCTGATTCAGAATAAATCTCTCTCCTTCAAGGCGGATAGCAAGATGTCTCAATCCCAATTGTAACATGTTGACCTGTGTTTGCAACTCTTTAAGGTAATAGGTTGTTCCTATTGATGCTGTGGTTCATTTTCCTTAGATTGGCTGAGGATGTCCTAAAATGGACACCATACATTCTACTTGGGTACCAGATTAATCCCGGTCTGGACAGCATCCATAATTATGAGTAAAGATCTAGGGAATCCTTTCTGTTCTATGCTGTTCTGTTCTCTGTTCTGCTCCATAACCATGCCTTGGGCAATATGCCAGATCACTCTACATGTTTTTCTTGAGAAAAGTTAAACAAAAACTCCTTGCTTACTGACTGGATAACTCCAAGTTTTGTGTCAGTCTACTCCGAAATCTATTTCTTATTTTCCCAGTAACCCTGAGAAAAACTTCCATCACACATTTCTAGAACTTAATAAAAATGTTAATGGGAGACTACATTTCACATGAACAGAAAGAACATTGTGTTGATGTGATAGAAGTGTAGTTTGTATTAGATAAAGGTGTGCTGTTCTGCCACATAATAGCCCTTTATTTGCCGTGACGATTCTGCTTTACTTTGACATTGAATCCACCATTGAGAGAGCAGCACTGCCTATTCTTTTTATGTCTAGCCACAGAGGAGGCAAATCCAGACAGCTACAACAGGACTCTGTGACCCCCATCTGTAAATTCATTATGTCAGAAGTTAAAACTCATTACTGATGCTGATTGCTACAGCCCAATGAGACATAACATGTCGTTGTGCATTCAGTGGAAAAGGAGGCACAAATGTCAGAAGGCGGGTTACGCCAAAGGCCTGGCCCCCAGGGGGGAACCAGAAAGTTTCTCGTTGTTCAATGGATTCTTCCACTGCTTACACATCTCTTGACATAGGCTGCACGGTATGTATAACGCATGTGTAAATCACCAGTGACACGGAAACGCCTTGTTCTCTCTTAATGGTGCACATCAATGCCTTTGAAATTGTTGTGTTTCTTCCTGCTTTTATTTGTGGCCTGGCCTGAATTCAAAACCAACTATTGGTCATTAGACAAATGAATGCAATGATGGGAGAATAAGCATTAGCTCATACAAGCGCCCAGCTCTTTAATGTGGGTCATAAATTCATGCTGGTATGTGATAATGATGTCCAATGGGGATATCAAAATGAGACGGTCTACTGAAGCCTGTTTACTCAACTGACCTGACGTCTGAATGGTACATATGAATCGTGAAATACTAAATTAAGCACAGATCTAAATGATTGTTTCTCACTCATATTGGCCACATCTGATTAAAATAATTCCTTTTTTTTTGTCTAGAAAGAGCAATCCACCGTAATTTGTTTATACACTGAAATGGTTTCCTATACTGGTACCTGTATTCTATTTTCCTAGATGCATTATTGCAAATCACCCTGCAACAACCGCCCCATCTCTATTAATCATAGGACGTTATAGAATTTGTCACCGACTGTTTTTGACATAATTGTATTTATTTGTGTTTACCCCAAGGTGCCATCTGTTTATCATTCTCTACCATACAATTCCATTAATTAGTAGCACAGTTGATATTACCAACACAATATTAGGAGATTGGGGCCACGGAAAGAGAGAATGCCTCAGACTGATTGCGGTGCAGATGGTTATGAAGTTAAGGCAGATGGCGTGTCAGATTGATTAGGCTCAGGACTGCCAGTTGATAAATACACAGCGAGGATTGAGATTCCCATTTCAGATGACTTGAAATGATGGAGATGTGTCAACTCCCTGGGTTAAGCCTGTTGCCCATTCAAGCTGTTCAGCATGATTTGGACCCAGCCATGTGTGGAGGCATTAGGATGTCCATTCGTTCTTGACAGGCTGATTACACCTGTAAATTAGAGGCAGCATTCTGATGCGGTGGGCCATGGCCATGATTCACTTTCCCTCTATTTCAGATAGGACTATTTTCACATTGATACATGTGCTTACCTGCATGTAAAGGTGCTAAGGGAAATATGAATAGACTCCCTGTGGCGTCACCTGTCATGCACTCATCTGAATATATCACAATATTCTACACATCACATGATTGTGTGTCTCTCATGGCCGTAAAAAAATTCCCAAGAATTCTCTAGAAGTATTCTTGCTATGTATGTCATACATTGTTATGCAGCTGCATTGGTGGATGCTGCAGCAATCCACGTTTTTCCTGCTACTGTAAGTTGGGACAACATGGACAATTCATACATGAAGAGAAAACGAATCGGCGGACAACTTACTTTCGCAACCCAAAACATTCAGAATAACTTGTTTTAGCTGATCGATATCTGCACCACGTGGCATAGCTTCACCATGCACTCAACCACCCAAAAACCAATTGGACAGCTTGATACTTACTTCATTTTGGGTGCTTTCTGAAGTTTCATGAAGTTTAGAGCCTCATTAGTCTTGTCTGTTGATGGGGTACAATACTACCTGCATCTCTCCATTCATTACCTTCTCCCAAGGGCTTCAATCTCTCTAGCAAGGCTCTGTAATCAAAGGAATCCTCAACACATGTCATCTTGTAACAAACAGATTCTTGGCGGATAGGGCAGAATCAACAAGGCCTTTGACTGGGTACAAGGCCTTAAACACATCACACAACCACAGAATTACAAAATATATATTTATTACACGGTTATTACAATGTTAATACAGTTTCAATAAAAAGAAAGCATGAAGCTCAAGTGGTTCACAAAATCTTCTTGCCTAACGCAGGAGCCCGAAAACACTATGCACAAGTAGACTTATTGTATTTAAAGATGCATTATGCAGAAATCGCTCTGACATTTTCTGGTTGCTCAAATAGTTTGCCTAATTTTAGTCTATGTAACAAAACAAGCAAGTATACCATCTAAACCTCCCTGAAATATATTTTCCATAAACAAAAATATTGTGTTTTCAGCTGGTGTACAAAACCGAAAGTTAAAGACGCAAAAATAAAACAGATCTACCGCTTCTTAGACTTGCTTTCAATGAGAATGGCAGATCTATAACTAACATTTCTATGTGAATTTGGTTGGGTCACCCAAAGAGTTACATATTTCAGCTTTAAGTTGCGTGGGTTAGATACACACCAAAGTGAAATAGGTATAGCACAGCACACAGCAGATGTCTAGTGAATACACAGCAAACTAGCACAGCGAACATGAGGAAGACACACAAAAGTTGCAAAGTTAATAACAACAAGTACAAGTACTATATAGTAAGGCTCTAGGCAAATGTAAAATGTAGCCTTGTGCTTTAAGAGTGCACAGCATGAAATACAATACAAGCATAAAGTGCGCTGTACCTGGTTGGTCTCCAAGTTGCCACACCAAGCAACAAACAATCACCTTTACCTTAATATCACTTTAACAATTAAGCTCAATAACAATACTAACAATCACCCTTGCGGGAAAGAGGCATGGCAGCTTCGCCACCCGCCGCTGCCAACCTCTCCCTGACTTGGCTTCTGCACCCAGAGCACACCATGTGCTCCTCTATTAAAGGGAGGGGCACAGGTATGCTCAATCACCTCATTAACCTGCAAGTAGAAAGACAATAGTAACAGGGCAATCTTCACCCTGTTACATTATCTCAGGGGACGGCACTAGACAGTAACTCCAAGGGATTACTGTGTATGAATTATGGAGAACATTTAATGTGATTGCTGTGGTGGCATCTGGTTTGATCTGGTTTGAGGCACAATTTGGTCTTTCACTAAAATACTTTGTGGTTTAGCATGATATAACTGAATTAGAATGACTGATGCTACCATGAAAACATAAACAACTTTTTTTGCTCAAAATGATGACTTGAAGTTGACATTGTCATTAGAAATTGAAACTAGTTTTATAAGGTGGCTAATTTTTTATTTATTTATTTATTTAACCTTTATTTAACCAGGTAGGCTAGTTGAGAACAAGTTCTCATTTACAACAGCAGCCTGGCCAAGATAAAGCAAAGCAGTGCGACACAAACAACAACACAGAGTTACACATGGAATAAACAAACATACAGTCAATAACACAATAGATAAAAAGTCTATATACCGTGTGTGCAAATGAGGTAAGATAGGGAGGTAGACAATAAATAGGCCATAGTGGCAAAATAATTACAATTTAGCAATTTAACACTGGAGTTATAGATGTGCAAAAGATGAATGTGCAAGTAGACATACTGGGATGCAAAGGAGCAAAAAAACAAACAAGTTTCTTTCCTTTTGTAATGATTTTTAAATATTACTCATGTGGCTTCTAAAAGTATACTAACCTGAAGCAAGTGCCACTGATTGAGTGAAAACAACAACACGTAAAGTACTGTACGATCTTAGAAAAAAAGGTGCAACTATCTAAAACCTAAAAGGGTCCTTCGGCTGTCCCAATAGAAAAACCCTTTTTGAATCCAGTTAGAACCCTTTTGGGTTCCATGTAAAAACACTTTCCACAGAGGGTTCCACATGAAACACAAAAGGGTTCTCCTATGGGGACAGCCGAAGAACCCCTTTGGAGCTTTTTGGAGTGTAGCTACTATCTTTCTGGATTGCTGAAGTAGTTACTGGGGACTTCCCTGAGGAGGGCAGATGTTTCTTCCACAGGCCCTCAAACAGAGGAAATGGCTCTCTCTTAAGCTTTACGCCAGGCTCACATAATGGGGTGCCTGCAATCTGTATGTATTATCAAATGCTAATGACCAAACCATGGCTTGGCAAACCTTCTGAAATGCTCCCTGTCTCTCTCCCTCTGTTGCCTCTTGAAAGCGGTGGAATTTCAAAGAGCCATGCTACTTGAAACTGGGCATCTCTCAACATCTTTAATGAATTATTTAGTGCTATTTGGTCTCTGATTTGAATTGCAGATTGGGTACAGATGATAAATAGTTACATGCAGTTTTGTGAGAATGTCTTCCTTAGAGTCTCAGGGTTACATTTGACCTTTTAGTCATTTAGCAGACACTCTTATCTAGAGAGACTTAAATTAGTGAGTGCATACAGTTAGTTATCAGTTACAGCCTTAATCTGTATTTCCAGCTGTTTGGGAGATGGGACTCCTTTATTCACCTGGTCAGCGGTTGAGGACTTGTGGCTTTGTAATTGGAGTTGTTCATCTCCTAGACTGGGGGCACACCAGGATTTGAGAGCCCAGTCTACCCTAAATGTTCCCGCCACCCTGGGTGGTGGCCCTAACCGGGTGCTGTCAGCCGAAGGCAGGGGTGTCACTCTGTCATTCCTGGTGAGCATGTCAAAGGGACTACTGTACATACCCTAAAAAATGTCCCCCCAGAACGGCGCAAATACACAATAGATCCTTGTCAGCAAAAATACACATTGTAATGAGGATATCTGCAGATCATGTGTTTGATGAACCCCTCGACCATACTGAGCAAGTATTTGGAGAGCCTCATTTTTTGGGGTTCAAAGCAAAGCAAACAGACTGCCTAAACAACATGTGTTGTCAACGTGCTCGGTATTCTGTAGCCTATAATTGATCTCTACTTATTACAGTGCATTCGGAAAGTATTCAGACCCCTTGACTTTTTCGACATTTTGTTACGTTACAGCCTTACTCTAAACTTAATGAAATAGTTTTTTGCCTCATCAATCTACACACAATACCCCATAATGACAAGCAAAAACTTTTTTGTTTGTTGGTAAAAACAAAAAACAGAAATACCTTATTTACTTGAGTATTCAGATCCTTTGCTATGAGACTCGAAATTGAGCTCAGGTGCATCCTGTTTCCAGTGATCGTCCTTGAGATGTTTCTACAACTTGATTGACCTGTGGTAAATTCAATTGATTGGAGATGATTTAGAAAGGCACACGACTGTCTATATAAGGTCCCATAATTGACCGTGTGTGTAAGAGCAAAAAAACAAGACATGAGGTTGAAGGAATTGTCCAAGACAGGATTGTGTCGAGGCACAGATCTGGGGATGGGTACCAAGACATTTCTGCAGCATTGAAGATCCTCAAGAACACAGTGGCCTCTATCATTCTTAAATGGAAGACGTTTCGAACCACCAAGACTCTGCCTAGAGCTGGCCGCCCGGTCAAACTGAGCAATCGGGGGAGAAGGGCCTTGGTCAGGGAGATGACCAAAAACCTGATGGTCACTCTGACAGAGCTCTAGAGTTCCTCTGTGGAGATGGGAGAAGCTTCCAGAAGGACAACCATCTCTGCAGCACTCCACCAATCAGGCTTTTATGGTAGAGTGGCCAGATGGAAGCCACTCCTGTCATGTTTTGTCTTTGATCTTCATGTCTTGTCCCTGTGCTTCCCTCTGCTGGTCTTATTAGGTTCTTTCCCTCTTTCTATTCCTCTCTCTCCTCCTCCCTCTCTCCCTCCCCCGCTCTCTCTCTCTATCGTTCCGTTCCTGCTCCCAGCTGTTTCTCTTTCCCCTAACGACCTCATTTACTCTTTCACACCTGTCCCCTATTTTGCCCTCTGATTTGAGTCCCTATTTCTCCCTCTGTTTTCTGCTTCTGTCTTTGTCGGATTCTTGTTTGATGTTTGCTGTTCTGTGTCCTTGTTCCGCCCTATCGTGTTTTTGCCTTCATCAGATGCTGCGTGTGAGCAGGTGTCTAGTGGTCGCGTCTCCAGTCGTTCATCTCTACTGACGAGAGGATTTCAGTTTTCCTGTTTTGTTTTTACCTTAGATATATCAGGAGTATCGTTTTTGTCTAAGACTGGAATAAAGACTCTGTTTCTATTTTGTCGCTTTTGGGTCCTCCTTCATCAGCATAACAGAAGAATCCGACCAAGAATGGACCCAGCGACTACGGATTCTCTCTACACTACCGTCAAGTTCCAGGGAGCAATGCTCGGCAGACACGAGCAGGAATTGTCTGCTGCTCGTCAGGCCGTTGAGACCCTGGCCGCTCAGGTTTCCGATCTCTCAGGACAGTTTCAGAGTCTTCGTCTCGTACCACAAGCTACTTCCTGGTCTTCCGAGTCTCCGGAACCCAGGGTTAATAATCCACCATGTTACTCTGGACAGCCCACTGAGTGTCGCTCCTTTCTCACCCAGTGTGATATTGTGTTCTCTCTCCAGCCCAACACATACTCTGGAGAGAGAGCTCGGATCGCTTACGTCATATCACTCCTTACTGGGCGGGCTCGGGAGTGGGGCACAGCTATCTGGGAGGCAAGGGCTGAGTGTTCTGACGTTTATCAGAACTTTAAGGAGGAGATGATACGGGTCTTTGATCGTTCAGTTTTTGGGAAGGAGGCTTCCAGGGGTCTGGCTTCCCTATGTCAAGGTGATCGATCCATAACGGATTACTCTATAGAGTTTCGTACTCTTGCTGCATCCAGTGACTGGAACGAGCCGGCGTTGCTCGCTCGTTTTCTGGAGGGACTCCACGCTGAGGTTAAGGATGAGATTCTCTCCCGGGAGGTTCCTTCCAGCGTGGACTCGTTGATTGCACTCGCCATCCGCATAGAACGACGGGTAGATCTTCGTCACCGAGCTCGGGGAAGAGAGCTCGCGTCAGCGGGGCTTCCCTTCTCCGCATCTCGACCATCTCCTTCCATCGGCTCAGAGACTGAGCCCATGCAGCTGGGAGGTGTTCACATCTCGACTAAGGAGAGGGAACGGAGAATCACCAACCGCCTTTGCTTCTATTGCGGTTCTGCTGGACATTTTGTCATGTCATGTCCAGTTAAAGGTCAGAGATCATCAGTAAGCGGAGGGCTACTGGTGAGCGCTACTACTCAGGTCTCTCCATCAAGTTCCTGTACTACCTTGTCGGTCCATCTACGCTGGACCGGGTCGGCTGCTTCCTGCAGTGCCTTGATAGACTCTGGGGCTGAGGGTTGTTTTATGGACGAAGCATGGGCTCGGAAACATGACATTCCTCTCAGAGAGTTAGGGAGGATCACACCCATGTTCGCCTTAGATGGTAGTTCTCTCCCCAGTATCAGATATGAGACACTACCTTTAACCCTCACAGTATCTGGTAACCACAGTGAGACCATTTCTTTTTTGATTTTTTGTTCACCTGTTACACCTGTTGTTTTGGGTCATCCCTGGCTAGTATGTCATAATCCTTCTATTAATTGGTCTAGTAATTCTATCCTATCCTGGAACGTTTCTTGTCATGTGAAGTGTTTAATGTCTGCTATTCCTCCTGTTTCTTCTGTCCCCTCTACTCAGGAGGAGCCTGGTGATGTGACAGGAGTGCCGGAGGAACATCATGATCTGCGCACGGTCTTCAGTCGGTCCAGAGCCAACTCTCTTCTTCCTCACCGGTCGTATGATTGTTGTATTGATCTCCATCAGGGGATTCTCCCTGAAGGGCGTGTTGTCGGGTTGACTGTCTGGGGAATTGAGAGACAGGTAAAGCAAGCACTCACTCACACTGCGTCGCCGCGCGCTTGTCCTAGTAACCTTCTGTTCGTTCCTGTCTCTATTCGTCTGGCTGTTCTTCAGTGGGCTCATTCTGCCAAGTTAGCTGGTCACCCCGGCGTTCGGGGTACGCTTGCTTCTATTCGCCAGCGGTTTTGGTGGCCTACTCAGGAGCGGGACACGCGCCGTTTCGTGGCTGCTTGTCCGGACTGCGCGCAGACTAAGTCAGGTAACTCTCCTCATGCCGGTCGTCTTAGACCGCTTCCCATTCCTTCTCGACCATGGTCTCAGATCGCCTTAGACTTTAGTACCGGTCTGCCTTCGTCTGCGGGGAGGACTGTGAGAGCCGCCAATAAACGTAGGATTAAGAGTCCTAGGTATTGTCGCGGTCAGAGAGTGTGGCTTTCCACTCGTAACCTTTCCCTTACGACAGCTTCTCGCAAGTTGACTCCGCGGTTCATTGGTCCGTTTCGTGTCTCTCAGGTCGTTAATCCAGTCGCTGTGCGACTGCTTCTTCCGCGACATCTTCGTCGCGTCCACCCTGTCTTCCATGTCTCTTGTGTCAAGCCTTTTCTTCGCGCCCCCGTTCGTCTTCCCTCCCCCCCTCCCGTCCTTGTCGAGGGCGCACCTATTTACAAGGAACGGAGGATCATGGACATGCGTTCTCAGGGACGTGGTCAACAGTACTTAGTGGATGGGGAGGGTTTCGGTCCTGAGGAGAGGAGTTGGGTTCCATCTCGGGACGTGCTGGACCGTTCGTTGATTGATGATTTCCTTCGTCGCCGCCAGGGTTCCTCCTCGAGTGCGCCAGGAGGCGCTTGGTGAGTGGGGGGGTACTGTCATGTTTTGTCTTTGATCTTCATGTCTTGTCCCTGTGCTTCCCTCTGCTGGTCTTATTAGGTTCTTTCCCTCTTTCTATTCCTCTCTCTCCTCCTCCCTCTCTCCCTCCCCCGCTCTCTCTCTCTATCGTTCCGTTCCTGCTCCCAGCTGTTTCTCTTTCCCCTAACGACCTCATTTACTCTTTCACACCTGTCCCCTATTTTGCCCTCTGATTTGAGTCCCTATTTCTCCCTCTGTTTTCTGCTTCTGTCTTTGTCGGATTCTTGTTTGATGTTTGCTGTTCTGTGTCCTTGTTCCGCCCTATCGTGTTTTTGCCTTCATCAGATGCTGCGTGTGAGCAGGTGTCTAGTGGTCGCGTCTCCAGTCGTTCATCTCTACTGACGAGAGGATTTCAGTTTTCCTGTTTTGTTTTTACCTTAGATATATCAGGAGTATCGTTTTTGTCTAAGACTGGAATAAAGACTCTGTTTCTATTTTGTCGCTTTTGGGTCCTCCTTCATCAGCATAACAACTCCTCAGTAAAAGGCACATGACAGCCCGCTTGGAGTTTACCAAAAGGCACCTAAAGACTCTCAGACCATGAGAAACTAGATTCACTGGTCTGTTCAAACCAAGATTGAACTCTTTGGCCTGAATGCCAAGCATCACTTCTGGAGGAAACCTGGCACCATCCCTATGTTGAAGCATGGTGGTGGCAGCAACATGCTGTGGGGATGTTTTTCAGCGGCAGGGAATGGGAGACTAGTCAGGATCGAGGCAAAGATGAAAGGAGCAAAGTACAGAGAGATCCTTGATGAAAACCTGCTTCAGACCACTTAGGATCTCAGACTAGGGTGAAGGTTCACCTTCATGACCCTAAGCACACAGCCAAGACAATGTAGGAGTGGCTTTGGGAAAAGTCTCTGAATGTCCCTGAGTGGCCCAGCCAGAGCCCGGACTTGAATCCGATCTAACATCTCTGGAGAGACCTTAAAATAGCTGTGCAGCAACGCTCCCCATCCAACCGGACAGTTCGAGAGGATCTGGAGAGAAGAATGGGAGAAACACCCCAAATACAGGTGTGCCAAGCGTGTAGCATCATATCCAAGAAGACACGAGCCTGTAATCACAGCTAAAGATGCTTTAACAAAGTGCTGAGAAAAGGGTCTGAATACTTATGTAAATGTCTTATTTCATTATTATTATTTTTTTGTACATTTGCAAAAAAAAGTTTGTTGCTTTTGTTAGTATGGGTTATTGTGTGTAGACTGATGAGGGGGGAAAAAATATTTCATCCATTTTAGAATAAGGCTGTAACGTAACAAAATGTGGGAGAAGTCAAGGGTCCTGAATACTTTCCAAATGCACTGTAGCTTATTAACTATCCATATTGACATGATCTGTTATTAGCTACAGTAGCTAGCTAGCCAATTTGTCATGGTCCATCAATCAAAATAGTCTATGATGTCTGTCAGCAGCAATCGTGATTAAACATTTAACATTATCCTCTTTTCATCATTGTTTTCATCTAACTTCGCTAGGTAGGCCTACGTTGGTTGGAGAGAAAAAATACATTACTAGGTCTACTTACCACTATGTTTAGCCAACTGTACACAGTTTTTACCGGTAGCTTGCAAGGTAAGCATTATCAGCTAACAGTACATAGGCAAATGCGCCCTTCTCCTGCTTGACAGACAGAGCCCACAAAGGATGGGAAATTAACCTAAATCACTCATGCTTGTCAGGTATACAGTGCCTTCAGAAAGTAGTCATATTCCTTGACTTATTCAACATTTTGTTGTGTTACAGCCTGAATTCAAATCGGACTAAATTTATATTTTTTCACATCCATCTACACACAATACCTCATAATGGCATAGTGAAAACATGTTTTTAGATTTTCTTGAAAATGTATTGAAATTTAAATACAGAAATATCTCATTTACATAAGTATTCACATTCCTGAGTGAATACATGTTATAATCACCTTTGGCAGCGATTACAGCTATGAGCCTTTCTGGGTAAGTCTCTAAGAGCTTTGCACACCTGGATTGTACAATATTTGGCCATTTATTCTTTTCAAAATTCTTCATCTCTGTTGAATTGGTTGTTGATCATTGCTAAACAACCGTTTTCAGGTCTTGCAAATTTAAGTCAAAACTGTAACTCTGCCGGTCAGGAACATTCAGTGTCTTCTTGGTTAGCAACGCCAGTGTAGATTTGGCTTTGTGTTTTAGGTTATTGTCCTGCTGAAAGGTGAATTCATCTCCCAGTGTCTGGTATAAAGCAGACTGAAGCAGGTTTTCCTCTAGGATTTTGCCTGTGCTTAGCTCCATTCTGTTTCTTTTTTTTATCCAGAAAAACTCCCCAGTCCTTAACGATTACAAGCATATCCACAACATGATGCAGCCACCACTATTCTTGAAAATATGAGAGAGGGGTACTCAGTAATGGGTTGTATTGGATTTGCCCCAAACGTAACACTTTTGTATTCAGGACAAAAAATGAATTGCTTTGCACATTTATTTTGCAGTATTACTTTAGTGCCTTGTTGCAAAGAGGATGCATGTTTTGGAATATTTTTATTCTGTACAAGCTTCCTTCTTTTCACTCTGTCAATTAGGTTAGTGTTGTGGAGTTACTACAATGTTGTTGATCCATCCTCAGTTTTCTCCTATCACAGCCATTAAACTATGTAACTGTTTTAAAGTCACCATTGGCCTCATGGTGGAATCCACTAGCTGTTTTCTTCCGTTCCAGCAACTAAGTTAGAAAGAATGCCTATATCTTTGAAGTGAATGGGTGTATTCATACACCATCCAAAGTGTAATTAGTGACTTCACCATGCTCAAAGGGATATTCAAAGTTAGCTTTTTTTTAACTATCTATCATAGTGAGGCATTGTAAAGCCTCCCTGGTCTTTGTGGTTGAATCTGTGTTTGACATTCACTGCTTGACTGAGGGACCTCACTGATAATTTGTATGTGTGGGGTAGAGATGAGGTAGTCATTAAAATATTTTGTTAAACACTATTATTGCACACAGAATGGGCACATCCAACTTATTATGTGACTTGTTAAGCACATTTTTACTCCTGAACTTATTTAGTCTTGGCATAACAAAGGGTTTGAATACTTATTGACTCAAGACATTTCAGCTTTTATGTTTTTTATTAATTTCGTTTTTTTTTAATTTCGAAAAACATAATTCCACTTTGACATTATGGGGTATTGTGTGTAGGCCATTGGGGGGAGAAAAAATCGAAATTTAATCAATTTCAAATTCAGGCTGTAATACAACAAAATGTAGAAAACGTCAAGGGGTGTGAATACTTTCTGAAGGCACTGTAGGTCACTCAAATATCCAATAAATGGTGGCCAATATTGAGGCTACCCTGACGCTGTCACGTTCTGACCTTAGTTCCTTTTTTATGTCTTTATTTTAGTTTGGTCAGGGCGTGAGTTGGGGTGGGCATTCTATGTTGTTTTTCTATGTTTTGTTCTGTACGTAATTTTCTATGTGTTTGGCCTACTATGGTTCTCAATCAGAGGCAGGTGTCAGTCATTGTCCGATTGGGAGCCATATTTAGGTAGCCTGTTTTTCGTTGTGTGTTGTGGGTGATTGTTTCCTGTTGTAGTGTTTGTTTCACATTTCAGGACTGTTTTGATTTTCGGTATTATTCATGTTGTTATTTTGTATTTTTCAGTGTTCAGTTTTAATAAATTAAAATGGACACTTACCACGCTGCGTATTGGTCCGATCCTTGCTACTCCTCAGACGAAGAGGACGAGAACGTTACACACGCATCTGAAATTGCATGATCAACTGATGTTTACTGATCATGAAAGGCATGCAGTTAGTAACTCTGAGCTAAATGTGCAAAATTGTTTTGCATGGAATAATCAGAAATGGGTAGATCTGACTATGCTCTTCAAGAGGTTATACAACCAAATAGTTAACATGTATTCAGCAATCGTTTGAAAACGGCACGCAGTTGTCAATGGTTTCCGCAGAGCCGGGAGTCTCCTTGGCCCCCAGCAGGCAAATCCAATGCTATGCACCTTATTGTGATGTTTTATTGATAAAGACCTATGCATGAAGTATGTTACTTGTAATTCAGTTGTAATATTGCATTCTATAGGGTCTGAAATAATCAGCAGCTATTCATCAGATTTATTTGAGAAGCATTTTATTCTTCCTTGTAAACATTGTACTCACCATCTCAAATGTAATTTGTAGAAGACAAATTGGCTGCAAACGTATTGCTGTGAACGTGATTTTATGAATGTAAATGAATTATTCTATGAATGAATTCTGTGAATGTTGGGTATGCATAATATCATACTGATGTGCCAAATGGTTGTCTGTACATTGTAACAACGTGCCTGCTGGTGCATCATTTGAAAGTGTTATAGTAAATGTATCCACTGAGAAGAGCAATACATGTTATTATCTCTGGGAAGATATGTTGTACTACAAACACAGTATATCCACTGAAATACAATACCCTGAAAAGCACTAAGTTAACCCTGCATACTACAGCTGTTTGCAGCCAGCATTTGAAAATAAGTGTTTGGTTAAAGTTCTAGATATCCTATATTCCATAACCTAAGAAGGTGTGTGTGTGTTAATCTGGTATTTATTTGACCTAGAATGCCAGGTTACTCATTGCAGATTTAGGGATGATCTTTTTTTTGCCCTTCAGCACAAGGTGCAGGCAGCGATATCCCTCCTGCTTCATTATACATTGTGTGAGGCTATGTGCTGCACTATTTGTCCTGAATATGAGCATCTGTGCCATTCATTGAACACAGCTTACAGTACATGTAGGCATGTGCAGGTTTAAGAGGTACTGTAAGCCAAGCTGGGGCATAGAGTCATTTGTTACAGGATGTGTCAGTGTATGGACTTATGCGTCATGGACCGTGATGCCAATCTAATCGCAAAAGCATCACTTTCTGTGGCTTATCAATGACACCATGTCTGTGAACATTATTACAGGCATCCTGAACCTTAGGTGACACGTTTGCACAGCTTATTCCTCAGCCAACTGCAGAAATGGGATTTGAGTTCTGAAGCTTATATCAAGTAGTGAAGCAGGTCTTGCAAAATGAGCCACTGTCTGCTATGGTCTCCTACATAGGGTGATACCATAAACAATGGTATGCTACACTTCTAATACACAGTAAGCATAACCCAATAAATGCCATTCTAGTGTGGCTGAGAGAAATCAAATCCTCGGGGACCAGATATCCTCTTTGGTAACGCTGAAGTTACTGCCATGTTCACCGGAGAGCATTTAGGAGGTGACAGTCACACAGTCGACAAGGTGTCCCGCTCTGGTAGATGCATTATTTCATTAGATGTCATTACTGTGACATAGCAATCAGCTACCTGCCTGTCACAGGCCCTTACCGGGGCTGTCAGCCTGTATGTTGTTGAATAATGGAGTGATACTGGGCTCTTAACCTGCCCACTTAACTACTACAGCAGCATGTGATGGATGGATAGGGAGTCACATTCTGCCTCCCCATGTCGATTGGCGGGGCTGGTGGCGGTGGCGTGTCTCATTCACACTCTCCCATTCGTTCACTGTCAGCAAACTAGCTCTGCTATCATGTGTGTCAAACGCCGGGGAAATCTGAAGTTGTCCCGACGTAGACGCTGAGAGAAAATGGCATTGCATGCACATACAGTGCCGATGGCTAGAAAGGCTGGCCAAGTCCTCGTAATTTATTCTATATACAAAGGATAATTATCACCTGGCAGTGGAAGGGAATGTGCGTGACCATCAACTGAAAACTTAAGTCAAAGTCAGAGTAAGTCAGGAAAACTGCCATTGGCAATGTCCCTCCACATCCACCATATAAAAAATGAGTGTGACTCAACTAGATAATTATATTAAAAGACAGCCTTGATGATGCATTCTCTTTTGACACAACCATTTGTCATGCTCGTGAAGCGAACTGTGGCCATCTGAGAAATATTTTTCCAAAGAGCATTTTTAGATTTATACTTCCCCTTGTGTTCTTCTAACTTATCACACCATCACCATACATTTATGAGTGGCCATATGGAATGAGAGCAGGGTTAACGCCATCATCATCATCATCATCATCATCATCTTAACAATTTCCATGGATGCCCCTGATGTATTTAAATGCACACAAAAAGGCCACAAAAAGGCCCTGATGATATCGTTGGCTGGCCCTCGTTTCACACTCGTCGCCAAACCCACTGGCTCCAGGTCATCTACAAGACCCTGCTAGGTAAAGTCCCCCCTTATCTCAGCTCGCTGGTCACCATAGCAACGCCCACCCGTAGCACGCGCTCCAGCAGGTATATCTCTCTGGTCACCCCCAAAACCAATTCTTCCTTTGGCCGCCTCTCCTTCCAGTTCTCTGCTGCCAATGACTGGAACGAACTACAAAAATCTCTGAAACTGGAAACACTTATCTCCCTCACTAGCTTTAAGCACCAGCTTTCAGAGCAGCTCATAGATTACTGCACCTGTACATAGCCCATCTATAATTTAGCCCAAACAACTACCTCTTTACCTACTGTATTTATTTATTTTGCTCCTTTGCACCCCATTATTTCTATCTCTACTTTGCACCTTCTTCCACTGCAAACCAACCATTCCAGTGTTTTTTTTACTTGCTATATTGTATTTACTTCGCCACCATGGCCTTTTTATATTTTTATTTATTTATATATATATTTTGTTTGCCTTCACCTCCCTTATCTCACCTCACTTGCTCATATTGTATATAGACTTATTTTTCACTGTATTATTGACTGTATGTTTGTTTTACTCCATGTGTAACTATGTGTTGTTGTATGTGTCGAACTGCTTTGCTTTATCTTGGCCAGGTCGCAATTGTAAATGAGAACATGTTCTCAATTTGCCTACCTGGTTAAATAAAGGTGAAATAAAAATAAATAAAAATAAATGGATGTTTACCCCTTCCCCAGCTTTAACCCCAGCTGAACCAACACAACCCCTAATCATCTCATGTACATTGTGCCACTACTGAAATGGCTAACTCAGTGGCCTGGGCCTAATCATGAACAGTTCACACATTCGTATAATAGGTACACCTGGTGTTGAATCATCCCCATTCTATTCAATGGTGCATCTGGCATCATTGCAGCCATTCCAGGAGGTGCATGTCCTAGCATCTCTAGTTGTGGACCAATCTAAACTGGCACAGCAGAGGCTCTTCACTCTGGGCTTTTAGGATAATGCTAGTGATGGCAGGACAGCTCTGTCATGAACAGGGAGGTCGTAATAACACTGACCCACTCTGCCTACCTGCAATCCAGCAGAACACTGGGGAAACAAAGTGCTTGAAAATGGTTGACAGTCAAATTGTTGTGGCAACACTCTTCTGTGGATGAGGGCAGACGGGTGTGAAAGGAGAGAGTTAGCCCTTTAGCACGGAGTCATAGATTCTATTGTATCTGCTGGGGATTTTAGCTAGTGCCTTGGCTAGGGCACGGACGAGAGGAGAGGGAGGACAACACAGCACCAAGCACCCTGTTTGCAGTGAGACTAATTACCAGTATGGAAACACCTTGGGAGAATAACTTGGCAGCCTTAGCCTGAATAATGTACTTCCCTCTTTGTATCTAATGAACATCAAATGTTGTGAGGGAGAAAAGCTTGTATATCACAGTAGATCCCTCACTGCCAAAGTCAGATATACTTTTTTTCAAATCAACAGTGTTCACAATGGCTTTTCATGACAGAGATGGGCAGATGGCTTTCAAAGTTTCGTTGTTGTGTTCCTTAAACAGAATAGTGAATACAGTGTTCTCTACTGCATTCTCAGTGTTATCTTGTGCCTAACCATGAAGCCAGTTCTTAAATGAAATGATTGTCCCTCTCTTCAATTTGATAAATGGGCATTTTTATTTGGATCGGGGGACAGTTGTTATTTCACATTAATAAAAGCAATGGGCCAGCCACTGCGTGCCGAAACGTTGGTTAGGTGTACCCTTTAAATTGTTGGGAGTATATTCAGTGTGCGACTTCCTATATTTTATACAATGGGCCAGGACCTCAAGGTTAAAACAAAAAAAAGCATGCAATCTGGAATACTCAACATATGCAACTAGTGTGACATCACGTGATGATGAGCACAAGTGACATTATGGACTTCTGGCCAGAACAATGGCCAAAAAAACAAGCTGTTCCGGACCACTGTGTGATCACGCTCTCCATAGCCGATGTGAGTAAGACCTTTAAAACAACTTCACATTCACAAGTCCACAGGGCCAAACATATTACCAGGATGTGTGCTCAGAGCATGCGCTGACCAGCTGGCAAGTGTTTTCACTGACATTTTCGTCCTCTCCCTGACCCAGTCTGTAATACCTACATGTTTCAAGCAGACCACCATAGTCCCTGTGCCCAAGAATGCCAAGGTAACCTTCCTAAATGACTGTTGCCATGTAGCACTCACATTTGTAGCCATGAAGTGGTTTGAAAGGCTGGCATGACTCACATCAACACCATCATCCCAGACACCTTGGACCCACTCCAACTCGCATACCACCCCAACAGATCCACAGGTGACGCTATCTCTATTGAACTCCACACTACCCTTTTCCACCTGGACAAAAGGAACATCTACTTGAGAATACTGTTAATTGACTTCAGCTCAGCGTTCAACACCATAGTACCCTTCAAGCTCATCACTAAGCTAAGGAGATGAGACTGAACAGCTCCCTCTGCAACTGGATCCTGGACTTCCTGACGGACCACCCACAGGTGGTGAGGGTAGTCAACAACACATCCGCCACGCTGACCCTCAACATGGGGGCTCCTCAGGGGTGCGTGCTTAGTCCCCTCTTGTACTCCCTGTTCACTCACAACTGCTTGGCTGCACACGACTCCAACACCATTATTAAGTTTACCGATGACAAGTCGGTGGTAGGCCTGATTCACAATGACGATGAGACAACCTATAGGGAGGAGATCAGAGACCTGGCAGTGTAGTGCCAGGGCAACAACATCTCCCTCAACGTCAGTAAGACAAAGGAGCTGATCGTTGACTACAGGAAAGAGAGTGCTGAGCACGCCCCCATTCAACGGAGCTGTAGTGGAGCGGTTTGAGAGCGTCAAGCTCCTCGATGTCCTCATCACTAAGGATCTATCATGGTCCAAACACACCAACACAGTCGTGAAGAGGGCACGACAACGCCTCCCCCCCCCCCATCAGGAGGCACATTTTTTTTGTCATGGGCCCTCAGCACCATTGAGAGCATCTTAACTGGCTGCATCACCACTTGGTATGGCAACTGCTTGGCATCCGACCACAAGGCGCTACAGAGGGTAGTGCGTACGGCTCAGTACATCACTAGGGCTGAGTTCCCCGCCATCTAGCACATCTGTACCAGACGGTGCTAGAGGAAGGCCCTAAAAATTGTCAAAGACGACAGCCACCCAAGTCATAGACTGTTCTCTCTGCTACCACACGGCAAGCGGTACCGGAGCACCAAGGCTGGGACCAAAAGGCTCCCGAGCAGCTTTTACCCCCAAGTTATTAGCCTATTGAACAGTTAGTCTGGCTACCTGGACTATTTGCATTGACCGCCTTTTTTCCCCACCAACTCTCTTGCACTGTCTCTATGCACACTCACTGGACTCTACCGACACACTCACACACTTCACTGACACTCCAACACACACACTTAAACACACACATTCATATTGATGCCACACACAGACACACTTTCACACTCTTCACATACGCTCCTACTACTCTGTTGATTATCTATCCTAATTGCCTAGTCACTTTTATCCCTACCTATATGTACATAATACTCAATTACCTCCACTACCTCGTACTCCTGCACATTTACTCGTTACCGGGAATACTTGTACTGTATATAGCCTCATTATTGTTATTTTATTGTGTTACTATTTCCTTTTTTGGGGGGAACATTTTTCTTACTTTGTAACTCTGTATTGTGGGGAACGGGCTCGTAAGCATTTCACTGTAAAGTCTACATCTGATGTAAAGATGACATTTTATTTGATGTGACATGTCATGTTTCATTGGGCAAAAGAGTCAGAGGGTGACGGGATCATTACTATTTCACTATTCATCTTGATTTATTATTTGACAGGTACTTATACCATTAACATTAATGAAGCAAACATGGACATACTTTAATATGCTCTCTGTAACATGGTAATTACTGGGTACGCATGTGGATGGCTGCATCCAAGTGTCATTATGAATTAGCCATTGTTAGCGGTTAGCGTCTACTGTATCTATTAGGTTAATTAGGCACCAGTTAGCTGACAAATGTGTTTTAATGTACACACACTGAATGTGTACAGTCATCTAATGTTTCTGTTTTGTGGACAGGCCAGACACGATGGCTGAATCCCCCAGGTGACATCATTCATTCAAATCAAGCCAAATGACATGATAATGTTCAATTAAAACTTTTTGTTCACTACATATCTTCAGAGTGACTACGTCTCTTAATAACCTCTGGTAAGAGCAACCGATGGGATACAAAATGCTTCAATATGATGAATACTGCAAATATACATTTTAAATATACTTTTTAAGTACACACCAAAGACCTATCAAACTACTTTTTTTTATCTAAGTTTGTCTCAATCAAACCTAATAGATAAAGGTTCAAGCCTGTGGATGGGATGTTCTGGGATTGAGAGGTTAAGCCTGCCGAGGAAGTAGACCGAGTTTTAATGCTACAGAAACCCTATGTAATGCTTTCCTTAGGGCATCTGTCAGAGAAACCTCAGATTGTAGATGTTCTTTATCCCACATTCTCAGTTTCTTTCCTTGTATGATTTCTTTTTTTCTCCAAGGCTATATTGATAAAGATATTCTCCAGTTTTCTGACTGGATTTGCAGTGTAGGAGGCGACCTGGAGTGTGTCCATCAGCATTTATACAACTGTGTAGATAGAGAATATGGGCAAATCTTCCTGGTTCAATGTTATACTGTGACTTTATTATCATTTGTCTCACGACCTTGTTGGCTAGAACCGGGTTTAACCACTTCCAGAGCAGGTTTCAGTTCTTAACAACAGTTACACAGGGATTGTTTGGGTGCAAACATGACTAGTTTGGACACAAACAGTGATGTAGGGGTAAAATATTAGGTGGGTAAACGATGATGCCGTTAGTGGTGAGTTTTTTCGGAAAAGGTGGGTAAACGCTCACACAAAATAAAAGACGTGTGTGAACAGCACTTATGTGTACTTACAGTGCCTTCAGAAAGTTTTCATACCCCTTGACTTATTCCACATTTTGTTGTGTTACAGCCTGAATTCAAAATGGATGAAATATATGTTTTTCTCTCACCCATTTACACACATTACCCCATATTGAAAAAGTGAAAACATGTTTATTTGAATTTGTTGCAAATTTATTGACAATTAAATATCTCATCTACATAACTATTTACACCCCTGAGTCAACACCTGTTAGAATCACCTTTGGCAGCTCTTTAGAGCTGTGAGTCTTTCTCGGTAAGTCTCTAAAAGCTTTGCACACCTGGATTATGCAACATTTACCCAATTATTAATTTCCAAATTCTTCAAGCTCTGTCACATTGGTTGTTGATCATTGATAGATAACCATTTTCCAATCTTGCCATATATTTTCAAATAGATGTAACTCGGCCTCTAAGGAACATTCACTGTCTTCTTGGTAAGCAACTCCAGTGTAGATTTGGCCTTAGGTTTTATATTACTGTCCTGCTGAAAGGTAAATTCTTCTCCCATTGTCTGGTGGATGTTCTCTAGGATTTTTCCCATGCTTAGCTCCATTCTGTTTCTTTTTAGCATACCCATAACATGATGCAGCCACCACTTTTCTCGAAAATATGCATTGTGGTACTCAGTAATGTGTTGAATTGGATTTGTCCCAAATGTAACACTTTATATTCAGGACAAAAAGTCAATTGCTTTGCACATTTTTTTGCAGTATTACTTTAGTGCCTTGTTTGCAAAGAGGATGCATGTTTTGGAATATTTGTATTCTGTACAAGCTTCCTTCTTTTCACTCTGTCAATTAGGTTAGTGTTGTGGAGTAACTACAATGTTTTTCTCCTATCACAGCCATTCAACTCTGTAACTGTTTTAAAGTCACCATTGGCCTCCTCTCCAGCAACTGAGTTAGGAAGGACACCTGCATATTTGTAGTGACTGGGTGTGTTCGTACACCACCCAAAGTGTAATTAACTTCACCATGCTCAAAAGGATATTCAATGTCTACTTTCAATTTTTTTTACCGATCTACCAATAGGTTCCCTTCTTCGCGAGGCATTGGAAAACCCCTCTGGTCTTTGTGGTTGAATCTGTGTTTGAAATTCATTGCTCGACTGAGGGACCTTCATTTTATGTGTGGGGTACAGAGATGAGGTAGTCATTCAAAAGCGTCGTACTGGTCAGGCACCGTGTTATGCGGTGGAGCGCACGGTGTCTCCAGTGCACATTCACAGCCCGGTACTTTACATCTCAGCTCCTTGCATCGACCGGGCGAGAGTGGGCATCGAGCCAGGACGGAGTGCCAGCCCTCCTCGGCCCTGGTTATCCTGCGCCAGCTCTGCGCACTGTGTCTCCAGTGCGTCTGCACAGCCCAGTGCGTCCTGTGCTTGCGCCCCGCACGTGCAGGGCCAAAGTCACCATACAACCAGGACGGATCGTGCAGGCTCTTTGCTCGAGACCTCCAGTGCGCCTCCACGACCCAGTGTATCCGGTGCCTCGGCCAAGGACAAGGCCTCCTGCATGTCTTCCCAGCCTGGTGAGTCCTGTTCCTGCGCCGAGAATTAACCCTCCTATATGTCTCCCCAGCCTGGTGAGTCCTGTGCCTTCTCCCAGAGCCAGGCCTCCTGTGTGTCTCTCCACTCAAGTGGTGATCCAGGGCAAGAAGCCTCCAGTGATGATCCATGGCAAGAAGCCTCCAGTGATGATCCATGGCACGAAGCCTCCAGTGATGATCCATGGCACGAAGCCTCCAGTGATGATCCATTGCACGAAGCCTCCAGTGATGAGCCATGGCACAAAGCCCCCTGTGTGTCTCTCCACTCCAGCGACGCCCTTCAGTCCGGAGTCTCTAGCGACGCCCTCTAGTCCGGAGCCTCCAGCGTCGCCCTCTAGTCCGGAGCCTCCAGCGTCGCCCTCTAGTCCGGAGCCTCCAGCGTCGCCCTCTAGTCCGGAGCCTCCAGCATCTCCTTCTAGTCCGGAGCCTCCAGCGACGCCCTCTAGTCCGGAGCAGCCAGAGTCTCCCTCCCGTCCGGAGCAGCCAGAGTCTCCCTCCCGTCCGGAGCAGCCAGAGTCTCCCTCCTGTCCGGAGCAGCCAGCGAGGTTCCCCGCTCTAGAGGCACCACCTAAGTGGGCCAAGCCAGAGGTGGAGCGGGGTCTACGTCCCGCACCAGAGCCGCCATCGCGGTGAAATGCCCACCCAGACCCTCCCCTATAGGTTCAGGTTTTGCGGCCGGAGTCTCTATGCAAAAATAATGAGTTCTACAATCAACAGCCTTCACAATGGAAATGTGCATATTGTGACGTTTCTCTGTATTTTATGACAGACATGATTCTTTAAGTTCAACGTTTTGTGTTTGACTTCTATCTGAACAAGTGATGCAGGCGGCAGCACTCTACAGCAATTTTTTGTCTTATGTACATTACTCATATGCACTTAAAAAACCTATAGAGCTATGCAAATGTAGAGAGGGTCGAACCTCTCTGAAACCTGGAAAAACAAACAACTGCATTAGGAGAATAATCCAACTCAGTGAAATTGTACTCCTTTCTAACAAGGCTTTGCTGTTTGCTAACACTGTTACAGTTTGCCCAGCACACGAGACCTCAATAATGTTATGCTAATGAGTTTCATACAGCTTCACTTAGTGAGGCACTTTCACCTTTGTGAAAGCTGCTGACATGTTTGGCTAGTTTGGGTACTGTGGGAAACGCATACAGCATCATTTATTAGGAATCATTCGACAAGCAAGTCCACTCAGTTAATTTGTTGTGTTTCTGTATGTTGGTTTTGTTATGTTTGTCTGTCTTCCCATTATTAATTAATCCTGTCAAAGACTTTGAGGACAGCAAGCCACTAACCCCAAGTGACGTGGAATAGTCATCCTCAATTTGAATTATAGTTGATTGGGACTGTAATGGGCTCTGTGCTTGTGTGAGGGATTCTGGCTGGTCAGCTCGTTTGACCTGGCCCGGAGGTTCATCCCTATTTATGTTATTCTGAAGTGCAATAAAGCGTTTTTAGACAAATATCAGCCAAATAATAGACTGTCTTGGAACTAGCGGCATGGCAAATGAAGGAGTTGACTAGTGCCATTAATCTACACCATAATAATGAGTAATGAAGTGTCTGAGCTCATCGTGACCTTGCTGTGTCACTCCAGTGAGCTGACTACGAGTCAGTTGTTTGCCACTCAACAACGGAGCATCATTATCCTCAATCTACACTCTGCGTAGCGCTTGCGTAAAAAATCGCAAGTTGTAGCTCAGATCTGCATTCTAATTATATCAGACATCTTATTAAAACTTCCATTCAGATGTGAATGTTCACCTTTATTATCCAATCAAAATGGCCACCTAAATCGGTGGGAGAAGAGCAATATATGCATTGTGAGATTGCTGTCTATTGTGCCAGTTTGGAAATTATTATTTTATGTAATAATCTTTTAAAACGGTATTGTTAAATTAAAAAAGTAGTGAACAAATTCATTCCATCACCTGAATTAAGGATGGGACAAGAATGTTGAAAATGTTCCAAAAAGTTGATCTACTTGGTACATTACCTAAAGTAACTGAGAACCAACAGTGGTATTCTCAGGTGAATGGCTGCTGAGCATCAGAGAGATGTACTACATTAGTAAAACCAGTTGTTTCATGTTCTTTCATATACAGTAAATCCCATGTGTAGACCCCATGAAGAGAAGAGTAAAAACACATCCGCCTGTTGAATTACAAATAGACCCTCATACGGCGTCCTTGTATAACCTTCTGCTTCTGTTCTATCGATCACAGAGGGTCTACCATGAAGTGACATCACAAGTCAGAATTGTAAATGACCCCAAGCCTTGTCAAAACCAATTAAATGTAGGCCTACTAATATAAATAGATACAGTAAAGGACAGACCCAGAGATGTTCCATGTAGGGCTGTTGCGGTGACTGCATTACCGCCACACTGGCAGTCATGGGTCATGACTGCAGTAAAATTCCACGTGATCGTTGAGTCACAGTCATCTCCTTTCATGCACTCCGGACATGCGTTTGTAGTAGCCAACTCGCTGACTATCATCAGGTCGCTAATGGCCTGGTACTCGGGGCTCTATTGTCCCTCCAACCACTCTGACATCAATGCAAATGAAAAATCACATCAAACACTTATCATAAACAGTGTGTGCGTTTGAAACTCAACTCACTGTGATGATCAGGTTGAAGAAAGAAGTTCAACAACAGGTTGAAGCGGAGTGGGAAAACATGGCCCTTGTGGATGTTGTTTCAAAGCCAAATACAACGAAATGGACAGTGCTTTCTAAGGTGATGATTCATTCAAAACACCCATATGCATATTAGAGCATACACATAGGCCTATATATGAGCCCTAGCCCGAAAAAAATTCTTAATTAAAAAATGATTGTGCTGTTATACAATGCATAGCCTACGGCAGAAAAAAACATTTAAAAAAACGGATTTAAGATGTCGAGGCACTGTCGCGCCTTCTTCACCACACTGTCTGTGTGAGTGGACCATTTCAGTTTGTCTGTGATGTGTACGCCAAGGAACTTAAAACTTTCCACCTTCTCCACTGTTGTCCCTTCGATGTGGATAGGGGGGGGGGGGGGGGTGCTCCCTCTGCTGTTTCCTGAAGTCCATGATCAACTCCTTT
The DNA here is from genome assembly GCF_029448725.1 of Salvelinus fontinalis. NCBI lineage: Eukaryota > Metazoa > Chordata > Actinopteri > Salmoniformes > Salmonidae > Salvelinus > Salvelinus fontinalis. The sequence goes on along the minus strand of NC_074671.1, from coordinate 24,734,949 downwards.
GTTTTGTTGACGTTGAGTTTTTGGTCGTTTTCCTGACACCACACTCCGAGTGCCCTCACCTCCTCCCTGTAGGCTGTCTCGTTGCTGTTGGTAATCAAGCCCACTACTGTTGTCTCGTCTGGAGTTGGAGGCGTGCATGGCCACGCAGTCGTGGGTGAACAGGGAGTATAGGAGGGGGCTGAGCATGCACCCTTGTGGGGCCCCAGTGTTGAGGGCCAGCAAAGTGGAGATGTTGTTTCCTACCTTCACCACCTGGGGGCGGCCCGTCAAAGTCCAGTACTCAATTGCACAGGGCGGGGTTGAGATGACAGAAGTGAGTGCTACGGGGCGTAGTCATTTAGTTCAGTTATCTTTGCCTTCTTGGGTACAGGAACAATGGTAGCCATCTTGAAGCATGTGGGGACAACAGACTGGGATAGGGAGAGATTGAATATGTCCGTAAACACACCGGTCATCTGGTCTGCGCATGCTTTGAGGACGCGGCTAGGGATGCTGTCTGGGCCAGCAGCCTTGAGAGGGTTAACACGTTTAAATGTTTTACTCACATCAGCCACGGAGAAGGAGGGGAGAGGCGCATTCCTTTTTAGCGTGCCGCGACGGTGGCACTGTATTATCCTCAAAGCGGGCAAAGAAGGTTAGTTTGATTTCTTGTAGACCCTGCCACATACGTCTCGTGTCTGAGCCGTTGAATTGTGACTCCACCTTGTCCCTGTACTGGCATTTCGCTTGTTTGATTGTCTTGCGGAGGAAATAACTACACTGTTTATATTCAGACGTATTCCCAGACCTCTTTCCATGGTTAAATGCGGTGGATCACGCTTTCAGTTTTGTGCGAATTCCTCCATCCATCCACGGTTTCTGGTTAGGGTAGGTTTTAATAGTCACAGTGGGTACAACATCTCCAATGCACTTCTTTATAAATCACACTCACAGAGTCAGCGTATAGGTAGATGTTGTTCTCTGAGGCTGACCGGAACATATATTCCAGTCCGCGTGATCAAAACAATCTTGAAGCATGGCTTCCGATTGGTCGGACCAGCATTGAATGGTTCTCGTCACTGGTACATCCTGTAAGGAGTTCCTGCCTATAAGACGGTGGAGCAAGATGGCGTCATGGTTGGATTTGCCAAAGGTAGGGCAGGGGAGGGCTTTGTATGCATCGTAGAAGTTAGAGTAGCAGTGGTCAAGGGTATTGCGCATGCACATAGCGCAATCAATATGCTGGAAAAATTCAGGTAGACTTGTTCTCAAATTTGCTTTGTTAAAATCCCATGCTCCAATAAATGCAGCCTCAGGATGTATGGTTTCCAGTTTGCATATAGTTCAGTGAAGTTCCTTGATGGCCGTCTTGGTGTCTGCTTGAGGGGGAATGTACACAGCTGTGACTATAACTGACGAGAATTCTCTTGGCAGGTAAAATGGTCTGCACTTGATTGTAAGGAATTCTAGATCGGGTGAGCAGAAGGGCTTAAGTTCCTGTATGTTGTTACAATTACACCATGAGTCGTTAATCATAAAGCATACAGTGCCTTGCAAAAGTATTCATCCCCTTGGCGTTTTTCCTCATTTGTTGCATTACAACCTGTAATTGAAATAGATTTTTTTTGGACTTCATGTAATGGACATACAACAAAATAGTCCAAATTGGTAAAGTGAAATGTAAAAAATAAAAATGTTAATGTTAAGAAAAAATGTAATGTTTCCAAAAATAAAACTTAAAAGTGGTGCGTGCATATGTATTCACCCCATTTGCTATGAAGCACCTAACTAAGATCTGGTGCAACCAACTACCTTCAGAAGTCACATAATTAGTTAGATTGCACAAAGGTGGACTTTATTTAAATGTCACATGATCTGTCGCATGATCTCAGTACATATACACCTGTTCTGAAAGGCCCCAGAGTCTGCAACACAACTAAGCAAGGGGCACCACCAAGCAAGCGGCACCATGAAGACCAAGGAGCTCTCCAAACGGGTCAGGGACAAAGTTGTGGAAAAGTACAGATCAGGGTTGGTTTATAAAAAAATATCCTTTGAACATCCCATGGATGTTTGAACTTTGAACATCCCATGGAGCACATCCCACATCCCATCGGGCACCATTAAATCCATTATTAAAAAAAAGAATATGGCACCACAACAAATCTACCAAAACTCACGGGCCAGGCAAGGAGGGCATTAATCAGAGGCAACAAAGAGACCAAAGATAACCCTGAAGGAGCTGCAAAGCTCCACAGCGGAGGTTTGAGTATCTGTCCATAGGACCACAATAAGCCGTACACTCCACAGAGCTGGGCTTTACGGAAGAGTGGCCAGAAAAAAGCCATTGCTTAAAGAAAAAAATAATCAAACATGTTTGGTGTTCGCCAAAAGTCATGTGGGAGACTCCCCAAACATATGGAAGAAGGTACTCTGGTCAGATGAGACTAAAATGTAGCTTTTTGGCAATCAAGGAAAAAGCTATATCGGGCTCAAACCCAACACCTCTCATCACCCCGAGAACACCATCAGCAGGGACTGGGAAACTGGTCATAATTGAAGGAATGATGTATGGTGCCTAATACAGGGAAATTCTTGAGTGAAACTTGTTTCAGTCTTCCAGAGATGCTACAAGCTTGGCACACCTGTATTTGGGGAGTTTCTCCAATTCTTCTCTGCAGATCCTCTCAAGCTCTGTCAGGTTGGATGGGGAGCGTCGCTGCACAGATATTTTCAGGTCTCTCCAGAGATATTCGATCGGGTTCAAGTCCAGGCTCTGGCTGGGCCGGTCAAGGACACGTACCGAAGCCACTCCAGCATTGTCTTGGCAGTGTGCTTAGGGTCATTGTCCTGTTGGAAGATGAACGTTCACCCCAGTCTGAGATCCTGAGTGCTGCAGGTTTTCATCAAGGAACGGAGCAGTTTTTCATCAAGGATCTCTCTGTACTTTGCTCCGTTCATCTTTGCCTTGATCCTGACTAGTCTCCCAGTCCCTGCTGCTGAAAAACAGCATGATGCTGCCAACACCATACTTTATCGTAGGGATGGTGCCAGGTTTCCTCCAGACGTGACGTCTGGCATTCAGGCCAAAGAGTTCAATCTTGGTTTCATCAGACCAGAAAATCTTGTTTTCTCATGGTCTGAGAGTCCTTAAGGTGCCTTTTGCCAAACTCCAAGCGGGCTGTCATGTGCCTTTTACGGAGGTGTGGCTTTTGTCTGGCCACTCTACCATAAAGGCCTGATTAATGGTGTGCTGCTGAGATGGTTTTCCTTCTGGAAGGTTCTCCCATCTCCACAGAGGAACTCTAGTGCTCTGTCAGAGTGACCATCGGTTTCCATCGGGTTCCAGCCAAACCGATTGTTCAGTTTGGCAGGGTGGCCAGCTCTAGGAAGAGTCTTGGTCGTTCCAAATTTCTTCCATTTAAGAATGGTGGAGGCCACTGTGTTCTTGGGGACCTTCAATGCTGCAGAAATGTGTTGGTACACTTCCCCAGATCTGGTTTTTAAAATGTAAAAATAAACATATAAATATTGGACAAAACACACATCACGACAAGAGTGACAACACAACACTACATAAAGAGAGACCTAAGACAACCCCATAGCAAGGCAGCAACACATGACAACACAGCATGGGAGCAATACAACATGGTAGCAGCTAAAAACATGGTATAAACATTATTGGGCAGTATTAGGGCATTTTTATATTTTCATCATTCATTTGCTGACACATTACCTTTCAGCTACAGAATCTTACCACCATGCATTTCCATCTCCTCCCCTCTCTCCTTCATTCCTTTCTCGAGCGCACAGAGAGAGGCTGGTTTAAGGAAATATGTTTTGTTGTAAAAACATGCTAGGCTACTAACGATGTTCCCGAACAGATGTAACTTGTTTTGGCAAATGAAATACTGGGTAGCTGCAGGAGTTCTGCAGAAGTCTGCAGGAATACAGAGTTTAGGTGGAATATCACCTGTCACCCAGCTAGAGGCTGCATGCCCCTGAAACAGTGGAGTGAAGTAACCAAAATAACCACAGTAGCCTACCAGTGTGAGTGGAAAAACAAACCAGCAGGAAAGTGGCCTCCTTTCACTATTCGAGTGCATACGGATGACATGTATTTTTTGCCCTGCCCCTGTTCCATTCTAAATTTAAACTAATTTGACATTAGTAAACAAAATATTATATTTAGAATTATCTGATGAAAATATATAGAACAGCACGTGCAGCCTGAGGCAAGGAACAGAACGTAAGACTTTCTCAAATCATTAATAGCCTGTAGTCGCATCATGAAGCCCACATATGTTTTGATTTCAAAGACATTCTGAGTTTTGTCTCATTCACTACTAAAGTTGTCAAATAACTCTAAATCTAGCGTACACGACCTGTTTCAAATGACCACTCGCTCCAGAATAGGATAAATATCCTTTATATTTTATTCAGCTAATTTCAATTATATTCTTCTTACTATAAAATCAATGGCACGGGACTTACAAGCATATCTTGTCTGCTAAATGAACAAGCCAACAGCCTATGGCATGGCTCATAGCCAAATAACATAGTGTTTAGACATGCCTAAAATAAACAATGGATTTATTGTGATGGTGTATATTATACTGAACAAAAATATAAACGCAACATGTAAAGTGTTGTTCCCATGTTTCATGAGCTGAAATTAAAGATACCAGAAATGTTGGGCACAAATGTGTTTACATCCCTGTTTCTGAGCATTTCTCCTTTGCCAAGATAATCCATCCACCTGACAGGTGTGGCATGTCAAGAAGCTGATTAAACAGCATGATCATTACACAGGTGCACCTTGCGCTGGGTACAATAAGACCACTCTTAAATGTGCGGTTTTGTTACACAACACAATGCCACATGTCTACATTTTGAGGGAGCGTGCAATTGGAATGCTGACTGCAGAAATGTCCACCAGAGCATTTGCCAGAGAATTAAATGTGAATTTATCTACTATAAGCCGCCTCCAATATCGTTTTAGGAGATGGGGCTGAAGAAATGTAACCACTTTTAAATTCATAGACAGAGCTATGGATGCAAGGACTGACCATCCACGACTACAACAAAAAGCAGGACTATAGTCAAAATAAATCATATAACCTACTTGTAGCAGTGTTAATGTCAACAGTTACAGTACAGAGACTTTCTCATAAGGGCTAGGGTTTTGGATTACGATCAGGCTGACTACAAAGGTGGCAACTCTCCTATTCCCTTTGAAAATAGGAAATCCCATGGCACACATCAAAAGTCTCGAGATCAAGAGGGGGATAATTAGAAGTCCATGACTTATTAATTTACTTAACTCAATTTGCTTATTTGCCAGGCAGTCTGCGTGGGCATAGCCACATCTGCTTTGTGGCATCTATCAGGCTGTGACAATCTCTCACCTTTTACAGTGTCCAAATTAGGACAGTGTCAGTCACTTTATCTTGTCAGAGTCAAAGTACTTGGTATCAGAGTGAAGCTATCCTAATATGGCCACCTGCACTCCACTCCCACAGTCACATCTTTAATGATCCCTAATTCGGCCCGAGCAGTGTGATTTACCCATATAACAGAGGGATCTGGATTAGATTTGTAGCGTCTCTGAAGAGCGTCTCTGAAGAGCGTCTCTGAAGAGAGATAACTGTGCAATTAATGAGGATCCCTATTCCATCCCCCGAGACCTGCTCTGATCGTTAGACTACTGATTTTACACCTCTCTTTTTTTCCACATCTTTGTTCTTTCTGATCTTTGTTTTGCCACAGCAATTACCAATCTGATTTGTCCAAACGAGCTGCTTCAGAGTGGTTTTGCCTTGCTCCGGTGGTGTTGTTTCATGCTGGCCTGTGTGTTCCGCGTTGGGAAATGCTCCGGACGACACTGGGGTCTTTGCTATCCCTGATTATCACTAGTTCACTAGAGCTCTGTGTTTGGTATGAGTGCTTTAAGTGTCAATCTTTAGGCCCTCTCTCTCTCTCTCCTGTGATGTATACATCATATAAACCTTAATGGAAATTCTCTCTCTCTGGCCATCTCCTGACCGAATTCCTTGCACCTTTCCTTAATATCAACTGGGCCGCTGCCAGGATTGTTGCATCTCTTGCCAGACAAAATGGTGTCTTATCAGATATGCCTCCCTTTTATTTCTCCAGAGGGATGTGCCTTCACAAAGGTCTACTTTTTTAACAGTTCACTCTTGATTTATCTTATCCATTCAGCAAAACGACAGTCATGTGCTTTTATATGCGAACTACTAGATAGTAGATGACGTTACAAATTCTTAAAGCGGCAATCAGTAGTAGAAACAATAACGCGGACTCCCTGCCCCTGGTTCAGTTAATAGCTGAGGGATGGTGCTGGAGAAATATAAACACTCTTATATACATAGACAGACCTATGGATGCAATGACTGACCATCCATTACATCAAAATGATAGTTGTAACCATGTTTTGAGGCTGTATAGTGTTTGATTACATTTTCTTTATTAACAAAAATTGGAGTAAAACTAGCATCTATTTTTGGGTTCTAAAGGAATACAACAGTTGAACAGCTCATGAGGGATTTATAAGTTGTATTATTCAAGAATCGATGGGTACATATCATTAAGTTATAAGCCCCAAAATGGATTGCCCATTTAATTTCTGGAAATCCTATGAGAATCCAAAAGCATAGATTGTAGACAATGTTTAGCACCTGGGAAGCTGGGAATCATGGGAATTTATATGACGGAAATCTCAAAGTTTTGGCCAACACCCTCAACAGCTCCAACTGGTATGTGAATTGGTTAACATTTCTATCCCAAATGAATCTTCACCCAATGGATCAGACTTGTTAGAAGATGTCTGACAAAATGTACAGTATACTCAGGAGGACCTATAGACATACTGCATAGTCTTAATAATATAGACGCCACATTGTATCCCAAAGATTTAGCTAGACTAGGCTATGATATCAGCTCACCAAGTTAAGAGGATAACCTCTGTCCATGGTTCTGATAAAAAAATTACAGTAAATCAAGAACAATATAGTATGGACAGTATAAACAATAAAGAAGTGATCAGATGACGCAAATGCTAAGCTACAGGACTGTTTTACTAGCACAGACTGGAATATGTTCCGGGATTCTTCCGATGGCATTGAGGAGTACACCACATCAATCACTGGCTTCATCAATAAGTGCATTGATGACGTCCTCCCCACAGTGACCGTATGTACATACCCCAACCAGAAGCCATGGATTACAGGCAACATCTGCACTGAGCTAAAGGGTAGAGCTGCCGGATTCAAGGAGCGGGACTCTATTCCGGGCACTTATAAGAAATCCCGCTATGCCCTCCGACGAACTGTCAAACTGGAAAAGCGTCAATACTGTTCAGTCGTGTGGTCAGGTGCCACAAAAAAGGCCTTAGGATGGCCCTTGGATGTACACAGAGAGCTAATATTAATAATATGCATGTCAATCTCTCCTGGCTCAAAGTGGAGGAGAGATTGACTTCATCACTACTTGTATTTATGAGAGGTATTGACATGTTGAATGCACCGAGCTGTCTGTTTGAACTACTGGCGCACAGCTCGGACACCCATGCATACCCCACAAGACATGCCACAAGAGGTCTCTTCACAGTCCCCAAGTCTAGAACAGACTATTGGAGACTCACAGTACTACATAGAGCCATGACTACATGGAACTCTATTCCACATCAAGTAACTGATACAAGCAGTAAAATTAGATTTAAGAAACAGATTAAAAAAACACCTCATGGAACAGTGGGGACTGTAAAGCAACACAAACATTGGCACAGACACATGCATACAAACACGATAACATACGCACTATACACACATGGATTTAGTACTGTAGGTATGTGGTAGTGGTGGAGTAGGGGCCTGAGGGCACACAGTGTGTTGTGAAATCTGTGAATGTATTGTAATGTTTTTAAAATTGTATAAACTGCATTCATTTTGCAGGACCCCGGGAAAAGTAGCTGCTGCCTTTGGAGCCGCTAATGGGGATCCATAATAAATACAAATACAGGACTATGAATCGTACTACACCGGCTCCATCGCTCGCTGGATGTGGGAGGGCTTGCCACTATTACAGACTACACAGTCGCGAGCTGCCCAGTGACACGAGCCTACCAGATGAGCTAAATTACTTCTATACTCGCTTCGAGGAAAGCAACACTGAATCGTGCATGAGAGCATCAGCTGTTCCGGATGACTGTGTGATCATGCTCTCCACAGCCGATGTAAGACCTTTAAATAGGTCAACATTCACAAGGCTACAGGGCAAGACGGATGTGTACTCCGAACATGTGCTGACCAACTGGCAAGTGTTTTCATTGACCTTTTCAACCTGTCATTGACTGAGTATGTAATACTAAAATGTTTCAAGCAGACCACTATAGTCCCTGTGCCCAAAAACACTAAGGTAACCTGCCTAAATGACTACCAACCCGTAGTACTCATGTCTGTAGCAATGAAGTGCTTTGAAAGGCTGGTCATGGCTCACATCAACACCAACACAAAGGCTGGTCACAGCTCAAGGACAGAACTACATAGATTTTTTTTTAAAGGAACACGTAGGGTACATATCAATGCATACACACAAACTATCTAGGTCAAATAGTGGAGAGGCGTGTTGCTTTATTTGTTTTTTTAAACCAGGTTTGCTGTTAATTTGAGCAATATGAGATGGAAGGGCTCTATATAATACTGTATGCTTTCTTGAATTTGTTCTGGATTTGGGGACTGTGAAAAGACCCCTGGTGGCATGTCTGATGGGATATGTGTGTGATGTGTGTCAGAGCTGTGTGTAAGTTGACTATGCAAACAATTTGGTATTTTCAACACATTAATGTTTCTTATAAAAAGAAGAAGTGATGCAGTCAGTCTCTATTTAACTCTTAGCCAATAGAGACTGGCATGCATAGTGTTTATATCAGCCCTCTGATTACAATGAAGAGCAGAATGTGCCACTCCCTTCTGGGCTAGCTGCAGCTTAACTAGGTCTTTCCTTGCAGCACTGGACCACACGACTGGACAGTAATCAAGATTAGACAAAACTAGAGCCTGCAGAACTTGCTTTTTGGAGTGTGGTGTCAAAAAAGCAGAGCATCTCTTTATTATGGCCAGACTTCTCCCCATCTTTATAACCATTGAATCTATATGTTTTGACCATCACAGTTTACAATCTAAGGTAATGCCAAGTAATTTAGTCTCCTCAACTTGTTCAACAGCCACACCATTCATTGCCAGATTCAGCTGAGGTCTAGAACTTAAGGAATGATTTGTACCAAGTACAATGCTCATAGTTTTAGAGATATTCAGGACCAGTTTATTACTGGCTACCCATTCCAAAACAGACTGCAACTCTTTGTTAACTGTTTCAGTGACTTCATTAGCTGTGGTTGCTGATGTGAATATGGTTGAATCATCAGCATAAATGGACACACATGCTATGTTTAATGCCAGTGGCATGTCATTGGGAAAAATAGAAAAGAGTAGAGGGCCTAGAGAGCTGCCCTGCGGTACACACTTTACATGTTTGACATTAGAGAAGCTTCCATTAAAGAAAACCCTTTGATTTCTATTAGATAGATAGCTCTGAATCCATGATATGGCAGAGGTTTAAAAGCAATAACACACAAGTTTTTTCAACAACAGGTTATGGTCAATAATATCAAAGGCAGCACTGAAATCTAACTGTACAGCTACCACAATCTTCTTATCAATTTATTTCAACCAATCATCAGTCATTTGTGTCAGCGCAGTACATGTTGAGTGCCCCTCTCTATAAGCATGCTGAAAGTCTGCTGTTAATTTGTTTACAGAGAAATAGCATTGTATTTGGTCAAACACCATTTTTTCCAACAGTTTGCTAAAAGCTGGCAGCAACCTTATAGGTCTACTGTTAGAACCAGTAAAGGCTGCTTTGCCACTCTTGGGTAGCAGAATTGCTTTGGCTTCCCTCAAGACCTGAGGACAAAGACGTTCCTCTAGGCTCAGATTAAAAAATATGACAGATAGGAGTGGCTATAGAGTCAGCTACCATCTTCAGTAGCTTTCCATCTAAGTTGTCAATGCCAGGAGGTTTGTCATTATTGATCGATAACAATAATTTTTCTACCTCTCTCACACTAACTTTACAAAATTCAAACTTGCAATGCTTTTCTTTCATTATTAGTTTTTTTATGCATGAATACAATTGCTCACTGTTCGTTGTTGGTATTTCCTGCCTAACTTTGCCCACTTTGCCAATTAAATAGTCATTAAAATAATGTCCAACATCAAATGGTTTTGTGATGATTAAGAAATCTGATTCAATGAAAGATGGAGTTGAATTTGTCTTTCTGCCCATAATTTCATTGAAAGTACTCCAACGTTTTTTCCATCATTCTTTATATCATTGATCTTTGCTTCATAGTAAAGTTTCTTCCTCTTTTTGTTGAGTTTAGTCACATCATTTCATGTCAGCCAGTCAGATGTGCAGCCAGACTTATTAGCCACTCCTTTTGCCCCATCTCTTTCAACCATACAGTTTTTCATTTCCTCATCAATCCACGGAGCCTTAACAGTCCTAACAGTCAGTTTCTTAACAGGTGCATGTTTATCAATAATTGGAAGAAGCAATTTCATAAACTCATAAAGTGCAGCGTCTGGATGTTGCTCATCACATCAGACCAACAAATATTTTTAACATCATCCAGATAAGAGTCACAACAACTTTACTTCGCCACCATGGCCTTTTTATATTTTTATTTATTTATATATATATTTTGTTTGCCTTCACCTCCCTTATCTCACCTCACTTGCTCATATTGTATATAGACTTATTTTTCACTGTATTATTGACTGTATGTTTGTTTTACTCCATGTGTAACTATGTGTTGTTGTATGTGTCGAACTGCTTTGCTTTATCTTGGCCAGGTCGCAATTGTAAATGAGAACGTATTCTCAATTTGCCTACCTGGTTAAATAAAGGTGAAATAAAAAAATAAAATAAAAAATACAATGTGTACAGATACAGCTTTAGAACAAAGTTCTACAGTATTAATAGAAATGTGATCGATACATGTGGATGATCTTGTTCCTGTAGTGTTTGTAAACCCCCTGGTAGGTTGAAAAGGCTTTAGATGTGCCAAGTGAACCTGCAACCACAACACTTCAATAACACTCATGCTTAGAGAAGACATAAGATCTTCTCTAAGCATGACAGTGATATGGCTCTGAATATATACAGCAACACCTCCCCCATAAGCATTTCTGTCTCTTCTATAGATGTTACATCCTTTTATTGCTACTGCTCTATCACCAAATGAATTTTTTAAGTGAGTCTCAGAAATGGCTAATATATCAATGTTATCTGATGTCAGAAAGTTATTGATTTGATTAACCATATTGTTAAGGCTACATATATTAAAATGGGCTATGTTCAGCCCTTTCCTGGGAAGCTTATCAGAGATAAACATAATACTGAATGTAAAGGTTGTCTCTCTCCTCATCCTCGGACGAGGAGAGGAGAGAAGGATCATCAGACCAAAATGCAGCAGTAGGGAAATAGGCCATCTCTTTTATTTCAATACGACGATGATGGCAACACGAAAAAACAAAACACTTTCAAATTTACAAAACAAGAAAACGACGTCGACGAAACCTGAACATAAACTTACATAACTACACGTAAACTCACGGACAGGAAACAGACGACATCAAAATAAACGAACAGCCAAACAGTCCCGTATGGTACATACATACGACGACACAGACACAGGAGACAATCACCCACAAACAAACAGTGAGAACACCCTACCTAAATATGACTCTTAATTAGAGGAGAACGCAAAACACCTGCCTCTAATTAAGAGCCATACCAGGCAACCAAAACCAACATAGAAACAGATAACATAGACTGCCCACCCAAAACACATGCCCTGACCTAAACAATATACAAAAACAACATAAAACAGGTCAGGACCGTTACACTGAAAAGAGCAAACAAAGCAGGATACATTTTTTTTACATTCAGCAGTCCATTAATCAATTGGTGTGTGTGTGTGTGTGTGTGTGTGTGTGTGTGTGTGTGTGTGTGTGTGTGTGTGTGTGTGTGTGTGTGTGTGTGTGTGTGTGTGTGTGTGTGTGTGTGTGTGTGTGTGTGTGTGTGTGTGCATGCTGCGGGGTTGAAGCTACGAACCCATAGGCGCGTAGCTTCATAGAGCTTTGCACAATTGGCCCAGCGTCATCCAGGTTTGGCCGGGGTAGACCGTCATTGTAAATAAGAAATTGTTCTTAACTGACTTGCCTAGTTAAATAAAGGTTAAATAGATAAACAAAGATCCACAGATGATGCAATCTCTATTGCATTCCACACTGCCCTTCCCACCTGGACAAAAGGAACACCTATGTGAGAATGCTATTCATTAACTACAGCTCAGCGTTCAACACGATAGTGCCCTCAAAGCTCATCAATAAGCTAAGGATCCAAGGACTAAACACCTCCCTCTGCAACTGGATCCTGGACTTCCTGATGGGCCGCTCCCTGGTGGTAAGGGTAAGTTAAAACACATCTGCCACGCTGATCCTCAATACGGGGGCCCCTCAGAGGGGTGTGTGCTCAGTCCCCTCCTATTCTCCCTGTTCACCCATGACTGCATGGCCAGGCACAAATCCAACACCATCATTAAGTTTGCCGATGACACAACAGTGTTAGGCCTGATCACCGACAACGATGAGATAGTCTATAGGGAGGAGGTCAGAGACCTGGCAGTGTGGTGGCAACAAACTATCATGGTCCAAACACACCAAGACAGTTGTGAAGAGGGCACAACAAAGCCTATTCCCCCTCAGGAGACTGAAAAGATTTGGCATGGGTCCTCAGATCCTCAGTGTTCTACAGCTGCACCAGAGAGCATCCTGACTGGTTGCATCACCGCCTGGTATGGCAACTGCTCGGCTCCGACCGCAAGGCACTACAGAGGGTAGTGCGTAAGGCCCAGTACATCACTGGGGCCAAGTTTCCTGCCATCCAGGACCTCTAAACCAGGCGGTGTCAGAGGAAGGCCCTACAAATTTTCAAAGACTCCAGCCACCCTAGTCATAGACTTTTCTCTCTGCTACCGGACGGTATGCAGTACCCGGAGCGCCAAGTCTAGGTCCAAAAGGCTTCTTAACAGTTTCTACCCCTAAGCCATACCTAAGTCTGTACCGGTACCCCATGTATATAGCCACTCTACTGTTATTTTACTGCTGCTCTTTAATTATTTGTTATTTCTATTTTTTACTCATCTATTTTTTCCTGAACACGTATTTTTCTTAACTGCATTTTTGGTTAAGGGCTTGTAAGTAAGCATTTCCCTGTAAGGTCTACTACACCTGTTGTATTTGGTGCATGTAACAAATAACATTTGATTTGATGAAGAAAGGCAGAAACTTATTTAATAGAAAGCTCCGATCATGCTAGTAGAAAATGTAATGGCGACAATGGCTAGCTAAGCTCATACACAGAAACACTTCATCGAATCTAACGGTCGACTCATGCCGAACTGCGCACGTGCAGGCTGTCAAATCAAAGGCACAAAAATGATTTTTCACTTCTCCCAATTACTTCAAAGAACTGCAGATTCTGCCTTGCAAGCATTCCCGGAATTCTAGCGATGTTGTGCCTCTGGGTTTAGAAACTGTGACTAGATGAAGACAGGGCCGTGTCCAAATACCCACACTTGCGTCCTAAATAGTAGGCAGTTTGAGTACGCAAAAAAATGTTTTATAGTATGTGACATTTAGAAAATGACCAGATGTCATACGGATTTTGGCTTTAATAATAGCTGATAATCAGCTGTGTATTAGATATGGGGCTTTGCTACCAAAATGAACAAATAGCGGGAAACAACGCAATCGCACAAGACACATTCTGAGTATGCAAACATATTAAAAGTGTTATAGTATGTGAATGATCAAAAATCGAGTGCTTTAAATGCCAGGATGTTATACTAATTTAGTTTTTTCATCTACTAGAATTCTCTGTACACTTTTCTGGAATTTCACAACCACAATGCATTGGAAGAATGGGGCTGAGAGTTTTGATAGCTAGAGCTCTTAGTGTAACAACTTGTGAAATGCAGTAACAAAATGAAGTATTGTGGCCATAGCTAGCTCTCTTGCCTCTGCAGTATATATTAGTTATAACGTTAATAATGTGGTAGCCTACATTCCTATTCTCCATAGCGGTGCAGGTCCCAAAACGTATCATTTCTTCCAGTTCTCCTGATTTGTCAAGTCGGTTTATCTTTGTTGAACTGATTGTAATGTTCATGCTATGCAATATTAGTTTCCACCTGAATGGTTACAGCCTGTATGGGTTTAGTTTCATTGCACATACAGTGCCTTTAGAAAGTATTCATACCCCTTGACTTATTCCACATTTTGTTCTGTTACAGCTTGAATACATTTTTTCTCACCCATCTACACACACAGTCTTTCTGGGTTAGTCTCTAAGAGCTTTGCATACCTGGATTGTATAGTATTTGCTTATTATTCTCCCCAAAAATCTTCAAGCTCTGTCAAGTTTGTTGTTGATCATTCTAGACAGCCATTTTCAGCTCTTGCCATATATTTTTAAGTCGATTTAAGTAAAAACTGTAACTACGCCACTCGGGAACATTCAACATCGTCTTGGTAAGCAACTGCAGTGTATTTGGCCTTGTGTTTTAGGTTATTGTCCTGCTGAAAGGTGAATTTGGCTCCCAGTGTGTTGGAAAGAAGACTGAACCAGATTTTTCCTCTTGGATTTTGCCTGTGCTTAGATCTATTCCGTTTATTTTTATCCTAAAAAACGTTCTAGTCCTTGCCGATGCCAATCCTTGCCGATACCAAGCATACCCATAACATGATGCAGCCACCACTATGCAAGAAAATATGAAGTGGTACTCAATGATGTGTTGTGTTGGATTTGCCCCAAACATAATACTTTGTATTGAGGACATAAAGTTAATTTCGTTGCCACATTTGCAGTTTTACTTTAGTTCCTTAAATGCAAATAGGATGCATGTTTTCGAATATTTTTATTCTGTACAGGCTTTATTCTTTTCACTCTGTCATTTAGGTTATTATTGTGGAGTAACTACAATGTAACTACAATCATCCATCCTCAGCTTTCTCCAATCGCATCCATTAAACTCTATAACTGGTTTAAAGTCACCATTGGCATCATGGTGAAATCACTGAGCGGTTTCCTTCCTCTCCAGCAACTGAGTAAGGACTAACTTCAGTATGCTCAAAATGATATTCAATGTCTACCATTAGGTTTGCGAGGCATTGGAAAACCTCCCTGGTCTTTGTGGCTGAATTTGTCTGAAATTCACTGCTCGACTGAGGGACCTTACAGATAATTTTATGTGTGGGGTACAGAGATGAGGTTGTCATTCAAAAATCATCTTCAACATTATTATTGCACACAGAGTGAATCCATGCAACTTATTATATGACATGTTAAGCAAATATTTACTCCTGAACTTATTTAGGCTTGCCATAACAAAGACATTTGAGCTTTTTTCATTTTTAATTAATTTGTTTTAAAAAATTAAAACATAATTCCACTTTGACATTATGGGGTATTGGGTGTAGGCCAGTGACAAAAAAATCTCAATTGAATCCATTTTAAATTCAGGCTGTAAAACCAAAAGTGAAAAAAGTCAAGGGGTGTGAATACTTTCTGAAGGCACTGTACCCACCACTACTGTACACCTGTGGACACAAACAGGGATATCTTGTTCAGAACCATGTTTAAACCTTTAGCACAGTTAAGTGGCAGTGTTAAGGGGGCTTGAATGTAATTCTGAGCACCATGTTGCCTAAAAAATGTAGATTCTAGGTGGTCCTCATAATGCCGACCACTGGCTAGCATCCATGCCTACTGAAGCCAGTGCAAGTATGTACAGTAGCTAGGCTTCAGACCATGTTCTACACCTGCACATACTCAATGCTAGTTGAGAAAAGCAGTTTTGGGAAACACTGTTCAGGAGTTGAATACTTATTGACTTTTTATTCATTTCTAAAATTTCTAAAAACATACTTTCACTTTGACGTTAGGATAGGGTGTGTAGGCCAGTGACACAACATCTCAATTAAATCCATTTTAAATTCAGGCTGGTACACAACAAAATGTGGAAAAAGTCAAGGGGTGTGAATACTTTGTTTCACCTAGGCACTCCAATTTGACAAAGTATGTGGTAGTCTAACTACAGAAAGTTCACACAACTCTACTTCATGTATTTACTTCATGTAATACTTCATCTTATGCATTTTCAGGATCTACGTGAAGGAGTGTGAGCTGAGGGGCCTGCTGTCATCTGCCCATGTGTTGTACTTCACTAATACAGTTCCACTTTTTTCTGAGAGCAACAACACTTTCCCATCTACACTGAACAAAAATAGTGTTGTTCCCATGTTCCATGAGCTGAAATAAAAGAGCCCTAGTTTACAGATGGCATAGAAGTTTGTTATTTAGGCACATGAAAGTTCACATGTTCGAGGAGGCATTTCTGCCCAAAAAACGCATTTTGATCAAATAAAATAAAAGTTTACGTTCAAAAGGCTTTCCTGTGAAGTAGTGACATACACCTCGTTTCCTGAAACGGGTCACAAATGTGCAATTTGGTCACACAACACAATGCCACAGATGTCTCAAGTTTTGAGGGAGTGTGCAATTAATATGCTGAATGCAGAAATTTCCACCAGAGCTGTTGCCAGAGAATTGAATAGTCATTTTTCTACCATAAGCCACCTCCAATGTCGTTTTAGAGAATTTGGCAGTACGTTCAACCAGCCTCACAACTGCAGACCACGTATAACCATGCCAGCCCAGGACCTCCACATCCGGCTTTTTCACCTGCGGGGATTGTCTGAGGCCAGCCACCCGGATAGCTGAGGAAACTGTGGGTTTGCACAAACAAAGACTTTCTGTAAAAACTGTCAGAAACCATCTCAGTGAAGCTCGTCGTCCTATCCAGGGTCTTGATCTGACTGCAGTTCAGCGTTGTGTGTTAGAGCAATGACTGGAAGTCTATGGGTATCTACTAGCATGCTAGCAGATACCCTTAGACTTCCAGTCATTGTGCTAACGCTATTAGCATTGGCTCGCAAAACTTTATTAACTTCCTTCATACTGGACACGGAGACATAAAAATGGTATTCGATAAAGGGCCTCATTGCCAAAATCCCAAAGCATCCCTTTAACAGTACAGTGTTCAATGCTTTACTTTACCTTAGCAACCTTGTTCAAGCCCTTATACTCCTACACATATCACTTTTGACTGCCTAATCAATAGCTGCGTTACATTTATGAAACAACCCACTGAAAAAGACTGTGCCTGCCTTAAGGACTCAGCCAACCACTTACCATTTTTAATTTACCAAAGATCTGACCACACTGACGCCATGATAGTAGTCCAGACAGCCAATGTCATTGAGGGCAATGATAAAAATGTGTCAAATGGATTGGTTCTAATCCGCAGATGCTTTCTCCCAGCAGGAAATCACAAAGCTGTTATTTCAATATGAAGTACGACAGATAGCTTTATGCGGATCAATGCGTTGTGTCGAAGTACATTGCAGAATCACCCTGGAGCTAAGCTGAAACCTCTATCTCTTCATAAATGTTGAATGTTGGATGTTAGAAATGAATGAATAGTAATCAACGGCAACCCGTGAGGAACACATTTATAAGACAGTCAATTCCATATATATATATATATACTCTATGTGTGTGTATATATACATACACTGCTGTTCAAAAGTTTGGGGTCACCTAGAAATGTAATTGTTATTGAAATAAAAGCAAATTTTTTGTCCATTAAAATAACATCAAATTGATCCGAAATGTCCTGATTAAAGAAGCAATAAAACTGGCCATCTTTAGACTAGTTGAGTATCTGGCACATCAGCATTTGTGGGTTCAATTACAGGCTCAAAATGTCTAGAAACAAATAACTTTCTTCTGAAACTCATCAGTCTATTCTTGTTCTGAGAAATGAAGGCTATTCCATGCGAGAAATTGCCAAGAAACTGAAGATCTCGTATAATGCTGTGTACTACTCCCTTCACAGAACAGCGCAAACTGTCTCTAACCAGAATAGAAAGAGGAGTGGGAGGCCCCCGGTGCACAACTGAGCAAGAGGACAAGTACATTAGATTGTCTAGTTTGAGAAACAGACGCCTCAGAAGTCCTCAACTGGCAGCTTCATTAAATAGTATCCGCAAAACACCGGTCTCAATGTCAACAGTGAAGAGGCAACTCCAGGATGCTGGCCTTCTATATATGAATGTATGTGTATGTGTGAATATGTATGTATATATATATATATATATACAGTCGAAGTTGGAAATTTACATCCACTTAGGTTGGAGTCATTACCAGGATGGTAAGTTGGTGGTTGAAGGTATCCCTCTAGTGATGTGGGGGCTGTGCTTTGGCAAAGTGGGTGGGGTTCTATCCTTCCTGTTTGGCCCTGTCCGGGGGTATCATCGGATGGGGCCACAGTGTCTCCTGACCCCTCCTGTCTCAGCCTCCAGTATTTATGCTGCAGTAGTTTTTGTGTCGGGGGCCTAGGGTCAGTCTGTTATATCTGGAGTATTTCTCCTGTCTTATCCGGTGTCCTGTGGGAATTTAAGTATGTCCTCTCTAATTCTCTCTCTCAGAGGACCTAAGCCCTAGGACCATGCCTCAGGACTACCTGGCATGATGACTCCTTGCTGTGTCCAGTCCATCTGGCCGTGCTGCTGCTCCAGTTTCAGCTGTTCTGCCTGCGGCTATGGAACCCTGACCTGTTCACCGGACGTGCTACCCGTCCCAGACCTGCTGTTTTCAACTCTCTAGAGACAGCAGGAGCGGTAGAGATACTCTTAATGATCGGCTATGAAAAGCCAACTGACATTTACTCCTGAGGTGCTAACTTGTTGCACCCTCGACAACTACTGTGATTATTATTATTTGACCATGCTGGTCATTTATGAACATTTGAACATCTTGGCCATGTTCTGTTAAAATCCTCACCCAGCACAGCCAGAAGAGGACTGGCCACCCCTCATAGCCTGGTTCCTCTCTAGGTTTCTTCCTAGGTTTTGGCCTTTCTAGGGAGTTTTTCCTAGCCACCGTGCTTCTACACCTGCATTGCTTGCCGTTTGGGGTTTTAGGCTTTGTTTCTGTACAGCACTTTGATATATCAGCTGATGTAAGAAGGGCTATATAAATACATATGATTTGATTTGATTAATATATACATTTGAAGTCAGAAGTTTACATACACTTAGGTTGGAGTCATTAAAACTCGTTTTTCAACCACTCCACAAATTTCTTGTTAACAAACTATAGTTTTGGCAAGTCGGTTAGGACATCTACTTTGTGCATGACACAAGTAATTTTTCCAACAATTGTGGTAATCCAAACTGACCTAAGAGAGGGAATGTTTACTGGGATTAAATGTCAGGAATTGTGGAAAAATGAGTTTAAATGTATTTGGCTAAGGTGTATGTATACTTCCGACTTCAACTGTGTGTGGATATATATATATATATGTGTGTGTGTGTGTGTGTGTGTGTGTGTGTGTGTGTGTGTGTGTGTGTGTGTGTGTGTGTGTGTGTGTGTGTGTGTGTGTGTGTGTGTGTGTGTGTGTGTGTGTGTGTGTGTGTGTGTGTATATATATATATATATAATACACACACACACACACACTGAGTAAACAAAATATTAAGAACTGCTTTTTCCATGATACAGACTGACCAGGTGATTATTGATGTCACTTGTTAAATTTACTTCAATCAGTGTAGATGAAGCGACAGGTGAAAGAAGGATTTCTAAGCCTTGAGACATTTGAGACATGGATTGTGTATGTATGCCATTCAGAGGGTGAATGGGCACGACACAATTTTTAAGTGCCTTTGAATAGGGTACGGTAGTAGGTGCCAGGCACACCGGTTTGTGCCAAGAACTGCAACGCTGCTGGGTTTTTCACCCTCAACAGTTTCCCCCCTGTATCAAGAATGGTCCACCACCCAAAGGACAACCAGGTAACTTTACACAACTGTGGGAAGCATTGGAGTCAACCCCTAAGGATAGGCTTTGAAAGATATCTCCTTATACTGTACATACTTTTTATTTTTTTATTTGATTTAATCTTTATTTAACTAGGCAAGTCAGTTAAGAACAAATTCTTATTACAATGACGGCCTACCCCGGCCAAACCTGGACAACGCTGGGCCAATTGTGCGCCTCCCTATGGGACTCCCAATCACATCCGGATGTGATACAGCCTGGAATCGAACCAGGGACTGCAATGACGCCTATTGCATGTCTATTGCACACCTATTGCATGCCTATTGCACTGAGATGCAGTGCCTTAGACCTCTGCGCCACTCGGGAGAACTACTGTCTATACTACTGTCTATCTGTTCACCATCCTTTACATCCTGGTACTTTCCATGTTCTGTACCACTCAGCCAGAATAGCTAGTTGGGGAAAGTACAGCACTGCATAAATTATGCTGACTCAGAGTCCTTATATAAATTACTTTATTTAATTTCCTAAGGCACAGGTGGTGACACCAAGGAATTAGTAATTCCCTCTCATTATAAATCAAGGTGTAATGCCCCACCACTCGCACTTTCCCTTCTCTCCATCTCACTCCCATCCCTATCTATCCCCTTTCGCACCCCTCTCTCTTCTCTTTCACTTCCTCCTCCTTCCCTTGCTCTTTTCCTTCCCTCTCTCTCTCTCTCTCCTATATTTCCCCTCTTGCCACCTTTCTTTCAAATGCTAACCGATGTCAAGCCAGGCAGTATGGAAAGCTGTGCAGAAATCCATTTGACTCCCAGAAAAACAAATTATTATTCATAATTGACAGAGGGCAACAGGATTTGTTGGGATTTGTAGCCATCTGAGCAATCCTCTGGTCCGATATCCCACACTACCCCGGCCAGCTTGTATTTCCTTTGGCACACCATCAACACCTCGCCATCCAAAGTTCAGAACATGCAGTAATGGCATAATATTAAAATGCAATTCAAATCAATACACATTTGTTCGCATACACACCAGGTTGGTGCTGGTGTGGCGAAATGCATGTACGAATAAACATTGACTAAATTCGAGTTAACACAGATGTAGGATCTTCATTTGAGCCAGTTTGCTACAGCAGGAAAATAATCCTGCAGCAACAGGAAATGTGAATTATTATGTGGATTGTAATTAATGGAAATATTTTGTAGGGGTTGATTTTTCGTTAAGGTAGATCAAGTCTGACATTTTAAAGTGGAAATTATAAACTTTAGAAGCCTTTTTAAAGCTGAAATACACTACAAGTTTGCATGTTCTCAGCAACAAAAGAGTGATCCAATTAAGATCCTACATCTGTAGAGCCTTTACATTGAATGGACCCTGTTTTAAAACAGTAGGGTTGAACTAGACAATTATACAATGGAAACACAAAAAGGCATTGAAAGGGTAGGTTAACCCAAAGGGCAGGGCTTGAAGTGATGAGGGATGAGTGGCTGTCTTGTTTTGGAATGAGGGCCCCAGCCTCTCCACTTAACAGCAGGTGCAGAGGGAGACATAGTGCAGGGAGAGGATAGCGTCATCTCAGCTCTTTGGGATTCATTGAAAGGGCTGGAGTGTGATTCCGAGCCAGAGAGGGCCAGTGAGGATGATTGACCTTGTCAGAGCCAAGGGGTCAAGTGTAATAAACGAGGTAAAGGTGAACATTAGTCAAGAACCTGTGACAGATTTAGGAGCAATGATTTCCCTGGCTTCCAGCTTACTTCCAGCGCTAGGAACTAGGCATTTTCTGTTCCAAGTTGACCGTCCATTAAATTCTCATTCAACAAAGTCAGAGTTTCCATGGCTGTGCTCTGTACTCTGTACCTGCAGCACAGTACATCACTGTTTGCTGATTTGTCTTCCTAAGGAATGGGCCTATGGGGTGAAAGGTTGCGCCATGATGAAATATTAGAGAGGGATGTAAGAACTGGCAAATATATGATAACACTACAGGTTTGCGGCAAATGTCTGTGAATTTCTGTGTTTAAAAAAAACGTAACACTGATGTGCTTGATCCCTATTCTTACAACCAATAAACAAAAAGTGAACAGCCATTTATTTTCAGTGGGGGAAAAAGTCTATAAATTAACATTACAGAGACACAATTAAACCAAGAGCCAGAGTGGATCGATTATTTCATAACTTGTGGTGGAGCCACATTGTCGTAGCGTCACAAAAATAACAATAATTGGAAATGAAGCTGGCGATGTGGAAATAAATCAATCAAGTCATCCTCTTCTTCCAACGCGGTGCGGAGGAAGAGAAGAGAGAGAGAGATCCAACAAGAGACATCCATCAGGCTGACGCACTAAAACTCAGTAATGATGAAAAACAAAGCACAGCAAAGCAATGAAGCAGTTGTAAGTGTCAGCTGCATTGAGAGAGCTGCTATGTTAGATACACAGGCAGTATTAATGAGAGGCGGGGTAGCAGTGTTGGCATGGCAACGCCATATGAAGAAAATAGTGCATGCAAAAGATGTTGAGAGAAATAGGTTATTAATAACACTAGAAATGCCGAGCCTCGAGGGACCTCACTTTGAGCCAATGAGCAGTCATTTTAACTGCAACATTCTAAAAGTCGAATAAAGAAATGTTATATATGCTATCGGAAAAAAATATCATTTGGTTGTGTTTATGAAGGTCTTGGGTAATATTATAATACCAAAAATTATATATATTTCACAGAACAAAATAGCACGTTCATTAGTTTATGTTACTGTAGGCTATCTGCTGCCGCTTGCCCACGTGTGGAGCGCAATGTACCAGCAGATATTTTTGAAAAAAGTTATATTTTGAAATAGAGCTCCTCTCTTCAATTTTGAGATTTATTAGGTAAAGGTAAGTGTTATGAAAACCTCAATCTGCTCTGATGCTATACAGAAATCAAATTGTCTCACATGCATGTAACTCTGTAGGAGGATTTGAAAAAGTCACTTTTTGGCACTCCTTGGAAAATAATGACATGTCCTCTTAAAACAGTTTATAACACAAATTATATTGATGATATAGAAATGCTAAAAACATACAGAGCATTTAGAAATAATTCAGACCCCTTCCCTTTTTCCACATTTTGTTACATTACAGCCTTATTCTAAAATTGATTAAATTTAAAAAAATCCTCATCAATTTATAAACAATACCCCATAACGTTGAAGCGAAAACAGTTTTTTGGAAATGTTTGCAAATGTATATTTACATTTACATTTACATTTAAGTCATTTAGCAGACGCTCTTATCCAGAGCGACTTACAAATTGGTGCATTCACCTTATGATATCCAGTGGAACAACCACTTTACAATAGTGCATCTAAATCTTTTAGGGGGGGGGTTAGAAGGATTACTTTATCCTATCCTAGGTATTCCTTAAAGAGGTGGGGTTTCAGGTGTCTCCGGAAGGTGGTGATTGACTCCGCTGACCTGGCGTCGTGAGGGAGTTTGTTCCACCATTGGGGTGCCAGAGCAGCGAACAGTTTTGACTGGGCTGAGCGGGAACTGTACTTCCTCAGAGGTAGGGAGGCGAGCAGGCCAGAGGTGGATGAACGCAGTGCCCTTGTTTGGGTGTAGGGCCTGATCAGAGCCTGAAGGTACGGAGGTGCCGTTCCCCTCACAGCTCCGTAGGCAAGCACCATGGTCTTGTAGCGGATGCGAGCTTCAACTGGAAGCCAGTGGAGAGAGCGGAGGAGCGGGGTGACGTGAGAGAACTTGGGAAAGTTGAACACCAGACGGGTGTATATACATATATATATTTAAAAAACATATTTACATAAGTATTCAGACCCTTTGCTATGAGCCTCAAGATCTTTATTTTACCTTTATTTAACTAGGCAAGTCAGTTAAGAACAAATTCTTATTTACAATGACGGCCTAGGAACAGCGGGTTAACTGTGGGTTAACTTCATTGGAGTCCACCTGTGGTAATTCAATTGATTGGACATGATTTGGAAAGGTACACACCTGTTGATATAAGTCAGACAGTTGCCAGTGCATGTCAGAGCAAAAACCAAGCCATTAGGGTGAAGGAATTGTCCGTAGAGCTCCGAGACAGGACTGTGTCGAAGCACAGATCCGGGGAAGGGTCCCAAAACATGTCTGCAGCATTGAAGGTCCCCAAGATCACAGTACCCTCCATCCTTCTTGAATGTAAGATGTTTGGAACCACCAAGACTCTTCCTAGAACTGGCCTCCTGGCCAAACTGAGCAATCGGAGGAGAAGGTCCTTGGTCAGGGAGGTGAGCAAGAACCCAATGGTCACTCTGACAGAGCTCCAGATTTCCTATGTGGTGATGAGAGAACCTTCCAGAAGGACAACCATATTTGCAGCACTCCACCAATAAGGCCTTTATGGGAGAGTGGCCAGACGGAAGCCACTCCTCAGTAAAAGGCAC
This sequence comes from Salvelinus fontinalis, assembly GCF_029448725.1. NCBI lineage: Eukaryota > Metazoa > Chordata > Actinopteri > Salmoniformes > Salmonidae > Salvelinus > Salvelinus fontinalis. The sequence goes on along the minus strand of NC_074671.1, from coordinate 24,710,492 downwards.
ATGACAGCCTGCTTGGAGTTGCCAAAAGGCCTGATTGCCAAGCGTCACGAATGAGAGGAAACCTGGCTCCATCCCTACGGTGAATCATGGTGGTGGCAGCATCATGCTGTGGGGATGTTTTTCAGGGACTGGGAGAGTAGTCAGGATCGAGGAAAAGATGAATGGAGCAAAGTACAGATATATCCTTGATGATAATCTGCTCCAGAGCACTCAGGACTGGGGCTGAAGGTTCACCTTTCAACAGGCCAAGACCCTAAGCACACAGCCAAGGCAACGCAGGAGTGGTTTCGGGACAAGTCTCTGAATGTCCTTAAGAGGCCCAGCCAGAGCCTGGACATAAACCCTATCGAACATCACTGGAGAGACCTGAAAATAGCTGTGCAGTGACGCTCCCCATCCAACCTGACAAAGCTTAAAAGGATCAGCAGAGAAGCATTGGAGAAACACCACAAATACAGGTGTGCCAAGCTTGTAGCGTCATACCCAAAAAGACTTGAGGCTATAATCGCTGCCAAAGGTGCTTCAACCATTTTAAATTCAGCGTTTCGTGAAGCGAGCTCTAAATGCTGAGAAGAGTGACGCATGCATAACCTATGACACTATGATGTTGTTGGTCCCCTTCTGATTTGGAGAAAGTTGACATATCCACAGGACTATGAAATAATGTATCAAAATAACTTTAGGACCGAAATAAATATCAATTAAACCCACCAATTCAACTAGCATTGGACATCGGCAATTCCTTCCCAAGACAGAGTTTCAATTCTTTCATTTCGATAGAACTTACTGATCAAATAGAATTGGACCTCGAGACGGCATGACATTGTGACATCTGTTGATACAGCTTAAGAACATTGCTGCCTTTGACTAATATGGACCACTTGTTACCCATCAAGTGCTGACTGTACCTACTTCACTAGGCAATAACAGTATGAAAGGAGATTACTTTGCATTTTCTCTTCTTTTAAAGCTTTCATTTCACTGGCATGTCACGCAGAGCTCTATGTATGTCAAGTGACAAAGCCTAACCACAAATGACATGACATGACGGTGCTTTAAGAGATTCTGTGATTCAGAACATTTGTGAAGCCACCACAGATGAGGCATACTGACTAGTCATCATACAGAAAGTGACTAGAGCACTGTCTGTCTCAAAACAGCATATTTAGAAATGTAATAGCTCATTGTCTCAAACTGTTTCATTTTTCTGCCCGAACGGGTCTAGGTGCCTCGGCTGATTCATTTGAACCAGTTTTGGAACACACGTCACTATCTATTTAAATTGCGTGTACAGACATAGAGACATAGAGAGAGAGAGAGAGAGAGAGAGAGAGAGAGAGTGAGAGAGTGAGAGAGTGAGAGAGAGAGAGTGAGAGAGAGAGAGAGAGAGAGAGAGAGAGAGAGAGAGAGAGAGAGAGTGAGGAGAGAGAGAGAGAGAGAGGAGAGAGAGAGAGAGAGAGAGAGAGAGAGAGAGAGAGAGAGAGAGAGAGAGAGAGAGAGAGAGAGAGAGAGAGAGAGAGAGAGAGAGAGAGAGGAGAGAGAGAGAGAGAGAGAGAGAGCGAGAGAGAGAGAGAGAGAGAGAGAGAGAGAGAGAGAGAGAGAGAGAGAGAGAGAGAGAGAGAGAGAGAGAAGGGAGGACATTTGAATGCGGCGAGTGACACGCGCAAGAAGCTTCGCCCACACAAACTCTGACTGCAGCTCGGCTCTGCTCTCTCCCTGGATGTTTCATTAGCATAACGCTGCAGTTGCCTACCAGTGAAGAAAACCTTCCTGCCCACACTCAAAGTGACATGCCGTTTGGATGGCTGTTTATTGTGTGAGTGTACGGTGATGGTGTCATCTAGTTCATATGCAACAGGTCAATGGGAGCATAATTAGTGGAAACCAGAGCCATGGAATGAACTCCTCAAGTTAACTTTGAAAAGCACTAAAATCACATTTTCCACACTACAACAATCCCTGGTCTGAGGTGTTTCATTTACATTGACACAATCTGAGTTTTGGATCCGGTATGTTTCAAGCATATGCTGTAACAATACGATTGAATGGGATAGCACATTCCTTGTCCTAATAATGATAGAACAGATGTTAAAAGCAGTCATGACAGTTGATGTCATGTTCAGATGACTACTTTACATTATTATGAGACAATTGGCTAGGTCAGCTAATTGGATAGCTTACCAATGATGTGACATGACTGTAGAAAGTCAGTTGCCGACAAAAGCAGACAAACTGTCATGACTAATTTGGACATCTGCTAGATTATAACAACCTTATGACAGGGTTCAAGTTCTACCAATGACAACCAAGTAGTAGACACTGAGTAATTGACGTAAAGTTAGTACTAGTTGCTGTAGTAAAACGTGTTATTTAGACTAAACTCCTGTTTTTACATGACTTAACTGCATAACATGGCTCTAACCGAAGTAGAGATATGAAACGAAGTGTGCAACATGATCATTCACACTCATAACACACTGAGTTTATACACTGAGAAATGCTAACCGAGTGAGCGGAAGCGTTTTCTCACAGAGCGCTCACCTAACCAATAGGAGTCATATTTCAGCAAGGAGCATATTTTCTGCCTGGCTAAGGTGGAAATGGACTGAAAAACAACATGTTTAATGTCCTGAGACGAAGCTAACCCAGTGAGGTCGTTGTGGCTAATGAGATTAGCATGCTTGACTTGAATCGCAGCTGAGCAGTAATATTGTTGTGACATCCTGCATACAAGATTTGACCACTTACCGCACTTGTCAAGGTTCCTGTCCTGAGCAAAGTTCAAAAAGGGATTTAATGGTTTTTGGAGCTTTTAAATAGTCTATGAATCCTGACATGCCGTTAAAAAAAATGTGTATTAAAATTGCATATTTTTCTGTTCGACACACTTAATTTTTATCAGCTGACATGTTGTGTCATTTTCCTATCACATGGTGAAATACCAAGCGAAGGAAAGGCAACTGCCTTCGCTGAGTCCGGAAACAAGCTAATCGCTATAATCACAATTGCATGGGCCTAACATGAATGTAAGTGTGTGGCCCACCAATTTCTGTCAAACATGCAACACATGTATCCTTACGACGCAAATAAAACATATGGAATATTTATTGCAAATACCAAAGCAGGGAGAAACATAGGCTACTGCTCTATAATGAATCTACAATCAATAATCTACAATCAATCTTTCCCTTGCATGGAGTACTATGCAAACTAAGACGTGTACTGAACAAAGTAAAGATGGAGCCTATGTAGTCTGTTAAAAAGAGTTGAATACTAGAGTGGACACGAGTTTTGCCAAGGATTTGCCTCAAAGGCACACCAACTGGGACCCACTAAGCTTAGCTAATTAAAGTTGGTCTTTGTTCTATCTTTCCAATATAGTTCCAACCCCACTGGCACAAATAGCATAAGCCTTTAAAATGGAACGTTATTAACAAACTTGCTAACAACGCTAACTGTGGTACTGGAAAGGCAGGCTATGTATTAACAAACTTGCTAACAACGCTAACTGTGGTACTGGAGAGGCAGGCTATAGACGGCTATGACAAAATGGAAATGAGACTTCAAAGCATCAAATAATATTTATTTTTCTAAATCTGTTAGGACTTTACTCTGAACTGAAGAGTTGAACAACAGAAGGGCTTCCACTTTGACAATATCACAGATATTATCTCTGATGTCGTAGTTGATTACTTTTGGTAATTGTTTTTCAAAATTATTTTTACTTTTAGTCCTTGACACAACTATGACTGTGGTCTATGTATGATAAATGGACTACCTAGACTACTAAAGTACACAGCTTTACATAAGTCACTCTGGATAAGAGTGTCTGTCAAATAACTCAAATGTAAATGTTGCTATCTGCAATGACAACCTAGGTACAGTAATCTTTTATTAAAATCACATTGTCCCCCCTACTGTTTCACATGTCTTGTTGTGATGAATTATACATTGTCAATTATCTTCTGACTTTCAAATGGCCAATTAGTCAAGCTTATTTTGGTGCTGTGCTGTACTATCAGTGTACCGCGCCTGCCACATCTTCCAAAAAAAAACATTTAAAAAATGTGTTATTTACTCTCTCGACAGGCCCAGAATTCCCCCAGACCACTGGTCAACACAAGTACACAGAAAGCAGGAGGCTATGTTGACAGCAGCCTCGCTAAACCAACTGACCCCCCCCCCCCAGCCTCACATAACTCCAACCACTTCTGGGCTGTCTCTTTCTCCAAACTTTCCACGAGCCAGCAATGGCATGGTAGGGTGACGGGACAACCCAGTGGAAACACTAGTCACAAAGTAGAGGCACAGAACTGTGGCTGCTCAGTTTCAAATCAATTTGAAAACAGCTCCAGTCGATGGGGAGAAAAGATATGAGTCATCTCTTATTCTGTGCCGATTTGAAGGGTTGGAACTGATACCCCATCAGTGTTCACCAGTAAGCTATTTTATTAACCTCTAACGAGTCACTTTCCCGGATCCGGGATCCTCCTCATCAAAAAAGCTGACTAGCATAGCCTAGCCTAACGCGACAGGGATATCATATAATATGATTTCATGGAATCACAAGTACAAAACAGCAAATGAAAAATAAACATCTTGTGAATCCAGCCATCATTTCCGATTTTTAAAATGTTTTACAGCGAAAACACAATATATATTTATATTAGCTCACCACAATAGCCAAACACACAACGCCATGTTTTCACCATGTTTTCACCGCCAACATAGCTTTCACAAAACCCACAAATAGAGATAAAATGAATCACTAACCTTTGAACAACTTCATCAGATGACAGTCTTATAACATCATGTTATACAATACATTTATGTTTTGTTCGAAAATTTGCATATTTAGAGGTACAAATCGTGGTTTTACATTGTGAATACGTAGCCATGATGCACCAAATTGTCCGGAGAAATTTTGGACAGTCACGTAATCTTTTTTTTGTTGTTGTTTTTTAAAAAAAAAATTTTTTATCCCCTTTTCTCCCCAATTTTCGTGGTATCCAATCGCTAGTAATTACTATCTTGTCTCATCGCTACAACTCCCGTACGGCCTCGGGAGAGACAAAGGTCGAAAGCTATGCGTCCTCCGAAGCACAACCCAACCAAGCCGCACTGCTTCTTTAACACAGCGCGCCTCCAACCCGGAAGCCAGCAGCACCAATGTGTCGGAGGAAACACCGTGCACCTGGCCCCCCTTGGTTAGCGCGCACTGCGCCCAGCCCGCCACAGGAGTCGCTGGAGCGCGATGAGACAAGGAAATCCCTACCGGCCAAACCCTCCCTAACCCGGACGACGCTGGCCCAATTGTGCATCGCCCCACGGACCTCCCGGTCGCGGCCGGTTTCGACAGAGCCTGGGGGCGAACCCAAAGACTCTGGTGGCGCAGTTAGCACTGCGATGCAGTGCCCTAGAACACTGCGCCACCCGGGAGGCCTACAGTCACGTAATCTAACCAAAAAACTCATCATAAACTTTCCTAAAAAATACATGTTGTACAGCAAATGAAAGATACACTGGTTCTTAACTTCTTGCGAATATAGGGGGTGCTGTTTCGCATTAGCATCATTTGCTCTACAGATTAAACTGCCTAGTACTCAATTCTTGCTCGTACAATATGCATATTATTATTATTATTGGATAGAAAACACTCTCTAGTTTCTATAGCCGTTGGAATTTTGTCTCTGAGTGAAACAGAACTCCTTCTACAGCACTTTTCATGAGAGGGAGTCAGATTTCAGACATCTTGGCCCCTGATCTGGGGTCGGTTTAAAGGTCCCTGTAAATGCTATGGAGAAACAGACACTGCTTACGTCTTCCCCTGGGTGTCAGTACGTGGTGACGCTTTGAATGGAGTCGATTGCGCAATCAGGGGCTGTATAAAACAGCAAATACCGGAAGTAGCTTCCCTTTGCTGCCTGCGCCTGACGCACGAAGGACGTCGGACTCGCCTCCTTCCAACCTGTTGTTTAGCCAGTAATATATCTCCGGTCATGTTTTTACTCGTTATAGGTGTTAAAAACATCATACGGTAGTTAATTTAACCTGTTCTGGCTGCACGCTGAATATTGAAAAAACTGGAAAATGTGTGCACATTTTCAAACGGCCTCCTAAGAAACTTTTTATTTTCCAATATGCATATATTTACTACTGTTGGATAGATAACAGTCTGTAGTTTCTAAAAAGGTTTGAATTGTTTCTCTAAGTCGAACAGAAATATTTTTACAGCCATTTTCCCAGCCGAATTGAGTTTCCCAAAATGCGATGTGTCTCTTTAAGACCTTCTCTATAAAAGGCCATTTGACTTGGGACCATAGGGACACGTCAGAGGCGTACCTCAGACTGTAATGCGGAAGTGAGAATTGAAAGGGGTCGAATATCTCGTCCCTGGACTGAATAACAGAACTTCTTGTGAGACATGCGCAGTTAAAATAAAAATCCGGGCGCGAAGGATAATTTGATCTCGGCTTCTGGAACAAGGTAGATAACTTTGAATATGATGCCTGACTACGATATTATTTGCTACATGTCACAAAATCATCCTAAAGGTTGTTTTTTCAATATACTTTAATTATATTATTGCAATTTATTCTGGACTTTAGATGTGAAACGACGGAAGAATTTTTTGAAGAAACGCTTTCTGGCGCAGCAATGCTACCGTGCTAGCTAACCAAAGAGGGGAATCCTTCGTTCTGGAACCCAACTAAAGACTCTACTGGACATTGGACCCCGTTACAACATTCTGATGGAGTACCAAGAAAGATAAGACCCAATTTGGGATGCTTTTTCATATATATGTCGAACTGTTGAATGCTAACGCTGCTAACTATGCTAGGCTAGCGCTTGACTAGAATCAATGCTGCCTTATGCTAGCTTATGATGTTAGCTAATATAACGATATATTGTGTTTTCGCTGTAAAACACTTCAAAAATCGGAAATGTTGTCTGTATTCACAAGATATCTGTCTTTCATTAGTTATCCACCATATGTTTTTCTGAAATGTTTTATGAGGTGTAATTAGTAGCCGACGTTGGTGTATGTATTTTCTCTGGCTACTCCCGGCTGGATTCAGACTCTAGCTATGTGTTAGCATTTTTGGGTAGCATCAATGTAAAACAGATTTATAGCTAAAATATGCACTTTTTATGAACAAAACATAGATTTATTGTGTAACATGTTATATGACTGTCATCTGAGGTCGTTTTTTCTGGGCTCTTTAGGTTGGTTTTAGTTTATTTCGGTTGGTTGTGCATGCTACTTCAATCATAATTCATACTTCATAATCATAATTCATACGTGTCTGTCCACTTTTGTATTTGGTGGTGAGCTAACATAAATATATGTGGTGTTTTCTCTGTAAAACATTTAAAAAATCGGACATGTTGGCTGGATTGACAAGATGTTTATCTTTCAAATGCTGTATTGGACTTGTTAATGTGTAAAAGTTAAATATTTTAAAAAAATAGATTTTGAATTTCGCGCTCTGCAGCTGTTGTCATTTTCGGTCCGAGGTCGGGCTTGCACCCCAAACAGGTTAAACCGTTTTATAGAAATTTATATCCGTTTAGTGCGATTTTGAGGCATTTCTTTCTGAGACACTTTGAACCGCTGGGCACGTTTCCAGTTCATGCCGAACGTTAGTGGGCATTTCCACATGGCAAGAGGACAGCTTTCGACCAAAAGACAATTAGACCCAAGAAAGGATTCATTGCCCAAGATTCTGATGGAAGAACAGCTCATAGTAAGAACAATTTATGATGATAAATCGTGTTTCTGTCGAAAAATGTTAAACGCTTATGCCGCCATTTTGTTTGGTATAGCTTCGCTTGGCGCAACCTGTATTGAAAAGTAAGGATAATTTAAAAAATGTAATTCTATTAAGAATTAAGAATTAAGAATTAAGTTGTCTATCAATCGCTGTCCACCCTGTATTTTTTTGTCAAGTTTATGAGTATTTATGTATAAGACTAGATCACTGTCTAATATGGCGCACGACATTTTCTGACCAGTTGGGCTACTTTTCTCATTGTCTAACCATGATTTTGGTGGCTAAATATGCACATTTTCGAACAAACTCTATATGTATGTTGTAATATGATGTTACAGGAGTGTCATCTGAAGAATTCTGAGAAGGTTAGTGAAAAAATTGATATATTTTGGCGATGATTACGTTATCGCTCTCTTTGGCTAGAATCAATGCTCTGGTAACGTTTGCACATGTGGTATGCTAATATAACGATTTATTGTGTTTTCGCTGTAAACACTTAGAACATCTGAAATATTGTCTGAATTCACAAGATCTGTGTCTTTCCATTGCTGTGAGCTGTGTATTTTTACGAAATGTTTTATGATTAGTAATTAGGTAATACACGTTGCTCTGTATTTTTTCTAGTCGAGTTGTGATGGTGGGTGCAATTGTAAACTATGATTTATACCTGAAATATGCACATTTTTCTAACAAAACCTATCCTATACCATAAATATGTTATCAGACTGTCATCTGATGAGGTTTTTTCTTGGTTAGTGGCTATCAATATCTTTATTTGGCCGAATTTGTGATAGCTACTGGTGTTGAGAAAAAATGGTGGACAAAGAAAAATGGTGTCTTTTGCTAACGTGGTTAGCTAATAGATTTACATATTTTGTCTTCCCTGTAAAACATTTTAAAAATCTGAAATGGTGGCTTTATTCACAAGATCTGTATCTATCATTAGGTGTCTTGGACTTGTGATTTAATGATATTTAGATGCTACTATTTAATTGTGACGCTATGCTAGCGATGCTACTCAGTGTGGGGGGGGGTGAGGGGTGCTCCCGGACCCGGGGTAGAGAGGCGTGAAAGGTTAATGCAACCGCTGTGTTAGTTTAACCTGTTTGGGCTGCAAGCTGAATATTGAAAAAACTGGAAAATGTGTGCACATTTTCAAACGGCCTCCTAAGAAACTTTTTATTTTCCAATATGCATATATTTACTACTGTTGGATAGATAACAGTCTATAGTTTCTAAAAAGGTTTGAATTGTTTCTCTAAGTCGAACAGAAATATTTTTACAGCCATTTTCCCAGCCGAATTGAGATTTTCAAAATGCGATGTGTCTCTTTAAGACCTTCTCTATAAAAGGCCCTTTGACTTAGGACCATAGGGACACTTCACACGCCTTCCTCAGGCTGTAATGCGGAAGTGAGAATTGAAAGGAGTCGAATATCTCGTCCATGGACTGAATAACACACCTTCTTGTGAGACTTGCGCAGTTAAAAAAAAATTCCGGGCATGAAGTATAATTTGGTCTCGGCTTCTGGAACAAGTTAGATAACGGTGAATAGGATGTCTGACTACGATATTATTTGATACATGTCACAAAATCATCCTAAAGTATGTTTTTTCAATATACTTTAATTATATTATTGCAATTTATTCTGGACTTTAGATGTGATACGACGGAAGAGTTTTTTGAAGAAACGCTGTGTAGCGCCGCAATGCTATTGTGCTAGCTAACCAAAGAGGGAAATAATTCGTTCTGGAACCCAACTAAAGACTCTACTGGACATTGGACCCCGTTACAACATTCTGATGGAATACCAAGAAAGATAAGACCCAATTTGGGATGCTTTTTCATATATCTGTCGAACTGTTGTATGCTAACTGTGCTAACTGTGCTAGGCTAGCGCTTGACTAGAATCAATGCTGCCTTATGCTAGCTTATGTTGTTAGCTAATATAACGATATATTGTGTTTTCGCTGTAAAACACTTCAAAAATCGGAAATGTTAGCTTTATTCACACGATATCTGTCTTTCATTAGTTATCCACCATATGTTTTTCTGAAATGTTTTATGAGGTGTAATTAGTAGCCGACGTTGGTGTATGTATTTTCTCTGGCTACTCCCGTCTGGATTCAGACTCTAGCTATGTGTTAGCATTTTTGGGTAGCATCAATGTAAAACTGATTTATAGCTAAAATATGCACTTTTTATGAACAAAACATAGATTTATTGTGTAACATGTTATATGACTGTCATCTGAGGTAGTTTTTTCTGGGCTCTTTAGGTTGGTTTTAGTTTATTTCGGTTGGCTTGTGCATGCTACTTCAATCATAATTCATACTTCATAATCATATCCATACGTGTCTGTCCACTTTTGTATTTGGTGGTGAGCTAACATAAATATATGTGGTGTTTTCTCTTTAAAACATTTAAAAAATCGGACATGTTGGCTGGATTGACAAGATGTTTATCTTTCAAATGCTGTATTGGACTTGTTAATGTGTAAAAGTTAAATATTTAAAAAAAAATAGATTTTGAATTTCGCGCCCTGCAGCTGTTGTCATTTTCGTCCGATTTCGGGCTTGCAGCCCAAACAGGTTAAAAAAAATAACTTTAGTACAATGTACAGCATGCAATACTGTGAGACAGTGCCCAACAATTCTCCGCCTTGTTGGAGCCAACACAAACCACAAAAATACGAAATAACATCATAAATATTCTCTTACTTTTGATGATCTTCCATCAGAATGTTGTGCAAAGAGTCCTAGTTCCAAGAATGTCCATTTCTTCTGTCGAATTAGCAACTTTGGCTAGCCATGTGGAGGGCACATGTCCAAGAAATCTTAGCGCATGGAACGAAAAATTCCAAAAGTCCCAATAAACGTTGAATAAACTGGTCAAACTCGGTTGAAAATCCTACTTTATGATGTTTTTCTCATATGTATCCAATAAAATCAGAGCCGGAGCAATTCGTAGTGTGTACCTAACGCATTTCAGAAGACAATGTGAGGTTCCCTGGTGCGTAGTTGAATACTGCCAAAAGAGCGGAGCTGTCACTCCAAAAGCTCTCATTCGGTCTCACATCAAGCTAGACACCCCATTCAACATTTTACTGCCTGTTGACATCTAGTGGAAGGCGTATGAAGTGCATACAGATCCATATATATAAGCCAGTTGAATAGGCAGGCCCTGACACAGAGCCCCATTTTCAGAATTTTCACTTCCTGTTTGGAAGTTTGCTGCCAAATGAGTTCTGTTTTACTCTCAGATATAATTCAAACAGTTTTAGAAACTTCAGAGTGTTTTCTATCCAATAGTAATAATAATGTGCATATTGTATGATCTAGAACAGAGTACGAGGCCGTTTAATTTAGGCACGATTTTTTCCCAAGGTGAAAATAGCGCCCCCTATTAAGAAGAAATTTTAACAGGCAGAGATAGGAAGTTAGCAGAGGTAAACAGCAGACATGCTGCTAGATAGAACTGATTCTGTTACAAAAAGTTTTTCTGGTGAGTGTTTTGCATTGAACCATGTCAGGTATTGTAGATTATTTGAAGAAACAAAAAAACAAAAACAATCCTTGGTTCCTGCCTGTGTCTGGTCAAGAGATGACGGAGGGACATCTGGCAGAATGCGCAGAATAGGTTCTTTAATTCATAGGGATAGGGGGCAGTGTTTCCACTTTGAACAAATTGCATGCCCAAACTAAATTTCCTCCTACTCTGTCCCAGAAGGTAATACATGCATATTAATATTACTATTGTATAGAAAACACTCGGAAGTTTCTAAAACTGTTTGAATTGTTTCTGTAAGTATAACAGAACTCATTTGGCAGACAAAAACCTGAGAAGAGGTCAAAACATGAAATGAGAAGTCGATTTTCAAAACAAATGGTACCCTGTCTAGATAAGGCTGAACAAACACTGCCTAGGGCTTCCACTAGATGTCGTCGTCTTATTATTCTACTATAAAGGAGGGGCTCATGGGAGCTGTTCTAGTGAGTGGTCATCAGAATTCTCAGTCAGGATTTGCGCGTGAGGGAGAGAGAGAGCTCTCGTGCCAATGCTCTTTCTTCAGACAATGAAATTCTCCGGTTGGATCCTTATTGATGATTAATGTAAAACACATACTAAATATGGATTGCAAACATCATTTGACCTGTTTCTACGACCTGTAACAGAACTTTTTGAGTTTTTGTCTGGATGGATTGTTCGTGCGTCATGAAATGGATTCCTGGGATGAACATGCTAACAACAAGTGGCTAAATGATGGGCTTTATGGAACTTTTCAGTCATTTATTGTCGATCTGGGAATCCTGGGAGTGCCTTCTGATGAAGTTATTCGAAGGTAAGTGCATATTTATAGTGTTTTTGTAGCTTTTGTTGACGCCAAAATGGTGACTATTTCTTTCGCTGGAATGTGCTCTAAATGCCATTCTCAGATTAATCTTTTTCCATCTGACACAACGGTTGCATAGGGGATAAGTTTATCTTTAATTATGTGAATGACACTTGCATCTTTTATCAATGTTTATTATGAGTATTTCTGCAAAATCACAAGATGTTTTGGAATCAAAACATTACTGCATGTAACGCGCCAATGTAAACTGAGATTTTTTAAATATATATATATGCACATTATCGAACAAAACATAAATTATTGTGTAACATGATGTTATATGACTCATCTGATGAAGAATTTCAAAGGTTAGTGATTCATTCTATCTCTATTTGGGGGTTTTGTGCAAGCTACCTGTGCTGTGAAAGAAATGTCTATGCTTTTTTGTATTTGGTGGTGAGCTAACATAAATATACGTGGTGTTTTCGCTGTAAAACATTTAAAAAATCGGACATGTTGGCTGGATTCACAAGATGTTTATCTTTCATTTGCTGTATTGGACTTGTTAATGTGTGAAAGTTAAATATTTCCCCCCCAAAAATGTTGAATTTCGGGCGCTGCCTTTTCAGTGGAATGTGGGGGGGGGTTCCGCTAGACAGGTTAAGTTAAGATAGGAGATGGAGCTTGTCACATGTAGGAACCGATCCAATGAATCATGTTTATGTAGGTTTAGATAGAGCCTTATATACTGCTATTTAAGGAACGCACTTCTGGGAGCTCACTTCAGACCGGAACTTATGCATCTAAGTTTGTGTCACGTTCTGACCATAGTTCATTTTTTATGTCTTTATTTTTGGTTTGGTCAGGGCGTGAGTTGGGGTGGGCATTCTATGTTTTGTTCTATGTTTTGTATTTCTGTGTTTGGCCTAGTATGGTTCCCAATCAGAGGCAGCTGTCAATCGTTGTCTCTGATTGAGAACCATACTTAGGTAGCCTGTTCCCACCTGTGTTGGTGGGTAGTTTTTTCCTGTTTTGTGTTGTGTCACCTGATAGGACTGTTTCGTTTTTTTCACCTTTGTTATTTTGTATTTCAGTGTTCAGTTTAATAAATTTAACATGGACACGTACCACGCTGCATTTTGGTCCGATCTTTCATATTCCTCATCAGACGAGGACGAGAATCGTTACAGAACTACCCACCAAAAAAGGACCAAGCAGCGTGGTAAAGAGGAGCAGCGCGATCTGGAGAAATGGACATGGGAGGAGATATTGGACGGTAAGGGACCCTGGGCACAGGCTGGGGAATATCGCCGCCCCAAGGAAGTACTGGAAGCAGCTAAAGCTGAGCGGCGGGGATATGAGGTAAGGCAGTGCAACAGGCACACGGGGAGATTGGCGGAGTCAGGCAATAGACCTGAGCCAACCGCACAGTGTCGCCAGTACGCGCTCATAGCCCGGAGCGCTATAGGCCAGCCCCCCGCAAGTGCCCTGCGAGAGTGGGCATCCAGCCAGGGCATATTGTGCCGGCTCAGCATGTTTGGTCTCCGGTACGCCGTTTCAATCCAGGGTATCCTGCGCCGGCTCTGCGTGCTGTGTCTCCGGGGTGCTGGGAGGGTGCAGTGCGCCCTATGCCTGCGCTCCGCCCGTGCCGGGCGAATGTGTGCATTGAGCCTAAGGGAGAGGTGACGAGTGGTATGCACCAGATCTCCAGTGCTCCCCCATAGCCCGGTTCAACCTGTGCCTGCACTCTGGAGGGTCCGGGCTAAAGTGGTCATCCAGCCTGGAGGAGTGGTGCCAAGGCTGAGCACCAGAGCTCCAGTGTTCCCCCACAGCCCGGTCCATCCGGTGCCTCCTCCATGCACCAGGCCTCCTGTAGGTCTCCCCAGCCTGGTGGGTCCTGTGGCAGCCCCACGCACCAGGCTGTCTCTCCGTCTCCTCCCTCCAGGTTCTCTCTCCAGTCCGGAGCTGCCAGATCCACCCGTCAGTCCGGAGCTGCCAGAGCCGCCCGCCTGTCCGGAGCTGCCAGAGTCTCCTGCCTGTCCGGCGCTGCCAGAGTCTCCTGCCTGTCCGGCGCTGCCAGAGTCTCCCACCTGTCCGGTGCTGCCAGAGTCTCCCGCCTGTCCGGCGATGCCAGAGTCTCCCGCCTGTCCGGCGCTGTCAGAGTCTCCCTCCTATTCGGGGCCCGCTGTAAGGGTCCGCAGTCCAGGGTCGGCGGCATGGGACGCCACTCCAGAGGCGCCACATAAGTGGGCCAGGACTAAGGTGGAGTGGGGTCTACGTCCCGCACCAGAGCCGCCACCGCGGTGAAATGCCCACCCAGACCCTCCCCTATAGGTACAGGTTTTGCGGCCGAAGTCCGCACCTTTGGGGGGGGGGGTACTGTCACGTTCTGACCTTAGTTCCTTTTTTATGTCTTTATTTTTGGTTTGGTCAGGGTGTGAGTTGGGGTGGACATTCTATGTTTTGTTCTATGTTTTGTATTTCTGTGTTTGGCCTAGTATGGTTCCCAATCAGAGGCAGCTGTCAATCGTTATCTCTGATTGAGAACCAAACTTAGGTAGCCTGTTCCCACCTGTGTTGGTGGGTAGTTGTTTTGTGTTGTGTCACCTGATAGGACTGTTTTGTTTTTTTCACCCTTGTTATTTTGTATTTCAGTGTTCAGTTTAATAAATTTAACATGGACACATACCACGCTGCATTTTGGTCCAATCTTTCATATTCCTCATCAGACGAGGACGAGAATCGTCATAGTTTGACTGACCTCTCCAGCTTGCTGACAATAAAGAGTGAATTATTTAATATTGACTTTGAGTGTCCTGTGTTGGAATTTCCACAACAATTTGGCGGCAACAAACAGGATCAGTGATTCCACCTGTGGAGTATCCGAGTGAAGGTCTGCGAGGGAGACACTGGTGCCACATTCTCTAGTGGGAAAGATTAAGGGAAATTCCCGTCTGGCCAAAGAAGACGTAGACCCACCCAGACCAGACTTTTACTGAGCTGCCCGGGGAAGATACTTGATCCGTGAACCTCTGAGGGACATGTCTTCTGAATTTCAGTAAGTCAATTTAAATTAATATGTATATATATTTGATAAAATAAAAAACAACAACATTAAAACGAGTAATGCATAAAAAGGTACCCATAGTCTTATAAAGAGAAGACTATTCACTCATTTTATGAGAAAACTAGAGTGAGGGCGTAACGGTACCATGGAAAGCCTCGCTGACAGCTGTATGTAGGCATTTACAAGAAATGTCTATGTGGTCTGCAGCCACTTCAAAATAATACAAGGTATTTTTGAATACGGGGTGTTATGTATAGCAAGTAGCGGCAAGAGAACGTTGACGATACATATGGTTCATAGCAAGTAACAACAAGAGAATCGTTGAAGATGCACATGGGGTAATGAGATTACCGAGTGTGTTTGGGAATAGTATAAAGTGAAAGTTGTGTGAATGTGAGCTGAGTTTTCCAGTTTTGTGTGAGCTGAGTTTTCCAGTTTTGTGTGAGCTGAGTTTTCTAGTTTTGTGTGAGCTGAGTTTGCCAGTTTTGTGTGAGCTGAGTTTGCCAGTTTTGTGTGAGCTGAGTTTGCCAGTTTTGTGTGAGCTGAGTTTGCCAGTTTTGTGTGAGCTGAGTTTGCCAGTTTTGTGTGAGCTGAGTTTGCCAGTTTTGTGTGAGCCGATCTATAATGTTACCTACATTATCTATAGGTAGAGGATAACATGTCACAGAGGATGTCTCGATTAATAAAAGCATAACATGTTTAGATGTCTTGTCTTGTTAGTAATGAGGATACCATATCTCTGAGGGTAACATGACAGTTTTTTTGTGATTACAGGAAGATAACGTGTCTCATCTGTGAAGTTTGATGTATAACGTTATTATGTATGTGGAGTTATGAAAGAAGAGTACTATTCCGAATATGCTGTTAAATAGAACAACTAGCGTAGATATCTAAACCCTGTATGAATAGAACACTAGTGTATGAGAGAAATTTGTGAAACCAAAGTATGAGTATTGTGTGCTTGACTAATTTACTGAACAGGAGATTAGCTCCAGCGTGAAAGCAGTGTGCTTGTGACAGTTAAATCAAGGTATTGAGAGAATTGTGTGCTTGACTAATTTCCTGAACAGGAGATTAGCTCTCTCAAACACTTTAAATATGGGTAATGGGAATAGTAAGAGCAGGAGGGACGATCCGAACTGGGAACCAAGGGGGCCGTCTAAAATAATGGCAAATAAATTTGGTAGTGGGGTACAGAACCAAACAGAAGATTGGACAAAATGGACAGATGGAGATTTTCCAACTGATGGGTGTGTGTAAGAATTACACAACATGAGGAAAAAAGCCTACCAGGGCAGACTAGAGGGGTAAATGCGCAGCAGTAAGTTAGCTCAATATAAAAGCTACATTCAAAAGTTTGTCGTTTTATTAAATTAAGAATTTCAAATGTCATGGTATATCCTTGTAGGTAAAAATGTCACAGGGATAATTTAATTTAGACAAAGCTTTTTCATTGTTAAAATAGACCCCAAAAAAATCTGGATATTCGATTAACCGTGCCCATCCCTACTATACAGTATGCTGTGACTAAACCATAGAGCAGATCATTATTCTTTACTTTTTGTTTGTTGTCTCATACAGCTTCAATGAGTACAGACCAAGGACACTGGCTCAGCTCAGTCAGTTAATTGGTTGTCTCTCACCTCACTATAGCAATTTTATAAAGCACCCATTTACCTGGAGCCAATTACATTGCTTTTCAACGGTAACAGCCGAGGATGACTCACAGCGTGAAGGCGTGAAACAGTGAAAGGAACTTTCTTTTACAAAGCATGGTTGACCTACGCAAGAGAGTAATGCTAAATGACAGCTCGGTGTAAAAAGAAGAGCAATGTGGGTCTGTTAACATACCCAGTCTTCCTCCGTCTGAAAGCTAGCCTGTATTGTCACTCAGGTCATGTAGTCTTGGTCAAACTGTACTGGGTTTCCTGATTCCAATATAAAGCAAATGGAAACAGGCGAGGAGAACACAATCTGCTTGATTTCTCAGTTTGACGCACAGACAAATGCATCTTCTGCAAAGGAAAATATGCGTGTTGAATAATCAAGTATTCACTTCATGTAAAGCACATTCGTAAAGTATTTAGACCCTAAGACCTTTCCCACATGTTGTTATGTTGCAGACTTTTTCTAAAATAGATTAAAAATGAACTTTTGCATTCAGACCCTTTGCTATGAGACTCAAAATTGAGCTCAGGTGCATTCTGTTTCCACTGATCATCCATGAGATGCTTCTACAACTTCATTGGAGTCCACCTGTGGTAATTCAATTGATTGGATATGATTTGGAAAGGCACACACCTGTCTAGATAAGGTCCCCGAGTGGAGAGTGCAAAAACCAAGCCATGGGGTCGAAGGAATTGTCCATAGAGCTCCGAGGCAGGATTGTGTTGAGGCACAGATCTGGGGAAGGGTACCAAAACATGTCTGAAGGATTGAAGGTCCCCAAGAACACAGTGGCCTCCATCATTCTTAAATGGAAGACGTTTCGAACCACCAAGACTCTTCCTAGAACTGGCTGCCCGGCCAAACTGAGCAATTGAGGGAGAAGGGCCTTAGTTGGGGAGGTGACCAAGAACCCAATGGTCACTCTGACAGAGCCCCAGAGTTCCTCTATGGAGATGGGAGAACCTTCCAGAAAGACAATCATATCTGAAGCACTCCACCAATCAGGCCTTAATGGTAGAGTGGCAGACGAAAGACGTAAAAGGCGTAAAGACGTAAAAGGCACATGACAGCCTGCTTGGAGTTTGCCAAAAGACACTCAATGGACTCTCCAACCACGAGAAACAAGATTCTCTGGTCAGATAAAACCAAGATTGAACGCTTTGGCCTGAATGCCAAGCATCACGTCTGGAGGAAACCTGGCACCATCCCTAAGGTGAAGCATGGTGGTGGCAGCATCATGCTGTAGGGATGTTTTTCAGCGGCAGGGAATGGGAGAGTAGTCAGGATCGAGGGAAAGATGAATGGAGCAAAGTACAGAGATATCCTTGATGAAAACCTGCTCCAGAGCACTCAGGACTGGGGCTGAAGGTTCACCTTCCAAAAGGACAATAATCCTGAGCACACAGCCAAGACAACGCAGGAGTGGCTTCGGGACAAGTCTCTGAATGTTCTTGAGTGGCCCAGCAGAGCCCGTACTTGAACCCGATCGAACATCTCTGGAGAGACCTGAAAAAAGCTGTGCAGCATCGCTCCCCATCCAACCTGACAGAGCTTGAGAGGATCTGCAGAGAAGAATTTGAGAAACTCTCCAAATACAGGTGTGCCAAGCTTGTAGCGTCATACCCAAGAATACATGAGGCTGTAATCACTGCCAAAGGTGCTTTAACAAAGTAAAGGGTCTGAATACTTATGTAAATTTGATATTTCCGTTTTTTTTATACATTTGCAGACATTTCTAAAAACCTGTATTTGTTTTCGTCATTATGGGATATTATGTGTAGATTGATGAGGGGGAAAAAACAATTTTATCAATTTTAGAATAAGGCCATAATGTAACAAAATGTGGAAAAAGTCAAGGGGTCTGAGTACTTGCCGAATGAATTGTATTTACAACAGTGCAAATATAGACATGTCCATATCCATGAATTTTATTAAAAGCAAGGGTCATGTTTTGCAGAAAGCTGTCATTTCTCGTGTGTAACTATAGAAAAATGAATATATTGAAAGCTTACATTTTTCTGTCTCAAGAAATGTTATGCTGTGTTAGTACAGTAAGGAAAGGAAGTGAACTGCAGTGAACAGAAAATGAATAAGAATTGAATGCAGAGAAGTATTCTTGAATCAAGAGTAATGTTTGACTGAAAGAAAAATGAAAAACAGAAATTATCTTTACATGCTATTGTCAAAATATACAGTATAAGGATAGATGACAGAAACAGAGCAGTGTTTTGATATACAGTACCAGTAAAAAGTTTGGACACACCCACAGTACAAAGGGCTATTTGACCAAGAAGGAGAGTGATGGAGTGATGCATCAGATGACCTGGCCTCCACAATCACCCAACCTCAACCCAATTGAGATGGTTTGGGATGAGTTTGACCGCAGAGTGAAGGAAAGGCAGCCAATAAGTGCTCAGCATACGTGGGAACTCCTTCAAGACTGTTGGAAAAGCATTTCAGGTGAAGCTGGTTGAGAGAATGCCAAGAGTGTGCAAAGCTGTCATCAAGGCAAAGGGTGGCTACTTTGAAGAATCTCAAATATAAAATATATTTCGATTGTTTAACACTTTTTTTGGTTACTACATGATTCCAAAAGTGTTATTTCATATTGATGATGTCTTCACTATTATTCTACAATGTATAAAATAGCAAAAATAAAGAAAAAACCTTGAATGAGTAGGTGTGTGCAAATGTTTGCCTGTGTCAGGATTGTGTGCGGAGAAGTATTGGAGTCAAGCGCAGGACACAGGTGTTGAGCGAAACCACAGTGTTTTACTCAAAATATAGGCAAAAGTTCCACAAATGGAAATAATCACAAACACACACGTAATCATCACAACCACTAACGCACAAACAATCACGGACAAAACAGAAATGAAAGCCAGAGGGTTAAATAGGGAACATGATGGGGGAATTGAAACCAGGTGTGTATAATACAGACAAAACAAAACGAAACTGAAAAATGGATCGATGGTGACTAGAAAGCCGGTGACGTCGACCGCCGAACACCACCCGAACAAGGAGAAGGGCCGACATCGGCGGAAGTCGTGACAGCCTGGTACTGTAAGTCCAACCTTTTTTTCTCCAATAAGTGAATGCACGTTATATAATCAACACTGTTGATGTATAGCACTTGTCAAAATCGTTTCACGGAGGGCCGAGTGTCTGCCGGTTTTTGCTCCTCTCTTGTACTTGATTGATGAATTAAGGCCACTGATTAGTAAGGAACTCCCCTCACCTGGTTGTCTACAGTTGGTCTTAATTGAAAGGAAAAAACAAAACTAGCAGACACTAGGCCCTCCATGGAATGAGTTTGACAACACTGTTATATAGCAACACTGCTTGTGCTATGATTTATAATACGTGTGGAGAATAATGTTTTTTTATTTTCTTAAGGATAAATAAGTTGTTTGCGCTTCAACCCTCACAATATCTTGACATGTGAGTGGAGCAGTGAATGAATAATGTGTGGTTAGCGTATTGTTTGTTTTGATTGAACCAAAGCCATTATTGAGTGCGTACACTATAGCATTATTCTGATGCACTCTCACGCAGCACTGGATTCAAATCTAGTTTTAATGATGTGTTGCCAGTCGGAAACTGACAAACGCAAAATTACTGCAATTGCATTAATGACAAGTCCTGTGCACGAATACATAGAGATGTATTATTATGTATGATTAGAGTGGCTCCTCACACCTTCACAGAAGGTGCCTCACAGAACGCTCTGTTCAACATAAACACATTACAAAATGCTAAATTAACATTGGCATTTCACACACTTCCGGGCCATTTCAGAATTGATAGTAAACTGAACGTTCAACATATTTACATTCAAATGCAAAAATCCATTCTAGTCCGTCTTTAGGTGTGCTATTACACCTTACTTTCACATATATTTCAAGATTTTACCAAAATAGTGTTAGCACTGTAGCAGTAACCTTAGCTCTGATGGTAGCCTACAGTTGCTAAATTAGAGTGCATGAAGAATATCCTCTTTGGAAAAAGAGGGAGAGCATGATGAAAGACCTTTTGTCTCACCTGCCCGAGGTGTGCTGTTACCAATGTGTGCTGTTACTCTACACTCAACTCACAGCTACTTACCACAGTACTAAGTTAACTCTAGTGGATGACTCACATGCATAGCTCACATGAGGATGGGAGAATGTAGATTTAGGACACAATTAGGTTGTTGTTAGCATTTAACTATGTTAGCACTTAGTTATGTTTCCCGCCATTTTTATGAGTGCACTGAGGCACTTGTTCCTCACAACGCCCACCACTGTAATCCAGTAGAACGATTAGGAAGAATTGTTATTTTGTAACTTGGCATTGTGCCTTTCAATATTCCATTTGGGGGACTGTGAACAGACATTTTGAGACAAAACTGACTCTGTAATTTAATAAAATACTGAAACACACTTCTCCTGCATGCATCATTCCACGGGATCCTGGTCCATTTTGGCTCCAATGCTTCCCAGAGTTGTGTCAAATTGGCTGGATGTACTTTGCGAGGTGGACCATTCTTGACACACACGGAAACTGTTGATCGTGAAAAACCCAGCAGTGTTGCAGTACTTGACACAAACCGTTGCGCCTGGCACCTACTACCATACCCCGTTCAAAGACAATCTTTTGTCTTACTTATTCACCCTCAATGGCACACGTACACAATCCATGTCTCAATTGTCTCAAGGCTTAAAAATCCTTCTTTAACCTGTCTCCTCCCCTTCATCTTAACTATTTGAAGTGGATTTAACAGGTGACATCAATAAGGGATCTTAAGTTTTACCTGGATTCACCTGCTTTCCCCTGGATTCACCTGGTCAGTCTATGCCATGGAAAGAGCAGGTTTCCTTAAGGTTTTGTACACTCAGTGTACATTGTCACCACAAAATAATCCCACAACAACAGCATTTTACCATTTAGTCCATATTGTTGTTTGAACGGTGGTCAAAATGAGGCTACATGAAAAGTGGAATAGTGTTAATATAACCTGCGTTATATGTGTCTGTGTTTTCAGTGAATTTATATAAATCACGAAGCTCATCTGCGTTTCCTGCGGCTCAGGAAAGTTCTCAGAAACAAAAGAGTGATCAAATTATATATATATATACATATATATATATATATATATATATATATATATATAGATATATATATATATATATATATATATATATATATATATATATATCTCTAGCGCTCTCATTTCTCTATAGTCTCATTTTCTTCTGAGAGTAAGATTATGCTGGCCTTTTCGTTAGGTTCATTCAAATTCACGCTCATGCTCCAAAGCAAACATGTGGAGAATGTGTAGCAGTCCGCCTGCAGACTTTTGCTCAGAGATCCAGATCTATCAGCCACTGTTATCATCAGCAGGCCACTGGCCTTCAAAGGAAGACATAGCGATATCCTGGGCTGCCTGCGATTGGCCGAGAGGAGTTCTTAATCACTGCGCCAACCGCACACCGGGAAGTTAGGCCATTATGTGAGACTTATTGAAAGCAAGGTGATGACAACACACCGCATCTGTCAGTCTGAGAGGTCTCTAGCATCTTATCATCCTTTCTTCCACTTCAAGACAAATGTCCCTTTATTACAGGGCCTCAATAAGAAATCAAAGGAAAAAGACAGCCCTCAAGATGGAACACCATATCCCCTTGTCCCCCCACAGGGTACACACAAGTTGAATCAATGTTGTTTCCATGTAATTTCAATGAAATTACGTTGAATCAATGTCGAATAGACGTTGAATTGACCTCTGTGGCCTGTGGGATCTTGGCAAGACCATTAACAAGCCATATGTGTGTTTTTTGGTGAAGCCTTGGCATCCTTTTTTTTAACCCTGCAGGGAGTTGTTGAGGTCATTGATTTGAGAACATTAGCACGCGCTTCAGTTATTCTGTACGCATATTGGCTCAAAAGGGACACAAGGGAGTGGCAGCTAACCGATCAAAAGCTCATCAGTAATGGGAGAAATAATGTTGAACTCTCAATGGAGTTTTAAATGATAAAGACAATGACTAAGTTACAGTCTCTTCAGAAAGTAATCACACCCTTAGACTTTTTTCACAATTTGTTGTCTTACAGCCTGAATTTAAAAAATGATTAAATTTAGATTTTTTTTGTCACTGGCCTACACACAATACCCCATAATGTCAAAGTGGAATCATGCTTTTCGAAATGTTAACAAATTAATAAATAATGAAAATCTGAAATATCTTGAGTCAATAAGTATTCAACCCCTTTGTTATGGCAAGCCTAAATAACTTCAGGAGTAAAAATGGACTCACTTTGTGTGCAATAGTGTTTAAAATCCTTAAGAGTCTTTTGATGCATCTGTGCGTCAATCTAAGTAAGACAATAAAAAAATCGGCATCAAAATCCATCAGTTAAAGCTAGAGATATTTTTGCATGGGCTGCGTTTCAATTTCACGCATCCGCCTCTGTCGGCCTTCCGCCTATGTCGGTGGAACGTGGCCAAGCTACAGCGATGTTTCTCAGACCATCAGGAAAATCAGTCTTCTTGGGGAAACGTCTGTAGCATTCGAAAGATTTGGCCTGGAGACTCACGGGACTCGTCTGAAGTCGGTAACTCTGATGTGCCAACTGCTGTCTGTCGCTTCCGAACCGCTTGAACCAGTGGTGGTCAGTGCTGTTTAAGATGAGCATGGCCTCATTTCTATTACAGCATATTGGATGACTGCCATTCAGATTCCATTCACCCAGCTCAATGTAACATCGATAGGTTAAGGCTACAACATGATACTCCAATTTTCCCTGTACCCATCATGAGGTTTGCTACAACCTAGCCTATGAATAAAAGTTTAGAACGTAGATGCACAGGTCAAGATCATTTTTAGCAATCAAGGTGACAGACAGTGACACATTCAATACCACCTTGCACAGTCCTTCCTCCATCTAGCTGATCTAGGGTGTAATCATTAGTCCAACAGTTGTAAATGAGAGTTTCTATTGGACAAATTCCCCGCTTCGTCCCGTTTGCTTCCGTTTAAGAAACGTTTTACAACAGAGTCGGCGGTATGCATGCACCCCGATCAGACTTAAACACAGTTCACTTTCATAGCAGCTATATAAAAACAGCATCATCACTTTGCTCATTGTACTATATATATAATTCCTTCTCGCAGCTATCTACGCGCTCTCCTCCTCTCACCTTTTCCCTTTGTTTGTGGACTTCAGTGCACAACGCATCAGCTGCCTCGTCACTTTACAAACCAAAACTTCATGACCGCTAACCACTACACAGCCTACATCATTAACACCTCCAAGTCAACATAGCTACTAAAACTAACACGTTAGTAAAACCGCTACAATCATGCAGTACAGTATACAGTCAGAAAGCAGTTTAGCAGTTACACCAGCAGGCCCAGGTGGCAATAAATTAATAAAACCAAAAGCTTACCTTGATTTCGAAGAGATCCAGTGTTGGATAGCTGTAGCCAGCTAGCTAACATAGCATCCATCTCCGTTTGAGCCGGGTGTTTGAGTATGCTAAACTAGCTAGCTGCATTCATCAAGCTAAGTGAAGGTGAACGTTTATAAAAATACAACCAAATATAGCTAGCTCTCTCTCTCTCTCTTGCTTCTCCTTAATTTTGGAATAAATTAATTTGTTCAAAACTGTTAAACTATTGTTTTTCTCTCTCTCTTTGACACACCACATTTTATGCACTGCAGCGCTAGCTAGCTGTAGCTTATGCTTTCAGTATCAGATTTATTCTCTGATACTTTATTGTTCTTTTTTATTTTTTTATTTCACCTTTATTTAACCAGGTAGGCCAATTGAGAACAAGTTCTCATTTACAACTGCGACCTGGCCAAGATAAAGCATGCAGTGCGACAAATACAACAACACAGAGTTACACATAAACAAACGTACAGTCAATAACACAAAAGAAAAGAAAAATAGAAATATTTGTAGTGGCAAATGTAGAAGAGTAGGGAGGTAGGCAATAAATAGGCCCTAGAGGCGAAAATACTTACAATTTAGCATTAATACTGGAGTGATTGGGTGGACAACATGTGAGTTCATGCTGCAAGAGCTGTGATAGGTTGGAGGACGTCCTCCGGAAGTTGTCATAATTACTGTGTAAGTCTATGGAAGGGGGTGAGAACCATGAGCCTCCTAGGTTTTGTATTGAAGTCATTGTACCCAGAGGAGGACTGAAGATACCTGTCCTTCGGCAACACCATGGTGCTGACCTACAGAGGGCTGCTGAGGCTACTGTAGACCTTCGTTGCAGTGTATTTTAATCAATTATTTGGTGACGTGAATATATTTCGTATAGATTTGTCCCCCAAAAATATTTTCACTTTTTATGAAATTCACTGAGGAGGATGGTCCTCCCCTTCCTCCTCTGAGAAGCCTCCACTGGTTTTAACTAATATACCCCATTATGGAACGGGGAGACTCTCACGAACACAATGGTGTTGTCCGTTTTGCTCTACGTCCCACACAAGTGTCACGGGACTCATCTGAATGTAACCCTTACAAATGAACGGAAGTATCGAGGTAGTTTTGTGCCAACAAATATAAGGGGTTAAATATGTGTCCAAAAAAACTAACACATTTCCTGAATATAGGACAGACACTTCAAAACCATGTTCCTTATGATTTATTTTTGACTGTCCTAAAATTCCAAATTAAATTGCTAAACGATCCATGGTATGACCTCTCTTAAACAATTCCATATGTTAGCTTAGTAGCCCCCCTTCCTCTAACGGCTTACACTTTGAGGTTAACATGATTATTGAATGACTACCTCATCCCTGTACCTCACACATACAATTATCTGTAAGGTCCCTCGGTCGAGCAGTGAATTTCAAACACAGATTCAACTACAAAGTCCAGGGATGTTTTCCAATGCCTTGCAAAGAAGGGCACCTATATATCCCATATGGTGGCGCACAATTGGCCCAGCGTCGTCCGGGATAGGGTTTGGCCGGGGTAGGCCGGTATTGTGAATAAGAATTTGTTCCTAACTGACTTGCATAGTTAAATAAAGGTTCAATATATTATTTCTTTAATTGGTAGATTGGTTGAAAAAAATAAACAGATATGGAATATCCCTTTGAGTATATTAATTACACTTTGTATGGTGTATCAATACTCCCAGTCACTACAAAGATACAGGCGTCCTTCCTAACTCGGTTGCAAGAGAGGAAGGAAACCTCTCAGGGATTTCACTATGAGGCCAATGGTGACTGTAAAACAGTTACATAGTTTAATGGCTATGATAGTAGAAAACTGAGGATGGATCAACAACATTGTAGTTACTCCACAATACAAACCTACATTAATTGACAGAGTGACATTAAGGAAGCCTGTACAGAATAAAGATATTCCAAAACATGCATCCTGTTTGCAACAAGGCGGCTAAAGTAATACTGCAAAAAATATGGCAACGCAATAAACTTTTTGTCCTGAATACAAGTGTTATGTTTGGGGCAAATCCAATACAACACATTACTGAGTACCACTCTCCATATTTTCAAGCATAGCGGTGGCTGCATAATGTTATGGATATGCTTATAATCGGAAAACCTGGTCCAGTCTGCTTTCCACCAGACCCTGGGAGATGAATTCACCTTTCAGCACGGCAATAACCTAAAACACAAGGCTAAATCTACACTGGAGTTGCTTGCCAAGAAGACAGTGAATGTTCCTGGGTGGCCGAGTTACAGTTTGACTTAATTCTGCTTTGAAACTCTATGGCAAGACCTGAAAATGGTTGTCTAGCAATGATCAACAATCAATTTGACGGAGATTGAAGAATTTGGAAAAGAATAATGGACAAATGTTGCGCAATTCTGCCAGAGAAAGCTCTTATCTATTTACCCAGAAAGAATCACAGCTGTAATCGCTGCCAAAGGTGATTCTAACATTATTGACTCAGGGTGTTAAGTACTTATCTAATCAAGATATATATATATATATATTAATACACTACCGGTAAAAGGTTTTAGAACTACTACTCATTCAAGGGTTTTTCTTTATTTTTGCTATTTTCTACATTGTAGAAAAATAGTGACGACATCAAAACTATGAAATGACACAAATGGAATCATGTAGTAACCAAAATAACAAATCTAAATATATTTTATATTTGAGATTTTTCAAAAAACCACCCTTTGTCTTGAGGACAGCTTTGCGCACTCTTGGCATTCTCTCAACCAACTTCACCTGGAATGATTTTCCAACAGTCTTGAAGGAGTTCCCATATATGCAGAGCACTTGTTGGCTGCCCTTCTGTCACTGGGGTTGAGGTCAGGGCTCTGTGCAGGCCAATTCTTCCACACCGATCTTGACAAACCATTTCTGTGTGGACCTCGCCTTGTGCACGGGGACATTGTCATGCGGAAAGAGGAAAGGGCCTTCCCCAAACTGTTGCCACAAAGTTGGAAGCACAGAATCATCTAGAATGTCATTGTATGCTGTAGCATTAAGATGTCCCTTTACTGGAACTAAGGGGCCTAGCCTGAACCATGAAAAACAGCCCCAGACCATTCTTCCTCCTCCACCAAGCTTTACAGTTGGCACTATGCATTGGGGCAGGTAGCGTTCCCCTGGCATCCGCCAAACCCAGATTCATCCATCAGACTGCCGGAAGGTGAAGCGTGATACATCACTCTAGAGAACGCATTTCCACTGCTCTAGTGGAGGCAAGCTTTACACCACTCCAGCTGACGCTTGGCATTACGCATGGTGAGCTTAGGCTTGTGTGCGGCTGCTCAACCATGAAAACCATTTCATGAAGCTCCCGGAAAACAGTTATTTTGCTGATGTTGCTTCCTGAGGTAGCTTAGAACTTGAGTGAGTGTTGCAACCGAGGACAGACAATTTTTACACGTTACGTGCTTCAGCACTCGCCAGTCCCGTTCTGTTAGCTTGTGTGGCCTGCCAAAAATTATAGTTTTAACCATGTTTTCAGGCTATACAGTGTGTGTTTACATTTACATTGTTTAATGATGTTGGTGTTTTCTGGACCACAGCAATTCTACTTGTAAATCTCCTCAGCCTAAGTTGCCATGGCAATGTGTTTCTGTGCAATGGGGAGGGATGTGATGCAGTGCAGCAATAGAGGCAGGCTAGAGAAACACGGACAAAAGCATGATTACCAAGAGGACAATATCAAATGAGTCATTGAAAATGCACCCAGTTCCACCAACACACAAGTCTGTGATTTGCACCTCTCTTCGAACAAGTGCCTTGTGGGACTTTTGTTTCTGTTTTGGTAGATCAAATGTTTGGGTGGTATTGAAAACATTAAAATTTTTAGCACCATTGTCGATCAAAAAATTTTCATGTCAACGATCATCAATTGCGCAACAATAAAAAAGGCTGCTATGCAGTAATGACTTTGACATTGTTAGAAAAATATCACAATTCTGTTCATCTTCTCAGAGATTGTACATGTATCCACACTGAGATCAGCCATTATGAAAATAACTGAAGCAACCATTTACATTAACACTAATCCTTTTTTAGCAAGATTGTCATTTCCATTGATGGATCGTTACCACTACACTATGTGCTCTGACTAATGATCATAATGCACTGCATTATGATATGTTATTTTGTAGGGATCAAAGCCCTCCTCGACGGTGTCCATATTTCAACCTCAGCTTCACCTGGAAGGGAACATACTCACTAGAAATGTTTGGAGTGAGGAGACGTTTTATTAGGGGATGAGAAATGTTTAACCAATTGTTGAGTGACTTACATCAGGGTGAATATGTGATGTTTTCTATCATCAACAGTCATGAGCAGCATTTCATTATTTTAGTCTAGTTGTTTTACTTAGGGCTGTTTTGGGATTCCAACTGATATCATTAGAAAAATATTGTTTTTGTTTTTGGTAGGGTACAGATAAATTGTGTTTTCTCCTAGCCAAAGCAACCACCAGCAGGAGTAGGTACATCCCAAGGTGGGCACACTACCCACAGTCCCAAGAGTGTAAACTTAACTCCCTTGGGAGTGCCCTTTACACATGATCATAATGGGGGAATACTGTCACTATTCAATCCAAAGCCATAGCCAAAGAAACAGCTTTTCGTGGTCTTAGTTATATAAATGGTACAAAAAAGAAAGAATAAAGACTGCTTTATTTTTGCTGCAGAACGGTGGGGGACCGAGCAGCTTGCTCAGAAATCCCTCTTCACATGTGAGGTTTAAATAGGGGTGTGAGCATTGGCAGCATATTCAATTGACTGGCAGCGTCCTAGAGTCCTTGATCTGTAAAATCACAAGCCGTTCGTGAACCCCCCCCCATCCCCTCATCCCTGTCGAATGGTCTCACATGAAATAGCTGACGGCTATTGAGAGTTGCATTTAAATCCCTGCAGTTTATGCCACCGGTTCATTCTGTTAAGCTGATGGAGAGGAAGGAGAGGAGGACTCTCACTGTCTAATTGTAGTTACAATATGTCACTGTCACTGAGCAGTATTGCTCTGCAGCTTTGACTAAGCTAAGAACAAATAGGCAGTTCAGTTTGTGGAAATGTGCATGATCTACTCATTCATTATTCAATAGCCATAAATGTGACACATGGTTAATTAAGAAGTTAACATTATTTCTAGATTAGTGATGAAATATACATGGTTGAACAGGATGTGTGTTTGGTTAAGGCATTTCATGACTGAACGCTTTGGCGTACATTGCCTCAAGTGCTACTGTGTTAACATTAAATAGCTGTGACTTGCATATTGCATGGCGAGGCAGGGAACAGAAATATGTAAACAGAAATGTTCTTGAAATTATTTTGTCCAATGTATCATCATTTATCGAACAGCTATGTTCGTCAAGTCCAAAAGCTCATTGTATTTTCAGGTGTATTTTGATCGATGACCGAAGATAGTGATATTATAAGGGTTAAATTCAATAATCTGTCATTATTAAGCCATATCCGGAAACATTTGAGATTGCTACGTAGAGAGAATGTACAGTACAAGACTTTAAAAGGAACATGCATTACTCTAGGGATAGGTAACTTTGATGGAGGTGGGAGCCACAAAAAATCTGAACTCATCATAAAGGTCCGCGGTGGCTCGGTGTCTGCGTACCCACACATGCAGTCAGAGCCGGCCCTAGCCTTTTGAGGGCCCTAAGTGAAATTTTGTTGAGGGCCCTTAGTGAAGAAAACATTTTTCCTACAATTCTAGACTATTTAAATTTCCTGCAATTCTACACATTTTTCCATGGGTTGTAGAGAAAATGTAGCAGTTTTATAACTAACTTCCTGTAATTCTTCACATTTTGCCATAGGGTGGAGAGAGTTTTTAATATGCAGTTTTTAATATGGTATCTGAGTGAAAGTGACAAACAAAATCAATGGGGACCCCCAGTCGGTAATTCGATAGCTACAAGTTTAGATAGCTGGCTAGACTAACTTACCAATCACTTTTTTTTGCTGACAAAGGCTAAATGAGTGACTGTCAGTGACTGATATAACAAGAGAAAAACTGTTGATACACAACCACATTTCAAAATTGCACCTTGTGTATTATACTATTCTAACTCTCAACAGTAAGTTGCGACCCCGACTGAGGTCCTTAATAAAGGGGGGGGGGGGGGGGGGTCTGCAGGCCAGCTGCCAGTTACCCATTCCTGCTCTAGCCTACCTTGCTTTTCAAAAACTACCGTAAATGGTGGCACTTCAAGATTTACTGCCGAGTATAAAATAGGATGCACCCTGTAAGAAGGGTGAGTCGAAGGACACTTCACTGTGGTAAAGGGGATTGTTTGAGGAAGCAGCGGGACGGTTGCACCTTTTGATTTGCCAAAGAAAAGTGGATGGCCACCTGGGAAGTCACTCAGGGGAAAGGGAGGAGAGGAGATTTGACAGGCAATGACTGTGTTCTCTTTCTGGACTGGCGGTCAGAACTATGGCTGATAGCTGGGAATGCACTCTGGTGCTGTTGGGAAGGTTTCTGGATGGCTGTGCCCATAGCACCATGGCAGAAAGTTGAATGGCAAAGCATGCTCCCTTAATTGATATGCATGTGTTGTCTCCCACCTTTTATTTAGAGCCGTCCTTGGCATTTACACTTTTCTTGCAGTGAGATTGATTAGTATATGATATACAATGAGCACAAATTATATCCGAGCCTAGTCCTTGAAGCCAGAGTGGGATTCTAATAAATAACATTATGTAGATGAACTTGCCAAGAATGCTCTTTAATTTGGGATACATTTTGATAATGTTGGAACAAATAATACAAATATGGACAAGGCATACTGGAAAAAAGGTCTCGGGGTCCATTTGCACCGCATAAAATTGCTTGATAATTTAAGCAGAGCTTAAATGACTATTTAACAGTCTGCTCGTCAACGAGGGGGCATCAGGAAAGGGCTCGCTGGAGGGAGGACACATTTAGTTCTGTTTTAAATTGGATTCACACTCCATATCCACATAATGCAATTGTTAAATGATTGTGGCAGCAACCGCATAGACATAAAAACAATATGTGTTGGCTTCTTTTTGGACAAACATCCAGTCATTTCTCCACATCAATATGAATGTTTAGGAATCGGTATGTTTAGGAAAGAAAGATGCATAGTGTAGTACTTTGACGTTTGGAGTCCTCATGCTACAGCAGACAATCCATTTAGGTCCGTCCAGGCAACCAGCTGCCCCCAAACCAAGAGTTCAAGACAGATTTCTCTTGATGGATGGCTTGGGTAAATGAATTGTCCCACCCCTTCCCCCCCATACCCTCCAAAAACCCATACCCCTAAATGACAGGCAGCCTTTGGCGAGAAATGCATTACAGACCCGTCAACCTGAGTGACGCGCTACCCTCCCCCTACAGGAACATCGCAAAATGGCATCCTCATTCTGGAGAAATGACAACTGAGGAATATCACACACCAATTAAAGGAGAGACAGGCGATCGGAGGAGTGACATTTAATTCCCATCAATGTGATATATAGAGATCTGGATAAACATGTTCTGCAGGTCGCTTCAGAAAGTCCAATCTCTGTCCACAGTGAGATATTAAGATGGAAAGGACCTGTGTCGACATGCTCATAGCCTTATAGCACTGCTAAATAAACTTGGTGAAAACTACAAGTTTGTGTGGGGTGAAAGGGTTTCATACATGTATGAAGCATTTCTTGAAGAGATATGAAATCTCAATGATAAAGAAATAAAGAACAAAGTCAGTGAGGACAGCCATGTGCTAACCTAACGTAGCAAGAGTAAAATAAAGGCCTGAGTGTCATCCCCACATCTGGCTTTCAAGGGAAAACGAAGCTAGATTGAATTCCTGAAAAACTGTATCCCTGAAATACAGATGTTTACGGTTTCTACCGACCCTGATTAGGGCCATGAGCAGACCTGGATTGATCCAGACACCTCAGCCCCTAGAGCTCAACTACAGCTCAAGGCTATGGTCGGTCTATCCCTCTACACAGACTGATGGTGATGTTAAATGCCCTGAGCCATGAGAAGGCCCTGAGCAAGGTAGTCAACATCACACACTTCATGCACTGAAACATGCATTATGGTAAGGATGAAGAAATGTGAGGAACACATCTTAATTGTTTACATAGAAATCCACAATAGATACAGGGCCCTATACATAGAAAATACCTTGATCCAATCTTGATTGGTAAAAGGGGACAACCCTGGCAGGTTAATGGTCTATCCTGCCTACAGATGTACTATCTTAATTTGATCACTCTGTTGTCGCAGATAATTTTCCTGCGCAGCAGGACATGCAAACTTGTGGTGTATTCAAGGTTTAAAAAATATCCTGAAGTATCATTTCCAATTAGAAATGTCAGACTTTATTTGCCCAACAAAAGATTTCATCTCTACAAAAATGTCCATTCATTATAATAAAAAATAATAATTCACATTTCCTGTTGCTGCAGGATTATTTTCCTGCTGTGAGAAACTGTTCAAATTAAGATAGTACATCCTGTTTAAATTGTTGATTGTAATAACAATAGATCTCGGGAATTTGGTTATTTTAATAAATGTATTATTCCAGTTGATGTGATGTTTGGCAAGCAACTTGAGCAGATGTTCACTTTTATTGTCAGTTGTAGGAGATAACCATGCAACTTTGAAAACATCTATCGACTTCTACATTACTCAAGGTAAAGTCAGATCTTTGCAGCACGCCTGAGCACAATGACAGGCTTCATGAATCATGTACAACAATGCATCAGAAATCATTAAGACTGACAAGTCTCACCCAGACTATTTCCTGTTTGTGTGTGTGCACCACGGATGAAACAATGCATTAGAAATCCTCCTGTGAGCGAATCCACAATAATGAAACCCTGTAGGCTTGGGTTGAGGGTGCCTTGCTGTAGAATGACGGGAAATAATTGGACTGGGATTACAGCGTGAGATCAGTGAAAAAAAAGTGTGGTGAAAAAATCTATAAAGCCACATTATCATCTGAGAAGAGATGAGATGGTCACTTGGTGAAGATAATTTAAACTAGGGCCGAGTGAAATTCACTGGGGGAAGGGAAAATCATAAATGAAATGCAAAATATAATTGCATTAGCTGCAGGGCAGAATATCAATCGCCTTAGACTATAATTTGATAACTCACTAATTAAGTTACTGCCCAACTTTTTGGAGCCCGGTTCCTGCAGCTGAGACGCTGGAGAGATTGTTGACGCTAATATAGGACTAAGGAGCTCTCCCTCTTTCTCCTTCTGACAGTGGCAGATGGATAAGACTACTATCACATAACTGACTGGAGTAGCTGTCTCGATTGTTCCTTTACCCGTAGACGTTGCCTGCTTCATAGTGATCGAAGGACACATAAGAGGGCATGAGAACTAGTGATGGGAGACAGTGGCTTAATGAACCCAGGGATATGTAAATGTAAAATAGTTTACTGGCTGATATAACTCACCCTCAGCTCGGGAAAACCGCCTCATGTAATAACGAGTTCAAAACCGTTTGAAACCTGAAATCCTACCGGTTCACCCTGCTTGCAATGTAGCCACAGTCTTGGATCACTCGTTTACTTGTCCATCAAAGATGGCCCCTCAGTGTCCTGCCGCAGTGGGGTGCATCAAGCTTTGTGTTTTTACGCTTCCATTTTACAAGTGTCAGGTCTGCCAAAGATCACCACTGGTGTGCAATCAGACAGCTTTTCTTAGCTGGTTGAGAGAGCTCTCTGCTCAAACGGTACCTTGGACAATGGGCTGTCAAGACCCCTGATCAGACAACTGGTTCTGAGGAAATCTGAGTAAAATGTCTTTAGGGATGGCAACTGCTGTACATTTGTCGCATAACAAGCGATTTGAATGGAGAATGGTATCTGTTTATGTCCCACAGGGCAAAAACTGGTTGAATCCATATTGTTTCCGCATCATTTCAACCAAAAATCTAAACTAGATGTTTAACTGACGTCTGTGCCCGGCGGATGTATAAGTTGGCATGATAACAAACCTTCAGGGCACCACAGGGTGCAACACCCAGACTTGAAGACGGAGTTCACCGTTTTCACCAACGTGACAAGCATTTCTTGGTGATAGATTTTCAAGGATGCCTTCAGTACTCATCAGGCCTACATTTGGTCAGCAAAGCATGTATTGTTTCAATTCTAACTTGGAATATTGTTCAACCCAACAAATTATTTTCAGCTGGAGTGTGAAACATCCAAACCAGTTGCCAGTGTTCCGTTCCAAATGTGAGGATCTTCTGAACTGTGGCCTTTTCCTTGGAGCTGAGACTTTGTCATCGGAGTTCATTGAGGCAAAGCAAACATTGTCTCCATATTCCACAGTGAAACAATCATATTCAACTACACAATGACTATACAAAAATAACAGATTTGAATTTGTATGTTCAAATATGCAATTAATTGTTTCCTAGCGAATAATCAGAACATACCAGTGTAGCTAGTAGTTGTATCACGAGAACAAAGACGAAACTAGAGAACATATAACATGAACGCACGAACAGGAAGGAACACACGAAAAGAAATGAAAGAACGAACGAACGAACAAAACTAAACAGTACCGTGTGGTGCGACATACACAGACACAGCAACAATCACCCACAAACAAACAGTGAGAACAGCCTACCTTAACTTTTGTCAATAGGGGGGCGCCATTTCGACTTTGTAAAAATCTGTTCCCAAATTAAACTGCCTCTTACTCAATTCTTGCTTGTACAATATGCATATTATTATTACTATTGGATAGAAAACACTCTCTAGTTTCTAAAACCGTTTGAATTATTTCTCTGGGTGAAACAGAACTCATTCTGCAGCACATTTCCTGTCAGGAAGTGAGATTTCTGAAATAGAGGTCCCTGTTCTAAGGTCAGTTTATAAGTCCCCATGTAAGCTATGGGGCTACATGCACTGCATACGCCTTCCTCTAGATGTCAGTAAGCGGTGAGAATCTGAATGGAGTGGATTGCACCCTCTGGGCCACTATAAAAGCTCATGGAATGGAAGTACCGTTTTTTTCAACGGGTCGCCTGGCGCAAGAGGGACATCACAATGGCGTCCTGCAAAAGCTTTCGTTTTAGCAGTTCTATATCTCCGGTCATGTTTTTATTCGTTATAGGTGTTAAAGACATCATAAGGTAGTTAATTTAAACCGACTTATAGCAGTTTATATCAGTTTATTGCGATTTTCTGGGATTTCTTTGTCACATGCTTTCACGAGTTGGACACCTCTCCAGTGAGTGGCTATCGTTAGCTGCTATTTCTACAGGAGAAGAGGACATCTTTCAACCAAAAGACGATTGTTCTGGAGAAAGGACACCTTGCCCAAGATTCTGATGGAAGCTCAGCAAATAGTAAACAGTCTTTATGCTGTTAATTCGTATTTATGTTGACAAATGTCACATAATAATTCCGCCATGAATTTCGGTGCGGTCTCGCTTTAGCGCACGCTGTATTGCACAGTAACGTTAATTTTAAAAATCTAACACAGCGGTTGCATTAAGAACTAATGTATCTTTCATTTGCTGTCCAACCTGTATTTTTTTTGTCAAGTTTATGATTACTTATCGATTATAATAGGTGCCTCTCCAAGATGGCGCCGGACAGATTGCTTGAAGTTTTGGCCACTAATCACATTGTATAACCACGATTTGTGCCGCTAAATATGCACATTTTCGAACAAACTCTATATGCATTGTGTAATATGATGTTATAGGACTATCATCTGAAGAATTCTGAGATGGTTAGTGAAAAAATTAATACGATTTATACGTTATCGCTATTTTTGTCTTGAATCAATGCTGTTGTGATGTTTGCTATTGTGGTAAGCTAATATAACGCTATGTTGTGTTTTCGCTGTAAAACACTTAGAAAATCTGAAATATTGGCTGGATTCACAAGATCTGTGTCTTTCATTTGCTGTACGCTGTGTATTTTTAAGAAATGTTTTATGATGAGTAATTAGGTAATACACGATGGTCGCTGTAGTTATTCTAGTTGCATTGGTGAGAGTTGTGATGGTGGCTGCAATGGTAAACTATGATTTATACCTGAAATATGCACATTTTTCTAACAAAACATATTTATTGTATAGCATATGTTATCAGACTGTCATCTGATGAAAGTGTTTCTTGGTTAGTGGCTATTTATATCTTTATTTGGTCGAATTTGTGATAGCTACTGATGCAGTAAGAAAATGGTTGTCACGTTCCTGACCTGTTTTCTGTTGTTTGGTATGTGTTTAATTGGTCAGGGCGTGAGTTTTGGGTGGGTAGTCTATGTTATGTGTTTTCTATGTTGGGTTAATGGGTTGCCTGGTATGGCTCTCAATTAGAGGCAGGTGTTTGGCGTTTCCTCTAACTGAGAGTCATATTAAGGTAGGTTGTTTCACATTGTTTGTTGTGGGTGGTTGTCTTCCGTGTCAGTACATGTTACCATACGGGACTGTTTTCGGTTTGTCTGTTCCTGTTCGTGTGTTCTTCGTTTCATGTAAGTTCATAAGTTTAGGTCTGTTTAGTTCGTTTTGTTATTTTGTTTTTCTAACGTGTTATTTTGTGTTTTGTCGTTTTGTCTAATAAATCATTATGTCCACATACCTCGCTGCGTGTTGGTCTGATCCATGCTCCTCCTCATCCGAGGAGGAGGAATATGACGACGATCGTTACAATGGTGGAGTAAAAAAAGTGGTGTCTTTTGCTAACGTGGTTAGCTAATAGATTTACATATTGTGTCTTCCCTGTAAAACATTTTAAAAATCAGAAATGATGGCTGGATTCACAAGATGTGTATCTTTCATCTGGTGTCTTGGACTTGTGATCTAATTATATTTAGATGCTACTATTTACTTGTGACGCTATGCTAGGCTATGCTAGTCAGCTTTTTAACCTGTCTAGGATGAGGGTGCCGCTAGCGGCACTCCTCCCCCACCCCCACTGAAAAAACAGTGCCGCGAAATTCAAAAAAAATATTTTTAAAAAATATTTAACTTTCACACATTAAAGTCCAATACAGCTAATGAAAGACACAGATCTTGTGAATCCAGCCAACATGTCCGATTTTTAAAATGTTTTACAGGGAAGACACAATATGTAAAGATGTACATCTATTACCTAAAAACACATTAGCATAATCCACCATCTTTTATTTGTCCACCAACACCAGTAGCTATCACCAATTCGGCTAAACTAAGATATTTATAGCCCCTAACCAAGAAAAAAACTCATCAGATGACAGTCTGATAACATATTTATGGTATGGGATAGGTTTTGTTAGAAAAAAGTGCATATTTCAGGTAGATGGCATAGGTTACAATTGCACCCACCGTCACAAATGGACTAGAAAAACTACATAGAGCAACGTGTTTACCTACTTACTAATCATCAAACATTTCGTAAAAATACACAGCATACACTAATCGAAAGACACAGATCCTGTGAATACAGACAATATTTCAGATTTTCTAAGTGTCTTACAGCGAAAACACAATAAATCGTTATATTAGCATAGCACATAGCACATAGCAGCCCAGCATTGATTCTAGCCAAAGTGAGCGATAACGTCAACATCGCCAAAATATATTAATTTTTTCACTAACCTTCTCAGAATTCTTCAGATGACACTCCTGTAACATCATATTACACAATCCATATAGAGTTTGATCGAAAATGTTTATATTTAGCCACCAAAATCATGGTTAGACAATGTGAAATGTAGCCCAGCTGGTGAGAAAATGTCCGTGCGCCATATTAGACAGTGATCTACTCTTATACATAAATACTCATAAACGTGACTAAAAAATATAGGGTGGACAGGGATTGATAGACAATTTAATTCTTAATACAATCGCAGAATTACATTTTTTAATTTATCCTTACTTTTCAATACAGTTTGCGCCAAGCGAAGCTACGTCAAAAAACATGGCGTCCTAAGCCACTAACATTTTTCGACAGAAACACGATTTATCATAATAAAAATGTCCTACTTTGAGCTGTTCTTCCATCAGTATCTTGGGCAAAGGATCCTTTCTTGGGTCTAATCGTCTTTTGGTGGAAAGCTGTCCTCTTGCCATGTGGAAATGCCAACTGCGTTCGGGATGAACTGGAAGCGTGCCCAGCAATTCACAGCGTTTCAGAAATAAATGTCCCAAAATCGCACTAAACGGATATAAATTGCTATAAAACGCTTTAAATTAACTACCTTATGATGTTTTTAACTCCCATAATGAGTAGAAACATGACCAGAGTAATATTACTCCCTCCACTAATGCTTGGAACAAGTGCGGGTCGATGTCCTCCAGGCGCATTACGCAGCAAGAAAAGAGTTCCTAGCTACAGGTTTTTTTAATTTGTAGTGCCTGTGAACGCGCAATCGACCCCATTCAAATCGTCATCACGTAAAGGCATCCAGGGGAAGACGTAAGCAGTGTCCGTATACTCATAGCAATAACTGCGGCCTTTTAACTGACTCCAGATCAGGGGCCAAAATTTCTGAAATCTGACTCCATGTCAGGGAAATTGCTGTAGAATGACTTCTGT
Organism: Salvelinus fontinalis; assembly: GCF_029448725.1. Classification (NCBI taxonomy): domain Eukaryota; kingdom Metazoa; phylum Chordata; class Actinopteri; order Salmoniformes; family Salmonidae; genus Salvelinus; species Salvelinus fontinalis. The sequence continues at coordinate 24,671,656 of NC_074671.1, read as the reverse complement.
TCCACTTAGAGACAAAATTTCAACTCCTATAGAAACTATAGACTGTTTTCTATCCAATAATAATAATAATATGCATATTGTACGATCAAGAATTTTGTGGGAAGCCGTTTCAAAAATTACACGATTAGCATAAATAGTGACAACAGCGCCCCCATCCTCAACAGGTTAACTGGTGGGGGTGTTCCCGGACCCGGGATTGGGAGGAAGTAGAAGTTAATATGGTTCTCAATCAGAGGAAACGTCAAACACCTGCCTCTAATTGAGAACCATATCAGGCAACACATTAACCCCAACATAGAAACACATAGAATGCCCACCCCAACTCACGCCCTGACCAACTAAACACATACAAAACAACAGAAAACAGGTCAGGAACGTGACAGTAGTTTACATAAAGGAGTTAAAACACGGAATGTCATTAGTGGAGAGAGTAACATTCAACATAGATGTCATAGTTGTAAAGTGGCACATAATCAATAACCAACATGTTTTCTTTCATTCACACATCCATAATTAGGCTTGTTCGCTCATTATCTCGTCCACCGCTACAAAGCTGCCACGGTAGTAAAGTTGGCCTTCTACCTGCATCCCCAAGTCTATTCTCCACAGCCAACCTGGCCCATAATCCAAGGGTTATTGTTTGGACCACGGCTTTTCTCCATTCCTCCTGGACTGTCGCAATAAATAATGGAGTTGTGCGGGATGAGGTTGGCAAAATTATTCAAGCCAAATATTAACATCCATCAAGGCTTGGAGAGGTGCCTGCCTTCCTGCCCGGGCTGGTGGAGAGCATTAGCATTAGCAGTACATCAGCGAGGTTTCTTCATATGTGGCTCAGGGCTCTGGCTTCCTGACATTCCATTATGGGCCCTCTCTCCAAGGCAGTCTCTGACAATAAAGTATCCCGCCTCTCCCGTTAACGCTTTCCAATTAAACTCTTACATTTGTTGACTCTGAGGTGACACATTAAAGTGAATTATGTGCTGGATGAGAACTAGGGGGAGGGGGGGGGCTCTGCGGCAATGAAAAGCGCTGCGTCCCCCCACTGTTGAGGTGTTGAGAATGATTCATGGCCCTAAATTTCTCAAGGCCACAGGTTTCTAATAAAGGGCTGGTGTGTGGCGTTCTCTGTCTCTGTCACATTAAAAGTAAATAAGACTAATGGTGGAGCGCGGCAAGACTCTGGAGAGGGAGAAACCGCCAGTGGCTTGAGTGAGGGGAGATGTGTGAGCTAGAGTTGGGCGGTATCCAGATTTTCATATCGTCATACTGTCCTTCTTTCATCATGAGATATACAGGTACTACCGGCTTAGTACACAAGTGGGGGCAAAAAAACAAACAGAATGCTAACAAAATTAGCACAAGTCATCGCAAATTTCCATGGAGGCTGTTAGCTAAATATGCTAACGAGCGCAAACAAAAATAAACAAATTGCAAAGACAGGAAATCCAGCTGATAAAGTTAAAGGAGCTACCGAATTACATTTTTGCTGAGTTTGGACATGTGAACGAGAGACATTGTGCAAATGAACAAAGTTTTGACGCATGCTTCTCTGAAGGAAGAACAGTACTGGCTCTGGAGCAGAATGTGGACAATTCTGTGTCTCTGTGGAGTCTGGAGTTGCTAGGGCAACAGGCCTGCCTGCTCTGCTCAGAAGAAGGAGAAGACTGGCCGAGAACAGCAAAAAGACGCAAGGAGTTCAAGATAGTGGCAGCTGTACAAATAACTCATCTAAATGGCTTTGACTTCTTAAACATTGCAGAAAACGCAATATGATGCCCCATCACTTTATTAATTCAGCCACTTACTTAGATAACTAGAAACTTAAACTTAGGGGTCGCGTTAACGCAAAATATTGTGTTTTTCACACAGGGACATGTTTTAAAACGCATAAGAAAAATCTTGCTGCGTTTTGTAAAAGCAGATGTAAAATGCTTCTTGTTGTAATTGTTGCTCGTCATCAGACTCGCTTTGTGCTCCAGTTGCACTTCTACACTCGGATGAGAATTCCCGAACAAGCGTTCTATCACTAGACAGCGCTCTTACTAATGTGTAGCTAGCTCATTTTCTCTGGTCATTCTCTCAGTATAGCCATCCTACTTTTCTCCGGGACATTGCAAGATGCACTTTAATAAGCAAAACATGAGGAAATGTAGCTGGCTACAGTTTTTCTATGATAAACATTAGAAATATGATGGCCATGCATCGTTTTTGCGAAAAGAAATTCCTTGCTTTTCCGTTGCAAGCTCTTACTTGTGTGGCTGCCAGGCAAACAGCGTTGCACTTCTGTTGTCATCTGATGACAGTGAAGCTATTTTCTGCCTAATGTGAAGGGAAACTATGGTTGCATGTCCCTGATCACTCTAGAACGTGATGTGCTTTATCTCCAAACGTATTTACTTAAAAAGTAGCTACATATATGACAAATTATTAAAAAACTTCAAAGAAATAGTTTTAACAGTATTGAATGGTATTGAAAAACCATCCCGCGGCTATTTCCAAATACCCTGTTATACTGTATATACACAAGCCTAGTGTGAGCCTCTGCTAACTACCTCCCAACTGAACACCTAATGTTTTATTTTATCAAAGAGACGGTCATAGTAGCCTATAGGCAGAAGGTTGGCACAAAATAACATCCGTCAGCCATAATAACAATAGATATGAATGGCAACTACAATGCAGGATGGAAAAATAGCTATGACTGTTATATTCCATAGAAAGACAAGATACTGTGCAAGTGCAGTATCTTATGTGGTTTGAATCATGACTGTATCCCAACCTTGTACACAATTAGCTTCAGAGTAACAACAGCATGGGAAGAGCCGAGAGTATAAATAGGCCCGGCATAACATGATGGCTTGGGGGGTGTGCGTGTAAAAAAAAATAAACTGTGAGAGATTATACTATTATACTCAACAGACTCATCAGGAGGGAATGAGCGTCTACGCTGATCCCTCAGTAGTGGACTCATTTGAATTTGTCCGCCTCTGCTGTTTCGATTCCTCTCAAGTTAACTTGACTCAGTCTGTCATCAGGGATAGTGTACGACGAAGAGGGAGGGAGGGAGGGGTGAAGGGGGCATTTGCAAAGTAAACTCTCATAAGTACCCGAGCATATAGTTCATCTCAGCTCATTGGCTTGTGCTAATGGTATGAGTGTAAATAGAGAATGCGGCGGAGGCGGTGTTTAACTGTTTTTCTCTTCAGTTGGGTGAGAGCAATTCGGTGTTCTTTTCTGCTGTGAAAGTCATTCCTCTCTCGCCCTCTTCCACTCTTGATGCTTCTCCTTCGGTCTCCCTCTCTCTCATCTCTCCATCTCAGTCTCCCTCTCTCCTGCCTCTCCATCTGTCTCTCTCGCCTCTCCTTCTCCGTCTCCCTCTCTCCTGCCTCTCCATCTGTCTCTCTCGCCTCTCCTTCTCCGTCTCCCTCTCTCCTGCCTCTCCATCTCAGTCTCTCTCGCCTCTCCTTCTTAGTCTCCCTCTCTCAACTCTCCTTCTCAGTCTCCCTCTCTCCTGCCTCTAAATCTCAGTCTCTCTCGGCTCTCCTCAGTCTCTCTCGCTTCTCCTTCTCAGTCTCCCTCTCTCCTGCCTCTCCATCTGTCTACCTCTCTCCTGCCTCTCCATCTCAGTCTCTCTCGCCTCTCCTTCTCAGTCTCTCTCGCCTCTCCTTCTCAGTCTCTCTCGCCTCTCCTCAGTCTCCCTCTCTCCACCTCAGTCTCTCTCGCTTCCCTCAGTCTCCCTCTCTCCTGCCTCTCCATCTCAGTCTCATTCTCTCATTCTCCATCTGTCTCTCTTGCCTCTCCTTCTCAGTATCCCTCTCTCCCGCCTCTCCATCTCAGTCTCTCTTGCCTTTCCTTCTCCGTCTCCCTCTCTCCTGCCTCTCCATCTCAGTCTCTCTCACCTCTCCTTCTCAGTCCCCCTCTCCTTTTCTTCTCAGCCTCACTCTCTCCTGCCTCCCCATCTCGGTTTCCCTCTCTCTCGCCTCTCCTTCTCAGCCCCCCTCTCCTTCCTCTCCATCTGTCTCTCTTGCCTCTCCTTCTCAGTATCCCTCTCTCCCGCCTCTCCATCTCAGTCTGTCACCTCTCCTTCTCAGTCTCCCTCTCTCCCTCCTCTCCATCTCAGTCTCCCTCTCTCCTGCCTCTCCATCTCAGTCTCTCTTGCCTTTCCTTCTCCGTCTCCCTCTCTCCTGCCTCTCCATCTCAGTCTCTCTCGCCTCTCCTTCTCAGTCTCCCTCTCTCCATCTCAGTCTCTCTCACCTCTCCATCTCAGTCTCCCTCTCTCAACTCTCCTTCTCAGTCTCCCTCTCTCCTGCCTCACCATCTCAGTCTCTCTCGCCTCTCCTTCTCCGTCTCCCTCTCTCCTGCCTCTCCATCTCAGTTTCTCACCTCTCCTTCTCAGTCTCCCTCTCTCCATCTCAGTCTCTCTCACCTCTCCATCTCAGTCTCCCTCTCTCAACTCTCCTTCTCAGTCTCCCTCTATCCCGCCTCTCCTTCTCAGTCTCCCTCTCTCCTGCCTCTCCATCTCAGTCTCTCTCGCCTCTCCTCAGTCTCTCTCGCTTCTCCTTTTCAGTCTCCCTCTCTCCTGCCTCTCCATCTCAGTCTCTCTCACCTGCTTCTCCATATCGGTCTCCCTCTATCCTGCCACTCCACCTCAGTCTCCCTCTCTCCTGCCTCTCCATCTCAGTCACCCTCTCTCCTGCCTCTCCTTCTCAGTCCCCCTCTCTCTCCTTTTCTTCTCAGTCTCCCTCTCTCCTGCCTCTCCATCTCGGTCTCCCTCTCTCTCGCATCTCCTTCTCAGCCCCCCTCTCCTGCCTCTCCATCTGTCTCTCTTGCCTCTCCTTCTCCCTCTCTCCTGCCTCTCATCTTAGTCTGTCGCCTCTCCTTTTCAGTCTCCCTCTCTCCACCTCAGTCTCTCTCGCCTCTCCTTCTCAGTCTCCCTCTCTCCATCTCAGTCTCTCTCGCCTCTCCATCTCAGTTTCCCTCTCTCAACGTTCCTTCTCAGTCTCCCTCTATCCTGACACTCCACCTCAGTCTCCATCTCTCTTGCCACTCCATATCAGTCTCCCTCTCTCCTGCATCTCCATCTCGGTCTCCCTCTCTCTCGCCTCTCCTTCTCAGCCCCCCTCTCCTGCCTCTCCATCTGTCTCTCTTGCCTCTCCTTCTCCCTCTCTCCTGCCTCTCCATCTTAGTCTGTCGCCTCTCCTTCTCAGTCTCCCTCTCTCCATCTCAGTCTCTCTCGCCTCACCAGTTCAGTCTCCCTCTCTCCTGCCTCTCCATCTCAGTCTCTCGCCTCTTCTTCTCAGTTTCCCTCTCTCCTGCCTCTCCATCTCAGTCTCTCTTGCCTCTCCTTCTTCCTCTCTCCTGCCTCTCTATCTCAGTCTGTCGCCTCTCCTTCTCAGTCTCCCTCTCTCCATCTCAGTCTCTCTCACCTCTCCTTCTCAGTCTCCCTCTCGCCATCTCAGTCTCTCTCACCTCTCCTTCTCAGTCCCTCTCTCTCTCCTTTTCTTCTCAGTCTCCCTCTCTCCATCTCAGTCTCTCTCGCCTCTCCAGCTCAGTCTCCCTCTCTCAACTCTCCTTCTCAGTCTCCCTCTCTCCTGCCTCTCCATCTCAGTCTCTCTCGCCTCTCATTCTTAGTCTCCCTCTCTCAACTCTCCTTCTCAGTCTCCCTCTCTACATCTCAGTCTCTCTCGGCTCTCCTCAGTCTCTCTCGCCTCTCCTTCTCAGTCTCCCTCTCTCCTGCCTCTCCATCTGTCTGCCTCTCTCCTGCCTCTCCATCTCAGTCTCTCTCGCCTCTCCTTCTCAGTCTCTCTCGCTTCTACTTCTCAGTCTCACTCTCTCACCTCTCCTTCTCAGCCTCCTTCTCTGCTGCCTCTCCATCTCGGTCTCTCTCTCTCTCTCATCTATCCATCTCAGCCCCCCTCTCCATCTGTCTCTCTCCTGCCTCTCCTTCTCAGGCTCCCTCTCTCTTGCCTCTCAATCTCAGTCTCTCTCGCCTCTCTTTCTCCTGCCTCTCCATCTCAGTCTCTCGCCTCTCCTTCTCAGTCTCCCTCTCTCCATCTCAGTCTCTCTTGCCTCTCCTTCTCAGTCTCCCTCTCTCAACTCTCCTTCTCAGTCTCCCTCTCTCCTGCCTCTCCATCTCAGTCTCTCGCCTCTCCTTCTCAGTCTCCCTCTCTCCATCTCAGTCTCTATCGCCTCTCCTCAGTCTCCCTCTCTGCTGCCTCTCCATCTCAGTCTCTCGCCTCTCCTTCTCCCTCTCTCCTGCCTCTCTATCTCAGTCTGTCGCATCTCCTTCTCCCTCTCTCCATCCCAGTCTCTCTCGCCTCTCCTTCTCAGTCTCCCTTTCGCCATCTCAGTCTCTCTCACCTCTCAAGCTCAGTCTCCCTCTCTCAACTCTCCTTCTCAGTCTCCCTCTCTCCTGCCTCTCCATCTCAGTCTCTCGCCTTTCCTTCTCAGTCTCCCTCTCACCTGCCTCTCCATCTCAGTCTCTCTTGCCTCTCCTTCTCCGTCTCCCTCTCTCCTGCCTCTCCATCTCAGTCTCTCGCCCTTCCTTCTCAGTCTCCCTCTTTCACCTCTCCTTCTCAGTCTCCCTCTCTCCTGTCTCTCCATCTCAGTTTCTCTCACCTCTCCTTCTCAGTCTCTCTCGCCTCTCCTTCTCAGTCTCCCTCTCTTCTGCCTCTCCATCTCAGTCTCGCTCACCTCTCCACCTCAGTCTCTCTCGCCTCTCCACCTCAGTCTCCCTCTCTCCTGCCTCTCCATCTCAGTCTCCCTTTATCCTGCCACTCCACCTCAGTCTCCCTCTCTCCTGCCTCTCCTTCTCAGTCTCCCTTTATCCTGCCACCACCTCAGTCTCCCTCTCTCCTGCCTCTCCTTCTCAGTCTCCTTCTCTTCTGCCTCTCCTTCTCAGTTTCCCTCTCTCTCCTTTTCTTCTCAGTCTCACTCTCTTCTGCCTCTCCATCTCGGTCTCCGTCTCTCTCGCCTCTCCTCAGCCCCCCTCTCCATCTCAGTCTCTCTCAACTCTCCTTCTCAGTCTCCCACTCTCCTGCCTCTCCATCCCGGTCTCTCTCGCCTCTCCATCTCAGTCTCCCTCTCTTCTGCCTCTCCATTTCAGTCTCTCTCACCTCTCCACCTCAGTCTCTCTCGCCTCTCCTTCTCAGTCGCCCTCTCTCCTGCCTCTCCTTCTCAGTCTCCCTTTATCCTGCCACCACCTCAGTCTCCCTCTCTCCTGCCTCTCCTTCTCAGTCTCCTTCTCTTCTAGCTCTCCTTCTCAGTCTCCCTCTCTCTCCTTTTCTTCTCAGTCTCACTCTCTCCTGCCTCTCCATCTCGGTCTCAGTCTCTCTCGCCTCTCCTTCTCAGCCCCCCTCTCCTGCCTTTCCATCTCAGTCTCTCTCAACTCTCTTTCTCAGTCTCCGACTCTCCTGCCTCTCCATCCCGGTCTCTCTTGCCTTTCCATCTCAGTCTCTTTCTCTCCCTGCCTCTCCTTCTCAGTCTCTCTCGCCTCGCCTCTCCTTCTTTCTCCCTCTCTCCTGCCTCTCCATCTCAGCCTCCCTCTCCTGCCTCTCCATCTCAGTCTCCCTCTCCTGCATCTCCTTCTCAATCTCCCTCTCTCCTGTCTCTCCTTCTCAGTCTCTCTCACCTCTCCTTCTCAGCCACTCTCGCCTCTTCATCTCAGTCTCCCTCTCTCCTCTCCATCTCTCCTGCAGTCAACATGACCACTTCTCAGCTCTCCCTGGAAGCATATGGTGCAGATGGTTTGCTGAATATAAAAAGGGGGAATGGTCCCTAGTGAGAATAGATTATTCAGGGACTGCTAGATAGCTAGAGACTGTGGGTGCAAGACTGCAATAACATCTGGTAAAGTTACAGGTTTCCAAACTTTACACAGCAGCTGTCAAATGTACTGTTTCTTCAGAAAAAAAACATAGAAACAAATTCACACTGAAAGCATTATTTGTTCAAATTGTTTACCAATTGTTTACCTATCAAACAGCACAATTTGTACACCTCTGGTGACAACTATTGTTATCCAGTCAATGATTAACTCTAAAGTTCAAACTAACAAGCTCCATAACAATATCATATCATAAACCCACACACTGTTATTCCTTCATGGTTCGCTTAACCTTCGAAGAAATATTGTTTCATTTCCGTTATAGTCTGCATATTTTCCCCCAAAACAACTCACACCCTCTGCTCAAATGAAAGCTGGTGAGGGCTCTATATGTCAACTCCCCACATTTTAAATGTCTGCAAAGGAAGAGGATTGCCTTTTGCTGCATTTGAATGATCAGATGCAAATGATGGTTCATTGGTTATGACTGATGGGCTGTATTAGCTCTTTGCAGAGAGAACCACCAAAGGAATATGTTAAGTGGGACTTAAAAGGGAAAAATGTCCTCTGCAATGTTCTCGCACAAGAGATGCTGTATGCTTGCCTTCAGAGGTATACACTGAGTGTACAAAACATTATGAATGCCTGCTCTTTCCATGACATAGACTGACCAGGTGAATGCCCTTATTGATGTCACCTGTTAAATCCACTTCAATCATTGTAGATGAAGGGGAGGAGACCTGGTTAAAGAAGGATTTTTAAGCCTTGAGACAACTGAGAATTGGATTGTGTATGTGTGTCATTCAGAGGGTGAATGGGCAAGACAAAACATTTTAAGTGCCTTTGAACGGGGTATAGTGATAGGTGCCAGGCGCAACGATTTGTGTCAAGAACTGCAACGCTGCTGGGTTTTTCACGCTCAACAGTTTCCCGTGTGTATCAAGAATTATCCATCATCCAAACGATATCTCGCCAACTTGACATAAACGTGGGAAGCATTGGAGTCAACATGGGCCAGCATCACTGGGGAACAGTTTTGACACCTTGTAGGACTCCCTGCACCGATGAATTGAGGCTGTTCTGAGGGCAAAAGGGAGGGGTTCAACTCAAAATTAGGAAGGTGTTCTTAATGTTTTGTACACTCAGTGTATGTTCACGTATAGCCTCGTGTCGCTTTTATGTCTTTCATATGGTACATTGATATTCGAGGCCTATCTCCAAAGTCTTACAACTGAACAATAACGACTGGAATCAAAGTTTCAGGGCGGTAACTTAATTCCCTTCAATATGATTTATTGCTGACAAGTTCTGAGGCAAGCTCTTTTATCAAAGCACTATTGCGACTCTTGAGGCCAACAAAAGACGATCCAAAACAACAATCCAAGGTCAAACTGTCACTTTATACAAAGGCATTACTCGGTTGCTAAGCAGAGGTCTGATCTATGACAACTCTATGGCATCTAGTTCTTGGTGTACTTGGCTCAGTGGCTCTCATTAGGGATCTATTTTAGGTGAAGACTGAGCCCAAGTACAGTATACTGCCCCACTAAATTGGATAGACAAATATCCCTGCTCCTTGACCGAGAGGTCCTACAGCCTCTTAGCCAGGCCAGCATTTTCCTGCATGCATAACAAGGTCTTGGGGAAAGGTTTTGGCAGCTGGGGAGATCTATAATTATCATGTAGGGAATGTATCGTTACTGAACATCAAGGTGGCCCTGAGATAGGAAATCTGAGAACACATAGATCCCTATCTGAAGTCAAGGAGATTAGAGGGAAAAGGCCCAGACCTAGGCAGCAATTACTCTTAAAACAGAACAAATCCATAGCACACTTTGATTCATGACTCTGAAAGACAATTTCAAAAAGACAAAAAGGTAGCCGACCCACAATGACTTTCCGATACAAGTGGGAAACTTGTGCAAAGCATCACTCAAAGCCATGGAGGTGATAAGCTTCCCTCAAACTTTGGAGAATAATGGTTCAACTTTGCCAGCAACCTTCCTCACTGTATTTACATGAATAAACCATACCCATCATATCTTATAGTACAATTAAGCAATAAGGCATGAGGGGGAGTGGTAGTGTGTATGGTTAATATGCCACGGCTAAGGGCTGTTCTTATGACCGACACAATGCGGAGTGCCACCCTTTTGCGGCATATCGATGAATCAGATCAAGTCAAAATGAATAGTGGGATATGCCATGTATTTTGCACTTCCACAATAGTCACTGGTGTAATCAACATATACGGTATGAGGTTCATTATAATGCCCACCCAAAGTGAAGTGCTGAGTTCTCTGCCGAGTCCGATTACACCGTCCCTCATTTGCAATTAAAACCAAGGGTGATAAAGGTGAATGTCAAAGCAGTACAGTAGGTGACTGGATCCACAGCCCTTTAAACAGATGCAGACTGTGTAGTGCAAGTAGGCGGCACAGCAGGTGTTGCTCTGAAAACGTCAGACTGTTTCAGATTCAAATGAAAGGCAAACATTACAGGCACCCCTGTTGACTGTGGTTGATCTGCCGAAGTTCTCGCACCGACACATTACACAGGCAGACTTGATATCATACTGCCCCAAGCAGACCTGTCTCAGGGAGATAAGCATCCATTTCAACACAGTGCCATGTGGTTAAAGTGGATGTCGTATTTCATTTCATTTTCGGTATACATATATATTTTTGGGTTGTTGAACATTTTGGGTTGAAGTTCTATGAAATAACAAATTTAATCATAACATAGCATGTCATTTTGGTCATTTTCAAAGGTGTGAGAAGCATCTTCATGGAAACATGAATAATTTGCAGTAGATCAGTACAGCATAGAGCAATAATGTAAGAGAGGACATGCTATGTTATGCTAGCCAGAATCCACAATCCACAGAGAGCCCACCGACATAGTTAAGTCTATGGTACTGTAAAGCCACATCAAAACAGGTGCAAACTTTACATCAATGTGAAGACTGCCAGCGCCTGATGTCAAAAGACGTAGGGAAATTCCGAGGAAGCCATTTTGATTATTGCTATTTGAACTACAAACAGAGCTGATTGGGAAACAACAGAAGGAACCATCTCCTCAGGATACCTGCTCACCACCATCTCCGATTACATCCCAGCAACCTGGGTGCGTGCATACTGAATAATACAACGGGGAACAATTAACAACACAAGATAATCAGACTAATTAGGGAAAAAACGTCTCCACAATGTCTCAACGCCTCAGTATCGAAGCAGAGGGGATGGGAAGCTTCACTCCCTCTCCCAACCAGATCTCTCCACTCAGAGAGAGAGAGCATCATGGGCTATTGATGAGCGATCAGTGACATGATCTCATGAGACAAGTCACTGCTATTTCTGATCAGTTTTTCCATGACTGTCAGTGGGGGGCTCAGTCAGAGTTGCCCTGACCTATATGCTATGGATCTGGTTACAAGGGTGTAGTCTGTGGGGAAACAGACATACTGTATGCACTTAGAAAACAGGGAATATGTTGCCGTCGATTATTACCAGATAAAATAACTCTGTCTAACTTATCCAAAGTGATGAGCAGGGAACATCAGCAGAAATGTTATTGATGTGGCTGTGAGAGCCAGAATCAAGTTGGGAGCCTCCGCTCATTGTTGTATTGAGTTGAAAATGAGAGCTCGGCAGCAGGGCGCCTGAATAGCAGGGCGAGTCACATATATTTAGCTAAAAAACTTTCTGAAATTGGGTTGTGGATGTTGACGCCAATTGCGTTCACAGACTTGACCTTACATTTAACCCATCCTGGCACGCTTTAAAACATGGTATGACCATTGACCTACTCAATTGACCACAATGTGTTTTCCAAAAGGAAAGGCATGCCCTATACAAGAAGTGCATTTCATTGTTCTCTGTGCTTAATGACTTCCCAGTTTCAGATGGTAATACACACAAAAGCCAATCAATATTACTCTTAAAGGGACAATCTGGCATACAGAAAACCAAGAAAGCACGCACCCCGCCACTCGGCTTGTTAAACAGCTAAGGGATTGGTCTGGAGAAATTAAACCACTGTCAAATTCATTGACAGAGCTAAAGGGTGCAATGGCTATCTCACAATCACCTCCAAATTATTATTTTAACCATGTTTTGAAGCTATACAGAGTTCATTTGCAATTACATTGTTTGGACAATATAGTAAAACAAGCCTATATTTTGGATTCTTACTGGGTACGACAGTTAAACTAATCTAAAAAGGAGGCAGGTATATTCTTCAATGGCTATACGGTATATTACTGATTTTGAATTAAAAGTCCCAAAATGGATGTACCACCAATTCCAAATTGCTCCTTTAACCATAACAATGATACATAAACTACAGTTAAAAAGTTTGGGGTCATTTAGAAATGTCCATTAAAATAACATCAAATTAACCAAAACAACAGTTTTCAGCTGTGCTAACATATTTGCAAAGGGTTTTCTAATAATCAATTAGCCTTTTAAAATGTTAAACTTGGATTAGCTAACACAACGTGCCATTGGAACACAGGAGTGATGGTTTCTGATAATGAGCCTCTGTACGCCTATGTAGACATTCCATAAAATAATCTGCTGTTTCGAGCTACAATAGTCATTTACAACATTATCAATGTCTACACTGTATTTCTGATCAATTTGATGTTATTTTAATGGACAAACAATTTGTTTTTCTTTCAAAAACAAGGACATTTCTAAGTGACCCCAAACTTTTGAACGGTACTGTATGTACCTACAATTATTAGAGACCTAGACATTAGCGAGCCAGATAAGCAGAGACAGAGGTTGTTTGGGCCACATTGATTTGATGTAACAAATAGGCCGGTCCATATTCATTATAGACAAATGAGGAGGAGCCTTAAACATTTATTTATAAATACTTTATAAATCTTGGCAGAGTGGGAGGGACAGTTTTAATGAAAGTGTCAAGGGCACTGAGACCCTGATGAGATTTCCCAACGCAACATTAACAGCAACCCTCAACTGGCCCTCATGCCAAATATAATTACACTACCATTACAGAGGCCTGCGTTCCCACTGGACTGATGCATTTGCCTTCCTTTCCCCTGCACTGCAGTGCATTGGGTGCAGATATACCAACCACTCTCTATTCATTAGTTCTCAAATTTCCATTCTGAAGTGCACTGTCCTTTGGAATGAACATGGGGAAATATCATAAAATACCATCTGGGGAACATGGGTAAAAAAAAGGGAGATGTTTCAAGGTGTAGCAGCATTTGCATCACGTCAAGTCGGACAGGGAGCCGGACATGTCATCCTGATGATGAAACTAATTGAAAATCCCCTGCTCTGACTGGAAGACGGAGTCTCCCTAAAACACTCCATTACACTCGGCCGTGTTTGTTTATCGAAGAGTCAAGTGGATCAAACAAAAAGAGGTGCCAATTTGCATAAGGCTCACGGAGCCCTCTCCTCCATTGGTTGCCTTTCATGGTCCCTTCTTTACCCAATGCAGCTTACTCAGCGGATCCACCACAATGCTCACCTTTCACAGAGACAATGACCGCGGCCCACAGTCTCTTGTAAAGCCTCAGACATGAGTTAAAGTAAACACGGACCTCTAATGATTGGCTATGACAGGTCCCCTTTGAGCAGGCTTTTTAAGGTCTATGCACGTCCACAAAATGCGGGCAAGACTTGTAATCGATTCCCATACATTGAGCACATAACAATGACTTAGATTAAACCAGATAATAGCTACAGATAATTTGCTTGGCTTAGAACTTTATCTTGAATTTGTACATTTATCAGAGCAGTAGGCATGGGCTTTGTGAAATATATTTCTAGATATTTCAGTCATTTCGTCATTTCAGTTCACGGTTGAATATAAGCATTTCCCATTATATTTTTTGTTTGACTTCAACATGATCAATTAGTTGAAGGAATAGTATGCCCTTCCTATGTGATGGGAACAATCCACTCAATACGGCAAATATTTGGACTAGCTAATGCGTATAAATCCCAACCGTGCGCTTTGGAGTGAGAAAAAAGTTACCAATTAAGGCAGAAATAAAATGACATGAAACATCTTTTGATATGGACTTTTTTAAGTTCTTTTCTCATTTGGCAGAAATGTGTAAATGTGGCTTATTTGTGATTTTCTGGGTTCACATTAGAACAAAGACAACCTTCCAATCACAACTGGTTCTGTTTTCAACCAGTCCCTATGAACCTTTCTCTATATCAAATTTGATAAAGTTAGCTCAGTCCGTTTGTTTTCCAATGAAATTCTGTTTGACAGTTTCAGTTTTTTTACAAGGCACAGGTGTGTGCATCTGCCAAATCCAATGAATCTGTGTCTCAATTTACTGTGACGTTAAGTACTGTCATCAATTCAAGTTAATGAATTAAGACTAAGTAAAAGTGAGGAGAAAATATGTGTGTATATCGTGTATCGCAATGTGACAGGAAAAAGTGGCCGTTTTCCTCAATGTTTTAGACAGACAATCAATGCCTCGCATTCAATTTTGTTGGAGGATCAGCAACGAACATATAGAGATTCATCTCTATCTGGCGTATTCACTAGCTTATTACTACGTAATAACCTGTTCAATATAGTCTGTTTGTTACCAGGCTACTAATGTGTTTATTAAATCATATGTACTCTCTCTACCAGCCTTTGAGTTTATATTCTATCTTACCGTATCCATTGGGAAACTCTAGGTCTGGAGATTCTGGAGACATCCTTTGTCAAAGCCAAACCTAATAATAACACCCCGTATTTGCTTTTCTACCACGAGCCGCCTCGATGTTTTTGCATACGAGCCGCCTCGTTATTTTGCATACGAATGTCTACCCCCATAAGCCGGTGGGTGGGGCTCCTTTCTGGTTCGTAGATAAATGAAGCTGGCTATGCTGTGCTGAACCAGGTGAGTAATGGCCAAGCATACCAGATCATCCATCAGATGTTGACACTCTGGTCTGTGTGGGGATGTAAATCCTTGCAGCACTGTGTATGTTAACGTCGAAGCAAACACTCGACTCTGGTGCATAAATATGAATAAAGGCTGCCTGTCCGGCCCTAAATTAAGTTATGGGAGTAATGGGGCAGAACCAGGTTGTTTGTCATGTTGTGACATTTAGGAGGGCGACGTACAGATGGACAACTTTATCTACTTTAACTTTATCTATTACCTGCTCGGAATTGGAGTGATATATAAAAACAGGGAGGATCCATTCTCCTTTTACTGTGGTTGTGATGTAAGCTGATCAGCACCTTTGACGCTAATGTCATGCTTTTCGAACCTGTCCTACCGAACCAGGAACCAGTTTATGAGAAATCAGCACTGCCTGATTCAGCACAAAAAAAAGCTTTTGACCTGCTTTTAAGCACTTATCAATTCCATTACATTTTGATTCCTAATTTCTTCTTATTTCAGAGAGTGTACAGGCTACCAAAACCACCTGTTGATCATACCAATGCAAGCACCTTTTAAAACAAGACATAATGTAATAATTACCGGATGAAAGGAAGATGTTTTGGGGTTCATCAATCCCTGTCTAATGAATTATTAACAGGCACATACATCCAAGCAAACACTCGACTCTGGGGCATAAATATGAATAAAGGCTGCCTGTCCGGCCCTAAATGAAGTTATGGGAGTAATGGGGCAGAACCGGGTTGTTTGTCATGTTGTGACATTTAGGAGGGCGACGTACAGATGGACAACATTATCTACTTTAACTTTATCTATTACCTGCTCGGAATTGGAGTGATATATATAAAAACAGGGAGGGTTTACAATTCATCTACTACTTTCACGAGTAGGGTAAATGTGGGTTTAATTACTGTACTGTAGCTATTAATAGTTTAGGTTCTTTCTCCTTTTACTGCGCTTGTGACGCAAGCTAATCAGCACTTATTAGACCCATGCCATACTTTTAGAACCTGTCCTACCGAACCAGGAATCAGTTTATGAGGAATCCACACTGCCCAATCCAACACAAAAAAAGCTTTTGGCCTGCTTCGTGTTTTCATTTTTGCCATGGAAGAAATATTGCGATACTGGTATCGTCACAGCCCTAACTAAAACCACCTGTTGATCATACTAATTCAAGCTCCTATAAAACAGACATAATATTCTAATTGCCAGGTGAAAGGAAGATGTTTTTGGATTCATCAATCCCTCTCCAATTAATTAATAACAAGCACGTCCAATATTGACTAATGGTAATAATGAGTGCTTGTTGATACGCGCAAATGGCAAAGTTGCGAGCAGGAGATCATAGAGTCATCCATTTACAGGGATTCTACAGCGATACTTCATTAACCCACCCAGAGACCTGTGGCCAGAACTTCTATCTCCCCCCAAGCCTCCCCAGAGAGCATCATCACTCCTCAGTAGCGCTTCAGCAACCACCAAGCACGCCGCCGCCACGGTGGGTTGTTCTTCCACAAACGCAAGTCTGAAGGAAGGAATTAACAGATGGCAATGCTCTTAGAGGGACACTGCCAAGGTTAATGATACTGAAGAATTAGCTAGATAGATGTGCAATTACAATGATGGATGGAATCAAAGAGTAAGTGTCTAAAGTCCATTAGACGCAGCTCATTTCCAACGCTTGTTGTCCACGTTGTGATCTTACGTGATGGACACCGCCCTTTAAATGTCAGACAGCGGTCTGGATCTCACTCTATATCCACTGTTGTACTGTAGCATTTCACAGTCACCACATTCTCATAGCTGATATTTGAGTTTGGGTTTTGTGGGGTAAATTAATCAAGAGGAATATCCCAGATAGATAGACTTTGGGGAGGTAATGGTGTAACATTTGATCTCTTTAGGATATAGATTTATTTAAGGCAACAACAGCAAAGTAAAATTGAAAATTCACTAAAAAGAAATGGCCATAATTCTATACATGTTTAGGTGCATGGTGTACACGTCATCAATCAATGAAATCAACATACATTTAAATATCACTCTAGATTCCCTAAACCTATTTCCTCACTGGCTGCAATCGTGTATGTTGTGCACAATTTCTCTGCTCTAGTAAGTCAGTGGTTTTATGTTTCCCAAACATATTTACAGATATTTAATGACTGGAGTAATTAGGAGTACATTTCCTGCATGCCATGAATAATGTTTGATATTTGAAAAACATTTGTTTTGACAGTCATTATCAAGGCATTGAGTAGCCTAGTATAGTAGCTATGCAAAACTGATCTTGCTGGTCTCTAATGGAATTGTTAAACCATGTTTTTATTTGTATTTAACCTTTATTTAACTATGTAGGCAAGTCAGTTAAGAACAAATTCTTATTTACAATGACGGCCTACACCAGCCAAACGCTGGGCCAATTGAGCGCCGCCCTATGGGACTCCCAATCACGCCTGGATGTGATACAGCCTGGAATCGAACGAAGGACTGTAGTGACGGCTCTTGCACTGAGATGCAGTGCCTTCGACCGCTGCGCCACTCGGGAACCCCCCAAAATGTAATTAATACACTGGACTGGATTTGTACTAAGTACTAAAGCAGAGTTTCTCTAAACTAACCATCATCGTATTTTGACATGGCTGATGGTTCCATCTCTCTCGATCTCTCAACGGGGAGTCACAAAACCTCATATAAGCAATATTGCCTCCTCTCTTTTCTCTGCCCCTCTGTCTGTCTATCTCTCCCTAATAATCCTTTCCTCGCAGCAGTGTTTCCCCTAAATATAGCCCTCTCTCCATATGTGCCTCCCAAGGATATGTAATTGGCTCCCCTCTGATAGAATATCAGACCAGTCCTCCACTTGTAACGTTCGTCATATTCCTCCTCCTCGGATGAGGAGGAGCATGGATCGGACCAACACGCAGCGAGGTATGTAGACATAATGAATTTAATAAATGAAAGACGAAACACGAAGAACACTTGAATTGATTACAAAATAACAAACGACGTAGACTGACCTGAACAAGAACTTACATAGACACGAAGAACGCATGAAACAGGAACAGACTACCCAAACGAACGAACAAACAGAACAGTCCCGTGTGGTAGACACAGACACAGGAACAATCACCCACAAACAAACAGTGAGAACAGCCTACCTTAATATGGTTCTCAATCAGAGGAAACGTCAAACACCTGCCTCTAATTGAGAACCCTATCAGGCAACACATTTAACCCAACATAGAAACACATAACATAGAATGCCCACCCCAACTCACGCCCTGACCAACTAAACACATACAAAAACAACTGAAAACAGGTCAGGAACGTGACACCACTGGAGAAATGAACCATATGCACAGGATTCTCCTGGTCTTTGATGTCCACACCTTACAAGATCCACATCCTGCTTGAGACTGTATATCATTTGTAATGCAATCACATTTGGCGCGAGTTCATCGGAAATGAAAGAAAGACCAAACAACTTGTTGAAGCCTGAAAGTAGTTTGCTTCAGTACCTGAATAATATCCTCCTGTCGCATGATGGGTTCTCGGAGGAAGCCTCTTGCTCTTGTGGCAGATGCTAAAGAGTGTTCGCCATCTGCAGACACTGCAGCCGCAGTGATAATGCAATAAGGAGACTTGAAAGCGGCGGGTCCACTTGCGGTGCCACTCTGACTCACCACTGAACCTTGCTGTTCCCCTGCTGTGTATTAAATCAATAGTAAGTTCAGCTAAAATAAAAACATTCTAATTGCTGTGGTAAGATGCACTCCACCTCCACCAACATCTTTTTTCACCATTACCTGTGAACTAACGTCAGGATGTGTCAATTCAGTAAGTAGACAGATCCCTAGATAATAACTTCTGCCCAAGCCAGAACTTCACAAAAGGTTACTTCCAATTTAAGTTGAAGAGAAGTTCAATGTTTTATAGGGTTCTTGTTTCTCTGCCTTTCCTACCAACAGGACATATTTGAGGTGTTATATTTTCAGGAACATCACCAGGCATGCGACTGTATCACTTGAAGGTTTCAGAGTACAATTTATCATCTCATCTGTTGTTTACAAGGCAAGTCCCACACAGACTCATAAAACTACACTCCAGCCTACGGGTCAAAGTCAGCAATTTTGTAAGTAAAATAGAGGTTGAGAAAGTGACAAGCTTTCTGCCAACCAGCACCTTTCCTATCCATTTGTTTTCAAGTAATAAAAACAGTCTCTATACTGTGCTAGTTGTATTGACCCCTATGAGTGACTACTGTAGCATACTAATCACAGAATAAAGCATTTTACGCATACATTTGCTTCAAATTAGGTATATTATAATGCACATTGATGTAAAACTTCCAACTCATGGATCTCATCTGTACAATGATGAACCTTAATCTCATTAACCACAAAACATATTAACTCCATGTGCGATTGGTTACATGTGAGGTTGCATTGTCAGTTGCAACCATTGTCAGTCCTTGTCAGTTGCAAGCCAGTCATTTTTATTTTTTATTTTTACCATTTATGGTGTATCTTGTGTTTCACACTATTAATATACAATAGCGGACCATAGCTGAGGGTATCCCTGACCTTTGCCCCCTGTTTCGTCATGGGCCCATGTTGTAGGGTCTCTGACGGTTGCTGTATATGTTTTACTCTACTTGCAATGATAATTCATTTTAAACAGAGCTGTCTGTTGACTGTACCTCTCTGCTCCGCCAGGGTCATGCTCCAATTATTTATATAGCATCCACGCCTCCTCATACTGTAGTGGAATACAATCAATATTCTACTAGCTGTGAGATGCACCAATGGGATCAATTATACACTTTGATGCATAGTTGTACTACAGGTAGATAATTGGCATTATCATTTGCCAATGAGTTGTACATATTCATAATGTTTTGTCATAAAGATTGATTATTGCTTGGATGCAATTGTTTTCCAGGAGGGATAAACGGACCCTGTAAACTGCATACATCATAATAGCAGAAGTTAAGAAATCACTAGGAGTACCGTAATAATGTATATGGCTGCCTCCAGGGATCCTGTTACGAAAAACATCAATATTCATGATGTTTTCACATAAAGATTGATTATTGCTTGGATGCAATTGTTTTCCAGGAGGGATAAACGGACCCTGTAAACTGCATACATCATAATAGCAGAAGTTAAGAAATCACTAGGAGTACCGTAATAATGTATATGGCTGCCTCCAGGGCTCTTGTTACGAAAAACATCAACTGAGGCATTACATAGCCGGGAGACGTGACTGAAAATAAGTTAATATTCATTCCTCTTCTTCCTCTTCTCTTCTTTTAGGATCAAATCACATTTTATTTGTCACATGCGCCGAATACAACAGGTGTAGACCTTACCGTGAAATACTTACTTACAAGCCCTTAACCGACAATGCAGTTCAACAAATAGAGTTAAGGAAATATTTACTAAATAAACTGAAGTGAAAAAATGAACAAAAATTCAAAAGTAACCCAAGACAATTACATAACAATAACGAGGCTATATACAGGGGGTACCAGTAGCGAGTCAATGTACAAGGGTACAGGTTAGTCGAGGTAATTTAATCCAGGATTAAAGTGACTATCTATGCATAGTCAATTTAATCCTGGATGAAACCAGGATTTGGAGGTCTGTCTTTGATTTAACTCAAGTGGGAAGGCCAGAGACCGAGGCGGTGGCGGCGGCGGTGCATGAGGGTCTGTTGGGAGATATTCACAGGCGGAGGGGAATTAACTAATGAGGACGCCCCTCTTCGTCGGGTGTGAATGATGGCTACAGTGATTGGCCGGGACATAGGTGAGGGGGGCCGTTGAGGCGGGCGGGTAGGTGACTAGACAACGTTAATCCGTTCTGTGGGCAGGTAGGCGGGCCCGACTGACGGGCTTTGTCCTACTGACAGCCCTTTCCCCCATTAACCAGAGGGCTGACGGCCCAACTCAGAGACAGACTCCCACCATCGGTCACTCCCATCATGTCTGGTGGGACGAGGCCTATTAGCCTGGCAGATGATCGTCTCAGCGTTTCCACTGACAAGATGTTTGATTCCGCTGCTTTGCTGCCTACATGGCACATTGAGTCGCACTTTATTACGATTGGAGCAACTCTGGCTACACTCAGGGATTTTTAATCACCCATCTCGCTTCCATCCTCACAAAGAAAAATGCAGATCACAAAACCTGGGTACTGTGCATTTGCTCATTTGCTGATTAGGTTTGTAAATTTAACACTCAAGTAGTTCAACATGGTCTTAAAATGTTTATATGACACCTGGACTGCAAATTGATATACAGGTACATTAGCAGTTAACATTACAGGCAGTGCATTCAATTCGAACAGAGCCAACGCACCTTTTCAATTACAATCCAGTGTTATAGGACACAACATTGTGACAATATTAGGAACTGCCAAACATATACTACCGTTCAAAAGTTTGGGGTCACTTAGAACTGTCTTTGTTTTTGAAGTAAAAGCACATTCTTTGTCCTTGAAAATAGCATCAAATTGATCAGAAATACAGTTTAGACATGGTTAACCTGGCTTGCACACTATGCAGCACTTGTTAGCTAGCCTTGTCTCGAAAGTCTATGTGGGACCCGGACCCTTCTGGGAAGAGAGGCAAGTGGAGCTTAACCAAGGCAGACACAGGCGGTGGGGTGGGGTGGGGGGGGGGGGGGGGGACACTTTACATACTTAGCGCTTTACATACTTCTGGGCAATAACCGTCAATCTGGATAATAACACAAAACAAATCATAAGGCTAGAGAAATGTATGAACAAATATTACGAAAACAAGCAACACCCAAACATGACGCAGTGTAAACAAGGAGAACCAATCTCCAAAAGAAAACGTGACTCCTTGACGGACACAGGCGATTTATGCTTTTCACCACCGGGAATGGTAAGGGTGGAAACCGATCTGTTAAAATCAATAAATGACTAACCGGACATACTTGAATTAGTCAGCAAAGGAGTTGAAGGCGAGCCTCGAGATGAGTGTCGAAAAAGCTGTGACAATGAAGAAATAAACAAGCAAGCTAAAAGGGACAGTCAATAAGATTGAAACTGACGTTAAGTTGTAAATGACTATTGTAGCTGGAAACGACTGATTTTTTATGGAATGTCTACATGTCTAGGTGTACAGAGGTCCATTATCAGCAACCATCACTCCTGTGTTCCAATGGCACGTTGTGTTAGCTAATCCAAGTTTAACATTTTAAAAGGCTAATTGCTCATTAGAAAACCCTTTTGCAATTATGTTAGCACAGCTGAAAACTGTTGTCCCGATTTAAAGAAGCAATAAAACTGGCCTTCTTTAGACTAGTCGAGTATCTGGAGCATCAGCATTTGTGGGTTCGATTACAGGTTACAAATGGCCAGAAACAAAGACCTCGTCAGTCTATTCTTCTTCTCTTGAAATTAAGGCTATTCCATGGGAGAAATTGCCAAGAAACTGAAGATATCGTACAACGCTGTGTACTACTCCCTTCACAGAACAGCACAAACTGGCTCTAACCAGAATAGAAAGAGGAGTGTGAGGCCCCAGTGCACAACTGAGCAAGAGGACAAGTACATTAGAGTGTCTAGTTTGGGAACAGACACCTCACAAATAAATAGTACCAGCAAAACACCAGTCTCAACGTCAGCAGTGAAGAGCTGACTCCGGGATGCTGGCCTTCTAGGCAGAGTTGCAAAGAAAAAGCCATATCTCAGACTGGCCAATAAAAAGAGAAGATTAAGATGGGAAAAAGAACACAGACACTGGACAGAGGAACTCTGCCCAGAAGACCAGCATCCCGGGAGTCGTCTCTTCAATGCCAATGTCTCAAATTGAGGGAGCATGCAACAGAGCGTTTATATTGTTGTTCAGTATAATTCAGAATACAATCCACTGATACACATACAATACACTGATACACTCACAGGAATTAGTAAAGCCTGAGTCACCTTAGAAGCTTAGACATAAAGAAATGTACATTAAAACATCATACAATAAGTGTACTGGACAATGTATTGGTGTCTCTGCATTGGCATTATAAATGACAAGGTGTTCAGAATTATATGTATTGATCACATAGCCAAAGTATTGATCAACATGAACACTGATGAGAAATAAAGGTGAGAAATAATGGTGAGACATCTTTTGACAGAGAAAAATGTATTAGAGCCATTAACCTAATATAGGAACCCGGCCACCAATGAGTGTTGTGGACCCCATTGATTTGTATAACACTCATCTCCCGTCCGAATGCTTGAAAAATGCAATAGAAAGTAACTAAATGTAATATATCACGTAAAAGTGAATTACTTAGGTTTTAGGAAATGCAACCAACTACAGAGATTGATCGGGAGAGGAGGGGGCCCCATGTACCCCGCTTCAATCAAGCAGGCTTCACCCCCAAGATTGAAGCGGGAGACAAATCCAGCTATGGCCTCAGGCCTCTCACACTGGGCAGACAGGGGTCCTGGGATGGACAGCTCAGGCCTCTCACACTGGGCAGACAGGGGTCCTGGAATGGACAGCTCAGGCCTCTCACACTGGGCAGACAGGGGTCCTGGGATGGACAGCTCAGGCCTCTCACACTGGGCAGACAGGGGTCCTGGGAAGGACAGCTCAGGCCTCTCACACTGGGCAGACAGGTGTCCTGGGATGGACAGCTCAGGCCTCTCACACTGGGCAGACAGGGGTCCTGGGATGGACAGCTCAGGCCTCTCACACTGGGCAGACAGGGGTCCTGGGATGGACAGCTCAGGCCTCTCACACTGGGCAGACAGGGGTCCTGGGATGTACAGCTCAGGCCTCTCACACTGGGCAGACAGGGGTCCTGGGAAGGACAGCTCAGGCCTCTCACACTGGGCAGACAGGGGTCCTGGGATGGACAGCTCAGGCCTCTCACACTGGGCAGACAGGGGTCCTGGGAAGGACAGCTCAGGCCTCTCACACTGGGCAGACAGGTGTCCTGGGATGGACAGCTCAGGCCTCTCACACTGGGCAGACAGGGGTCCTGGGATGGACAGCTCAGGCCTCTCACACTGGGCAGACAGGGGTCCTGGGATGGACAGCTCAGGCCTCTCACACTGGGCAGACAGGGGTCCTGGGATGGACAGCTCAGGCCTCTCACACTGGGCAGACAGGGGTCCTGGGATGGACAGCTCAGGCCTCTCACACTGGGCAGACAGGGGTCCTGGGATGGACAGCTCACACAGCTTCCCCACATACGTTGCCGGATCAAGGGTGACCTCGTTGAAGAGGAGATCCAGGAGCCGGTCTACATAGCCTGTAATGTATTTGAAAAGGGAAATGTCTGTTAAATGGGTAGTGAATTTTATTTCCTTTTATTTACTGTTCTGAGTTATGATGCTATCAATTAATTTATGTTGTGATCTACTCAATCTACAGTGGGTTTTCTGGTATTAATGAAGTTCTCAATTTGAAATATGCTATATTTGCTTGTGCACTTTTTGATGAAACGTTGTATTTGGAATGTGTTTGCCTGAAATGCTAAATTGATTTGAAACGAATAACTGTGACTTACAGTATGTTGGGTCTGTCATCACAGACTTCACAGCATACTCCCACTTCTTTTCCTTGGGAAAGCTGATTTTGGATGACAGCATTCCTACTGCGGTGGTTGCCGGGAAGCTGTGCAGATGTAGATGTTTAATTTTATAAAATGTCTATCACACACCTTAATCAACATGATTAGCCCCAATGACACAAGCTACATCAACTCTAAGACACCAACCCACACAATGGAATGGCAAAATAGGATTTTCAGGGGTAAATTACAAATCCTATACACTCCTTTTGTGGACAACATTCCTTCGTGTCAGCTGTGTTCTGGCAGTTCTCAAACTCGTAAGGGGCTTAGGGAGGGAAGAACAAAAAACTTATATTGACTTGGTGTGTTAGGTGTGTTACTGAAAATATACCTTTCACAAGTCAAAGCAGCCACAGTTACAGCCACAGCCGTCGTGTCAGACTCAGCAAACTCTGATATTTACATTGTGGTCAGCACTTGCAAGAGCGACTGATGCACTGTTAATGGTGGTACAGCATCCGTCTTCAGGATTAGCTTCCTGGCAAGACCCATCGAAAGCTCTCCCCAATTGATAAAGCAACTTAGCTGGAAATTAGCACTGTGCACATTTAACATGATCATCATTTTTGGTGCAGCTTACCCACCCAAAATGAAAAGCAGCCACTGCTGTCAGATGTCTTTATTCTTTGGGAAATAGTGTAAGGTTAAATTAACAATATGGCATCCAGTCACAACACAGTGTGTTTTTTCTGGCATGCTGGTAGGTAGTCTGCGAGCTAATGAAAAGGGGTTGGTTACCAGTATCATTCTGCCACGTTCTGGTTGAGCTATTGTACGCTTTGTAAACAAAGCCTTATGATGCGCACATGTGATGACAGTTTTAAAGTGTTACATACAGTTTATAAATTAGTTCAGATAAGACGCAACCGTTACTTTACTTTGCATAATGCCGGAAGTAACACCTGCCTCTTAAATCCAAGCGTTATCATGGGGGGAGTGGAAAAGTAACTTTATGATCAACTTCGGCAATTTACAGTACCCGCTAGAGTCCTTTTTTCATACTTGTGTCAACCCACTGGTTTCAACTGGTTTCATCCAAATATCCTCCAATTTGATGAATAACATTTTCACTGTTTGGGACTTTTAAAAGATAGAACACTTTCTTTTCAGCGGCAAAGAAAGTAAAAAAGCAGAGAAGCTGATTTTAGTCTAACAGGGCACAACGGGGATAGGAATTACACCACAGGGATCAATATTAAAGGCACATGCCCAGCAGATGAGCAAGTTGAGGTAGAGAGAGAGGGCTAGTCATTTATCATGTGGAGTCTCTGGACTGAGCTTTTTAAGAACTTCCCCACACTTTTGTAGGAGCATCTGTCCGCATCATAAACCTCCTGTGGTGGTCTCCCGGCCCGGCCCGCACGCCAGCAGGTCCATGCCGAAGAATCTGCACACTTCAGTGTTTGCAACTGAAATGATATACGGCCAGCTCTCGCCACAGTAGTCTCCGGTGCAGTCTGAAGACAGAGTTGCCGCCCCACCAGCAGACGCCCCCTCCAGTGTCTCTAATGATGATCAAACAGGTTTCGCCAATGGGTACATGCCCCCTGCCCATGTGATTTCCATGCCAAACAAATTATTCTAATGCCGGAGCGTGAAATTATTCCTTCAGGGAGGGACGTGCTCACTCACCCTGAGCTGAGAGTGGAGGGAGGGGATAGGAAGGGGTGCAATGTTTCCATTGTGTGTGTGTGTGTGTGTGTGTGTGTGTGTGTGTGTGTGTGTGTGTGTGTGTGTGTGTGTGTGTGTGTGTGTGTGTGTGTGTGTGTGTGTGTGTGTGTGTGTGTGTGTGTGTGTGTGTGTGTGTGTGTGTGTGTGTGTGTGTGATAGAGATGGCACATGAGTGATGGGTGTGTGTGTGCGCGCGCATAAAATGTGCTTTCCTTCATGATGTGGTTGAGTGCATGTGTGACTTGTGTGTCCAAAGCACAGCTCTTTTATATGCTACTAATGTCACGTCGACAGACAACCTTTCATTGCTCTCCTCCACTGATGTGTGAGATGAGCAATATGGTTGGACTACACTTCCTCTCACTCACTGTGCCAAGGTGTCTGGCCTCTCAGTAAGTAGACATGAACCAAAAGTCGCTTGAACCAGCAGTATTCTGTAGGGTCAACATCCACAGGTTGATGTTATTCGGGATGAGTCTTGTTCTTGAGGCAGAACTGAGCGATTTCCACTAGATGGGCCAGCTGCAAAAGTAAAAAGTGGCTATATTGTAAACATTTATGAAAAACAAATTAGCTTTTTGGTCTTCATTTAACGTCAGGGTTAGGCAGTAGGGTTAGCAGTGTGGTTAAGGTTAACGCTAGGTTTAAAACCAGATTTCTGGGCGTTCCCTTATTTTACAGCCAAAGGCTGTATTTCCCATTGTGAGTAATAGTGACTGGGGTTGAGAGCTGAGATGAATGGGTGTGGATGACACTGGAGCTCTTGATGTGGGTGACTTTGACTTTGACTGAACACACAAAGCCCAGCTGCTGGCTCCAGCTGCCGCATTTGGCCCCCATTGCTCATTTACTCAGCTCCACACAATGTGTCCATTAGCCATTCACACCGCACAGTCTGCCCAGGCCTAATGGAATCACACTCACATATGAATGCAAGAACTTAGCGCACACGGTCTTTTTGGACTTAATTATCATGGTTCATTACGAGCTAAGAGAAGAGGTACGGTAGAGGAGGCCGAGTACACGCTGAGACTCTCGGCCGGTGATGAGATGCCATAGGGACACATCAGAAGAAATCAGATGATATTATGACAATTTCTCATCTCTTACTGCAACCCTCGAGACGTAATGACATTTTTACGAGGCTTTGGTGCCCTGGACTCAATTATAGATCCAAGGAGACGTTGCGAAGTAACTACCAATGAGCACTAACAGTCATCTACTGTTATATTATCATAAGTATGAACCAATTGCCGCAACCAGCATTCCAGTGTTTTTTTCCTCACTCCAACGCTCTGAGCCATTATACTCATTCGAAAACGAGCGACAGCCAAGATTTACCTTGCATTCATTAACTGAGCGAAATGCATGAACTGTAACGAATGAACCAGCCACTCATTTGTTCAAACTTTAAGTCGTGGAGTCGAGTACGCATGTCATTGAAGAGGTGAGGAAGGTCACAACACCTGTTCTATCGACCATGAGTGAGTCATTACAAAAGTGAGACAGAATAACACCACAGAGGGTTGAACCAACCTCTCATCTAAGAAGCCTGAACAGGCTATGAATAGATTGGTTTTCATCCATCAAAAGTGCTTGAGCTTTCATTTTTCCCCTCAAACAGCCCCCATTCTCATTTGCCTAACTAATTGGGATGTTTACAAGTTGAGGATATTCAAGAGCAAAATGATAGCACGTGGCTAAAAATAATACCCCCCGACGCAAGTACCATCCTGTTTCTGGAGTCGCAATTATCTCTAATGACATCACCAGCGCCAGCGACACCGCCATCCAACCGGCACTATGCACCATTTCCCAAAACAGACATGGGCACAATATCGGTCGACAAAAAAGCCTAGAGAGGCACTACTTGACATTTCATAAATTAAGTTTCCTGCACCAATGAAATAAATAAAGAAACATGGCTGCCGGAAAGGCTGTGTGCCTCTCTCCAGAGGCCCTGTATGGTAATTAAAATGTAACTGTCTGCCTCGTGGAGGAGCGAGTGCCGTGACGACGGTGGAAGTAGCAGGTGTGGAGGAGCGCGAGAACGCGTCATAGCAATGTGGGGCAAAAGGAATGCAGAATGGCTGCCGAGGAGGAGCATAACACAAGCTTTGCAGTGGCAGACACACAAAAGGTTGTCAGCTCTTGTCCTTTGTCACAGAAAGAGTTGTACCCCTGTTCTCAAGCACTTTGGGGGCTTGGGCCCTTCATTAGCTGGGATGGTGGGTGTCCTTAGTTCTCAGTGTGGTGGCCTTCTTGGGGACACGCTGTAGGAAAAATCCTGGCAGCTCTGTGAGAAACCTCACACAGAAGGCTGATGGGAAAGAAAATACATTCCATTTTTGCCTCCGTGTAGGTGAGGAAATTAAAGAAGTCCACACACAAAACGTTTTGAAAACGCAGGCTAGGGCCACCAAAGAATGTGTGGAAACGCAGGCCAGGGCCCTGTGAGTACTGTATGGGATGACGTTGAAGACGAGACGACAAGCTTTACATTTAGCTATTCCATTTCCAGGAAGTCTTCCTACTACATGTACTGTGCAATAGGGAAGGGCAACAGCTAGCAAAGGGAAGGGCATTTAGATGACTATTCAAATTTCAACCTGAACTTTGACCTAAGATTTTTATGAATGTACCATACTCTATCGTCTCAACTCTCTCCTGGTTGTCAGAACACAAAGACAGAGAGAGACATGAAGAGGATAATTCACTGCACTGTTATTATGTGCAGTGTTGCTATATCACTGAGTGGAAACACTCAAGATCAGGCAGCAGGAATTTAAATCTAAAGTCATTGAGACGAATAGAGGGTGAAATGTTTCATCCTTTGATCAGCGGCGGAAGTACTTTGTCAGGGAACATTCACTTCCTCCATATTCAGTTTGATTTGTCTTCTTTAGAGGAGTAGGTGGGTGATATGTGATGTTCAATTTATGCAGGGAGGATGATGCAATGGAGTTGGATAGAGATGAAGCCAATACTACTGGTGCCAGCCCCAGCCCCCCTCTAGGTAAACATGGACCTTTGTTCTGGTCCAGCAGGAGTGGATGAAATCGCCCGCAGGTTTTATTACGAAACATTCGTCATTACATACAATGAGAAAGCCACGAGAAAGAAAGCGAGAGAGACTTTCATGAGGAGAGAGGAGAAAGAGAGCGAGAGAGAATGCAAGAGAGTCTGTAGCCAAAAGTCTGAATACTTCTTAAAAAACGAATGTCATCACAGAAATGGCCATACTGCCCCCTGGTGGTCGCTAGTGGTAGCGCCCTGGGACAGTGGCCAGGCCCAGAGCAGGGTAGGAGACAGCTGCAATAGTTAAACCAGTGAATGGGGAAGTATCTTGGCCCAGGGGAGCAGCCAGTCAGTCTCCCCCGGACCCAGGCCATCTTGGCGTGGGTGTCCACGGTGCCACCATCCTCTTCTCTTCCCCCATGCGGTCGCCCCCACACCTCCCTCTTCATTTCAAACATCGCCACTCTTGCCTCCCAAATCTGTTCCTCCCCCTTAATCTCCCCCACTTTGATGTCATGTGCAGTTAAAGGATAAATAGATTGCGGAGAAGCGTTTCTTCTTTTTCGCCGCCAATTAGACAAGTTTAACGGCCGGGGTTTGACAGAGGGGAAGATAGAGAGAGAGAAAGTAAGAGGAGATGAAGGGGGACATAGCTTCTCAATAGGCTCTCTATCTGGGGAAAATAACCGCAGGCAACAACAGAGGATCAGAACAATTCTGATTCATCCATTTTCAGCAAGGGCTCTTGTCTTGTCTCACAGTCTATTTGCTGCTCATGAGCTGAGTGTCCAGGGATGTAATTTCTCTTATTTCCTTCCTGAAAACAAAACAAGAAAAAGTCAAGTGAGATTTGATCATCATACCCTACCACCATCGAATCATCATACCCTACCATCATACAGCGCATCAGACTTCGAGTCACACAACATGAAGTCACCATCGGATCAAGTCCATTTGCTTGCATGCCAGCGGTGCAGATGAAACTGTGTCTCATCTCTGTTCACTGCTGCGGATACAGACGCTAGTGTGAGGGGAATTTTTTATGCTCCGGATGGATCAATGAAGAACAAATAAGAACCATCTTCTCGGCGTTAGCTTTCATTGGCCCCACTTCAGAATAAGTGGCCCTTGCGATTGGGCCACTTGATGTGTAACTACAACACTTTAGTCTTTGTTAAAGTATATATGACAGTTTGGGTAGAAACACAAGCTATAATTTTAGGGAGCCACGATATATCTTAAATTATGCCAGAAGGAAGTTGTCATTTCTGTTCAGTTTAGTTAAGGAATGAAATTGTGAGAATAAAAGCAAACTAATTCCCTTTAGAGGGCAGGGAAATGTATCCCCTTTTGTTCTCTCATCCAAAATGGATGGACAATGCAAGGTCGGAACATACTGTGCTTTATAAACCAACTGAATGCCAAATGTTCCCCTTCAATCGCTATATTGGTGACAGCAGGGGGATCCCTGCATGTCTTCCTGTCCTATGTTGGAGGTGTTCCTCTGTTCGCATTGGGATTGTGCACAGGTTGAGAGACATTAGCTATAGTGTAGCCTTCCTGCATGCAAGTGTGCTACGGACTCTGCCAAGAGATCTGGACTGCTATTGAACAGGTGTGCTCCCCTGTAGCCACAACATTGCTGGTGCAAGCCCTGCTACCTTTTTCGCCCACCTTAATCACTACAGATAGATATATGCCTAAGTCAACAAGTCATGTACAGAGCCTTCGGAAAGTATTCAGAACCCTTGACTTTTTCTGCATTTTGTTACGTTACAGCCTTATTCTAAAATTGATTAAATATCAATTTTTTTCTCAGAAATCTACACACAATACCCCAAAACAGAAATACCTCATTTATATAAGTATTCACACTCTTTGCGATGAGACTCGAATTTGAGCTCAGATGCATCCTGTTTCCATTGATCATCCTTGAGATGTTTCTACAACTTGATTGGAGTCCACCTGTGGTAAATTCAATTGACTGGACATGATTTGGAAAGGCACACACCTGTCTAGATAAGGTCCCACAGTTGACAATGCATGTCAGAGCAAAAACCAAGCCATGAGGTCAAAGGAATTGTCAGTAGAGCTCCGAGACAGGATTGTGTCGAGGCACCGGTCTGGGGAAGGGTACCAAAACATTTCTGCAGCATTGAATGTCCCCAAGAACACAGTGGCATCCATCATTGTTAAATGGAAGAAGTTTGGAACCACCAAGACTCTTCCTAGAACTGGCCGTTTGGCCAAACTGAGCAATCGGGGGAGAAGGGCCTTGGTCAGGGAGGTGACCAAGAATCCGATGGTCACCCTGAAATAGCTCTAGAGTTCCTACATGGATATGGGAGAACCTTCCAGAAGGACAGCCATCTCTACAGCACTCCACCAATCAGGCCTTTATGGTAGATTGGCCAGACAGAAGCCACTCTTTAGTAAACGACACATGCCAGCCTGCTTGGAGTTTGACAAAAGGCACCTAAAGACTCTCAGACCATGAGAAACATGATTCTCTGGTCTGCTGAAACCAAGATTGAACGCTTTGGCCTGAATGCCAAGTGTCTGTAGAAAACCTGGCACCATCCCTATGGTGAAGCATGGTGGTGGCATTATCATGCTGTGGGGATGTTGTTTTAGCAGCAGGGAATGGGAGACGAGTCAGGATCGAGGCAAAGATGAACGGAGCAAAGTACAGAGCTCCTTGATGAAAACCTTTTCCAGAGTGCTCAGACTGGGGCGAAGGTTCACCTTCCAAATGGACAATGACCCTAAGCACACAGCCAAGACAATGCAGGAGTGGCTTCGGGACAAGTCTCTGAATGTCTTTGAGTGGCCCAGCCAGAGTCCGGACTTGAACCCGCTCAATCATCTGTGGAGAGACCTGAAAATAGCTGTGCAGCAACGCTCCCCATCCAACCTGACAGAGCTCGAGAGGATCTGCAGAGAAGAATGGGATAAACTCCCCAAATACAGGTTGCTAAGCTTGTAGCGTCATACCCAAGAAGACTTGACGCTGTAATCAATGCCAACGGTGCTTCAACAAAGTACTGAGTAAAGGGTCTGAATACCTATGTAAAAGTACATTTTACATTTGTTTAATAAATTAGCAAAAATGTCCAAAAACCTGTTTTTGCTTTGTCATTGGGGTATTGTGTGTAGATTTAAGGGGGGGACAAAACAATTGGATACATTTTAGAATAAGGCTGCAATGTAACAAAATGTGGAAAAAGTCAATGGGTCTGAACACTTCTCGAAGGCATTGCATTTGATGTAAATACACAGCCCCTAATATGACTCTAATGATTACTTACCACCAGGTGTCAGTATAAACCAGCTCTATTTGTCACTGGGCAATAGCATCCCAAAATATACTGCCATGGGACTATCACCCCTACAAAGGCATATAATATGCATTTTAATATCCAGTATCCTGGCTTATTTATAAAGATATTAAAACCTAGGCAGGTCATTATAAAGCAATCAATTCTCCTCCGTGGAATGTTAAGAGTTGTACTGAGAAATATCATGTCTATGAGAACCTAGAATCCATTTAGAGACTTTTGTTGCCTTCATGTCATCCACTAGAATATTGATGTCGGTCCTCATAAAAATCTGACTTTCACACAACCTGTGACTTACAAACTGAAGTCAATATGATCAATAGCGTACAAGCCTATGAATTATTACAGCAACAACAATATATGTGCCAGGTAGCCACAGCTTCTAAGATCAGAACAAAAGGATGAGTGACTTCCTTTTCATCATGCCCATGTTCAAAAATGGAGTCCGTTAACACCAGAGCCTCTCTCTCTCTCTCTCTCTCTCTCTCTCTCTCTCTCTCTCTCTCTCTCTCTCTCTCTCTCTCTCTCTCTCTCTCTCTCTCTCTCTCTCTCTCTCTCTCTCTCTCTCTCTCTCTCTCTCTCTCTCTCTCTCTCGCTCTCTCTCTCTCTCTCTCTCTCTCTCTCTCTCTCTCTCTCTCTCTCTCTCTGCTCTGTCAGAGCAATATAAATTAATCATCAGGAACATCATCAGTGGTCCACCCCTTACATAAAACACATTAACAAGACAGATTCATTATTCACAGGCTAAATGGTTGACTCAGTCAAGTTCCATGTACTATTCAAAAATGTCTTAAAATGTCTTAATTAAATTACTTAATGAAACAAACACACGTGCTGCGTTTAGACAGCAGACAAATTCTGATATTTGTTCCACTAATTGGTCTTTTAACCAATCACATCAGAGCTCTTTCAGAGATGAAAAAATGAATAAATATCAGAATTTGGCTGCCTGTGTAAACGCAGCGTATATGCAGACTTGCATTGCCAAATGGCCTTCATGGGACGACGTGCCTGTGAGCTTAGCTATCGTCAAAGTTCTCTCCTTTCACACACAAACCACAGAGTAATTGTTTGCTACAAACATGGTTTGCTAACATTGCCATCTAACTGTTCTATCGCTGTCCTATCAAACATGGTTTGTATTATGAAAGAACAAATGAGTCTACCAATTTCAAAGCCAACAATTGTAAAATGCTAAATGCTATGATTTCCCACGTTTCCACATTTTTTTTCTAACGTAGCAGACAAAATATAATTCATTTCTTTAACTTTTTGTTTCCTAAAATCCATAATACCAGAAACAAGTTGTTTTGTTTTTAGTTGGAACCAGCCGACATATAGCCAAAAACAACAAAGATGAGAGAAAATAAGGAATTGTTCATATTTCTCCTTACTAGTGATGTGGATGGGGCTAAATCTGTAGTCCTGTCTCATTGTCCATATGCATATCCTGTCCAAAATAAGAATTGAGTGTTTGTTGAGTTTGTGTTGTGCCACCAAGCAGTGAAAGCAAAGGATTAGGATATACATTTGGCAAGCGTAGGTGGTTGCCTGTTTTAAGCCATAGATATAATACCAAGGTTTCAGCATGCTATTCCATTTCCATTTAGGTGGAAAAAAGTTAACGTCAATCCACTGAGGCAAAAAGGACAATATCGGTGAATTGAACTGTGCCTATAACCTGTCAAAACATTTGACAGGTTATAGGCACTATTGCTAACTGAACAGAGGCGCTGTCCATTTCATCACCACGGAGCTCCCCTATAGGCGTACCTGTGATAATGAGTGGAGACTGCCCATTAAGCTGGCTGAATAAGGCTGGGCATGACCTTGGAGTTTTCCTTTGAAGTCTAGGCCTGTGTCAATGTATTAATTGTGTCTGTCCTCTAAAAAATAAATACTTCTTGGCTGTTTTAAATGTTCTAAGTTAGAAATGATTTACTTCTATAATGGTTCATGAAATCAGGCCTGCATTATTAACCCTTATATATATTTCCACTGCCTAAAACAAACTTACAAACCATCTAACAATAAAAGGTAAAAGTCGTAATAGTATTAGTTAAAAGCCCATCTTCTATTTAAGCAGACTTTAACGCTACACTAGGGGTCGGGAGGGGAACCGGCGAGGGGGGCGGTTAGAGTAAGGTTACCCGGGCTGTCTAATGCCTCGGGCGGCCTCCTCTCCTGCGATGTGAAGTCGTATTAGGGATAAATGATGATGCAATAACTATACTGCCTTTCCAAAACACATAAACAGGGAAAATACACAAAAAGACAGAACACAGTGAAATATAACATGGCCTAGGGGATATAAGAGCTTATTTTGAGCCTAAAATGAAAGAAATTGGCATAAAATTCTAGAAGGAGATAGCCCTGCAGCTTAGAATCGTTAGCATAATATATTTATAGATAGGCCATAAAGCTAAGCTGTGGCTGCAGCAGGAGGCAATGGAAAGTCAACAGCCACTGCAAAATACTAAAACAAACAAAAAAAACTTTGCCATAAGACCATAAGTAGAAACCAAGAGAGTCCATTACAGTACATATCCCTAGAACCAATGAAACCGCTCAGTCTCTAACGGCTTGTCACACAACACACACTAAATTCTTATTTTGAAGTCTAGGTTTGGACAGGATATGCATTTGACCAATCATACAATACTACAGATTTAGCCCCACCTACATCACCAGTATAATTTTTTTTATTTTACCAGGTAAGTTGACTGAGAACACGTTCTCATTTGCAGCAACGACCTGGGGAATAGTTACAGGGGAGAGGAGGGGGATGAATGAGCCAATTGGAAGCTGGAGATTATTAGGTGACCATGATGGTTTGAGGGCCAGATTGGGAATTTAGCTGGAGAACAGCGGGGTTAACACCCCTACTCTTACGATAAGTGCCATGGGATCTTTAATGACCTCAGAGAGTCAGGACACCCGCTTAACATCCCATCCGAAAGACGGCACCCTACACAGGGCAGTGTCCCCAATCACTGCTCTGGGGCATTGGGATATTTTTTAGACCAGAGGAAAGAGTGCCTCCTACTGACCCTCCAACACCACTTCCAGGAGCATCTGGTCTCCCATCCAGGGACTGACCAGGACCAACCCTGCTTAGCTTCAGAAGCAAGCCAGCAGTGGTATGCAGGGTGGTATGCTGCTGGCACATAATGACTGCTTTTCTTTTCTGGCAACTTAAAAAGAAAACAAAATGTTTTGGGGAATTTCGGGTTTGAAAACATGACAGGAAAATAAATGAGTTCGTACTTAGAACAATCCATTTGTTTTCATATTTTGTCTCCTACCGTTAACAAAAGTTTAAATAAGTGGAAAAGTGGGAAATAATTTTTTTCTGTTATGGTTTTAAACTTGAAAACTAAAAAATTATACATTTTCTCTTGATTGGCCTTGCCGCGATGAAAGGAAATATAAATTATCCAAAAGTACATGAACCGTAAGCATTTACTTTGTTTAGAAATGTTGAGTCTGGGACTCCCAAGTGGCGCAGTGGTCTAAGGCACTGCATTGCTGTGCCATTAGAGATCCTGGTTCAAATCCAGGCTCTGTTGTGATTGGGAGACCCATGGGGCAGTCTCCAGGTGAGGGGAGGGTTTGGCTGGCAAGGATGTTCTTGTCCCTTTGAACTTTAGTGACTCCTGTGCCGGCCAGGCGCAGTGCACACTGACACCAGTATTTCCTCTGACACTTTGGTGCGGCTGGCTTCCGGGTTAAGCAGGCATGTGTCAAGAAGCAGTGCGGCTTGGCTTGGATGTCTTTCGGAGGACCTTCGCCTCTCCCGAGTACGTACGGGAGATGCAGTGATGAGACAAGACTCTATTGGATACCACGAAATTGGGGAGAAAAGGAGGTAAAAAGAAATGTTTAGCCTTTGTTTGGTTCAATTAAAACACCAATTTTCACTGTCTGTTGAGAATCTACTAATTGTTTGTGCCAGGTGAGGGCAGGTCCTTTTATGCCCCTATTTCCCATGCATGTCCACATTGGCCAGTTGTTGGTGAGGCAACATTTAGTTAATACATCTGCCAGGCGTTTTGCCTTTTTTGCTCAATTCAGGTAGGTTAATTCTATTTTGGCCCAGTAAAAATGTAGGTTACTTTCTAAATGTAATCTATTACAGTGACAAGTTACCTGTCCAAAATTGTAATCGGTAACGTAACTTTTGGATTACCCAAAGTCAGTAACGTAATCTGATTACATTCTGTTACTTTTAGATCATTTTCCCATTAAGAGGCATTAGAAGAAGAATGTATTTTACCAATTGAACGACATCTATTGCAGGATAAATCAATGTTAAAGTTTACATAGCTTACCATAGATGGATGTTAAATGTTCCGTTATGGGTTGGTTATGTAGGTTTCTTCTAACTCAGCGCTTTCTACTACATATAACAATACGATTAAATTATATCGTTACATTAAAAACCAAAGTCTATCAGAATTCCAGTCATTCCAATAAATGTTATACCACTTGATCTTCGAGAATAGGACTTGGAAATATGGAAGTATAGATTAGCCAAATTGTTTTACCTGAGCATGACCCCAAACCTAAGGACTTATTAGCCATCCCTACTCTGTTGTTTATGATTATTTTGTTGTCATGGAGGACTGATTGGGCTCATTGATTCGAGTTGAAAAATAAATGCTGCGCTCATGGAATGGCATGCTTTGAGCACTACTGAAGAAAAAAAAGCCCCACTGGTATTCCATAGGCTTGGCACGTGGGTATATGCTTCTTAAAGCCAATGAGGAGATGGGAGAGGCAGGACTTGCATCGCGTTCTGTGTCACAAATAGAAGCAACTTCTGTTTTAGCGCCTGGCAACGCAGACGCTCGTTGGAACGCGCGAGCAGTGTGGGTGCAATTATTGAATAACAATTATGTGTACATTTATTTTGCAGTGCTTGCGCATGCGACACCTCCGGTTTGGGCAGGATGTAAGGCGCAAATAGTTAAATGAGAGAGCAGCAGTGTAATTCACATCAATGAGCTATGTAGATATCAATAACAAGTGATATCTGTATCGCCGTAGACTACACCACTGCTGTCATCCTTACCTCCAAGCCTTTATTCAAGTTGGATAATCTTTGGATGCCGACAGCAGTCGCACCATTGGAAGACATAGCTTGGACTGTAGCCTACCAAAGCCTATTCCTGCTCTTTTCCCGCTATCCATCAACACATTTTGTGTGTCATCATAGTGGTCTCTGACTTGTGTTCAGACTTGCTCAAGTGGAACAAACTTAAACTTGCACCTATTTTCAATGCTGATTTGAACGTCATTGAAAAAAGTATTACTATTACATGATTATTATTTGACCCTGCTGGTCATCTATGAACATTTGAACGATCTAGCCTTAATGGCCATGTACTCTTCTAATTTCCACTAGGCACAGCCAGAAGAAGACTGGCCACCATTCAGAGCCTGGTTCGTCTAGGTTTCTTCCTAGGTTTTTGCCTTTCAGGGAGTTTTTCCTAGCCACTGTGCTTCTACATCTGCATTGCTTGCTTTCTGGGGTTTTAGGCTCGGTTTCTGCATAAGAACTGTGACAACTGCTGATTTAAAAGTAAATACATTTGATTGATTGAATTCAGTCTTCTCCATCTGCACTGAAAATAAATGACACCTATTTCTGCACCTGATCCTCTGACACCATATGAACTGTTGCTGCTCGAGAACCTCCTAAAAAGGCTGGCAGATCTTAAAACAGAAGGTGATGAATAAATACTTGGAATACTTTAGAATATATTTAGGTGAATGGCTACTCCTTCACAGACATCTTGATAGCTAGCCTCTTTGAATCTGAGTGTGGACTGGTCCACTCTCATCTCTAACTTTTAGATAAAACAATTCTAAACAGTCCCTTCACAAGTCATATTGTTGAAAAAACTTCATTTGAACGTACTATACCTGTTGTCCATTGATGCCATCTTTCCTCTGGTGGAAATCTTAGACAAAATATAAACAAGAAAGTATTATTAAACCGTGGGTCTCTGTGTGTGGCTATGACGATTCGTTTTCTCATCACCTAAGACAATTGCACAAGAATGAAGTACACGCACAAAATGCGTGCATACTAACCAAAGTCTTGCAGGTGTTTACATGGTTTTGAGCATTTGCCAGGTGATAGAAATCTCAACGTCAGTACCAGCGCTCTAAAAAGTCGAGTAAATAATACTTTCCTGTGGATATTTTATCACAAATGTCCACCAGCAGAAGGATAAACCTCACAGACAACCGGTAGAGTACGTTCAAATGTAATTTTACTCAACATTCGGGCTTGTAAGGAAATGTTCTAGGTTTTTGCAGTGCTTTATTTCAGACTGTATATCAGAAAGCTGGTATCACAGTCTGATTTATTAGTCAACTTGGTAGCCTACTCTAGTCAGTTATATAGTGGTGTTTTGTCCTGTGAATTGCTGTAGATCCATTGGAGGGCGTCTCTCAGGATAGATATCTTTTTTTAGATCTTGTCTCATCGCTGCTACTCCCCAACAGCGATGGTGGAGTCATGCGTCCTCCAAAACATGACCGCCGAACCGCGCTGCTTAACATCCGCCAGCTTAACCCGGAAGCCAGCCACACCAATACATTGGAGGAAACCCCGTTCAGCTGACGACATGGGTCAGTCCGCAGGCACCTGGCCCCCAACAAGGAGTTGATAGAGCGCAATGAGCCAAGTAAAGTCCCACCGGCCAAACCCTCCCCTAACCTGGACAAAGCTGGGCCAGGGAATTCACCCGGGTCTGTAGTAACGCCTCTAGCATTGCGTGGCAGTGCCTTAGACCACTGAGCCACTCGGGAGGCCCGCTCTCAGGATATATTAAGAGTTCTTAGTAGAGATGGTCATGAACTCGTGATTTGTTCCTCGGGTGTAACATCTATCTATGTGAATTGCAATGGGGCATTCTGGGTGAATTTGGCCCAAAATATATACCTATACTGTATGACATATACCTATAAAATACATATAACGATAGTATATTATGCTAAGGGTATATTCTACTGGCCTAGACTCCTGTGTGTAATTTGTTTGAGTGTGTAGTAGTTAGAGGTAGTATTATAATTTCCCCCTAAGACCTGCTAACCCCTGTTATCGGTAATGGTGAGAGGTTCGCATGTCTTGGGGGTATGATTGGGGATACGATCTTTGACCCTCTGTAACATTCTCACTCATCATTATTCACGATTCATTCAGGATTGTCCGTAATAATGTTAGCATCCACATTAATGTTGAAATGTTAAGAAACATTATATTCTTGTTTACAAAATGACCCCTACCTTTTTGAGAAAAATAGTGTTACTTGTTAAACAAAATCTCTTTCTTTCTCTGAGCAACTTTATTACTATAAAATAATAGAATTTCCCAATTTTTTTGCAATACAATATCGCTCATTATTTTATTATTTATTTTATACAGTCATTATTGAGCATCTTTATAAAGGTCAATAATTTCGGGCCCCACTGTATATATGGATGGAGTTAAGTTTACTTAGCGAGGGGAGACCCGAACTGGGAGCCATGTAACTACCTACAATATGAGTTGGTTCCATCTACTGTATGTCAAATCAAATCAAATCAAACATTATTTGCCAAATGCGACGAATACAACAAGTGTAGACTTTACCGTGAAATGCTTACTTACAAGCCCTTAACCAACAGTGCAGTTCAAGAAGAAGAAATGATTTACCAAGTAGGCTATAATAAAAAGTAATAATAAAAAGTAACACAATAAGAATAACAATAACGGGACTATATACAGGGGGCACCGGTACCGAGTCAGTGTGCCGGGGTACAGGCTAGTTGAGGTAATCTGTACATGTAGATGGGGGTGAAGTGACTATGCATAGATAACAAACAAACAGCGAGTAGCAGCAGTGTACAAAAGGGAGGGGGGGTTGTCATGTCCGGTGGCGATTTTTATGAATTGTTCAGCAGTCTAATGGCTTGGGGGTAGAAGCTGTTGAGGAGCCTTTTGGTCCTAGACTTGGCCCTCCGGTACTGCTTGCCGTGCGGTAGCAGAGAAAACAGTCTATAACTTGGGTGACTGGAGTCTCTGACAATTTTATGGGCTTTCCTCTGACACCGCCTATTATATAGGTCCAGGATGGCAGGAAGTTTGGCCCCAGTGATGTACTGGGCCGTTCGCACTACCCTCTGTAGCGCCTTGCGGTCAGATGCCGAGCAGTTGCCATACCAGGCGGTGATGCAACCGGTCATGATGCTCTCGATGGTGCAGCTGTAGAACCTTTTGAGGATCTGGGGACCCATGACAAATCTTTTCAGTCTCCTGAGGGGGAATAGGTTTTGTCGTGCCCTCTTCACGACTGTCTTGGTATGTTTGGACCATGATAGTTCGTTGATGATGTGGACACCAAGGAACTTGAAACTCTCGACCCGCTCCACTACAGCCACGTCGACTGGCACCATACTGCCAGGTCTCTGATCTCCTCCCTATAGGCTGTCTCATCGTTGTCGGTGATCAGGCCTACCACTGTTGTGTCGTCAGCAAACTTAATGATGGTGTTGGAGTCACGCCGTCGTGAGCGAACAGGGAATACAGGAGAGGACTAAGTACACACCCCTGAGGGGCCCCAGTGTTGAGGATCAGCGTGGCAGACGTGTTGTTGCCTACTCTTACCACCTGGGGGCGGCCTGTCAGGAAGTCCAGGATCCAGTTGCAGAGGGAGGTGTTTAGTCCCAGTCCTTAGCTTAGTGATGAGCTTTGTGGGCACTATGCTGTTGAACGCTGAGCTGTAGTCAATGAACAGCATTCTCACATAGGTGTTCCTTTTGTCCAGTTGAGAAAGGGCAGTGTGGAGTGCGATTGAGATTGCATCATCTGTGGATCTGTTGGGGCGGTATGCGAATTGGAGTAGGTCTAGGGTGTCCGGGATGATGCTGTTGATGTGCACCATGACCAGCCTTTCAAAGCACTTCATGGCCACGGGAAGAGTGCCACGGGACGGTAATCATTTAGGCAGGTTACCTTTGCTTCCTTGGGCACAGGGCCTATGCTGGTCTGCTTGAAACATGTAGGTATTACAGACTCGGTCAGGGAGAGGTTGAAAATGTCAGTGAAAACACTTGACAGGTGGTCCGCACATGCTTTGAGTACACGTCCTGGTATTCCGTCTGGCCCAGCGGCTTTGTGAATGTTGTTCTGTTTGGGATTTGTACGTACAGTCACTGTGGGTACGACGTCATCGATGCACTTATTGATGAATGTGTAGTGTGTGTAGTAGACTAGTGTGCGGTCGTTTGTGATCATTTGGACCATGTGGGAAAAGTTTTTTTTGTGAGTGGTCTTTTTTTTGCATTTTTAGTGGCCTATGTGGTTTTGGTGTGTAGTAGTTTTCAGTAATTTGTTTCAGTGTGTGTAGTAGACTTGTGTGTGGTAGTTTATTGTAATTTGTTTTTGTGTGTCGTAGTTAGTGGTAGTGTTTTAATGTGAAGCAGTGTGTGGTGTTTTGTGGTAGTCTAGTGTGTGGCAGCCTGTGGTAGTTTTAGTAGCCTAGTGTGGAAGTAATGATGTGATTTCATTTGCTACTGGCATAAGGGACGGACCAAAAATATTGTAGAGACAAAATAGTCAAGATTCCTCACTGGGTATGCACATATTAGCTTAAGACAGGGAGAGAAGCAAACAACTAAGGAAAACAAAACGGGGCAAAAAACAACACCGACGTCCTTGGCGGTGAACTGAGTGTCAAGGATATGCAAAGCATGCTCTCGTTTCCCCCCATATTGAATCATTCATGAGGAGTATGTAGGCACAGATGTTATGTAAAATGGCCTTGTTTCACCGATATCATCACAGAAGCTGAAACATATAAATGGAGAGGGATGAGGCACACTATTTAATGAGTAGTCTAAACCGGTCGGGCTGCTAGTACCCAATTGGCTGCCATATCAAATCAAACTTTATCCAGATAGCATATTTCGTACAAAAAGGATGCAGTGCAAAGTGCTTCACATTATATATATATATATATATATACTAGCGTTCAAAAGTTTGGAGTCACTTAGAAACATCCTTGTATTTGGAAGAAAAGCACGTTTTTTGTCCATTAAAATCACATCAAATTGATCGGAAATACAGTGTAGACGTTGTTAATGTTGTAAAGGACTATTGTAGCTGGAAACGGCAGATTTTGTATGGAATATCTACATAGGCGTACAGAGGCCCATTATCAGCAACCATCACTCCTGCAAAACACCAGTCTCAACATAAACAGTGAAGAGGCGACTCCAGGAAGCTGGCCTTCTAGGCAAAGTTGCAAAGAAAAAGCCATATCTCAGACTGGCTAATCAAAAGAAAAGATTAAGATGGACAAAAGAACACAGACACTGGACAGAGGAACTCTGCCTAGAAGGCCAGCATCCCGGAGTCATCTCTTCACTGTTGACATTGAGACTGGTGTTTTGTGGGTACTATTTAATGAAGCTGCCAGTTGAGGACTTGTGAGGTGTCTGTTTCTCAAACTAGACCCTCTAATGTACTTGTCCACTGGCTCAGTTGTGCACTGGGGCCTCACACTCCTCTTTCTATTCTGGTTAGAGCCAGTTTAAGCTGTTCTGTGAAGGGAGTAGTACACAGTGTTGTACAAGATCTTCAGTTTCTTGGCAATTTCTCCCATGGAATAGCCTTCATTTCTCAGAACAAGAATAGACTGAAGAGTTTCAGAAGAAAGGTCTTTGTTTCTGGACATTTTGAGCCTGTAATCGAACCCACAAATGCTGATGCTCCAGATACTCAACTAGTCTAAAGAAGGCCAGTTTTATTGCTTCTTTAATCAGGACAACAGTTTTCAGCTGTGCTAACATAATTGCAAAAGGGTTTTCTAATGATCAATTAGCCTTTTAAAATGAGAAACGTAGATTAGCTACCA
Source organism: Salvelinus fontinalis (assembly GCF_029448725.1). Taxonomy (NCBI): domain Eukaryota; kingdom Metazoa; phylum Chordata; class Actinopteri; order Salmoniformes; family Salmonidae; genus Salvelinus; species Salvelinus fontinalis. Next base: position 24,628,374 of record NC_074671.1, on the reverse strand, counting down.
CAATGTGCCATTGGAACACAGGAATGATGGTTGCTGATAATGGGCCTCTGTACACCTATGTAGATATTCCATAAACAATTTGCTGTTTCCAGCTACAATAGTCATTTACAACATTAACAATGTCTACACTGTATTTCTGATCAATTTGATGTTATTTTAATGGACAAAAAATTGACCCCAAACCTTTGAACGCTAGTATATATATATATATATATATATATATATATATATATATATATATATATACTGAATAAAAATACAAACGCAACATGTAAAGTGTTGGTCCCATGTTTCATAGGCTGAAATAAAAGATCCAAGAAACGTTCCATACACACAAAAAGCTTATTTGTCTCAAATTGTGAGTACAAATTTGTTTACAACCCTGTTAGTGAGCATTTCTCATTCGCCAAGATAATCCATCCATCTGACAGGTGTGGCATATCAATAAGCTGATTAAACAGCATGATCATTATACAGGTGCATCTTGTGCTGGGGACAATAAAAGGCCACTCTAAAATGTGCAGTTTTGTCACACAACACAATGCCACAGATGTCTACATATTTTATTGAGCGTGCAATTGGCATGTTGACTACAGAAATGTCCACCAGAGCTGTTGCTAGAGAACTGAATGTTGATTTCTCTACCATAAGCCGCCTCCAACGTCATTTTAGAGAATTTGGCAATGCGTCCAACCGTCCTCACAACCGCTGACCACGTGTAACCACAGCAGCCCAGGACCGCCACATCTGGCTTCTTCACCTGCGGGATCGTCTGAGACCACCCACCCGGACAACTGATGAAACTGAGGAGTATTTATGTCTGTAATAAAGCCGTGTGTGGGGAAAAACTCATTCTAATTGGCTGGGCCTGGCTCCCCAGTGGGTGGGCCTATGCCCTCCCAGGCCCACCCATGGCTGCGCCTCAGCCCAGTCATGTGAAATCCATAGATTAGGGCCTAATGAATTTATTTAAATTGACTTATTTCCTTATATGTACCGTAACTAGAGTAACATTTTTAAAATGATTGCATGTTACATTTAGATTTTTGTTCAGTATAATATATATTTAAAAAATTGTAACACCATGTCATGTGTTGTAAATAGTCCATCCTTGTAATGTTATGAGTATGGCTATAATAGTATTTCCCCATTTTAGGGGTTATTGTATTAGCTACAGTTTACTAGCCTATACGCAGACAACAAATCTGTATTATCCTGATAAAATGTACCCTACACATCAATTACATCTAATGCAAGGAAAAGGTAGTCACCCAGGATCAATAAGATGATACTCACGTGGAATTTGAACCCTGCATTTATGGTAGTTGATGTGATATTATACAGTAATTCAACCTGCATTTCGTGTTCCATTTAAACGTTTATTGCCAACCTTACCAGGGAATAGTATTGCATTACGTGTGATGGTTCGGAAAGGCTGGTGCCTCGATTTAACAGGCATTTCCTCCGAATATCACCGACTTTTGTGCATGGTATCAGCTCATCTGACACTTTCGGTTTGGTCCTGTAGTAAAGTGGATGTGGAGGGGGGCAGCAGAGAGGCGGAGGCAAAGTAGCGCATGTGAGGAGACAGCTTGTGATTGGTACTGCCGCTTGGTACCCAGAGACGAGCTATCGTCTATGGGAATATGCTCTACTCATGCGTCGACATCAGCCGGGACGTTTGGGCTTCAATTTCTACGTTTTAAACATGGATTTCTGTGAAATCCACCGCTCGACTTGATAGTCACGTTTGGGATTTATTGCTCGCAATTGGAGTATGATTCACCGACAAGTTATTTTATCCCAGGTATGTCGCGTATTCGGTATGTCGCTTTTGTTGATGCATCGCTCTAACTGGATACATTGCATAGCAGGCGAATTTATTGGGATGTACTTCGCTCATAATACTGATAGAATATGTGTTGCGGCAATCTACTGACAGTGTGACAAAAACAGTGCATATCTGGATTTAGTCAATGTCACTTTCTCATTCGATGTCACAGCATCCGCAGGAGTGTTATTCTGGCAGCACGCAAGGCGCCCCCAATTCCTTTGTGTGGGACTCCCCTCATAATCCTCTCTTTGAAAAAGACCCCAGTCATTCACGTTTACTGGGCCACACTCACAGGTATAGTTTGTTGACAAACAACAACATGTTTTGTTGTCCCCTGTACCAAATGGGGATAATATGCCCCCCCACGAAATAATCAAACCGATTCTAGTTGTGATCTTACTTTCATGACAATACTGAAGGTAAATATCATTTGATGGAACATGCTCTGAAATATTGTATTATTCATTCACTGTAGGCTACGGAATTCATTGTAGGCTACTGAAAGTGGGATTTAGCCAGAAGTGCCCAGTTGACATTGGGACTGTCACTACACAGTGTTCATTTCCTGGATTGGAAATTTAGAATCTGTGTAGCTGACACATACTCCGCAGATGTTGTTTACTTTTGTTCTTGTTGTTGCTGTAACCATGTTACAACCTTATCCCAAACTCATCAAAGTTGTCAGTCACTTAGCATTTGATGAAGCAGTCTAAAGGAGATACAGTAGCTCTAGTCGATAAAAGCGTTGTGGTGACAAACAAAAGCTCACTTTTCAGTAAATTAAGCTCCCATGAGTTATTCATTTGAGCCAACAGCTGATGGAACCCTAAATGTCTAATTTCTGTGTTGTCTTCGATTCCATCTTCCTTTTCACAGACAGAGAGACCGTAAATACTAGACAACAGCACACCGGAAGGTGGTTTGCTCTCTGGCTTACTTGGATACACAGACTGAACAGCCCAGTGTAATCAACCTGACAGTGTCTGACCCAGTAGGGATGTGCCACTCTCCCAGTGTCCCTTCTCTTCCCGTTGACCCGAACCAGTCAGACGTGACTGTCAGTGTCACGCCAACCCCAGCCTGCCTCCTTCACTCCGCTGACTGGACTAGATGCACCTTAACACTGGTGAAATGTGTCAAGAGATAGTGGCTGAACTGGTTTTAATGTGGCTACTGATGACTCAGCTGTAACTGACCTGGCTCATAGACTAGAACAGGTTGAGTGTGATGCGGACAGACACGCAGAAATGGAACTCATATTAGAGGTTTAGCCTACCTCTGAAGCTCCCTTGACAGGCAACTAGGGCTTGGTCTTATTTGAAGTGCCCTCTGTCATCAGGCTTTACTTAATGATGGATAGGTGGTTCTAATAGGGTTTCTTCAGTAATCTGTCAAGTGTACATAGATTTTCACTTATTGTAGCATACCACACCCTAGGACCTAGGTGTTGCCCCTCTCAAACAAAAGTCATTGCCAAGCTAAAAAATAGCAAGAGACCCTACAGTTACAGTACATTATTACTAGCATAAAACAAAATGTGTTTTTTTACCCTTCTCTTCATGTGCTGAGCTGACACTACACAGCAGTGGTCACCAACCGGTCGATCATGACTGGTCGATCTCAAAGGCATTTCTAGTCAATCCCCAAATATATCTGTAAAAAACACAACGATAAAGCCTTGCGTTCCAATTTTTTTTATTAGTCTCGCACTGTTGGCGGTAGATGCACCCAATTCAGCTACACCTGCTCGCCGGGTAGGTGAAGTGTTCCGATTTTGAACCATTTCATGTGTCTAAAGGTACCTTCCCTTGCAGGCCCGGAGAGGAAATCAAGTGTACTATAGGCCTCCTGCTGGGAAATGGGATGGCTCAGATTACCGTGTCTGCAGTAATGTAGCAGGCGTAGAAAAAAGCTACAGCAAAGTTGATACTGTGAGATTTCAAAGGCTTGCGTTATTATTAGCGGCTAGGATCTTTTTTAATATCAAGGAATATTTCACTTTCTCTGTTCATATGAGTTCCCTTTTCGGTCAGTGTCAGTGGAGGAAAGGGAGAGTGGGGGGGACACTGAGAGGCGGACCCTCAGTCTGCTGCTCTCTCCTTCCGCTGAGACTGTCCATCAGATGCATGCACCATCACCCCAGTAAAATAAAAATAAAATTATGTAGATGTTTGCTCACTTAGCTGTGTCTCACATGTAATACAACGGATCTATTACTGGTGTGATCATATAGCCTACCTCAAAATGTGAAAACATTTTTTTTAATTGTCTGAACAACAATGCATTGGCAGGGCAATTCAAGCAAAGCCAATATGCGGTGATATATTTTTTTCTTTAAAAAAAGGTTACTTATTTTAACTAGGCAAGTCAGTGTAACGGATGTGAAATGGCTAGCTAGTTAGCGGGTACGCGCTAATAGCGTTTCAATCAGTTACGTCACTTGCTCTGAAACCTAGAACTAGTGTTGCCCCTTGCTTTGCAAGGGCCGCGGACTTTGTGGAGCGATGGGTAACGATGCTTCGTGGGCGACCGTTGTTGATGTGTGCAGAAGGTCCCTGGTTCGCGCCCGTGTCGGGGCGAGGGGACGGTCTAAAGTTATACTGTTACATTGATGCTGTTGACCCGGATCACTGGTTGCTGCGGAAAAGGAGGAGGTTGAAAGGGGGGTGAGTGTAACGGATGTGAAATGGCTAGCTAGTTAGCGGGTACGCGCTAATAGTGTTTCAATCAGTTACGTCACTTGCTCTGAAACCTAGAACTAGTGTTGCCCCTTGCTCTGCAAGGGCCGCTGTTTTTGTGGAGCGATGGGTAACGACGCTTCGTGGGTGTCAGTTGTTGATGTGTGCAGAGGGTCCCTGGTTCGCGCCCGGGTATGGGCGAGGGGACGGGATAAAGTTAAACTGTTACATCAGTTAAGAACAAATTCTTATTTACAATGATGGCCTACCCCGGCAAAACCCGGACGACGCTGGGCCAATTGTGCGCCGCCCTATGGGACTCCCAATCACGGACGGATGTGATACAGCCTGGATTCGAACCAGGGACTGAGGAAGGCAGTTAACCCACTGTTCCCCGGGCGCTAAAGACGTGAATGTCGATTAAGGCAGCCCCCCGCACCTCTCTGACTCAGAGGGGTTGGGTTAAATGCGGAAGACACATTTCAGTTGAATGCATTCAGTTGTACAACTGACTTGGTATCCCCCTTTCACATAACCTCATACCATAGGAAGCCTGAGTCAAGCTGAGAGTTAAAATGTGTATTGACTCACCATTAACTACTTCAGAAGTCTCTCTGAGGGTAGAGTCTGGGAAGGGATAACCCTTCTAATATGAGACAAAGATTAAGGACACCAGCTCTTTCCATGACATAGACTGACCAGGTCAATCTAGGTGAAAGCTATGATCCCTTACTGATGTCACTTGTTAAATCCACTTCAATCAGTGTAGATGAAGGAGAGGAGATGGGTTAAAGAAGGATTTTTAAGCCTTGAGACAATTGAGACATGGATTGTGTTTATGGGTGCCATTCAGAGGGTGAATGGGCAAGACAAAAGATTTAAGTGCCTTTGAACGGGATATGGTAGTAGGTGCCAGGCGCATTGGTTTGTGTCAAGAACTGCAACGCTCCTGGTTTTTTCATGCTCAGCAGTTTCCCGTGTGTATCAAGAATGGTCCACCACCCAAAGAACAGCCAGCCAACTTAACACAACTGTGGGGAGCATTGGAGTCAACATGGGCCAGCATCCCTGTGGAACGCTTTCGACACCTTGTAGAGTCCATGCCCTGACGAATTGAGGCTGTTCTGAGGGCAAAAGGAGGGGGGTGGGTGCAACTCAATATTAGGAAGGTGTTCCTGATGTTTGGTATGCTCAGTGTACACGTTACAGTTCTAGTGCAAAAAGATGTGAAATGCAGTGAATGGGAACATTTTGACACTGGTCGGTTCTGCCTGTGTAGAGCATCAAGGAGTGTTCAGTCTTTTTATGGCCTAGGCTAAACCACTAGTCCATACATACAGTGGTGGCCAAGAATTGCTCTGAATACATCGACCACATGATGAGCTAATAAGTAGTGCAGGGGCTTTGGTTTCTAAATTAGGTTTCGAGGTTGTTGGTGTGGAGACGGCTGTCAGTAAATGTCTGAAGGTGGCTTTGAGGAAAAGACAGTACCTCTAATAATCACCCCCAGGACCTGTCCTTCGCTAACTTGTACCCTGATTTCAAATCTGATTGGTTTAGTTAGGAACAGGCCTGGGACCAACACATTTGGATGGATTTGACACTTTATAAATGTTTCAGAACAGTCTTATTGGTGCATAGGTTGCTGATTTAATTCTGTCCATATAGAACCAAAGAACAGACTCTACTTCATTGGAAATCTGGCCATAATCTTAGGGTTTTCCAATAACGCCGAGTGATTTCTGTTAAGGTCACAAAACATACTCTTTCTAGCTAGTACAATGATTTAGAGGCATTGATTTGGTTTATATCAAGCTGCTGCCCAATGTATAATTGTTTATCCAAATCCGACATCTGTAAATCAATGGGGCCTGTGTACAGGCTGTATCCAGTTGTTGTTTGGTTGAGCCATCAGTCTGAGATGTAAATACTGTGCAGATGAAAATAAATCTGCTTGTTTGTGTACGATGTTGAAACATAGAACAAGCCAGAGGCAATGTATAAAATACTCTCTTAGACAAAAGCTGACCCAAATAGAAAGGAGTTGAAATGCTATGCTTCATAGACTTGAAAAGCCTGTTCAGACAAGGAACTTTTGTTTTTGGTCCGCTACCCACTGGGCCTTCAATATGTTTAACGCAGAAAATGACTGGGGAAGAACTGTCAGAGTCAACCTACAGTATGCCATCCTTTATTAACCCAGGGGAAACACTTTTCACTTCAATTGAGAACAGATGAATTTCATGCAGATGGGAATATGTTGGATTGACGTCAGAGGGAAGTTGGTTAGAGTGAAACCGTTTCCACATGAGACTTCGTCAGCTCTTCATTGGATAATATAGGCTATAGCATAATCTCACACGGTCATCTTTTTGCTGTGAGGGTAGAATGACGTAAACCCTTGACAATGAGTCAATGAAAGCACACAGACCTGCAGTACCTACCTCAATGAGGAAGAGACTCCGCATGGGGCAGCCATCTTGGGGATTATTAACACCATGGCAGGAAGACAGCAGCAACTTGTAGAGCTGCCTTGAGTCATCACAATGTTAGGAGGATGGTGAATGTGAACAGTCAACCTGACATGCATAGAGAGAGTCACTTCTCAGTAGCGTTTAATACAGATTGGGATTGTGTGTTAAAACCGTCTAGCAATAGATACCGTACAAAAATGGCTATCGTAGGAACATTTCCAGTTGTCTCTTATGTGAAAGGAGGTAGAGCAGAAAGAGTAGATGTACTCAGTTTCCCTGCTCTGATAGTGTTGCATGCCTTCTCCGACAGATATTGATATTCAATATCTGGTGTCCAATGAAATAGTAACATGCTTCAAGTCCATAAATCCACATATATACGGCCTTGTGCTGTGTATGTATGCAAATACTGTACTTGTACAGATGAACGTAGCGCTTTATTTGAATCAAAACAAAGAGACCAGCGAGCCAAACCTCCATCATAGTTGCCCATCCCTGTTCTAAACTATACTTTCATGGCTGAGTAGGAAAAAGACCGAAGCCTCTTACAGTATCTTCCCATTTCTTTCTATTAACATTTGAAGAAAGAGCGTGGGAAGATGACCATTATCTGTGTGGATAAGTCAGGGGCAATTAACCACGAGGCAATCCGAGGTGTTGTTGAGGGTGAACCTAGATAGATAAAGAGTAAGTGTCAGCCCCATAAAACAACAGCTATTCCGTCTGTATGTGAACGGAATTCAGATGGCTCTTTCTCAAATGTAATTATATGGGCTAATTATGCCAGTGTCAGGCAGGAAGCAGCCCTGGTAGAAATGAAAGCCATGTCTTCCCTCTGGAGATGTGGTACCCTGTTAAACCCACCGAGACACAGCGCACTGCTGGATGTGTTATCTATCTAATGAGGTCCACAGGGCTTTAGACCTGACACGGCATGGGAATAACACTGGGTGCATGGATCTCCCATGATGAGAATGCACGGCAGTGTGTTGTGTAATCTGTAATGGAGTTTAGCATTAACCGCCTCCAATGAATTGTCAGAGTGGGATTAATACTCACACAGTGCTGGGTGTGAATGTTAAAGTGTGGACCTACTGTTGTGATTCTGTGTGCTGTCTCAAAGGAGGGAGGCAGTGAGTGGAGTCCCTCCTCTAAGTCCTCTTCAGCAGTCCTCTCTTCCTTCCCTCTCTCAACCTCCTCAAAATTGTCATGGGGAGGCGAGGAGAACATCTGAGGAGAGGAACCTCCATTGCTCTCCTCGCTTGCTTATGACAATGTTGAGAAAGAGTCAAGGAGAGAGGAAATACTATTGAGATTCACCCAGCAGTGTCTCATTGGATTCCCGCCTAAAGTGTCAGCCTGTGAGTGGGGAACCCTGTACCCTGGTGCGCTCATGTGATCCGTGTCTCCTTCGACAGTACAATTCAACTGTGACCTCTGGCCCGGTTACAGCCTATCACGTCCTTGTTGCACTATACAGAAAAGCCTCTACACACTCATTATATGTATACATCCTAAGACAAGACCCTATATCTTTTTATTCAGCATTTTTTACATTTAAGTCATTTAGCAGATGCTCTTATACAGAGCGACTTAAAGGAGCAATTAAGGTGAAGTGCCTTGCTCAAGGACACATGGACAGTTTTTCACCTAGTCGGCTCATGGTTTCGAACCAGCGACCTTTCAGTTACTGGCCCAACGCTCTTAACCGAAGACTCCAGCCACCCGAGTCATAGACTGTTTTGTCTGCCACCGCATGGCAAGCATTACCGACCAACAGGACCCTGAACAGCGTCTACCCCCAAGCCATAAGACTGCTAATTCGTTAACCAAATAGGTACCCGGACTATCTGCATTGACCCCTTTTGCACAAACACTTTTGACTCACCGCGTACGCTGCAGATATTGTTTATTATCTATCCTTTTGCCTAGTCACTTTACCCCTACCTATATGTACATATCTACCTCAATTACCTCTGTACATGGACTCGGTACTGGTACCCCGTGTATATAGCCAAGTTATTGGTACTCATTGTGTATTTATTCCTTGTGCTATTTTTCTCTCTGCATTGTTAGGAAGGGTCTGTAAGTAAGCATTTCACTGTTAGTCTACACCTGTTGTTTACGAAGCATGTGACAAATAAAAAGAGATTTCTGTATTTCACGGATGTGTAGGTGGAGCTAGAATACCATGTTTTATGCTGAATGTAGGCTAAGTGAAGTGTTTCTGTCTGCCTATCAGGTGGTTTCCTGGAGATCAGGGGAATTCACCACCAGTAGTCTCACACTAGCAACGGTGGAAGGATATCTCTCCACCTCTCTCTCTCGGCTGTTGTCCGACTCCATTAGCCTTGTTACTGAACGCTCAATGCTGACGAGAGCGCACCGGCTCCTCCAGAAGAGGATAGAAACGTGCTTAGCTCCCACTTAGCACAAATAACATTTGAAACCCGATGAGCCGTGCATCTCATATGCTGTTTAATTCACTTAATAAGCGCTGTAGGAAGAGGCAGAGAGATAGAAGGAAGAGATACTAAGAGAACGACAGCCCTGGTTGTTTTGTCTAACTTTCTTCTGCAGGTTTAGTTTTTACTTAACTGTCCTGGGGTCATCAGCAAATGCACATGGGGTTGTCTGTCTTTTGATGTACTTGAAGCAATGTATTTGCTGCCGTATAGATTCTAGGCTATATGCGAAGGATCTACGCTCTTGCTGTCCTGTTTCTTATCGCATCTGCGTCTACGTCTCTGCTTCTGTCTCTGGTTCTTCCTGTCTTTTTCTGTCTGTCTGTTTTAACATGGTCAGTATGTCCTTGATCTGTGTGTGTTTGTCTGTCTCTGTCATAATGCTCTGTGTCTCAATGATTCATATTTTGTCTGATGAAGATGAAGTATGAAAACTCCTGAGCTACTGCTCGCTTTCTCATGCCACTAGCATCTCCAGTTTATGCTATTTCCAGTATTTTACGCATTTATGATAGGGCTGGGCATTGCCAGGGATCTCTTGATACGAAATGATCACGGTACTTAGGTGGCGATACGATATGTATTGCAATTCTCACGATTCTATATATCAATATTGTGATTTTATTGCGAGTCGATGTTCCAAACATACTGTATTGCTCCCCATAAATCTGCTAGCAGAGGGACGAGAGAGAGCCATGAGAATGAGTTTTGATCAGTCATGGAAATAAAAGGGCTTAAAATATTTAAAAAGAAGATGGAGAACAGGCTATGAAGAAAAAATACAAAAATTATATTGCAATATTGTAAAAAGGATACGATAGCCTATATCGTCAAAAATTATATCCCAATATTGTAACGATTCCCCCCCACCCATAACTGAATCTCTGTTATACAGTATATAAGTGTTCACGTTTTCACACATCCGATCTGTATAATCCAGTTTTAAATAGCTACTTATTGTATGTTTATGTTTTGAAAGAGAAGTGGCGTCCCTACCCACCAGTTCACAGCTACTATGTACTATGTAACCCTACAGTGATAGAAACACAGTTATTTAGGGATATGCTACAGAAAATACCATTTAATCACGTAATCAATCATATAGTCAATCATATAAACTGTGATTGTGCTGTGTTGCTTTCCATGCTAAATAATCCCATGACCTTTTCCTCAGGATTTGATGTGCTTTGAGTTGACGACACATAATGCTGCTGAACCTGTGTAGTGTTAAGGTCAGTGTCCTCCTCGCTCTGTGCCGTCACCATTACCCATCAGCCATCACACCTACCATGCTGCGCTCCATAGCAGCGTCGTGGTCCGTCTGTGGTGTCTTCACTCAATGTGTTTGTGTTTCTAGCTGTGTCTCATATGGTGTTACAACTAAAGTAGCCAGGTCCAGTGTCCAATGCCAATTGATGCCTCTTCTTGGGGTCTTACCCCTGGCTGTGCTTAGATGGGAAAGGTGCTCAACTCCAAGCATTGAAATAGACAGACAATGACCTAAACCAACTAACTAACCTACAAACAACCCCCCGCTAAATGTAAGAATGACAGCATACAGTACGAGATGTGCAGTGATGTTTCGGTATCACTATTAAACAGACTAATTGGCCTACAGTTGGCCCTAACTGACCCTACCCATTGCTTGCATTCTGAATGACTCTAAACTAAAACTAGAGAACCAAGTACGCTGTTCAGTGTTAGCAAGGATCAGGCCTTTTCACTGAAGATGTGTTGGAGTAAACCAGCCTAAAGCTGAGTAAGGTGATGGTAATCTCACTGAGAAGTTGGGCTGTTCTTTCGTAGTGGGAGTTAGACTGCCAGGTGTCTCTAGAGGCAGAGCTGTCTGTCAATACCTCTTCTACTGTGGGAGGGCTGCTTTCCAACACACAGATAGGACTTTTTATGTTGTCACTGCATGTAGGCTACACCATGGATTGTTCACTCCAGGCTGTTTACTATGAGGATTGTGTCTGTGGGTGCCCTTAGGCCAGATACCTATATTGATGTTCTGCATGTAAAAGATAAGGATCTCTGGGGAGTGTGGGGGGTTTGTGTGATCAAAACACACACAAGCAAACGTAGCCTCGTTCATCATTGCACTCACTGTGCAAGGATGTGAACGCTTCCTTAGGAGGAGCTGGCTTTGACGATGCAAAGACACATCAGACTGGATTATATTGTTTTCCCTATCTTCTTCCAATTTTAGGCCTTCACCACTATAATGCACCAAACCCACATCCAATGGGGAAAAGACCCATTTAAACTGAACCTTACCAAACCAAGGTCATCATTTTAGGATCCATATTCATCATGTAATCAGTCACAACCTTCAGCAAAAGAATGCACCTGTAATGGTTGCTCGTTAGAATGGAATGTATACAGTGTGTACACCTCCCCACCTTGACCTTGGTGGGCTGGATTCACTTACTAATTTGTGGTGGACAACCCCTAACAACCTACAACACCAGGGCAGTGTTCAGTGGGGCAAACTGCACTAAAACGTTTCGCAACAGTAACGGAAATATCTGTGTTGTCATGGGACAAGTTTTACTAACACCTCCCAGTTTAAAAACAATTCATAATGTTCACTCCCTACTGAACAAGACCCAGATTGCACCTCATGGCTCTACCATCAGATGAACATTTCCATCAGTGGAACCCGTTCCCCCACACTCTTCCCACACATCGTTAGCGTCCATTACAAATGAGTGTGTTTGCCCAAATGTTTCTGCCAGCTCCTATGAATTACTGTGATTGTCCTGCTGCTAACAGTTAACAACCTCCATGTTTATGGTGATGTGGAACGGAGTGCCAAATGGCTGCAACTGCTGCTGGGTGGAACGGCTCTGAATCTTCTGATTGAGCGAGGAGCATTCACTTGTGTTTACATTTGCTCTTATCTGTCTTTTAATGCCACGCGAAAGAGCTTCGATGTCGAAGCAGATTGGCAATGGGTAGTGCAAAGTGCCCTACAATCTCAACACACCCATCTCAAAGCTGGTACTGGCAGAAATATTTTCACTATGCATCCTCTATGTAGTCACACTGTGAAGGGATGGTATCAGTGACGTTGTATATCTGTCCAATATGATGGATCATTTTACTTCCTTTTTTTTTTAACAGAAAATGTACCCCAGTCAGAATGTAATCTATGTAGTCCTACAACAATGTCCCTAATTTACTTCACTATTTAAAGTTGCTGGACTTACATCTGACAGGGTAGCTGTATTATCTCGTACATGAAACATCCAACACATCTTCCGGTAATTACATCACCCAGTAGTGTGTGTGTTGTACCTCCCTCCAGAACTTGTACCAGAACAGGTTCCTGGGCCTGGCCGCCATGGCGTCGCCATCGCGGAGCGCCCAGAGTCGGCGGCGATGCAAGGACGCTGGGGGGCGTTACAGCTACAACCCCGAGCAGTACCCCAACGGTGGGCCCCGGCACGACCACGCCACCGCCCTGGCGCTGCAGCCCCGCTCTACTAGCGATGCTGACCTGGTCACCTCGGACAGCCGCTCAACGCTGACCGTCAGCACCTCCCACTACGCCATCGGCCAGTCCCAGGACATGCTCATCTGCTGGGACATCAAGGAGGAGGTGGACGCCGGGGACTGGATCGGCATGTACCTCATAGGTGGGTGGAGCTTCTGATGAGTCAATGGCAAGAGTAAAGTCTACACCAGTTCCAAACATCAGAATGATTGTCCAAACTTTGCCCGTTAGACTAATCCCAGTGGGCAGAGACGTCAATTCAACGTCTAGTACACGTTGGTTCAACGTAATTTCATTGAAATGACATGGAAACAATGTTGATTCAACCAGTGTGTGCCCAGTGGGAGGTTTATACCTTTTCCCCACTGACATTTGTCAAGTTCACAGTAACCTTTGATTACAGTGAGCTTGCAAAATAATATAGAAGCTACAATATATACTGTTACATTGTGTATGATGTTCCTGTTCATTTAGATGAGGGACTGTCGGAGAACTTTCTGGACTACAAGAACCGGGGAGTGAACGGCTCCCACAAGGGCCAGATTGTGTGGAAGATCGATACCAGCTCCTACTTTGCAGATTGTAAGTATACCTATCTCCTTTAAAATCACATTTTAAATGTCGACAGGTCAACTGGTAGCAGATATTCTGAGACTGCGCCTGTTGTTTTATCACTATGTGTGAGATTTGAAGTTCAGCATTGTAACACGTCCTGTTATACTGTTGCATGTAGAGCATGTTGTTTACCTGTAGGAGAGTTGATAGCTCGTTTCAAGCCCTCTGTGTTGTTTTGTCATAAGTATTTAGACTACATTGGATGTTTACTGGCCTAAGCAAAATGTTAGTATTTATCTGTTGGATGTCGCAAGCTGTTAGAATTATACCATGAGGTGATACTTTATTTATACTAATTAAAATGGTGCATCAGGCTACAGGCAGGCACGGATGTTTCCGAGGGCTGCAGAAATCACAGTGAGGCAGACTCAAATACCCACTCTCTCCTCCAGATGTCGGGAACTTTCTGACAATTTCACCACCAATTTGTCAGCCAGGGAGATTATTTTTTGTTTTTTTATAACTTTTTTTGCGATTATGCAAAATATGTCCCATTATCCACATTTCTGTCCATATCTCATTCTCAAACCTGCCACCGCCGACCAGGACGGATGTATTGATTTCTCTCTCCCTTGCTATTCATCTCCGACAGGGATATGACAACTAGCAGGACTAATGTCTGCTGCTCACATGGCAGCCTGCCTGATCTGTGGCTGGGACTCAGGATCAGTCCAAACAAACCACCTTATCTACTGCCGAGGCTGCAGAAAGCCCAAGCCTAGAGAGAGATATCCTCAGGTTCCCTGTGGAAAAGCCTGACACTCCCCTGTGGTGGCAGAGCCCAATGACTGTGCTAGGAATGCTTAAATAAGGGGAGCCCATTTTTGTGTGACAAGCAGATAGTGATTTTTCGTTAGAGCCTCCCTTGGATACAAATGGAATGTGTTACAGAGTGAAATGGTACCCTATTAGTTAGGTGACAGAGGAGCAGGTGTGAGCTGTTTTCAGACTGAGACACACACACACAGGGGAAGTCAAGTAGAGCGTTCAGAAAGTGGGTCTTTTCTGGTTGTTATTTTTTTTGCTCAGCTCTGATTTTCTGTTTTTAGAACATGTGTAGTAACTGCATGAGGAGACGGATTTGGCAGCACAAATTCACCTGGGACTCTCCTCTCGTGAACACTGCCACCACCCACCTCTTTGTCATCACAATGTGTGTTCCCTAGAGCATGATTCTCTCTCTCTCTCTCTCTCTCTCTCTCTCTCTCTCTCTCTCTCTCTCTCTCTCTCTCTCTCTCTCTCTCTCTCTCTCTCTCTCTCTCTCTCTCTCTCTCTCTCTCTCTCTCTCTCTCACACACAATAGATAAGAATGCACATGCCTATCCTAAATTGATTTAATCTCCTATTATGTCAGCCGACGCCTCTTTAACCTACACTGGCTGTATCGCAATGATAGCAGTACAATTTAGAGGAAAATGAAAAGTTAAAAAAATACAATGATGTTGAAGTGATTGACATCCCTCATTGGATACAGTGGATTATAGTCTGTCACACAACAATGATGAACTGTAGTGCTCCATCTCTGCCTTACTCCTCCACCAACCTGATGATGATGTCAACAAAGGGATTAGGGTTGGATCATCCTGTCAGGAAGCCTGCCGTTGTCTCTGTCACTACTGTTCTCTATTCCCTCCATCCCTCTGTCCAATCCATCCCTCTGTCCAATCCATCCCTCCATCTAATCCAGTGGGTCACGGGAAGCGAAAAAAATGACTTTGTAGTGATGTGACCTTAATCTCACCTCTCTCTCTCTCTCTCTCTCTCGATCTCTCTCTCTCTCGATCTCTCTCGATCTCTCTCGATCTCTCTCGATCTCTCTCGATCTCTCTCGATCTCTCTCGATCTCTCTCGATCTCTCTCGATCTCTCTCGATCTCTCTCTCTCTCTCGATCTCTCTCTCTCTCTCTCTCTCTCTCTCTCTCTCTCTCTCTCTCTCTCTCTCTCTCTCTCTCTCTCTCTCTCTCTCTCTCTCTCTCTCTCTCTCTCTCTCTCTCTCTCTCTCTCTCTCTCTCTCTCTCTCTCTCTCTCTCGTTATCCCTTATTCTCTCTCTCTCTCTCTCTCTCTCTCTCTCGTTATCCCTTATTCTCACTCCCTCTTTCTCTCTCTTTCAGTATGTCTCACTCTCTCTCTTGATTTTGACACGCTCACTGGATGTGACTATTTTAGTCAAAAGTGTCGTCTGACGGAACAATTGGTGGCCATTCATTGAAATGTGTCAAGAAAAGGGCACTTAAAGTTAAAATCTCTCTCTCTCTCTCTCTGTTTCTTTCCCTCTCTCCTGCAGCGGAGACTAAGATATGCTTCAAGTATTACCATGGTGTGAGTGGAGCCCTGCGAGCCACCACACCCAGTGTGACAGTGAAGAATGCATCTGCCCCTGTGAGTGTCACCACAACACACCCTCGTCTTAACCCCTCCCCTCTGTCCTCCTCCCTAATGTTCCGTGTAGAAGTTAACCAATAGGCACAGATCGAATAACCTATAGCCACATATTTTGTAACCTATAGGCACAGGTCTAGCACAGATCTAGGATCAGCTTATGTTGGCGTTTAAAAAAAGAGACATTTGATAAACCTATACAGACCCTACTGTAGCTGCTACCGACCCGTAGCACTCACGGCTGTAGCCATTAAGTGCCTCGAAAGGCTGGTCATGGCTCACATCAACACCATTATCCCAGAAACCCTAGACCCACTCCAATTTTTATACCGCCCAACAGATCCACAGATGACGCAATCTCTATAGCACTGAACACTGCCCTTTCCCACCTGGACAAAAGTAACACCTATGTGAGAATGCTATTCATTGACTACAGCTCAGTGTTCAACACCATAGTGCCGCCAAAGCTCATCACTAAGCTACGAACCCTGAGACTAAACACCTCTGCAACTGGATCCTGGACTTCCTGACGGGCCGCCCCCAGGTGGTAAGGGTAGGTAACAACACACCCGCCCCACTGATCCTCAACACAGGGGCCCCTCTGGGGTGCGTGCTCAGTCCCCTCCTGTACTCCCTGTTTACTCATGACTGCATGGCCAGGCACGACTCCAACACCATCTTTAAGTTTGCCGATGACACAACAGTGGTAGGCCTGATCACCAACAACGACGAGACAGCCAATAGGGAGGAGGTCAGAGACCTGGCCGTGTGGTGCCAGGACAACAACCTCCCCCTCAACGTGATCAAGACAAAGGAGATGATTGTGGACTACAAGAAAAAGATGGCCGAGCACGCCCCCATTCTCATCGACGGGGCTGCAGTGGAGCAGGTTGAGAGCTTCAAGTTCCTTGGTGTCCACATCACCAACAAACTAACATGGTCCAAGCACACCAAGACAGTCGTGAAGAGGGCACGACAAAACCTATTCCCCCACAGGAGACTGAAAAGATTTGGCATGGATCCTCAGATCCTCAAAATGTTTTACAGCTGCACCATCGAGAGCATCCTGACTGGTTGCATCACTGCCTGGTATGGAAACTCGGCCTCCGACCGCAAGGCACTACAGAGGGTAGTGCGAACGGCCCAGTACATCACTGGGGCCAAGCTTCCTGCCATCCAGGACCTCTATACCAGGCGGTGTCAGAGGAAGGCCCTAAAAATTGTCAAAGACTCCAGGCACCCTAGACATAGACTGTTCTCTCTGCTAACGCACGGCAAGCAGTACCAGAGGGCCAAGTCTAGATCCAAGAGGCTTCTAAACAGCTTCTACCCCCAAGCCATAAGACTCCTGAACACCTAATCAAATGGCTACCCAGACTATTTGCATTGCCCCCCCCCCCCCCCCCCCCCCCCCCTCTTTTACACCACTGCTACTCTCTGTTGTTATCATCTATGCATCGTCACTTTAAAAACTCTACCTACATGTACATATTACCTCAACTAACCGGTGCCTCTTCACATTGACTCTGTGCCGGTACCCCCCTGTATATAGTCTCACTACTGTTATTTTAGGGGAGGGGATAGTGATGAGCTTTTAGGGGGGGAATAGTCTGGGTAGCCATTTGATTATCTGTTCAGTAGTCTTATGGCTTGGGGTAGAAGCTGTTTAGAAGCTGTTTAGAAGCTGTTTAGAAGCCTCTTGGACCTAGACTTGGCGCTCTGGTACCGCTTGCCGTGCGGTAGCAGAGAGAAAAGTCTATGACTAGGGTGGCTGGAGTCTTTGACAATTTTTAGGGCCTTCCTCTGACACCGCCTGGTATAGAGGTCCTGGATGGCAGGAAGCTTGGACCTGGTGATATACTGGACCGTACGCACTACCCTCTGTAGTGCCTTGCTGTCAGAGGCCGAGGAGTTGCCATACCATGCAGTGATGCAACCCATCAGGATGCTCTCAATGGTGCAGCTGTAAAACATTTTGAGGATCTGAGGACCCATGCCAAATCTTTTCAGTCTCCTGAGCGGGAATAGGTCTTTTCGTGCCCTCTTCACGACTGTCTTGGTGTGCTTGGACCATGTTAGTTTGTTGGTGATGTGGACGCCATGTAACTTGAAGCTCTCAACCTGCTCCACTACAGCCTCGTTGATGAGAATGGGGGCGTGCTCAGTCCTCCTTTTCCTGTAGACCACAATCATCTCCTTTGTCTTGAACATGTTGAGGGAGAGGTTGTTGTCCTTGCACCACACGGTCAGGTCTCTGACCTTCTCCCTATAGGCTGTCTCATTGTTGTTGGTGATCAGGCCTACCACTGTTGTGTCATCAGCAGACTTAATGATGGTGTTGGAGCTGGCCGTGCAGTCATGAGTGAACAGGGAGTACAGGAGGGGACTGAGCACGCACCCCTGAGGGGCCCCTGTGTTGAGGATCAGTGTGGCGGATGTGTTGTTACCTACCCTCAACACCTGGGGGCGGCCCATCAGGAAGTCCAGGATCCAGTTGCAGAGGAAGGTGTTTAGTCCAAGGGTCCTTAGCTTATTGATGAGCTGTGAGGGCACTATGGTGTTGAACGCTGAGCTGTAGTCAATGAATAGCATTCTCACATAAGTGTTCCTTTTGTCCAGGTGGGAAAGGGCAGTGTGAAGTGCAATAGAGATTGCATCATCTGTGGATCTGTTGGGGCGGTATGCAAATTGGAGTGGGTCTAGGGTTTCTGGGATAATGGTGTTGATGTTGGCCATGACCAGCCTTTCAAAGCACTTCATGGCTACAGACGTGAGTGCTACGGGTCAGTAGTCATTTAGGCAGGTTATCTTAGTGTTCTTGGGCACAGGGACTATGGTGGTCTGCTTGAAACATGTTGGTATTACAGACTCAGACAGGGAGAGGTTGAAAATGTCAGTGAAGACACTTGCCAGTTGGTCAGCGCATGCTCTGAGTACACATCCTGGTAATCCGTCTGACCCAGCGACCTTGTGAATGTTCAAATGTTTAAAGGTCTTACTCACATCGGCTGTGGAGAGCGTGATCACACAGTCTTCCGGACCAGCTGATGCTCTCATGCGTGTTTCAGTGCCATTTGCCTCGAAGCGAGCATAGAAGTTATTTAGCTCGTCTGGTAGGCTCGTGTCACTGGGCAGCTCTCGGTTGTGCTTCCCCTTGTAGTCTGTAATAGTTAGCAAGCCCTGCCACATCCGAAGAGCTTTAGATCCGGTGTAGTATGACTCGACCCTAGTCCTGTATTGACGCTTTGCCTGTTTGTTGGTTCGTCGGAGGGCATAGCGTGATTTATTATAAGCTTCTGGATTAGAGTCCCGCTCCTGCCCTTTATCTCGGTGCGAATGTTGCCTGTAATCCATGGCTTCTGGTTGGGGTATGTACGTACAGTCACTGTGGGGATGACATCCTCGATGCACGTATTGATAAAGCCAGTGACTGATGTGGTGTACTCCTCAATGACATCTGAAGAATCCTGGAACATATTCCAGTCTGTGCTAACAAAACCGTCCTGTAGTTTAGTATCTGCTTCATCTGACCACTTTTTTATAGACCGAGTCACTGGTGCTTCCGGCTTTTATTTTTACATGTAAGCAGGAATCAGGAGGATAGAATTATGGTCAGATTTGCCAAATGGAGGGCGAGGGAGAGCTTTGTACGCGTCTCTGTGTGTGGAGTAAAAGTGGTCTAGAATAATTATTTCCCCTCTGGTTGCACATTTAACATGCTGATAGAAATGATTTAGATTTCCCTGCATTAAAGTCAACACAGTGTTGTGTTGTGTGTGTTGGCCAGTCATTGTGTGAGTCACTTTGACTGCATTGGCTTCTACCATCTCCTGTCCTTTTGCTTTGATAACATAAGCCCGTGGACCTGTCGTTGCATACTTCTTAATTCAACATTGAACGTTGGTCCTGGCTGGTAGTGCAGTGTTTGACCTAAGCTAGGCTAGCTATAGTGTTACCGCGGCTGCCTGCCGTTGTGCTGGCGTGGCCACCAGAAATGCTGATCACCTCTAAACCTGATCTGACTACTGTATTCCTGGTTTAAAATAACCTCACCTTGTCAGAGGGAGAGAGAAGGCTGAAGTGGTTGAGCTAGAGTACACATCAAACGGACATGGGCAGAGGAAGGGGGCCCTAGCTTCAGTGCTTCACTACAGTACTGACGCCTGTCAGGAAGATAGATGATGGAGTGGACATGCTCGGCCGCTTTGGACCGATGAGGCGAAGTGTGTTTGTGTGTGTGGTGTGTGATTCATGGAGAGACGGCCAACAGCTGTGACTGATGGTGTCTCCGAGACGCACTGAGAGGAGGAGGAGGAGGACTCTACTCACCTGGCTGGCCTGGGTAATAGATGGCCAGTTCATTTCTCTCTGCTTCTTGTACTCTCTTGTCCTCTCTTTCTCTACTGCTCACTCTCACACTTTACCTCTCACTTTCTCTGCCTCTCACTCTCACCCTCGACCTCTTACTTTCTCTCTCCTTCTCTTTCTCTTTCTTTCTCTCTCTCTCTCTCGTTCTCTCGCTCTCTCTCTCCCTCCCCACTCTCTCTCTTCCTATGTGTGACAGTATCTGTTTTGTTAACTCCTGGTAGTGTTCTGCTCTATTCTGCCAAAGGGCATAACGCTTGAAGTTTGAAGATGGTTGTCGCTTAGTGTATTAAATCATTTATATTCAGCGTAGGCGTCGTCTAAGTAGCAGGTGTCAATCTAGTAGTTAAATGATAGCATTTCTGTATCAAAAATGTACAAAGTGGTGTTCACTTTAACTGTCATGTGTTGTCGCTTGCATACTAACCTCAGGCTGTAGGAGAGGTGGCTGTGTACTGAGATAAGGAGCCTGTCAAATCAGAGAATCAGTGTGGAACTGTCCCTATCGTCTCTTGTGTTTCATCTCAGATCACACACACACACACACACACACACACACTGTGTTATCTGTGTTACTGGCTTGGCGTTTCCTCTCAAGGGACTCTCCTTCCAAGAATGTGTACTAGATTACAAATGGCTTGACTGAGAAACCCACAGCCATAATACTAAACAACACAATGTATGGTGACATCCACAGAGCTGGGATGTAAACCTTATAACCTGTTCTTCCCATCCATCAGTGTACCCATACTGGTAAAATGCCAGAGCCCACAGGAGGTCCCAGACATATTGGGTCGCTGTTGTGGGCATCTGCATCTGCATCTGCAGGGAGGAGATTTGTTGTGGTGAATTGGGGGGGTGGGGGGGGGGGTGGAGATGTATTTATCATCAGTGTTATCTGCCCATCACCGTCTGTGTGACTCTCTTTGCTTCACTTCTCCAGATGAACTGGGCCCTCTTTGCTCCCACTCTTTCATCACTCTCAAAGCCCTCTATTACATTAGAAATTAGGTGAAGTTATTTACAAAAATGACAGTGTTTGGCTCAGGTCTACCTCCATTGTAGAAGCTTGGTTCTCCCTCTGCCGTGTGATCGGCAGTGGGAGTGTGTGTGGTTATCTGCTCTGTCCATGTCATGGATCTCGTTTTGAGGTGTAAATGTGTCTTTGTGTCTTTGAAACTGGGAGTGATTGTGTCTCTATGCTCTCTCTGTGTGTGTGTGTGTGTGTGTGTGTGTGTGTGTGTGTGTGTGTGTGTGTGTGTGTGTGTGTGTGTGTGTGTGTGTGTGTGTGTGTGCGCGCAATGCACACGCGCATCTATGTCAGCATAAAGTATATGTATGTATGCGTCTCTGTCCTCACTGTGTCCTGACTCTTTAGTCTAAGCCGTGCCATGTGCTGAGCTGACAGGACCGCTGTGTAAGCTTTTCACTCAGTGGGGCGCCAGCCTTAGCAGTCAGCAGAGCAGCCGCACTGCAGAGGAGAATCCCCCTCTCCTCTTCTCACTCTCTCTCCCTCTGCCTTTGAATCTGACGCTGCCTCGCTGAATCTGACTCGACCTATCAATACCCCACTGGCCCTAGTCTGGCCTCAAGTCAGAGTAGGTTCACCTGGGCCATGGCCATAGGCTTTTTGGGGGCCTCAGGGGCTGAAAGACAAAGCATCGGTGTAAAACCCTGCAGTGGAAAAGGGACATATCAAATCAAATCAAATTGTATTGGTCACATACACATGGTTAGTAGATGTTATTGCGAGCGTAGTGAAATGCTCATGCTTCTAGAGACGACAGTGCAGCAGTATCTAACAGGTAATATCTATCAATTCCACAACAAAACCTAATATCTAACAAATTCCACAACAAAACCTAATACACACAATCTAGTAAAGGAATGGGATAAGAATATATAAATATAAAATATATGGATGAGCAATGACAGAGCGGCTAAGATGCAATAGATAGTATAGAATAGATAGTGTAGGATATAGTATACAGGATATACATATGAGATAAGTAATGCGAGATATGTAAACATTATTACAGTGGCATTATTAAAGTGACTAGTGTTCCATTTATTCAAGTGATATCAATTCTGTAGGTAGGCAGCCGCCTCTCTGTGCTAGTGATGGCTGTTTAACAATCTAATGGCTTTGAGATAGAAGCTGTTTTTCAGTCTCTCGGTCCCAGCGTTGATGCACCTGTACTGACCTCGCCTTCTGGATGGAAGTGGGGTGAACAGGCAGTGGCTTGGGTGGTTGTTGTCCTTGTTGATTTTTTTCACCTTCCTGTGACACCGGGTGTTGTAGGTGTCCTGGAGGGCAGGTAGTTTGCCCCCGGTGATGCATCGTGCAGACCGCACCACCCACTGGAGAGTCCTGCGGTTGTGGGCGGTGCAGTTACCGTACCAGGCAGTGATATAGCCCGACAGGATGGTCTCGATTGTGCACCTGTAAAAGTTAGTGAGGGTTTGAAGAGGTGCTGTTGCGCCTTCTTCACCACACTATCTGTGTGTGTGGACCATTTCAGTTTGTCGGTGATATGTACACCGAGGAACTTAAAACTTTCCACTGCTGTCCCTTCGATGTAGATAGGGAGGTGCTCCCTTTGCTGTTTCCTGAAGTCCACGATCATCTTTTTTGTTTTGCTGACATTGAGTGAGAGGATAGTTTCCTGACACCACACTCCAAGGGCCCTCACCTCCTGTAGGCTGTCTTGTCATTATTGGTAATCAAGCCTACCACTGTTGTGTCGTCTGCAAACTTGATGATTGAGTTGGAGTCGTGCATGGCCACACAGTCGTGGGTGAACAGGAAGTACAGGAGGGGGCTGAGATCAGCAGAGTGGAGATGTTGTTTCCTACCTTCACCACCTGGAGGCGGCCCGTCAGGAAGTCCAGGACCCAGTTACACAGGGCGGGGTCAAGACCCAGGGACTCAAGCTTAATGATGAGTTTGGAGGGTGCTATGGTGTTGAATGCTGAGCTGTAGTAAATTAACAGCATTCTTACATAGGTATTCCTCTTGTCCAGATAGGATA
The DNA here is from genome assembly GCF_029448725.1 of Salvelinus fontinalis. Classification (NCBI taxonomy): domain Eukaryota; kingdom Metazoa; phylum Chordata; class Actinopteri; order Salmoniformes; family Salmonidae; genus Salvelinus; species Salvelinus fontinalis. Next base: position 24,605,032 of record NC_074671.1, on the reverse strand, counting down.
GGGCAGTGTGCAGTGTGACGGCGATTGCATCATCTGTGGACCTATTGGGGCGGTAAGAAAATTGAAGTGTGTCTAGGGTGACAGGTAGGGTGGAGGTGATATGATCCTTGACTAGTCTCTCAAAGCACTTCATTATGACAGAATTAGTCATTTAGTTCAGTTACCTTGGCTTTCTTGGGAATAGGAACAATGGTGGCCATCTTGAAGCATGTGGGGACAGTAGACTGGGATAGGGATTGATTGAATATGTCCGTAAACACACCAGCCAGCTGGTCTGCGCATGCTCTGAGGACGCAACTAGGGATGCCATCTGGGCCGGCAGCCTTGCGAGGGTTAACACGTTTAAATTTTATACTCACGTCGGCCACGGAGAAGGAGAGCCTACAGTCTTTGGTAGTGGGCCGCATCGGTGGCACTGTATTGTCCTCAAAGCGAGCAAAGAAGTTGTTTAATATGTCTGGAAGCAAGACGTTGTTTTCTGTAGACCCTGCCTCATGCGTCTCGTGTTTGAGCCGTTGAATTGCAACTCCACTTTGTCTCTCTGCTAACACTTTACTTGTTTGATTGCCTTACGGAGGGAATAACTACACTGTTTGTTTTCTGCCATATTCCCAGTTGCCTTGCCATAATTAAATGCGGTGGTACGTGCTTTCAGTTTTGCGCAAATGCTGCCATCAATCCACGGTTTCTGGTTAGGGAAGGTTTTAATAGTCACAGTGGGTACAGCACCTTCAATACACTTCCTTATAAACTCGCTCACCGAGTCAGCGTATACACCAATGTTGTTGTCTGAGGCTACCCGGAACATATCCCAGTCCACGTGATCAAAGCAATCTTGAAGCGTCGAATCCGATTGGTCAGACCAGCGTTAGATAGACCTAAGCACGGGTTCTTCTTGTTTTAGTTTCTGCCTATAGGAGGAGAGCAACAAGATGGAGTCATGGTCAGATTTGCCAAAAGGAGGGCGGGGGCCTTGTGTGCATTGTGGAAGTTAGAGTAGCAATGGTCGAGCATGTTAATCCCTTGTGTACTGCAATCAATATGCTGATAGAATTTAGGTCGCCTTGTTCTCAAATTAACTTTGTTAAAATCCCCAGCTACAATAAATGCAGCCTCAGGATATATGGTTTCCAGTTTGCATAAAGTCCAGTGAAGTTCCTTGGTTGCGTCTTGGTATCCGCTTGCGGGGGGATATACACGGCTGTGACAATAACCGAGGAGAGTTCTCTTGGGAGATAACACGGTTGGCATTTGATTGTGAGGAATTCTAGGTCAGGTGAACAAAAGGACATGAGTTCCTGTATGTTGTTACAATTACACCATGAGTCGTTAATCATGAAACACACCCCCCCACCCTTCTTCTTACCGGAGAGATGTTTAATTCTGTCGGCGCGATGCACTGAAAATCCCGTTGGCTCCTGACTCAGACAGCATGTCCCCAGCTAGCCATGTTTCCGTGAAACAGAGTATGTTACAATCCCGGATATCTCTTTGGAAAGCAACACTTGCCCTGATTATGTCGACTTTGTTACCTAGGGACTGGACATTAGCAAGTAATATACTCGGAAGCGGTGGGTTCTGTGCGCGCATCCGAAGCCTCACTAGAAGACCTCTCCGGCACCCTCTCCTCCGGTGGCGTTGTTTTGGGTCGGCCTCTGGAATCAGTTCAAATGCCTTGGGAGGTGCAGACAAAGGATTCGCTTTGGGAAAGTTGTATTCCTGGTCGTAATTCTGGTTGTGCTGGTGAATTGGCATCTCTCTGATATCAAATAGTTCTTCCCGGCTGTATGTAATAACACTTAAGGTTTTCTGGACTAACAATGTAAGAAATAATACATAAAAAAACTAAATACTGCACAGTTTCCTAAGGACTAGAAGCGAAGCTGCCATCTCTATCGGTGCCATCTTTAATAATAATGCACATATGTACTAGGTCCTACCCCACCACATCCCATGGCTTTTATAGACACACTCCTACCATAGCAATCTCCTTTTGTCAGCAAAGCTCTCTGTTCCACTGTCTGTGTACACTACGTGATGACTCTAATCTAGCATCTCTCTCTCTCTATCTCTCTTTCATTGTGATGACTTCTACACCATTGGATTCAATTAGAGGTTTTGTTCTCTGAACTGGAAGATGACAAAGATGGTAGACAAATGAAGATGTCCCACTCAGGCTGTTTACCATTGAAAAAAAATGGTCAGTTCCGATCTGCTTAACAGGGTGGCTCTCCCATAGGCACCCATGCATTAGCAGCTGGGTCTGGTCTGCTTAGTTCATTAACTGTATATGAACCAGAAAAAACTGAGGGAGTAGGATGTCTCACTTCCTCTTTTGTCTCGGACGATGATAGAACAAGGAAGGTGATATGGGAGAGCTGTCCGACAGATCCGCTCGTTGTCTATTTATGGCTTTTGCCCTTTAATGTAATTCAGATCCACTCTGCAGATGTAGTACGGCTTGATCTTGAGTAAGAGCATTGCCTGCTAAGTCAAATCGTGGGGACAGAGTGCTTAAACATGTATTTTTTTAACTCACCTTTGAAGACTGATGGGTACAGTCCATATTGAGACATTCCTGAAAATATATGCATCGTTTGGTAGAAACAATATTGGATCTTTCAAGAGCAGAAATTAAAACCTCTACAGGTCAGATAGTTATCGAAGTATTTGTTTTCTCCCCTTGGCCCCTCCTCAACCTAAATGCATTATTTGCAGGAAGTAGGACGATCGATTACTGCCTCTCCTCATCAATCATGTCTCACCCTCCAACTGGGCTCAGACATCAGATCAACGTTTAGTTTTGATTACATTTGGTTGAGTTGTGAACTAACATGAATTCAACAACAAATGTCGTTGGATTTAGGTTAGAAGTGGAAAAAATATGAAATGCCTTTACGTTGATTGCTTGTTGCAAATCCAATCAGCTTTCTACGTTGATTCAACGGTGGTTGAAATGATGGAAATGATGGAAATGATGGAAACAACTTTGATTCAACCAGTTTTCTTTGACATCTTTTAATTCAGGATAATAAAAAAAAATCTCACATTTTTATAATCTTGTTATTGTGAAACTAGTGCAAATTCATTTTGTGACTGAATCTATGGTTCAGCTGTAATTTGATTAATCTGGCAGTCAGATTATGTTAATCTCTCTGTGTTACGGTATAATCTGTGAATAGACCTTGTTGTTGGCCTCTGTTTTATGTTCAGGACCAAAGGATTTGCATTTCTGTGTCTACAACTGGTCCAAACACCTGCTCTTAAGGTTATTTTGTTCGCTTGCCAATTGTTTCTGTTTACTGGCATTTAAGGCTTTTGTTTTGTAATAAACATTTAGAAAATGGTGGGCAAAGTCACTTCCCACCGAGATATCAAAAGGGTTTTGAGGGCACGGTACAGATTTGTGAATCTCTAGTGTAGTAAATACAGTGTTGACACACACACACAATTTTCTCCACTATGTCAGAGACAGCTGATGGGTTCTGGGTGTTGGTGTTTCCCCCATCAGAGAGCCCTGGATGGGAGGGCTGATGCAGCTATAGTTTTCCCTGTTCTGAGAAGGCCTCTCCCTGGGGGCCTCTCCCTGCTCTTCCCCTTCCTTCCTGGAGACCGGATCAATTGAGCCCTAATGAATGCAAGGCTATTGATCCCCAGCTCTCAACCAGGCCCATTGTAATGGCCCTGAAATACTGGATCTCACTTCCCAGACAGGACAGGACAGATAAGGAGGACGAGGAGAAGAGAGGGGGCGGGAAGGTAAGGGGAGGTACAGCATGTAACTCACTCCCTACTGTAATGTCACTTCCTTCCTCTCTGTTCCTGTCTATCTCTCATTGCTCTTTCTCATTTTCTCTCTTTCTCTCTGTTTCTTTCCACACAGGTGCTGAAGCCAGTGGTCAGCCAGGAGGTCACACAGAGTCTTGGCAACAGAAGGCTCATCAGTTTCTCTCTCTCAAGTGAGTCCCTCTTCCTCCATCCCTCCATCCCTCTTTTAACACAGGGTGTCACATGGGACAGGAGAAGCTCTGTTTGGCACCATTGATACCTCTTTCTTTCTCTTCAGGTCTATTTTAGTTCAGAAGGTCAGGCTCAATGTCAGTCAATTGATTTATAAATGTGGTCTATTTTAGACTTCAAGGGGAGACGCTCCCTTGTTTTGGTTCTATATCAGGCTTTGTGTCGATATTGTCAATGTTTCATTTTAGCGGGAGAGGGTATAGTCAACAATGCATAAAGCTCTGCTTTTTAACACCAGAACCTCCTGGCCTTTCAGCCTATAAGTACCCGCTAGAGAACGTTCCGGGCGCACCTTTAGCATATGCATCAGATGCATATCAACCCGCAAGGTGATCAAACATAAGCACCACCACTTGATAAATAGTGCATCAACTACTATAAAGGATTCATTGCGTGAATAACTATATCCTTTTAAAACAATTATATCAATAGTTATTTGTTTAGATTGTGTCAAGGATATGTTTTGTATAATTCTACAAAGTCGTAGGGAAAACGTAGGCCTATAGACTATTTTCGTTACCCTTACAATAAAAACATGACAGTGTAATCCATTTGATCAACTTTATTTGTAGATTCGATTAGTAATAGAGTTATAGTAATTAATAAAGTCCAGTTACAGCTTCTTTTGGCAAAATAGAAACTGAAAAATTAATAGTAGAACCAGCCAGGTCACGGGTGAAATTATTTGCTGTATTCCTAAACAAAAGCACCAGTGCATGAACAATTGTAAAGGATGAATTGCATAAATAAATATATTGTAATTGTAATTTTATTATGTTTCTAGTTTTTGCTTAGTAGCCAGAGCAATGTTGCTGGCCAAATGGGCATGTGCTGAATGCAAGGATATTCTTGGAAAGTGACATTTGGAATTAGAGCTAGTTATTTGACAATAATAGGTAAGTGTAATAGAAACTGCAGAATATTCTCTATCTGATACTTGTCTACAGGCTAACTTTTATTATGTGTGAAATTAGTTTCGGTATAGTTTAGGTGTAGTTTTGATGGGCCGGCTGTGCAGGCTGACTGGCATCGTTTGTTTCCCGCTCATCAAGTTGGATAGAGTCAAGGATATGTTTTGCATTATTCTAACGGCCTACTGCAACATATAGAATGTTTTTGTTACCCTTACAATACATTTGATTAGTATCAGAGTTATAGTAAATAAACGGTTCCATAACCTGTCTAGGATGAGGGTGCCGCTAGCGGCACTCCCCCCCCACCCCCACTGAAAAGGCAGAGCCGCGAAATTCAAAAAAAATATTTTTTTTAAATATTTAACTTTCACACATTAAAGTCCAATACAGCTAATGAAAGACACAGATCCTGTGAATCCAGCCAACATGTCCGATTTTTAAAATGTTTTACAGGGAAGACACAATATGTAAAGATGTAAATCTATTAGCTAAAAACACATTAGCATAATCCACCATCTTTTATTTGTCCACCAACACCAGTAGCTATCACCAATTCGGCTAAACTAAGATATTTATAGCCCCTAACCAAGAAAAAAACTCAGATGACAGTCTGATAACATATTTATGGTATGGGATAGGTTTTGTTAGAAAAATGTGCATATTTCAGGTAGATGGCATAGGTTACAATTGCACCCACCGTCACAAATGGACTAGAATAACTACATAGAGCAACGTGTTTACCTACTTACTAATCATCAAACATTTCGTAAAAATACACAGCATACACTAATCGAAAGACACAGATCCTGTGAATACAGACAATATTTCAGATTTTCTAAGTGTCTTACAGCGAAAACACAATAAATCGTTATATTAGCATAGCACATGTGCAAACATTACCCCAGCATTAATTCTAGCCAAAGTGAGCGATAACGTAAACATCGCCAAAATATATTATTTTTTCACTAACCTTCTCAGAATTCTTCAGATGACACCCCTGTAACATCACATTACAACATGCATATACAGTTTGTTCGATAATGTGCATATTTAGCCACCAAAATCATGGTTACACAATGACAAAAGTAGCCCAGCTGGTGAGAAAATGTTGGTGCGCCATATTAGACAGTGATCTACTCTTATACATAAATACTCATAAACGTGACTAAAAAATATAGGGTGGACAGCGATTGATAGACAATTTAATTCTTAATACAATCGCGGATTTACATTTTTTAAATTATCCTTACTTTTCAATACAGTTTGCGCCAAGCGAAGCTACGTCAAAAAACATGGCGTCCTAAGCCACTAACATTTTTCGACAGAAACACGATTTATCATAATAAAAATGTCCTACTTTGAGCTGTTCTTCCATCAGTATCTTGGGCAAAGGATCCTTTCTTGGGTCTAATCGTCTTTTGGTGGAAAGCTGTCCTCTTGCCATGTGGAAATGCCAACTGCGTTCGGGATGAACTGGACTCGTGCCCAGCGATTCACAGCGTTTCAGAAATAAATGTCCCAAAATCGCACTAAACGGATATAAATTGCTATAAAACGCTTTAAATTAACTACCTTATGATGTTTTTAACTCCTATAACGAGTCTTAACATGACCGGAGAAAGATTACTCCCAACACTAATGCTTGGAACAGGTGCGGGTCGGTGTCCTCCACGCGCATGACGCACCAAGAAAAGAGTTGCTAGCTACAGGGTTTTTTAATTTATAGTGCCTGTGAACGCGCAATCGACCCCATTCAAATCGTCATCACGTAAAGGCATCCAGGGGAAGACGTAAGCAGTGTCCGTATACTCATAGCAATAACAGTGGCCTTTTAACTGACTCCAGATCAGGGGCCAACATTTCTGAAATCTGACTCCATGTCAGGGAAATTGCTGTAGAATGGGTTCTGTTCCCCTTAGAGACAAAATTTCAACTCCTATAGAAACTATAGACTGTTTTCTATCCAATAATAATAATAATATGCATATTGTACGATCAAGAATTTAGTGGGAAGCCGTTTCAAAAATTACACGATTAGCATAAATAGTGACAACAGCGCCCCCAGCCTCAACAGGATAACAGCTTCTTTTTACAAAGTAAAATGTAAAAGACAGTGGTATCAACCCCAAAGGCGTGCTGTCAAATGATTTGCTGCTGATAAATAGGCATAACAAACGCATCATTACACTAAACTGAATTAAATCAACCTCTTCACCCTCCTTATCATTCAGTTAGGCCTAATTTAAATTCCATTGTGAAGTAAGGTGCACAATTATCGCCCATTCATCATTCATTCAGTGAGTAGAGATAGAGTGTAAAGGCTGTCAATGTCGTTCTCCTCCTCAGACGAGGAGGAGCATGGATCGGACCAAGATGCGGAGTAGGAGGTATTCATGATTTTAATGGCAAACCAACAAACACTATAAATTAACAAAACAACAAACGTGACTAACCTGCAACAGTCCTGTGTGGCCCAAACGCTAACACAGGAAACAAACACCCACAAAACACCAGTGAAACCCTGGCTGCCTTAGTATGACTCTCAATCAGAGACAAACGATACACACCTGTCTCTAATTGAGAATCATACCAGGCCGAACACAAAACCCCACATAGAAATAGAAAACATAGACTGCCCACACAACACTCACGCCCTGACCAATAAAGACATAAAAAACAAGAGAAAACAGGTCAGGAACGTGACATAACCCCCCCCTTAAGGTGCGAACTCCGGGCGCACCAGCACAAAGTCTAGGGGAGGGTCTGGGTGGGCATCTGACCACGGTGGTGGCTCAGGCTCTGGGCGAGATCCCCACCCCACCATAGTCACTCCCCGCTTCCGTATTCCCCTCCCAATGACCACCCTCCAACTCAACCCACCTAAATGAAGGGGCAGCATCGGGATAAGGGCCAGCACCGGGATAAGGGGCAGCAGCTCCGGGAGAAGGGGCAGCAGCTCCGGGAGAAGGGGCAGCAGCTCCGGGAGAAGGGGCAGCAGCTCCGGGAGAAGGGGCAGCAGCTCCGGGAGAAGGGGCAGCAGCTCCGGGAGAAGGGGCAGCAGCTCCGGGAGAAGGGGCAGCAGCTCCGGGAGAAGGGGCAGCAGTTCCGGGAGAAGGGGCAGCAGCTCCGGGAGAAGGGGCTGCAGCTCCGGGAGAAGGGGCAGCTGCTCCGGGATAAGGGGCAGCTGCTCCGGGATAAGGGGCAGCTGCTCCGGGATAAGGGGCAGCTGCTCCGGGATAAGGGGCAGCTGCTCCGGGATAAGGGGCAGCTGCTCCGGGATAAGGGGCAGCTGCTCCGGGATGAGTGGCAGCTCCGGACTGAGTGGCAGCTCATGACTGGAGGGCAGCTCATGACTGGAGGGCAGCTCATGACTGGCGGGCAGCTCATGACTGGCGGGCGTCTTTGGCAGCTCCTGACTGGCGGGCGTCTCTGGCAGCTCCTGACTGGCGGGCGTCTCTGGCAGCTCCTGACTGGCGGGCGTCTCTGGCAGCTCCTGACTGGCGGGCGTCTCTGGCAGCTCCTGACTGGCGGGCGTCTCTGGCAGCTCCTGACTGGCGGGCGTCTCTGGCAGCTCCTGACTGGCGGGCGTCTCTGGCAGCTCCTGACTGGCGGGCGTCTCTGGCAGCTCCTGACTGGCGGGCGTCTCTGGCAGCTCCTGACTGGCGGGCGTCTCTGGCAGCTCCTGACTGGCGGGCGTCTCTGGCAGCTCCTGACTGGCGGGCGTCTCTGGCAGCTCCTGACTGGCGGGCGTCTCTGGCAGCTCCTGACTGGCGGGCGTCTCTGGCAGCTCCTGACTGGCGGGCGTCTCTGGCAGCTCCTGACTGGCTGGCGTCTCTGGCAGCTCCTGACTGGCTGGCGTCTCTGGCAGCTCCTGACTGACGGACGGCTCTAGCGGCTCCTGACTGACGGACGGCTCTACTGGCTCGGGACAGACGGGCGGCTCTACTGGCTCGGGACAGACGGATGACTCAGATGGCGCTGGGCAGACAGATGGCTCAGATGGCGCTGGGCAGACGGGCAGTTCAGGCACCGCTGGGCAGACGGCAGACTCTGGCCGGCTGAGACGCACTATAGGCCTGATGCGTGGTGCCGGAACTGGAGGTACCGGGCTGAGGGCACGCACCTCAGGGCGAGTGCGGGGAGGAGGAACAGGGCTCTGGTGATGCACTGGAAGCCTGGTGCGTGGTGTAGGCACTGGTGGTACTGGGCTGGGGCGGGAAGGTGGCGCCGGATATACCGGACCGTGAAGGAGGACACGCGCTCTTGAGCACCGAGCCTCTCCAACCTTACCAGGTTGAATGGTCCCCGTAGCCCTGCCAGTGCGGCGAGGTGGAATAGCCCGCACTGGGCTATGCAGGCGAACCGGGGACACCACCTGTAAGGCTGGTGCCATGTACGCCGGCCCGAGGAGACGTACTGGAGGCCAGATACGTTGGGCCGGCTTCATGACATCCGGCTCGATGCCCAACCTAGCCCTCCCAGTGCGGCAAGGTGGAATAGCCCGCACTGGGCTAAGCACGCGTACTGGGGACACCGTGCGCTTTACCGCATAACACGGTGTCTGACCAGTACGACGCCCTCTCACTCCACGGTAAGCCCGGGGAGTTGGCTCAGGTATCCAACCCGGCTTCGCCACACTACCCCTTAGCCCCCCCCCCAGGAAATTTTTGGGTGAGCCTCTCGGGTTTCCAGCCACTCTGCCTTGCAAGCGCCTCATAATGACGCCTCTCCGCTTTCGCTGCCTCCAGCTCCGCTTTGGGGCGGCGACACTCCACTGGCTGTGCCCAGGGTCCTTTACCGTCTAGGATCTCCTCCCAAATCCATTCCTCTTCTCTCCATTGCTTTGGTTCTTGCCGTCCTTCTCCAATCCGCTTGGTCCTGGTTGGGTGGGTGTTTCTGTAAAGGCTGTCAATGTCGTTCTCCTCCTCAGACGAGGAGGAGCATGGATCGGACCAAGATGCGGAGTAGGAGGTATTCATGATTTTAATGGCAAACCAACAAACACTACAAATTAACAAAACAACAAACGTGACTAACCTGCAACAGTCCTGTGTGGCCCAAACGCTAACACAGGAAACAAACACCCACAAAACACCAGTGAAACCCTGGCTGCCTTAGTTTGACTCTCAATCAGAGACAAACGATACACACCTGTCTCTAATTGAGAATCATACCAGGCCGAACACAAAACCCCACATAGAAATAGAAAACATAGACTGCCCACCCAACACTCACGCCCTGACCAATAAAGACATAAAAAACAAGAGAAAACAGGTCAGGAACGTGACATAGAGAGAGAAGCTTTAGCACCTGACTGGGTACCAACGTCCTACAGCACATTTCTTAGCGGGTTAGGTTGGGAGTAGGTGTGAATAAAACAGGTAAAAAGGCTCTAAATGCTTTTTTTGTGATTTCAAAATTCTGACAAACGAGCAGTGTAAAATACAAACATTTAGGAAAAGTCAGGGAAGGAGCAGGACATGGCTTATATTTTTATTTTATTTTTACAAAATCAAACGTCCGTGACCTTTGACCTATGGCGGTTCTAGTGGTAAGGTACCACTACTGACATTTTGGAGGCATCTGTAGCTTTGGAATTTGTCTATATCTATTTGAGCAAGAGCATCGGCGAAAACTTTCAATGCAGTTTCTCCCTCTCTCTTTCTCTCTCCATGGTAGGTGGATAAACTGCATCTTTGTCCTTAGCTATACATACACTTTCTAGTTCTCTTTAAAAGCAAATGTGTAGTTATATTTTGGAAGTGTTTGTTGTTGTGCTCCTTTAAGAGCCAATCGCCCATGCACTGCCTGGGGCTTGTTGTATCTGGCCCTACTGTACTGTGCCCATACCTCCACAGCTCAACATCCCCCACAAGTGTCACTGATGCCCTGGCAATCTGTACTGTAGCTGTTTTTCACATTGCTATGGATAGAGCCTCTGGAGCTACCTTCCAAATGTAGCTGTCTTTCAGATGCCTGTTGGAATGCTCCGTTTGATTCGCTGACCGTGTTCAATATAGGCTTTCATCTTCAGGAACCCTTCAGGGGTCCTCTTTCAAGGCTCTGACTGCTACAGGTCCACAGTTACCTTCCTTTTGTCGCTCTCTAAAGAGGAGCTGAAACCAAGGCCATCCTTTCACGTGCACATAAAGGGGTCACACTTTGGACTTTGGCATGTTATTATATGGAATTTGCATTAAGGTGTAGTTACTGTACATGTATCTACATAGTAACTATATTAGTCATTTGAACATAGTTTTAATTCACCTATTTTACTGCACCATGTACACTCTGGTTATTGAAGTACTTATAGAGTAACTATATGGTACGAGGGCAACATAATGTGAAGAGTAGTCCAGAACTGTTATTTGTGTAAATGTTCAGCTAATAGATGTTACTATGAGCAATGGGAGGCGCCACAAGATGAAACGTATTCTGTATTTTCACGTATCCTCCCTTTTCCCGCCCACTACTCCCTTACCTGGAGTAAAAGCTGAAAAGCTTTTGCCACTCTATCCAAGCTTTCCTCAAACAATGAAACTATACTCCAAACGAGCACTAACATTTCACCAGACGCAGTGAAGCTACACACACTCTCTTTTAACGCACATACATCGTTCAACCCCGCCACACTGTGTGGCTTTAGCCATTGACCGTGTCGTGTTCTCATATATATTTCATTCATAACCACTTCTCTCTTGCTACTGCTTTAGAAATGCTGGTACAAATATGAGCATTAGCGACTTAGCTACCAAGCAGGCCAGTGTTGACTGCTGTCTGTACCCCGTCTCCCGTTATACACAAACCCTCCTTCCCCTGGTCCGCCTTGTCTGCTACCACAGTCACCCCCCTAGAGGTGCAGCATGTACAGCCCTATATATTCACACCAAAGACAGACAGACAGACAGACAGACAGACAGCGGGGTTGATTGGAGTGGAGGAGAGGGAGCTAGCGCTTACAGTCTGAAAGGGGGGGATCTCCTGGCCCAGGCTATTGTTTGTGATTTATCGAGTGGCCCAGAGCAGCTATAGGCAGCGGACACGCAGAGGGAGAGAGAGAACTACACCGCCACAAGCTTTGATCAATGGGGTACGACTAGAGGCCGAGTTGTAAACAAGGCCCAGAACCATTAACAGCAAGATCCACACACTGCGTTTGATCGCTCAGTCTCCCTCTGTTAGGGGATGAATATTTGAACAGGTTATCAGGCTCTTGAGTGGTTTGTAGAATTCTATCTTTCTCGCCCTGTTTCCACGTATTTTATCTTCCTGTTTCTCTCGCCCAACCACCAGCTTTTACCGTACGTCACCCATTTTGTCTTACTTTTTCTTTACATTTGAGTAATGTAGCAGACACTCTTACTGTGTCTGACTTACAGGAGCGATTAAGAGAGTTAAGTGCCTTGCTCAAGGGAACATTGACAGATATTTCACCTAGTCAGCTCGGGGATTCCAACCAGCAACCTTTCCGTTACTGGCCCAACACTCTTAAACGCTAGGCTACCTGCCATCCTGGAGAGGGAATATTTAGAGAGAATATAGTTACATCCCTTCAAACTACAGAATACAGTCTATATGACTCTCTCTCTCTCTCTCAGATGTCCAAGCGGTGGGGCTGAAGAAGGGCATGTTCTTCAACCCTGACCCCTACCTGAAGATCGCCATCCAGCCCGGCAAGCACAGCCTCTACCCCGCGCTGCCCCACCACGGCCAGGAGAAACGCTCCCGCATTGTCTGTAACACCATCAACCCTGTTTGGCAAAGAGAGGTGAGTGTGACTGCTGGGTTGGTAGGGTTGACAGTGGTCTAGGGTTGACAGTGGTCTAGGGTTGCTAGTGGTCTCTGGGTATTCTAGAAACTGTACCTTGTTTCTGTGACAGTGTCACTAGTTTATTCAAGTGTCTTCAGTTTTGAACCCAGGGAGGTATGGCAAGACGCCAGCAAGGGAAAAGCATTATACAGTACGTGTACGTCACAAAACAATACACACACTATACAATATAGAATGGAGGTAGATGTGAAAATAGCTTATACCCTTGGTTGATTGTTAAGTACTTCAATGCTGTTCCATTCCAAATCCGTTTTTATGACAGACCTTTATATAGTTAGGACCTTGTGTCTGTGACCATTTGGCCTGGTTTAGTTCACGAGACTCTAGAGCCACACAGCTGAGGACAAGCCTGCCCTCTCCCTCCCTGTCCCTGTGTTGACTCTGACTTGATAATGATAATGCGTTCATCCTTAATGGATCTTGGTCGGCGTCGATGGATCCTCGATGGCGTCGTGTGTCTGTTAAGGGGATATAATTCTACCCTGACACATGTCTTTTGTGAACATGACTGAACTCAGGGCTTGGGGGAGCCTGCCATTTTGAAAGGCAAATCTGAGAAATGCATGACATGAACAGGGTGAAGAAAGGGATGTAAAGTGTAGGAACTGTGAGAAGAGTTGGTGACAGGCTGCAGTCAAACAGGTTGGGAAGTGTCCCTATTGTGTGTCCCCCTCGACTGTCTGTCTCTGCTACACTGAGTATTTGGCAAGTACATCTAATTCATCTCGCAGACATTGTTCTTGAGAATGTTGACACCGGCCGGGGAAATGCAGTTGACACAGTGGCCTCAAAGCTCTGTGCAAAGTAAGGATTCTAGATAGGGGAAGACTCAAACCTTGGTGTGCCTCTGAGATATTATTGTTTCCCCCACCTATCTTTATGTCTTAGTTTGTACACTGTGCATGCTCAGTTTACCTACTTGGTTAGGAACAAAATGTTTGTCCACACCAGAACAAAGGTACTTTTCCAAAGTAAGGATTTGTCATTGAAGTCCCGGAAGGGGAAAAAAAGCAGGATCAAGATGGAGAAGTTTGGGACGGTTTCATTGGCCTGCTGTGCGTTAACGCAACACAGTTCATTGGGAAAGCTGTAGTGTTGCTGTGTGTTTGTCGAGGACTCGTGTCTGACATTGAGTTTATTTCTCTTCTTCGCGCGGAGCAGAGAGAGAGACTTGAAAAGGGGAGCCCCTGGGAAGCAACGTCTTTGTGGGTTCCTTGATGCTGCCGCTGAGTATCCTTAGAACAGTTCAACTTCACCTCTCAACGCATACCATTCTGCTCCCTCCCTTTTGTCGTAACACTTTGTTAAGTCTGTAGTCTGTACAAGAGAAGGCTCAGGCTTACACTCTATCAATTTGTGATCAATGAGCCAACTCCAGAAAACAAGCCATTAGATATTCATTGATTTACTAATTTATTGGTGGGTTTATTATAATATTGTGTATTTGTCAAAGTTACCTTTTATGTCACAGTTACACTGACTGGTGATTTTTGCCGGCTCACAGAAGAGCCTAAAGAGAATGTGTGTAGGTGTGTATGTGTGTACGTGCGTGTGTGTGCTAAGGAGTTCCTCTCTGTCGCCTCACTACCTACTGTGCGGTTCTTGTGTGACAGAGTGAACGGACTTCCTGTATCTACGTCACAGTGTCCTTATGGGTTCTCCCGTGTATCCCCCAGCACTGAGGCAAGGGAGGACCATGGCACCGAGCCAAACCCCACATAGCTGGAACACACAGCATCTGTGGAACTCACTGGGTGACTTTGACAGTGTGAAAAAGCACTATATGCCTTAAATATTCAATAATGCATTTCTTTCAAAATAGAACTGCAATGAAAAAGAATCTGACCTGGTATGTTTTAGGAGTAATTGCTTCCCTTTGTTTGTTTTTTCAATCCCACATGTGTTTCACGTCAAATAGAAGGTAAGCATTAAAGTAATGTCTTGTCGTCTTCATGTTATGGAGGACAACCCCTTTCATAAATGTTCTACATGTATTGCATTACCACCTTATCCCACTAACCTAGTTGGTCTGGACTTCATTACAAATGTGGGGGTGTTCATCTGGTGGTGACCCACATTCTCCATCTCCACCCGATTTGAAATATGGGTGTAACACAAAGAACGAATGGGTGACACTCAGGGCCCAGCAGTATTTTTGTTGTTGTTGTCATTTAGCAGACGCTCTTATCCAGAGCAATTGGGGTTAAGTGCCTTGATCAAGGGCACAGACAGATGTTTCACCTAATCAGCTCTGGGATTCCAACCAGCAACCTTTCGGTTGGTGTCAACTGCAACAGGTTTTGAAAGGGTCTTTAGACTCTCTCAGAACAGATGGCGTTAGCATTCTGTGTCTGTCCCATCAAGTCACTGTTGCACATGAATGTGATATGAGGGATTGATAATGTGAGTGGCACCCTGATATGACTCTATGTAACGTCACCCTGTTAGACAGATCTATGGTGGAGCAGAGGGAGAGAGAGACTGGAGAGCAAGAGATGGGGAGAGAAAGATGGGAGAGAGTGATTGGGGAGAGAGATATATGGGAGAGAGATGGGGAGAGAGATGGGGAGAGAGAAGGGGGAGAGAGAAATCGGGGAGAGAGAAGTCGGGGGGAGAGAAATGGAGAGATGGGCAGAGAGAGATGGGGGAGAGAGAGATGGGGAGAGAGCGAGAGATGGAGCAAATGAGTGTTCAAGAGGCGGAGAGCAGAGGCGAAGAGATGAACTCTGATGGAAATATGGGACCCTGGTCGGTGCAAGAGGAATGGGAAAGATAACCCCATCCCTTTTTGATTCCCTTCAGTGAATTGGTTCCATGGGGGCCATGTTGGTGAGATCTGCTATCTCCCCACAGACTGTAACTATAACATCAATACAGTGCTCCCATGCTGATTACCCATGCTGGCTATATGCACACCAACGACCCACTTCCTTCTGCACCTTCTGTACCATAGATTAATTTCTCAGTGAGTGGACTCATTTGGAATCGTCATCTGTATACCTTGGAGCTCCTTCCCCAGTTGACTAATTTGGATCCTGCTTTTGTGGACCAATTTCTAACCCGAATTTGTCTTTCTGCACTGCAGACTATGCTGGACTAGTGGAGCTTTCCTGTAATCACTGTTGTTACACACTCTCCCTATTCCTGTCGGTGTCATCTCCACAGCCATAAATGTCCTTTAGGATTTACAGCCCTGCCGCCAATGAAATATACTGCCTGCCATGTCATACATGTGGCCATAACTCACACCCGCTCAGAGAGAGAGAGAGAGAGACAGAGACAGAGACAGAGACAGAGACAGAGACAGAGAGAGACAGAGACAGAGACAGAGGCAGAGACACAGTGTGAATAATTGATTTAGCAGGCACATTTCCGTGGATGTGTTAAGGAAGTCATTTGTGCATATTGAAGGGAAAAAAGTTGCATGTTATGCCCTGTGATGTGGAACAGTAAGCATTGATGATGCCATAAAACTGGTTTGCTGTGCTGTATATTTTATGTACAGCATATAGGATATACATGCAGTACATATCCTTTCAATCTTTGTGGCTATATCACCCTCTTATAGCAGTGTCCTATACCATCCCTCCATTTTGTGTCTTTTGGGAAGTGCTTAAAATGTGATGCAGTCCTGATGGCCCAGTCATGAATCAAGCCCGTGACCTCTCCCTGGCCCAGGCTAATCTTTCTCACTCTGGCCGTGCCGTAGTATTTAGCCCCTGTCACACTCTATTCCGCCTGGCATATTTGGTACCTCCTGAGGCGGGACTGGGCACGTACTGTAGCTGTAGCTACCTTAGCGCTTGACTAAGCAGGCCTGTCTGACTCTGCAAAAGGCATTTCATCATCAAACCCCTGATGAGGCACAGAGCATGCCGTTCATGCCTTCTGAGTATTGCCACACACTGACTCACCGAACACCACAGGAATGTTAATGGCTGGACGGGAGAAAGGGTTCATCCATTTGTAGGCACTCAGTTGATGATTTCTGCAATTGTCGCTCAGTACGTACCCAGCAAACTCTCCTCGCGTTTTTTCGTGAGCGAACGTAACAGGAGGCAGGTTTGGTGGCTCCTGTAGGACACGTAAGGTGAGTCAAAAGGAACACACAACGATAATTCACAAGGGCTATATAGTGAACATAACAAACACGACTGTTTACTATGGATACTCGTGACAGTTAAGTAGGCATACGCTGCGCAGTGTCTGGGAATTGAAGCTCTCTACTCTCTCATTCTTACCCAGTTACCTGTGGTTTCGTAAATGAGAACGTGTTCTCAATTTGCCTACCTGGTTAAATAAAGGTGAAATAAAATAAATAAATAAATAAAAATAAAAAAAAAACTGTGGTTTCGGCTTTACATGTTCTTTTCTCAGTGTGTAGCCATGCCGGTATGGTAAATCAGGAATTCCGTGCTATCTTTTTAACCTTCTTAGACGTGACAAGACTTTCAACACGTGATGAAGAAAGAAAATCATAAAGTGTTAGAAGTTGACAGCATATGAAGAGAATGGGAGCATTTTAATAGCTCAAAAATGGTGTTCCGCCACAGTTATCTCCTGTCGGCACAGAAGGCTAATAATCTCACTGCAGATCTGGAGATTGCCGGTTCAATCCCAACTATTCTTTCACCATGCCCCCCCCCCCCCCCTCAGATACAGTATACTCTACTAAAAGAGAGGATGTCTTCATTTTGTCCAGATTTATAAATCCAGTCGAATGCAGAATTTAGACTAAATGTAAGAAATTAAACATTGTATAGAAATTGACTGTACAACTTTGAAAAACACACCTGATATAACTCATACTTGTTGACTTTTGATAACATTTACATTTACATTTAAGTCATTTAGCAGACGCTCTTATCCAGAGCGACTTACAAATTGGTGCATTCACCAAGGTCCCCCTTGGCTTATTTTTCATGATCTGATCTTAGATCAGCGCTCATAGTCCTGGATACTTTGTAAATATGGGCCCAGAAGTATGCAGCATATAAAGAGGATGGGTGAAGTGACGGTGAATAACTCAGTTACCAGTATTTCCCTGGGTTGGTTATGTCTAAGAAGGCTAAAAAGGAAGCATGGAATTCCTGATTGACCATACTGGCATGGCTATATACACGACTGGCCTCCCTGGTGGCACAGAGGATTTTTATTTATTTTTATTTCACCTTTATTTAACCAGGTAGGCAAATTGAGAACACGTTCTCATTTACAATTGCGACCTGGCCAAGATAAAGCAAAGCAGTTCGACACATACAACAACACATAGTTACACATGGAGTAGAACAAACATACAGTCAATAATACAGTGAAAAATAAGTCTATATACAATGTGAGCAAGTGAGGTGAGATAAGGGAGGTGAAGGCAAATAAAATATATTAATAAATAAAAATATAAAAAAAGGCCATGGTGGCGAAGTAAATACAATATAGCAAGTAAAAAAAACACTGGAATGGTTGGTTTGCAGTGGAAGAAGGTGCAAAGTAGAGATAGAAATAATGGGGTGCAAAGGAGCAAAATAAATAAATACAGTAGGTAAAGAGGTAGTTGTTTGGGCTAAATTATAGATGGGCTATGTACAGGTGCAGTAATCTATGAGCTGCTCTGACAGCTGGTGCTTAAAGCTAGTGAGGGAGATAAGTGTTTCCAGTTTCAGAGATTTTTGTAGTTCGTTCCAGTCATTGGCAGCAGAGAACTGGAAGGAGAGGCGGCCAAAGGAAGAATTGGTTTTGGGGGTGACCAGAGAGATATACCTGCTGGAGCGCGTGCTACGGGTGGGCATTGCTATGGTGACCAGCGAGCTGAGATAAGGGGGGACTTTACCTAGCAGGGTCTTGTAGATGACCTGGAGCCAGTGGGTTTGGCGACGAGTGTGAAGCGAGGGCCAGCCAACGAGAGCGTACAGGTCGCAGTGGTGGGTAGTATATGGGGCTTTGGTGACAAAACGGATGGCACTGTGATAGACTGCATCCAATTTATTGAGTAGGGTTTTGGAGGCTATTTTGTAAATGACATCACCGAAGTCGAGGATTGGTAGGATGGTCAGTTTTACAAGGGTATGTTTGGCAGCATGAGTGAAGGATGCTTTGTTGTGGAATAGGAAGCCGATTCTAGATTTAACTTTGGATTGGAGATGCTTGATGTGAGTCTGGAAGGAGAGTTTACAGTCTAACCAGACACCTAGGTATTTGT
This sequence comes from Salvelinus fontinalis, assembly GCF_029448725.1. Taxonomy (NCBI): domain Eukaryota; kingdom Metazoa; phylum Chordata; class Actinopteri; order Salmoniformes; family Salmonidae; genus Salvelinus; species Salvelinus fontinalis. The sequence goes on along the minus strand of NC_074671.1, from coordinate 24,586,071 downwards.
AGTTGTCCACATATTCTAAGTCAGAGCCGTCCAGAGTAGTGATGTTGGACAGGCGGGCAGGTGCAGGCAGCGATCGGTTGAAGAGCATGCATTTAGTTTTACTTGTATTTAAGAGCAATTGGAGGCCACGGAAGGAGAGAAGTATGGCATTGAAGCTCGCCTGGAGGGTTGTTAACACAGTGTCAAAAGAAGGGCCAGAAGTATACAGAATAGTGTCGTCTGCGTAGAGGTGGATCAGAGACTCACCAGCAGCAAGAGCGACATCATTGATATATACAGAGAAGAGAGTCGGTCCAAGAATTGAACCCTGTGGCACCCCCATAGAGACTGCCAGAGGTCCGGACAACAGACCCTCCGATTTGACACACTGAACTCGATCGATAAAATACCTGGCTTGGGAGCCAATCATTGCAGGTTTAAACCCCAGATTGTTAAGATAAATTGTAAAAAATATGGTTGTGTTTGTATAATTAAATTCTGTTCAAATGTCTTATTAATGAAATGAAAATGCCATGTCTCTATATCACCTACGTTGTGTTATCTCTGGTGGTTGGTAAAGATGTTGTGCACAACATTTTAGTGAATGTTAGGAGAACATTCCGATGATATTTCAGTCAAAAGTTTTTTTTGTTTTTTTTTACATATATATAAAGATTTGGTTATCAAAAAACATTCACTGAATGTTTTTGGGATGTTATCGTAATACTGTTAGCTAAATCCCTAACTAGAACTTAAAGGGGAATCTTAGCTAATGTTCTGTCAATGTTCCCAGTAGTGTCTGGTGAGATTGTCAGCTAACAGAAGTTAGAAGGTCAGAAATACTTCTAAATGTCACTATTGTGTGCTGTTTTTTGTTTTCCTACCTGGTTTGGACCTGTATCTGTATTACATATTTAACTCTGGTCCATGTACTTCCTATGAGTAAGGTACACTACATTACCAAAAGCATGTGGACACCTGCTCATCAAACATCTCATTCCAAAATCATGGGCATTAATATGTTGTTGGTCCTCCCTGTGCTGCTATAACAGCCTCCACTCTTCTGGGAAGGCTTTCCACTAGATGTTGGAACATGGCTGCAGGGACTTGATTCCATTCAGCCACGAGCTTTAGGTGTTCGATAGGGTTGAGGTCAGGGCTCTGTGCAGGCCAGTCAAGTTCCTCCACACCAATCTCGACAAACCATTTCTGTACGGACTTTGGTTTGTGCACGGGGGCATTGTCATGCTGAAACAGGAAAGGGCCTTCCCCAAACTGTTGCCACAAAGTTGGAAGCACAGAATCATCTATAATGCGTTCGTATATCTCTTCACTGGAACTAAGGGGCTTAGCCCGAACCATGAAAAACAGCCCCAGACCATTATTCCTCCTCCACCAAACTTTACAGTTGGCACTATGCATTGGGGCAGGTAGCGTTCTCAGATTCGTCCATCGGACTGCCAGATGGTGAAGCGTGAATCGTCACCAGAGAACACATTTCCACTGCTCCAGAGTCCAATGACGGCGAGCTTTACACCACTCCAGCCAACACTTGGCATTGCGCATGGTGATCTTAGGCTTGTGTGCTGCTGCTCAGCCATAGAAGCCCATTTCATGAAGCTCCCGACAAACAGTTATTGTGCTGACTTTGCTTCCAGAGGCAGTTTGTAACTCGGTAGTGAGTGTTGCAACCGAAGACAGACGATTTTTACACGCTATGCGCTTCAGCAATTAGCAGTCCCGTTCTGTGAGCTTGTGTGACCTATAATTTTGCGCCTAGACAATTCCTCTACACAATAACAGCACTTACATTTTTTTATTTTTTTATTTAACCTTTATTTAACTAGGCAAGTCAGTTAAGAACAAAATATTATTTACAATGACGAACTACCCGGACGACGCTGGACCAATTGTGCACTGCCCTATGGGACTCCCAATCATGGTAGTATGATATGTGATACAGCATGGATTCAAACCGGGGACTGTAGTGACACCTCTTGCAGTGAGATGCAGTGCCTTAGACTGCTGCGCCACTCGGGAACATCTATTTAAATGGGGCAGCTCTAGCAGGGCAGAAAGTTGAGGAACTCACTTGTTGGAAAGGTGGCATCCTATGATGGTGCCACGTTGAAAGTCACTGAGCTCTTCAGTAAGGCCATTCTACTGCCAATGTTAGTCTATGAAGATTGCAATGTCTGTGTGCTCGATTTTACATACCTGTCAGCAATGGATGTTGCTGAATTAGACGAATCCACTCATTTGAAGGGGTGTTCACATACTTTTGTATATATAATGTAACTGCTGGCTCTAGGAGTTGGCATTAATTTGGGATTCATTCAGAATAGTGCAACGGCCCCTGACCCAGCATTTTCTGGAGTGCGCTGCTACTATTTGGCTAACACGATTATCACTGCGACCACTGAGTGCGTTCAGTTTCCCACCACTGTGGGACAGTGTTGCTCTCTGAACCCGAGGCAGACAGCCACTCCCGCTAATCATGCTAATCAGGGAAGCTACACGAACACTCAGTATGCTAACACTTTGCTTTATTAAAATCGAGAAGTGATATGATGGCTTGGAACTGGGAGAATGACTCACCAAAGCATTTCCCTCGCTCCTGGCACTCGAACACAGAAAACACTTCTGTGTTCTCTCAAGTGGCTTGGTTTGTTTACCCTTTATGTGTTTGTGCGAGGCTGTAGGCTAATGATAGCTAGCACGGAGCATGTTTTTGTTACTCCTCAGTTCCTCCACAGCACCTTGTAAATTAGGAAGGGAGGTTTACTTGAGGGGATCCATCTTAATGGTTAACCACCCTGGCCGGGCTTTAAGTGACAACAAACAATGTTGTGAACCTTGCTCTACAGAGGGATGTTTTTGTTTTCAGGTAGGTTAGCTTAGCTTAGCATCTCTGGTTCAGCAGTATGGCTCAATAATACTACAGAACTGTATGCGCCTGAGGCTATTCCATAGCCAGCCAACCATCTTTACTGTACTGTACAGTATGTGCTGTGCTTAGCTTAGTCACTGCAGTAGTCTCCCAGATGGCTGCAGGCCAGAGGAATGCAGAGCTGGATGGGAAATGGATTTGCATGTATGCAGGCATCGTCATGACTCACGAGTCACGACACACAATTTGCTCTACTTTACTGTAATTTAAATCTATAGCTCTCTTCCGATAGAGATTCATTCAACCCAAAAATATGACCTATACTATGGACATTATTTATTTACCATCATCGGGAAAGCAAAAAGCCTGCACATCAGATAGTACACTGAGGCAAACATGGATTGAGTTTTGCTTCCATCCTATTCCTTCCTTAATTTGTCTGTCTTCGTTTTTCCTTGAATACGCCCAGCATCTGTTTTGGTGGGCCTGTAGCTATCTTGTTTGTTTGCGTAGTGGTTATTGGTCAAACTCACAGAGAAAGGAGTCTCAGGCTAAAACATTCTCACATGGGCTATGAAACCTCTTCTTGCTCAGTGCATAGTGTGCTTGTGGAACTATGTGTATGTTTCTTTCTGTCTCTATCTTCTCCGACACAGGAAAGAGCTGTACTTTTCAATTCAATTAAAACAGAGCACTGAGGATGACAAAGCCGTGGGGTGGAGGGAGAGGGAGAGACACTGCTGGGTGCAAATTACATTCAGCTGCTACAGATTGGATTTTAAGGGGTGGTGCAGGGGGGGGGGGGGATGAGGGACATTAACTAGGCCAGTGCATGGAGGAATCAGTGGCTTCGTTGTTGTTTTTAGTGCGAGGAGCAACTCAAGTGCAGCAGAAAGCAGATCAACCAAACGTATCCACTTTGGCACTGCAGCTGAAATCTGATAGCAGGCTAGTAGTGGAACAGTGCCCTGGAACCATGAACCGGTCACTTTCAAGGTGCTCCCATCCAACCGTCCTCCACGCCAAAGCCATTTTTTCTTCTACTGACCTGTAACTGATTGAACGCACCACAGCAAATCCACTTTCACAGAGGACTAAACATCACAAACCCTGTTATAGTACACCCAATGGCTAACCGTGCTCTGGGACACTGCACACACACATTACATCTCCTATGTACATTTCAAATCCACCAAAGCTCTACAATGAAACGCCAGTTAGTTTCTGCAGCTGCAGACTGGTGCCTTTTATCTGGCTTGTTCACTGGGCAGGATGCTCCTCCGGTCTCTCTAGCATTTGGATGGAGTTCAAGGCACTCTCTCTCTCTCTGATTCTTGGCTGAGGGAGAGGGCGTTTAAGCACCTTGGACAGCGCTCAGATTCTGCTGCCGCCGGCCTTGGTTCATTCAGCACCACGGACAGCAGCAGAGACATCCCAGCCATGGAGAGGAACGGAGAGACAGAGTCAAAGAAAAAAGAGAGTGAGGGAAGGAGAGAAAGGCAAGGAAGGAGATGTAGAAATGGATTGAGGGAAGGAGGGGGAGAGAGAGAGGAAGGGAGGAGAGGAATATAGAAAAGGGGAGTGAAGCAAGGAGAGAAAGAGATAAAGGCAGTAAGAGAAAGAGAGAGAGGGAATGCACATTTCAAAATCTTATCCTTCAAGATCCAATGTTATCATACATTGATTACTTAATCCAAGCTCTAAACTCCATAAGAAGATTTCTATACGTTCCATTGTCCTTTCATCTTTAAAAAAAATATATATTTTGAGTATGGTCATAGTAGGTAAATCGGAGAAGGCAATGCTGCCGTTTTGACCTTGATAAAGGCTCTTTATTTCAATGTAAAATAGCTGTCATCAAGAGAATAATGACAAGCTAATGTGCTTTTGAAGGTTTCATCAATGAGAAGCCATACCTAACAAAGATGCACTCTCTCCTGCTATTCCTAATAGATCTATTGATAACACCATGAATGGTCATGAAAAACAAGTCTGAATGATATTAATGGTACATAGAGTTGTGTGTATAAATGAATCATAAAGAGACCTGTAAGGACCGACGCCGGGGTTGAGAAGCAGGTAGGGGAGTCAAACATTTAATTGGGAACAGACATGAAAGGACCAGCATCAGCACATGGGTATGTAAGGACATAGGATAATCATTGCAGAAGCAGGGAACAGGGCGGGGAACCAGACAGATATAGGGAAGGTAATGACAGAGATGATTGAGTCCAGGTGAGTCCAATAATCGCTGATGCGCGTGACGGGGGAAGGCAGGTGTGCGTAATGATGATGGCAGGAGTGCGCAATGCTGGGGAGCAGGCGTGACAGTACCCCACTGCCTCCTTTAGGGGCGCCACCCGGCATTCCACGTGGGCGAGCCCTATGGGCGGGCTGAGAAACGGGCGCTGAACAAGCCGGCTGGGCGTGAAACCCCAACGATCCGGCTGAGGTCTGAAGTGGGATGGGCGCCTTCCGAGCCAACCGGGTTTAGAAACCTCTCAAGCCAGCTAGGGTATGACGGCCCGATGAGCCAGCTTAGGCAACCCCGGTTCCATCGGTGTCGAGCCACGGGCCCGACGTCACCACCAACCGGAACGTCAGCACTCCCCGATGCTTCGTATGATGGCTTCTGCATTAATAATGATGGCAGGAGTGCGCAATGCTGGGGAGCCTGGCGCCCTCGTGCGCCAGGGGGGAAGTGCGGGAGCAGGCGTGACAGAAACCCACATAGAAGTTATCATGTCATTATGATGTCAGTACCTGATTTACCATATAATTCCTTGGAAGAAATACCCAGTAAATGGCATTAATGTATAATAGAGTGTAACCAATCAAGTGATGTTATCAGTAAGCCCATGGGCACTAACATAATATACCTTTCTCTCCTCTCCTCTCCTCTCCTCTCCTCTCCTCTCCTCTCCTCTCACTATTTCTGTCTGCAGCGCTTCAGCTTTGTGTCTCTGCCTACGGACGTGCTGGAGATCGAGGTGAAGGACAAGTTTGCTAAGAGCCGGCCCATCATCAAACGTTTCCTGGGCAAGCTGTCCATGCCGGTGCAGAGGCTACTGGAGAAACACGCCATCGGGTAGGTCACCTGACCTGACCACAGCCACTTCCACACACTCAGGCCTACTGGGCCATTAGCGATCAGACCCTGCTAGGGATCCATGTCCCCTGTGTGGACTGTGTGGACAGCCTTATGTCAGTTTGCATGTTGGTTGTATGGAATGTTATGTATATACTGTATAGTACCAGTCAAAAAGTTTGGACACACGTACTCATTCAAGATTTTTTTTTCTATTTTCTGCATTGTAGAATAATAGTGAAGACATCAAAACTATGAAATAACACATATGGAATCATGTACTAACCAAAAAAAGTGTTAAACAAATCAAAATATATTTAATATTTCAGATTCCTCAAAGTAGCTACCCTGTACCTTGATGACAGCTTTGCACGCTCTTGGCATTCTCTCAACCAGATTCATGAGGAATGCTTTTCCAACAGTCTTGAAGGAGTTGCCACATATGCTGAGCACTTGTTGGCTGCTTTTCCTTCACTCTGAGGTCCGACTCATCCCAAACCATCTCAATTGGGTTGAGGTCGGATGATTGTGGAGGCCAGGTCATCTGACGCAGCACTCTATCACTCTCCTTCTTGGTCAAATAGCCCTTACACAGCCTGGAGGTGTGTTTTGGGTCACTGTCCTGTTGAAAAAAAATGATAGTCCCACATCAAGTGTTATTTCACAGTTTTGAGGTCTTCACTATTATTCTACAATGTAGGAAATAGTAAAAAATAAAGTAAAACTCTTGAATGAGTAGGTGTGTCCAAAATTTTGATTGGTATTGTATGTCTGGTCCTTTTAAATGTCTCTTTCTACTTCGCTTGCGTTTTCTCTAACTTTGTATCTCTCTCTCTCTCTCTCTCTCTCTCTCTCTCGCTCTCTCTCTCTCTCTCTCTCTCTCTCTCTCTCTCTCTCTCTCTCTCTCTCGCTCTCTCTCTCTCTCTCTCGCTCTCTCTGCCTCGCTCTCTCTCTCGCTCTCTCTCTCGCTCTCTCTCGCTCTCTCTGCCTCGCTCTCTCTCGCTCGCTCTCTCTCTCTCTCTGCCTCGCTCTCTCTCTCTCTCTGCCTCGCTCTCTCTCTCTCTCTGCCTCGCTCTCTCTCTCTCTCTGCCTCGCTCTCTCTCTCTCTCTGCCTCGCTCTCTCTCTCACTCTGCCTCGCTCTCTCTCCCTCTCTCTACTATAGGGACCGTGTGGTGAGCTATTCTCTTGGCCGCAGGCTGCCGACGGATCATGTTAGTGGACAGCTGCAGTTCAGATTTGAGATAATGTCCTCAATTCACCCAGGTCACAAGCACTTCCTTCTTTGATCCCTTACCTTCTTTTACATCAGTACCGAGATCACATTTATGTCCCTTTTTACTCAATGATCAAATTGAAATACCACGATAAGACCCAGTAATTTTTTATGTCCCACATGATTTAGTCAAGAACATTGATCACAGTGGAGATTAATGTGAACAATATTACTGTTGATTCATTCCATGTACTATTATTGTCCTGATTACAAGTCCAACACATTTGTGTTAAAAATCCCTGTACTACGCCAATGCCACTATTCAAACAATTACACATAAAGGAAATTCACAGTGCAATTTCTCTTTGCCAGCAATTTATTTTATTGGGTGCCCAAGTCACCATTCTAAGACAGTAAGGTGACTTATTGTTCTCTCTCATTTTAGATGACGAGGACATCTCCCTCGTCATGGAGTGCCCTGTGGTCCCTGACCCTGACCAGTTGGAGGTAAACCAGGTGGACCCAGTCGCCCCAGCAGAGATCCCTGCCGACGACACATTGAGCATGGGGCCCGACACACCCGAACTTCCCCTGGATGGAGCCCCAGACTTGGAGGACCCGGAGCCCTCCACCACTCTCGCTTACGTCTCCCTCACAGAGGAGGCCCATCCTGGGGACGATGTCATGGAGGAGGAGGGTGTGGAGGAGCAGGTCACCCTGGTTGAGATGGAGGAGAGTACAGTTAGGGAGGTGCAGGTATCTTCTTCAGAGCCACAGACTGGGATAGAAGAGCAGGTTTCAGCTGAACAATTGGTGGAGGAGAGAGAGGAGGAGGAGGAGACTGGAGCCCAGGAGGCTCAAACCCTGTCTGAGGAGGGGGAGGCCCAGGTGCAGCCTAAACCTGAGGGTGTGGAGATGGAGTTGGACAGTGAGGAACCTACCACTGCTGTGGAGGAGCCGTTGGAAGGAGCTACGGGGCCTGTGCCGGCTGAGGAGGTAGTGGAGGTAGTGGAGGAGGGACAGCAGGTGGTGGTGGAAGCCAAACCGAGGAGGGTTGACTGTTGCTGCCCAGCCCGCGCCTCCCCTCCGATGCGGAGCGCCCTGCGGCGCAAGAACAGGCCCTGCTCGCTGCCTGTCTCGGAGCTGGAGACGGTGATCGCCTCATCGTGTGGCGACCCCGAGACGCCACGCACCCACTACATCCGCATCCACCACCTCCTCCACAGCCTGCCTTCAGCACACCAACTGCAGGGCAGCGGGGAGGAGGAAGAGGAGGAGGAGGGAGGGTCTTCTACCGAGGAGCCGACCATCGAACCCACCTCCAAGGTCGGGGGGGAAGGGGAGGAGGAGGAGGAGGGAGACGCGTCCCAATCCCTGGCGTCCCCCTCCCAGGTGCGTGAGTGCACAGCTCCCTGCTGTCGTAGTAGGACCCTCCCCCGCAGTCTGTCCATCGAGCGCCTGTCAGAACTCAACCAGCTCCTGGATGGAGGGGAGAGGGGAGGGAGGACGCTGCACCCACGCCTGGAGAACGAAGAGGCGGAAGGGGGCGGAGGCGGCCGGGGAGTGAGGGGGAGCGAGTGCGAGTTGTGCGACAACTCCTGCTACAGCACGTCTTGTTACAGCACCAGTTGTTACAGCACCTCCTGCTACAGCAACTCTGGCTACGAGGGGCGCAACCGCCCCTGCAGCCACACACGGCTGTCGTCGGTGGACAGCACACGCCTCTCAGAGAGCACCGTCTTCTCCTCGCAGGACGAAGAGGAGGAAGAGGAGGAGAACAGCGCCTTTGAGTCAGTGCCTGACTCCATCCAGAGCCCCGGCACCAGGGAGCCTGGCGGCGATGGGACGACAGCAGAATGGAGGGAGGAGACAGAGGAGGGGACGAGAGGGGAGAGCGGGGAGTCGCCGGTGGCCGGGCCTAGCGATAGGACAGGAGGAGGTGAGATGCTCTTCATAGTCACTTGCTAACTGATACACCTGGTAAATGTGTGTTTACCCTGTTCAGAACCTGACACCAGGTCAACCTTAGCAAACGTGATAAAAACATACCCAGAATAACAAATGAAAACGACACTCTTAACGTCTCCATTCAAAGGTGCCATTTCTATTTTTGCATGACTACTCTACACTCTTGCCTTGTGATCATTACACTGTACAACAACTGGACAGCATCGCAGCCCACCACAATAATTATAACTTATTATAACTTATTATAACTTATTTTAAGAAACAAGGCCTCCTCCTCACCATTAATAGTCTATTGATAGAGAGAGTACAGGAGAGGCCTGTTATCGAGTCCATAGCCTCCGCTGTGACAGGCCAGGCTGCCCATTAGTGTGTTGCACAGGGAGCCCTATTGTTTCTTCCCCCACATTCAGGTGCGTGAGCACTGTCAGTGTTGCTGTAATTATCCCCCCAACCCCCCACTGCTGTGAAATGAGTGAAAGCCAACCGAACCATCACCCATGATTGTGATTATCATTGTTTTGCCCTTTAAAAGAGCAGTGCACTGTGGGTCGAGAAAGGAGGCAATGGGAAACACATACCCCCGCTGTTGTGCGTTTTACCCCCAATTTCACAACAGTCTTTGTGTCTGTTGTGATGACCCGTGTGTGTGTGTCTTCCCCACACACATACATCACACATCACACACACATCAGGCCTCCTGGACAGGGGTCAAAGGTGACGGTGGCCTCAGAGGAGAGGGGTCAGCATGGGGTGGTTAGGTCACACAAACAATGCGGTCAAACTCATGGTAGCGCTTTGGCATTGGGTTTAGTTTCCTGGCTGCCATATGGTACCAGGCTTTTGTTTTTGGTCATAAGCTGCTTTGCTGCTGCCATGTTGTTTTGTTATCTATGTTCTTTGTTGCTATGTTTGTTTATGATTTGGCTTTGACTGAAATGGTGGTTCAGCTACTGGTTGAGTTATTAGTTCAGCTACTGGTTAAGTTACTGGTTCAGCTACTGGTTGAGTTATTAGTTCAGCTACTGGTTAAGTTACTGGTTCAGCTACTGGTTGAGTTATTAGTTCAGCTACTGGTGAAGTTACTGGTTCAGCTACTGGTTGAGTTATTAGTTCAGCTACTGGTTAAGTTACTGGTTCAGCTACTGGTTGAGTTATTAGTTCAGCTACTGGTTAAGTTACTGGTTCAGCTACTGGTTGAGTTATTAGGTCAGCTACTGGTTCAGCTACTGGTTGAGTTATTAGGTCAGCTACTGGTTCAGTTACTGGTTGAGTTATTAGTTCAGCTACTGGTTAAGTTACTGGTTCAGTTATTGGTTCAGTTATTAGTTCAGCTACCGGTTAAGTTACTGGTTCAGTTATTGGTTCAGTTATTAGTTCAGCTACTGGTTAAGTTACTGGTTCAGCTACTGGTTGAGTTATTAGTTCAGCTACTGGTTAAGTTACTGGTTCAGCTACTGGTTGAGTTATTAGGTCAGCTACCGGTTAAGTTACTGGTTCAGTTATTGGTTCAGTTATTAGTTCAGCTACTGGTTAAGTTACTGGTTCAGTTATTAGTTCAGCTACTGGTTAAGTTACTGGTTCAGTTATTAGTTCAGTTATTTGTTCAGTTTCTGGTTCAGTTACTGGTTCAGTTAATGGTTCAGGTACTGGTTCAGGTACTAATTAAGTTACTGGTTCAGTTGCTGGTTAAGTTACCGGTTCAGTTACCGGTGTCAGTTATTGGTTTCGTTACTGGTTAAGTTACTGGTCAGGTTGCTGATCAATTTACTGGTTCAGTTATTAGTTCAGTTATTAGTTCAGCTACTGGTTAAGTTACTGGTTCAGTTACTGGTTCAGTTACTGGTTCAGTTACTGGTTCAGTTATTAGGTCAGTTACCGGTTCAGTTACTGGTTCAGTTACCGGTTCAGTTACTGGTCCAGTTACTAGTTCAGTTACCGGTTCAGTTACTGGTTCAGTTACCGGTTCAGTTACTGGCTCAGTTACTGGTCAAGTTACTAGTTCAGTTACTGGTTCAGTTACCGGTTCAGTTACCGGTCAAGTTACCGGTTCAGTTACCGGTTCAGTTACTGGCTCAGTTACTGGTCAAGTTACTAGTTCAGTTACTGGTTCAGTTACCGGTTCAGTTACCGGTCAAGTTACCGGTTCAGTTACCGGTCAAGTTACCGGTTCAGTTACCGGTCAAGTTACTGGTCAAGTTACCGGTTCAGTTACTGGTCAAGTTACTGGTTCAGTTAATGGTTCAGTTACTGGTTCAGTTACTGGATGAAAACACTGCTACACAAAGTGGATGCCCAACCGTTTGAGGCTGGGTTGTGTTGAAGTAAAGATAAGGAAGATAATCAGTGCAGGTTACAGATTGCGTTTGAATTTGAAACAGTTCTGTTCAAGCGAGTCCACAATTCAGCTTCATTTACATCGTTCACGATGACATTGCTGCTGCTGAGCAACATACCTTCAAAGGGTCGTTATGTCTGTTGGCTGTTTTTAGGGTATACACTGAAAATGCATTGTCTTCTTTCAACCTGAACTCCTGTGTTCTCCAAAGCTTTACTACAAGTGTTCCGTATTTTACATGTTGACTCTCATTAGACACGATACGCAATGTAGGTCACAATTCAGAGCTAATAAATGAAGGCCCCATTTAATGGCTCGATCAGCGCACGGCGCGACTCCTGCCTGTGTTTTATACCTTTCTCCTTTCATCTCATGTACACTTCAAAGTCATTCTTCCTTAATTAGAATTGCTAATGAAAAAATGTTCAGAACTTCTGTCACCTAGGTAACTGACTATTGTTATCATTGTTAGAGAAAATGGGTAATGTTGGGAGGGGGGGCATGTGGCGTTTTTATATCTGTAATTTCTCTTGACACTTGTTTGACGTTTTCTCTGCTCTCCCTCTCTCTGAGGCCTGACAGTACAGTACCTCTTTATGGACGGAGATACTATACGGTGGGAGATAAATCCTACACAAACACAGACACACAGTACGCTCACCACACACACTGCTGAATACTGAGAGAAGGGGTGGGTGGGTGGAAGGCGTGCAGGTACCTGCAGCTACAACGTACTCAGTACAAACCCGGCCAAGCAGAACCAAGTCAGTCCCCACTGATCCACCACGCTAACAGTCACTACTGTACTAACCCGGCCAAGCAGAACCAAGTCAATCCCCACTGATCCACCACGCTAACAGTCACTCCTGTTAGTGTACAGCACTGGGAGCTTCCGTTGCCGTTTACCTGACATTCTAAATAGCAGCGCCCGCTCTGTGCAATAACACACACACAGACACAGTACAATAGCTAGACACACACGGAACAGTATCAGGGCCTTATAGAATCCCAGTTGCGGAGAATGAGGACAGAATCACGGAATCCAAAACATTAAAACGGAATTGAAGAATATTCAAAAATGTAGTGAACTTAATATGAAATCAACTAGATTTCAACGTAAACAATTTTATGCATTCATTTGCCCAAGTGAATCATAAGACAGGAACAAAATGCATCAGGTATTCGTACTTTTATGCAGTTTTCTGAAACGGCGCAGGAATGCCCCTGTCTGTGTGCATGTAGGCGCGTATGTAGCCGTTAGCGGTATGATGCTAATGACAACCTTCTTCTCGTAAAGATGGAAAGGCTTTCCCAAAAACGTTCTCAATTTTTTATTTTATCTTTATTTAACTAGGCAAGTCAATTTAGAAAACATTCTTATTTTCAATGACGGCCTAGGAACAGTGGGTTAACTGCCTGTTCAGGGGCAGAACAACAGATTTGTACCTTGTCAGCTCGGGGATTTGAACTTGCAACCTTTCAGTTACTAGTCCAACGCTCTAACTACTAGGCTACCCTGCCGCCCCAGTAACTACAAAGTAACCTATGCCTACCTGGCAGAATGATAACATGATTATTTGCATCAATCCAGTGGCCATTTCTTTTGCAAACTCTGCAATCACATGAGCGCTACAGCAACACTGCTTAACCAAACAGCGGCCTCTTCCTGGTGCGCACTTGCATTAAAGAGTAACCCGTTAAAAGGTCTCCTGATGTGGTTTAAACATAGTTGTGGACTTAGAACTTAAAATGTTGTTGTTTTTCAATTAAAAACGTCTGATTTTTGAGGTCTCCCAAGTGGTGGAGTGGTCTAAGGCTCTAGCGACTCCTGTGGCGGGCCGGGCGCATGCAGGCTGACACGGTTGCCAGGTGTACAGTGTTTCCTCCGACACATTGGTGTGGCTGGCTTCCGGGTTAAGCGGGCATTGTTTCAAGAAGCACTGTGGCTTGGTTGGGTCGTGTTTCGGAGGACGCACGTGTCTCGACCTTCGCCTCTCCCGAGTCCGTACGGGAGTCGCAGCGATGAGACAAGTAACTACCAATTGGATACCACGAAATTGGGGAGAAAAAAGGGGTAAATAAAAAATGCAAAAAATACAACAATAAAAAATCTGTATGATATTGAGAGTAAGAGCAAAAAAAAAAAGCTAAATATTTCACCTGGAAAAACCAAAGGGAGATAAATCAAAAAGGAATCAGGCCAGAAATAAAACAGATTTTATAGGGCCATACAGTAGCAGCCACGCACACTGCACTTTGGGAACTGAAAAAAGTCACGCCCACACCACCCATACAATGTGTCTCTCTATCTCAATCTCTCGCTCACTCTCTCTGGTCACTGTAAGATGGTGTTTACTTTGTGGTCCCTCTAGGCTGGGTAGAGTGCCCTAGAAATACCATGCGCCATCATTAAGTTTCAGTGGCACAGCATCCATTCTGCACAGGTATTTACTTTTCTACCTCCTGATTTATTTAGCTGGGGTCAACCCGGCGAAAGCAAGTCTCCAACCTGGCGAAAAAACTCTCAATAACACTGAAACTGCATTTTCTCCTCCAATTTCTCGTCCCCTGACATATATCCGATGTGAGCTGATATATGGGATACATGTCTACGTTCACCAACCATTTCTCCCCTCTGTTAGCTCACAGGTTCCCCTGTGTTTCTCCTCCCATGTCTATATAGGAGATAGTTACTTGCCATGCGGTCATCCTCCTGCTTTGCGACCTGACACCCACCATTACCCAACTGTTGATGAACCGTTGCCTCCAAGTAAGAATTCCAACATCATTCACCACCCTTACTCTTACCCCGGAGTCGTGTGTCTGTGTGTGCACGCGCCCGTGTGCGTTGATATGTGTGTCGCATTCATCGATGTGCATGTAGCCATTTCTCTTAACATCTCTCCAATGGCGAGGGACACACCATTCTGGTGGTACCTATCCATCTCTCTGTCTATCAGTACATTGATCCATCCTTGACGTTTTCTGTACGACCTTTCACGCCATAGTGACTTGACCTTCTAGAACAGTCATTTCTGGTCCCCCTGGTCCCACTGGAGTCGTGAGACCTGGCGTTTTATGTCCAAGGTGTTACTACACATGGGTTGCCAGATTGGGTTTCTAGGTGCTACTACAGTATATGCTACTATGTGGCATCCTGGGGTGCTGTACATCTCACACATCAGGCACCACAGCCCTCACCACCATCGTTTCCATAGTGACAGGCACAAGAGAGGCAGAGCGGGAGAGGCAGTCTATATTTATATCAGCATGGCGTCTGATGCTAGTAGAGGCTGTTGGGTTCGCCTCACGCTAAGGTCTGTTGGACTACAAGTTCCATGAACCCTAGAGAAGAGATGAATGTGACTGCAGCTGGAAAATGTAGTTTATCGCTAACATAGACATCGTTCCTTGTGAACTCTTCTGTAAGTTAAATTGCAGCAAAATGAAAAATATTCACAATAGAAAAAAATACGATTAAATATTTCACTCTTCCCTTTTACATTGCTTTTCATTTTTTTATTTGTTTACTCAAGTTTCTCTTCCCCTGTGAGCAGAGAATTCATCCTGTTTTTCGGTTGGTCTTTCTCTGTGTTGATATTGGGATTTGGTGCAATGTCACACCAGCAGAAGCCCTGCTGAGCTTTGGTTTTTACTATGAAATGGCTAAAAATAGCCTCCAAAAACCAAATCAGTGGAGAGTTACCGGGGAGAGATCCGACAGCCACAAATATAGTGTTGCTGCACCAAGAGGGACTCTATTCCAGCTCATTAGAATAAGCAGAGCAGGGATGGAGAGGAGCTGCAGCGAGGAGGTATATTTCTGTCAGGAGATGTTGTTAATATGCTCACAACTCACAGACTGACTCATACTGTGTTAGTATTTAGGACACGTGAATGCGCGCACACACATTCTTCAAAACAGTACCAAACTACAGACTATCTCTGACAGTAACTGCCTCTCAATCGTGCATCTCCCAAAGCACTCATATCTAACGTAAGCACCTTACAGCCTCAAGTAGACATATCCACATCCCCAAATAGGCTTGAATATTCAGCTCTACTCTGCAGTGCAGTGATAATACCCACATCTCTCCACGCTGACTCAAAGTAACTCCCTCCACAGTAATAATATCCTGTATGCATGTTTCTCTGTTTCTCTCTCTGTCTGCTTGCCACAGCACTGACTACACTACCCATGATTCTGCCAGTCTGAATACAGTAGTATACAACTGATGCAACATTGTCTCGTGAGCGATACGTTCCATTTCAATACCTTTGCCTTGATTTTGGGGTGAGGATATTTTCTGCTGCTTCTACTAGCAGGCTGTACTGCTGTGCGTTTAGTGGGTTATAATCCACTTCCTGGGTGGGTGGGTGTCAGATGAGATGATCTCTCTCTCTCTCCCTCACTCCGTGCCATGTGTTGTGAAAACCAGCAGGTTTCTAATCTCAGAGTGAATCCCATCACCATGATTCCCCACCCACTGCCGTGCCCCACCCACTGCCGTGCCCCGCCCACTGATGTGCCCCGCCCACTGCTGTGCCCCACCCACTGCCATGCCCTGCTACAGAGAGACAGATGATGATTAAACAGAGGGAGGAGAAGGGAAAGAGATTTGGCCAGGGTGAGGCCCAGCTTCTGAACACCCTGAGGGTTTCAAGAAGAGAGAGGAAAGACAGGGAAAGGGAATGACAGAAAGGGGAAAGATGTACAGCAGGCTAAATGGATGTGTTGAGACGGAGGCTTAAGTGGTTTTGGGAGATTACTTTACATGCTGGTCCTTGGCTACAACTGTAGACCTCATTAATGGCATCATAGCTAGCCATCAGCCCTGTCTCACAAACAACAGATGCCATTTAGAAGCACTTCCAAGTTTTAAACACAGGATCTCAATCATATTTTTAAGAGGTCAGGAAGGATCCCTTGTATTTTCACTTCATGGTTGCCAGTATGTGTCATCAGGCACGCTGGTGAAGTGGCACTTTGGCTCTCGGTCACGTTCACTATTAATGTGTAAATCTGTGGGCAAGGGTCCTCTGTTGCTGTGGATGTACAGTATGTATGTGTAATTCCTATAGGGACCGCCAAAGCTGACAAGTCTGCTTTCCAAATGGAACCCTATTCCTTATATAGTGCACTACTTTTTACCTGGACCCATAGGATTCTCATTAAAAGTAGTGCACTATATAGGGAATAGGGTGCAATTTGGGACGTAGTTTATTACTTTAAGCTCATGTGTTTACCATTTACTGAGGGCCATTCATGCAGGGATGTACTGTACATGCACCTTTAGGCGTCCAACTCATGTCTGATGTTAGCAACCTTGCTGACTGTCGTGGGGTGTGAAGCATATAGCTAGTTGCTTAATACAATATCGACATCCGTGAGATTACTTTGATCCCAAAGCCAGCTGACCACAGCAGACAATAACCCCTTGTCAGCTTCAATCATCTCCCAAAGCAAACCTCACATTCCATCCTTACTCAGCTTTCCCTTTTGCTACTACTAGATCTCTTAATCAAACCCCTTTCAACTTCTTTTCCCTTCAATTCCTCTCCTTTCTTTTTCTGTCATATTACGATCACATCTCCCTCTCTGTGTCCCCCTCCCTCTCTCTCTCTGTACTTCCTGTGTGTGTGTGCAGACTGGGAGGCGCGCATCGACAGCCACGGACGTGTCTTCTACGTGGACCATGTGAACCGCACCACCACCTGGCGGAGGCCCACGCACGCCGCCTCCAAGTGTAACGGCATCCAGCGCTCCAGCTCCACCCAGCAGATGGAGCAGCTCAACAGAAGGTGAGGTTGGGAGAAAGAGGGGATGAGGTTAGAGGAGGAGAGAATGGGGTTGAGAGAGGGTTGTAGAGGAGGATGGGGAGGGGTCTATTGTGATGCCTCACTTTCTGGGTTGTGTGGGTGGTTTGTGGTCTTGTTTGGGGTTGAGAGAATAGAATGGAATCGAACTTTAATGTTTTTCCCTTTGGCATCACCATACACATGCACATTCATCATCATGCACATTGAAAAGCATCAGTCCAGCATACACAAGCACATAGAGGACATCGATACATTCACTCACAACTGGCCGCTGCCCCAACTGCAATGTTAAAATAGGTAAATAAATAAGTGCCAAGACATTTCATGTTGTATTTAGTAATCCCACAGCACAGGGAACAGATTAGTGTTTGTACACATTCTTCCTGGCCATGGGCATCCTGAAGCACCGGAGAAGGGGGGATGGAGAGAGGAGACAGGGGAGGGTAATAAAGAAAGGGGGATAGAAAAGGGGGGATGAGAGGACGAGAGCAGTGACGGGGATCTACTTCAGTGCACAAGATGGTCAGAATGGGTCATGCATGATTGAATATCTCTTAGGCTGCCTTGCCTTAGTCATACGATGTGATGACCAGTTGGATTCTCAGTGATGTGCTCTTTACCTACTTGTCATGCGATATCCCCTCTGTGGTAAGCCATCAGTTTACTCTTATGTTTGTGTAGTACTGCCATCTACTGGACATGCCTGGGCATGCATCCTAAATTCCAATCTAAATTCCCATTTGACAATCGCTCTTTTTCATTGTCTGTTTTTCTATAACTCACACACACAATCACCCCCCCCCCCCCCCCCCACCCCACACACACACACACACACACACACATACACACATACACACACATACACACACACACATTTAAATCTGTGAAGATGCAATGAAGCCATCGTTTGGCTCCCGGTCGCTGAGGGCCCCCTTGTCTTTAATGCTCCAGAGTGATTTTCCCACATTAGATTCAGAACACACACCTTCAGAAATAAACTAATTTCTCCTTCCACACACTGACCTAATTTTATGCCACAAGGGACACCCACTGACCAATAAATGAATAATAAGAGATGAGAAATTACCCAGTTCTATTGCAAACGGACCTGGCAGTTCCACTGCTATGGATTACAGCTTTAAGAAAGGTGGATGCTGTCTTTGACGTGGGTTGCATCTTGAAAGTATAACGTTTAGTTTATCAATGACAAAACGGTGCAAAGCTGCAGTACTGTATAGATTCATTTCTACTTTTACTGCTCGAGTGTGTACAGTAGCAGATCAAGTCAACAGAGTTGACCGTAAAAGTGCCTCGATGCAATAAGGTGCCTGGTTGGTGTACTGGCGTACAGTGATGTCACTCCCTGTTCCTTTCCAGGTACCAGAACATCCAGAGGACCATGGCGACGGAGGATGAGTGTGGTGGACGGAGGTTGGAGAGAAGTGTCAGCACGGAAACGGAAACAGACTCTCCACCACAGGCCATTGGTGTGTATCTCACTCCTCTACCTAAACCATAATGGAATATGCCATCTAGTTGACGCTTACAATAGTGTATGCATACCTTTTCGTATGAGTGGCCCCATTCAAATCAGACCCATGACCCATTGCAAGCTCCATGCTCGACCGACATGGCGTTAATATGGTATTAACATGATCAAGGTATGTGGTACTACAGTATTACATGCATATTGTACATATATTATTCAATATTTAGACACGCATTGCCTACTTTTGTGTGCAGAGCCCAGGAGAGAGGGCCCCTCGTCCCCTGTCAGCAACCAGAAGATCACCCTGCTCCTCCAGTGCCCTGCCGTTAAGTTCGTCACCCACCCAGAGTTCTTCACGGTCCTACACGCCAACTACGTAAGTGCTGTTCAAATAGGAATAGTCCTTTGATAGTTTAGGTCTTTGGATGTAATGTTTGACTGTCAGTTGAACCTTTATTTACTGTCTGTTTTTCCTTTGATAACCTACCAGTGATTAATTCCCTTCTGAATAAATCAAACTTTGCTACAGTGTGTAAACACCTGGTAAACTGGCGCTTGATTCCTACAGTATGTTGGTCTCTGTTGAAATACACAGTTCACCTCTGTCTCGCCTCGATCCTACCACTGTACCTGATGACACAGCACATGTTAACACTGACCTTGTTGCCCTATCACAAGAACCTATTCTGAGTTACAGTTCATATAAGTAAATTAGTCAATTGAAATACATTCATTAGGCCCTAATCTATGGATTTTACTACTGGGAATACATATATGCATCTGTTGGTCACCGATACCTTTAAAAAAAAAGGGAAGGGACGTGGATTAGAAAACCAGTCAGTATCTGGTGTGACCACCATTTGCCAAATGCAGTGCGACACATCTCTTTTGCATAGAGTTGATGACTGTGGCTGTGCAAAGTTTCTAGATATTGGCAGGAACTGGAACACACTGTTGTGCACGTTGATCCAGAGCATCCCAAACATGCTCAATGGTTGACATGTCTTGTGAGTATGCAGGCCATAGAAGAACTAGTACATTTTCAGCTTCTTGGAATTGTGTACAGATCCTTGCAACATGGGGCTCTGCATTATCATACTGAAACATGGGGTGATGGCTGCGGGTGAATGGCACGATAATGAGCCTCAGGATCTCGTCACGGTATCTCTGTGCATTCAAATTGGCATTGATAAAATGCAATTGTGTTCATTGTCCGTAGCTTATGCCAGCTCATACCATAACCCCACCATGGGGCACTCTGTTCACAACATTGACATCAGCAAACCACTCACCCACACAACGTCATACACGTGGTCGGTGGTTGTGAGTCCGGTTGGACGTACTGCCAAATTCTCTAAAACAATGTTAGAGGCAGCTTATGGTAGAGAAATTAACATGAAATTCTCTGGCAACCGCTCTGGTGGACATTCCAGCATTCAGCATGCCAATTGCACACTCACTCAAAAATTGAGACATCTGTGGCATTGTGTTGTGTGGCAAAACTGCACATTTTAGAGTGTCCTTTTATTGTCCCCAGCACAAGGTGCAGCTGTGTAATGATCATGATCTTTAATCAGCATCTTGATATGCCACACCTGTCAGGGTTGTAAACAAATTTGTGCAGCAAATTTGAGACAAATAAGCTTTTTGTGCTTTAGGAAAATTTCTGGGATCTTTTATTTCAGCTCATAAAAACATGGGACCAGCACTTTACAGGTTGTGTTTATATTTTTGTTCAGTGCAGTTTCCCCCGTTCACCATCTTCCCTCAGAGCACAGCACAGGACAGGTCATATCCCTGAGCACTTCAGGTCTATTTCCAGATAATGTCACCCTGCTTTTGCCTTGGTAAACGGTGTGTATTACCACCAACAGTTACTTCATGGTCCTCTCACGGTCATGACCTCATCAAACTAAGCCCAGCGGTTGCGGTTGGGTCGATACGGCGTTGTTCCATACCGATGGCCGATCTATTTATAGAGTCTGGTTATTGATTCATTGACC
This sequence comes from Salvelinus fontinalis, assembly GCF_029448725.1. Lineage (NCBI taxonomy): Eukaryota > Metazoa > Chordata > Actinopteri > Salmoniformes > Salmonidae > Salvelinus > Salvelinus fontinalis. Next base: position 24,565,285 of record NC_074671.1, on the reverse strand, counting down.
GTTGGGAGTTGGAGCTCGCTGCAACTTCCTGCCAAAGCAAGGGAAGCCGTTACAGAGGTGGGGACGTGACCTGTCAACTGATAGAGAGAGGCAGAGAGGGAGAAATTCTTCCCCTGGGTTGAAAGGAGTTTGTAGATAGTTGATCTGATGGAAAGGTCAAATAGTGTGTATTACTACTAAGTACACCCGATCGGATAACTTTGTTTGCGGATTCTGTGAAATTCTATTTCAGTTCAGGGTTGTGTCTAAAAGCATGCTGTACAATACTGTAAACACAAGCTTTATGGTTTGATTGAAACTTTGCCGTGCTTTTAGTGTTTATGTAATAAAGCCTGGTACGTTTGTGTGGAGAGAGCGTTAGTTGCGCTGTTTGTGCACAATGACTCCAATAGCGTTCAGAAGCATTACAAGCCAGTAAATTGGGTATTTTTCCACTGTCACAGTATAACCACACCACACCACATCCTGTAATGTAATGTATTCTCTGTGTCGCTATCCCAGGGTGCCTACCGGATATTCACCAGCAGTACCTGTCTGAAGCACATGATCCTGAAGGTCCGGCGGGACGCACGCAACTTTGAGCGCTACCAGCACAACAGAGACCTGGTGATCTTCCTCAACAAGTTTGCCGACACACAACTAGAGCTGCCCCGAGGCTGGGAGATCAAAACAGACCCACAGGGCAAGGTAACGGTCTGCTCACTTATCCAAAACGCGTCTATGCACTTATAGTTAGGTTGTAGTTTATAATTGAGAGATGGAGCTTAGTCCTGAAATGATAAATGATGAAGCTAAGAATTCTGAGGGATTCGGATTGTAACCCGATTCCATAGTTGATTGTCAATAAGAAGCTTGAGTTATCTGAAGTCAGGATTCCACCTATAATGTCTAGCCACAGTGGAAAGATACTTGAGCCATGGTGAAGTGTAATGAAACTTTAGGTACCATGGCTGTGGCTTTCCCCTGGATACTTCATCTTAAGTCCTGTTCATGTAAATCTCTGTTTGACATTGTTTTCCTCTTCTTTCCAGTCGTTTTTCGTGGACCACAACAGCCGGGCGACAACCTTCATTGACCCCAGGATCCCCTTACAGAACGGCCGTCTGCCCAACCATCTGACCCACAGGCAGCACCTGCAGAGACTACGCAGCTACAGTGCTGGAGAGGTGAGAGAATCCTCTTGGAATGGAATTGAACGGTCTATTTGTCATTACTAAGGGAGTCGTATAGTAGTCATAATAGTAGACTCGTCTAATGTCTTCTATGAGCTGATGATTGAGATTATGACGATGAGGATCACAGTGATGATGATCTTTTTGGTGTCTGTCCCAGGCGTCTGATGTGTCCCGGAGTCGAGTAGCTTCCCTGATTCACAGACCTGGGAACAGCCTGGTAGCCGCCATACGCAGCCAGTACCACCCCGACTCCACACCGTTAGGTGCACCATGTAAGTGCTGCAGCAGAGTCCATATTGTTCAGCTGTGGCGGTAACTTTTACAAAACTTGGACCCTCGTGCTCGTCATAGTCACACATATTTTGTCTGTTTGTGTTTAGGCATTTATCAGACTTTCATCCAAATGGTCTTGACGACATGCGTACCGGTATTCAGTGTAGGTGATCTATGCAAGAACCCAACCCTCCTACCAACTGATCCACCCCAAGTGTTTCTAGTGAGGGCCAAACCAGAAGCATACAGCTTGTCTCACTGGAGAGTCTCTTTGCTGAGGACAATGATTGCGTGACTCTATCTCGTCCCCTGAGAGACTCCTCCTTTTCTCTCTCTGTCCTAATTACGCTGAAAATTGTTCCTGAATCAGCCAGGCCTCAGACACGGCCCGAGCCACCACAGCTGGTGTGGCACTCAAAGACACGCTGGCTTGCCATAGGAATTGACATTCCTCCTCATTCCCCTCATGTAAGTCTATGGTTCCCTCTCATCCTCCCGCATCTGTAACGTCTCGACTGGTGCGGTTGAGCTGCACAGCACTCGCTGTAATTACAAAGCCCAGAGTGCCACAGAATGCCTCTCCTCTCCTCAGTCATGTCAGGACTAGGACAGAGTGATGGGCGGTTTTAACCGGGCAGCCGTCTTCCATCGGAAACGGGTTCAATGGGGTAGTTGTGTTCACTTAGACATACAGTAAGTTATCCAGATGTGTGTTGAGCAACGACAGCGTGACATTCTCTCGGAACATTTTCTTGTATGGAGGACAAGATGTGCGACCAGTCACTTGCCTGCACTCTGTCATCTGTTGGTGGATTTTGAATCATTACCCACACTATAAAGTGACTGTTATCTTTTGAAGTTATCTGGAACCACAGAGTACTAACACAACATCCATCCGTTTCTTACATTCGTTTGTATCGAATAAATATTTTCTTCTTTTTTAAAAAAATATATAGTATTCAACAAAATTATTTAAAAGGAATGTAAAGTATCATGGGATAATATTTAAGCAGGATGTAACACTTTATTTTAGTCTTATTTTAGTGATTTGGGTGAATAGCAATAACCCAAAGGAAGTATCTCAGCACGATCACTCATACTCTTGCTCTGGTCCAAGGACTTATATGCAGCTTGCTAATTCTGAACCTCAGCATCAGCAAGCTGCTTATAACACCCTGGACCAGAGCTAACTTCATCATGTCTTCTGTCTCCACAGTTTCTCTGTCTGATGAATGCCATTTGACAGAAAGGTCACTTTGTTTTAATCATCATTTTATTGACTCTATCATTTTAAGGGAGATAGTGTTGCGCCTCACTTTCCTGCCCTCTGTCCAGGTTAACCTTTATTGTCATGAATCTTGCCCCGGAGGCAGAACTTAACGTGGGCCAACTGCAAAGTTAAAAATGGTCTATATCGTAAAAATATTATCAGGTTTCCAGCATTTAAGGTTAGGGTTAGCAGTGTGGTTAAGGGTTAAGGTCAGGGTTAAGTTTCAAATCAGATTTTCTGACTTTGTGACTTTACCAGCCGGTGACCAGTCTGCAGAGCTGCCTCCAATACATGAGTCATCTCAATAAATGCCATCCTGCCCCTCTGTCTCCCCCTCACCACAGCTTACAATGACAAGATAGTGACGTTCCTTCGCCAGCCAAACATCTTTGAGATGCTTCAAGAGCGCCAGCCGAGCCTGACCAGGAACCATGTACTAAGGTGATCCTCTATATATTATATTTTTTTGCCAATTTCATGAGTTTGTATTTATACCTTTTTGTGTTTACGTTATGAACAAATACGTTCGGTAATAATGTTTTATATCACTTTTTATGTACTATGACTTGGTTTATAAATTATTTGTGAAGTATATATATTCCTTTTTTATTTTATGAATGCCCTATGAAGCCTTTATGTTGTAGTTTGTAAGTGTGACTACAAGGGATCCAGTTTACTGTGTGAGGGTGAAGTTCTTAGTATTAACAGAGTCCGTGTGAACAGGCAGGGCAGTACAGTGAGTTTTTCTTTAAAGCCAATCTCAGAATCCTCTTTTTGCCGACAGAACCTTAGAATTCTAAGGTCACAATTTGGCTGAATGTTTGACTGCCCTCACTCTGTCAACCAATCAGGGAGAAGATCCACTACATCAAGACGGAAGGTTCACAGGGGGTGGAGAAGCTGTCTTGTGATGCTGACCTGGTCATTCTACTGAGGTAGTGTTGTTTACCCTGTTGTTGTTGATACTAGATGGTTGTTTTGGCTGGTTCTGCGGGGCTCCGCTGGCCGGACGCTGGCTAGATTACAGTAAACCCAGAGCATCTTGTCCCACGGCTCATTCACTGTCTGTCTCACAGCCAATCCGATTACACCCTTCACATGGGCACACTGTATTACTTTAGGCCTATATACCCATGCCCACAACCAGCAGCCAGCAGGCGTAATGTGATTGGTTTATAGTCCACAGACCAGCCAGCAGCCGTAATTTGATTGGTTTATAGTTCACAGACCCAGCCTGACAGAATTGGTCTTTGTTACAGTCTGTCTACCATGTTTGTGAGGAGAGCAAACCCTGTCATCTACATGATCGACAGACAGTTTCTGTAAAGAATGCAGGGATAATTTCCTTCACGAAATGGAATGGAATAAAGACCTGATACTTAGTACTTTCTAGGTGTCCATAACATTTGGACCATTTGGAATTTGTAAACTATCCCTTTAAAGCTCTCTCTCTCCCTCACTTTCCCTCTCTCTCTTTCCCTCTCTTTCTCTTTCCCTCTCTCTCCCTCCCCTGCAGCTTGTTTGAGGAGGAAATCATGTCCTATGTTCCACCCCACTCCTTTCACCCGGGGTACAGCTTCTCGCCCCGCTGCTCACCCGGATCCTCGCCACAAAACTCCCCAGGTGGGTCTTCCCTCACGTTTAACTTCACTGACCAGCCAATCAGCTTTCATGCATGCTAACCAAGTACAGGGCTCTAGCCTCATGGGCCACCACCAATCCCTCCTAACTTAATACCCCAAACCATGTCTAAATAGGCATAATTTATTTAAGTGAGGTTAACCACTCGGACTGCACTAAGGACCTAAGCCAATCAGGATCCTTAGAACCACATCAAATCAAGTCATAACAAGTGCCACTTATGAATTAGTCCCATTAAGGGAAACAACCAGTCACCTCTCGAAGCCCAAGCACCACTCAATGCAAACCACAATGAGTGATTTAAATGAGCAATTGGGTTGATGGTGTCAACATTCTATCCTCAGCCTTTACAAAGATAACATACCCATAATTACACTGGCTATGAAATATCAGTCAGACCATACTGTGGGCTCCTAGCGCCAGTTATGAATGAATAATTACACTGTGAAATAGAATCCATTATAAACTGGGTGGTTCGAGCCATGAATGCTGATTGGCTGACTGCCGTAGTATATCAGACTGTATACCACGGGTATGACAAAACATGTATTTTACTGCTCTAATTACCTTGGTAACCATTTTATAATAGCAATAAGGCACCTTGAGGGTTTGTGGTATCCAGGCACTCCGGTTTGCATCATGCATAAGAACAGCCCTTAGCCATGGTATATTGACCACAACCCCTCAGGCCTTATTGCTTAAATATCACACCATAGATCAATACCTCTGATGTAATATGGTGAGGAGAGGAAGCCCAGTGGCCGGCAGTGGGAGAGTATGGAGCGGGATGGAACTGGGCTGACATTCTGCTGATTTTCTCATCGAAGAAAAGCCAGATCGCAATACAGTTCTCTATTCCCAAACCTGGAATCTGTTACGAACAGAGTTCACTAAGTTTTGTGGCGCTTTGCTAAAGTAAAAAAAAATATTATAGGTAGTGCAAGGGCGAATTGAATTATTGCACATACACGCTTCACAGAGAGTGTGTTCCTTATTTGAAATGTGCAGATACAGTGGCAAGAAAAAATGTGAACCCTTTGGAAATACCTGGATTTTTGCATAAATTGGTCATAAAAATTGATCTGATCTTCATCTAGGTCACAACAATAGACAAACACAGTCTGCTTAAACTAATAACACATAAACAATTATACGTTTTCATGTCTTTATTGAACACACCGTGTAAACATTCACAGTGCAGGGTGGAAAAAGTATGTGAACCCTTGGATTTAGTAACTGGTTGACCACCTCAACCAAACGTTTTCTGTAGTCAGACCTGCACACAGGTCAGGAGGAATTGTGGGCCATTACATTTTACAAAACTGTTTAATTTCAGCAATATTCTTGGGATGTCTGGTGTGAAGTGCTCTCTTGAGGTCATGCCACAGCATCTCGATTGGTTTGAGGTCAGGACTCTGACTGGGCCAGTCCAGAAAGCGTATTTTCTTCTGTTGAAGCCATTCTGTTGTTGATTTACTTCTGTAATGATGTGCGCTGAATGTCGGGAAGCAAGTTCAAGGAGTGGGTGATTTAATCAATAAATGAAACATGAAACAATGCACAGACATGAAACTGGAACAGAAACAATGATGCCTGGGGAAGAAACTGGGGAAGAAATGATGCCTGGGGAACAAAGGGAGTGACAAATATAGAGAAGGTCATCTGGGAAGTGATGGAGTTCACGTGAGTCTGACAACGTGCAGGTGTGCGTAATGATGGTGACATGTGTGCACCATAACGAGCAGCCTGGTGACCTAGAGGCCGGAGAGGGAGCACACATGACAGCTTCTGTGTTTTGGGTCGTTGTGCTGTTGATTCACCCAACTTCTGCTTCAATTGGCGGACATATAGCCTAACATTCTCCTGCAAAATGTCTTAATAAACTTGGGAATTCATTTTTCCGTTGATGATAGCAGCAGCAAAGCAGCCCCAAACCATGATGCTCCCTCCACCATACTTTACAGTTGGGATGAGGTTTTGATGTTGGTGTGCTGTGCTGTGCCTTTTTTCTCTCCACACATAGTGTTGTGTGTTCCTTTCAAATAACCCAACTGTAGTGTCATCTGTCCACAGAATATTTTGCATCCAGGTGCACTTTTGCAAACTTCAGACGTGCAGCCATTTTTTTTTTGGACAGCAATTGTTTCTTCCGTGGTGTCCTCCCATGAACACCATTCTTGTTTAGTGTTTTACGTATCGTAGACTCGTCAACAGAGATGTTAGCATTTTCCAGAGGTTTCAGTAGGTCTTTAGCTGACACTCTAGGATTATTCTTAACCTCATCAAGCATTCTGCGCTGTGCTCTTGCAGTCATCTTTGCAGGATGGCCACTCCTAGGGAGAGTAGCAACAGTGCTGAACTTTCTCCATTTATAGACTATTTGTTTTACCGTGGACTGATGAACATCAAGGCTATTAGAGATACTTTTGTAACCCTTTCCAGCTTTATGCAAGTCAACCATTCCTAATCTTAGGTTCTCTCAGATCTCTTTTGTTCGAGGCATGGTTCACATCAGACAATGCTTCTTGTGAATAGCAAACTCAAATTTTGTGAGTTTTTTATAGGGCAAGGCAGCTCCAACCAACATCTCCAATCCCGTCTCATTGATTGGACTCCAGGTTAGCTGACTTCTGACTCCAATTAGCCAAGGGATTCACATACTTTTTCCAACCTTCCAACCTGTTTAAATGATGTATTCAATATAGACAAGAAAAATACAACAATTTGTGTGTTATTAGTTCAAGCACACTATGTTTGTCTATTGTTGTGACTTATATGAAGATCAGATCAAATTTGATGACCAATTTATGCAGAAATCCAGGTAATTCCAAAGGGTTCACATACTTTTTCTTGCCAATGTACTGTACATGCTAAAACGCGCCAATAGGATCTCGCTTACGCGTCCTTGGCTCTGCCCACTATCCTTAATTTGCTCCCACTAAAAACGACACAGATGAACTACAGTATACTGAACAAAAATATAATTACAACATGTTAAGTGTTGGACCCATGTTTCATGAGCTGAAATAAAAGATCTCAGAAATGTTCCATACGCCTCACAAAAAGCTTATTTCTCGAAAATGTTTGTGAACAAATTTGTTTACATCCCTGTTACTGAGTATTTCTCCTTTGCCAATGTAATCCATCCATCTGACAGATATGGTATATCAAGAAGCTGATTAAACAGCATGATCATTACACAGGTGCCACTTGTGCTGGGGACAATTAATGGCCAATAAAATGTCACGCAACATAATGCCACAGATGTCTCAAGTTTTAAGGGAGAGTGCAATTAGCATGCTGACTGCAGGAATATCCACCAGAACTGTTGCCATAGAATTTTATGTTCAATTCTCTGCCATAAGCCACCTTCAAAGTCATTTTAGAGAATTTGGCAGTACATCCAACCGGCCTCACAACCACAGACCATGTGTAACCACACCAGCCCGGAACCTCCACATCTGGCTTCTTTACCTGCATGCTCATCTGAGACCAGCCACCCGGACAGCTGTTGAAACTGAGAAGTATTTCTCTCTGTAATAAAGCCCTTTTGTGGGGGAAAAAAATTCTGATTGGCTGGGCCTGGCTCCCCAGTGGGTGGGCCTATGTCCTCCCAGGGGCACCCATGGCTGCACCCCTGCCCAGTCATGTGAAATCCATAGATTAAGGCCTAATGAATTTATTTCAATGGACTGATTTCCTTACATGAACTGCAACGCAGTAAAATCATTGAAATTGTTGCATGTTGTGTTTCTATTTTTGTTCAGTATATCTTGGGTTAGTTATAAATATCTTTGGTGCTACGCTAGCAGCTAACAGCTAGCATCCTGACACTACGATCACCACTCCCCATGAAAGGCCCTGCTGTGCTACATTAGAGCATGGCCATGCAGCGTTAATGAGCTGATAGAGTCGTTAAGAGGCCATGAGGAGGTGTCAGGGGTTCTTATTATTTTTTGATGAGAGCAGAGGAGCTATTAATGGATGAATGGGAGCAGGGCCACAGCGGGAGGGAGGCAAACATGGATTGGAATGATGCTGCATTTTCTCTCCCTTTGGTCTTTGTTGAGCGAGAGAAAAGAGAGAAGTTTTTTTTACTGCTTTTTCAACAGAATTTGGCAGTACAAATGTCAGCAACATACTGAATTGTGAATACAACTTTTGAATATTACAATTGGCAATACAAATTAAAATACAGTAAACAACAGAAAGTTATGTTAATCGTCAACTGTTCAGCAGGCGAACCATGGCTGGGATGGCGGTGCAACAGAAATGCTCAGACCTGCAGTGGATCAGTTCCATTTTAGTTGAGGGGCAGGTCTGGTGTAGGCTCACAGACGATCGTTGAAGTGGGAGGATACGGCGCTACGGGTCAGATTTAAAATGTAATCTTGCAAAGGACCGAGAGACTTTCCCTGCGAGTGCGTGTGAAGTGATGGTAGGCCCAGATTGGTGCATGCATCTGAGTAGTACTTTTCTCCTCCCTTGCTCTGTTGAACTGAGGCTGGCCTGACTCGGGCTAGCTTCAAGTCAGGTCAAAAAATGTGTTGACTGATGGATCACAAATGTGCCAATGATGATAAGAACTGCTCTTCTCTGGACTCTCTCGATGGTATCGGATTGTCACTTGGTTAGCCCTGCATGCCACACTGAGGCAGCATATTCCACCGCTGGTCGGATGTACACTGTGCATTAGATGGTGAATACGGTCACCAGGTCCTCCTTAGGGATGTGGAAGTGCTTCAGGCATCAAAACGTGACCCCAAAAAATACAACAACAAGGATGATCATTGGCTCAGCTACTCTACTGGGGAAGGTTTTGAACTCTTAACAACTGACCATAAGTGCCTGTGTTTTTCACTGGGTCTTGAGGTCCATGAATTATGTATGTATAAGGTATTGATTGCAGTTGTATTAGCTTAGATGTAAATTATGGCTATCACTCACTCTGTGAGTGTGTGCGTGTGTGTGTGTGTGCGTGTGTGTGTGTTGGCAGGCTTACAGAGAGCCCGAGCTCCGGCTCCATACCGCAGAGACTTTGAAGCCAAACTGCGCAACTTTTACAGGAAGCTGGAAGCTAAGGGCTATGGCCAGGGGCCAGGGAAGATCAAGTAAGTCTGTCTGTGTGTGTGTGTGTGTATGACACATGCTTGAGTGTATATGCTGATACCCACCCCCTGGTGGTAATTATATGCAATGTAGCATTGTGGATTATGTCTGAATTTATATATATGTTCTGAGTAGCTCTATAAGACCCAGTAAGATGATGTGATGAGAGGAGATAAGCATGTCTGTACAGGAACTGTAGTTTGCTAATCATTTAATTATTGTCCCAGACTGATCATCAGAAGAGACCACCTGTTGGAGGGCACCTTCAACCAGGTGATGGCCTACTCCCGCAAGGAGCTGCAGAGGAACAAGCTCTACATCACCTTCTTGGGAGAGGAGGGGTAAGCGTGTGTGTGTGTGTGTGTGTGTGTGTGTGCATGTGTGTGAATGGAAGTGGACATGTACATGTGGGATTGATCCCATTGCCGTATTTTTAAAACTGCATCCCCCATGTCCCCCGTCTCTAGGCTGGACTACAGCGGCCCCTCCAGGGAGTTCTTCTTCCTGTTGTCCCAAGAGCTATTCAACCCTTACTACGGCCTGTTTGAGTACTCAGCCAACGACACTTACACCGTCCAGATCAGCCCCATGTCTGCCTTCGTTGAGAACCATCTGGAATGGTGAGGACTGATACCCTAAGAGAGCATATTATCGTATTTTTTACTTTTTTATACAGGTATTTAACAGGGCCACAGTGGAAAGAGGAATGTTTTGGTTTTTATGTTTATGATGGTAATTGTAAACCAATTCATCAGTTGGTAATTTACACAGTTTACACAGGCAGCCCAATTCTGATATTTTGCCACTAAATGGTTATTGACCAATCAGATGAATTTAACCTTTATTTAACTAGGCAAGTCAGTTAAGAACAAATTCTTATTTGTCTTACTAAAAGGCAAATGTCCTCCTGCGGGGACGGGGGATTAAAACAAAAAATACAGGACAAAACACACATCATGACAAGAGAGACACCACAACACTACATAAAGAGAGACCTATAATAATTGGGGAAAATATCCAAATTGGGCTGCCTGAGTAAATGCAGCCAATGAGATATGAATCTCTTCTTCATGGGAGGCTTAGCCAAGAGACTATTAATTAATAAAAATACTAATAAAACCAGAGGTTTTACAGTTGGTTTCTGTGCATCTTTAACCAAGGAGGACCAAGGATTTTATGATCACCGTGCAACTGGTGTAGGTCATCAAACTGTCTAGAGGTTATTATCGCTCATTAGCATTTTATTGGTGGGACTAGGGGAGTCATGTAAAACCAAGCATTGTTTAATATTCCCCTTGACACAAACATAACGATGACACTCTAGTAAACATGGTATGATGTACCAGTATGATGTATTGACCATCTGTGTCAACCCTGAAGCAGTGGGGAATAGTACAAGGATTGTTGGTTTTCAACAGCGCAAATGACTTGTGTACTCAGGCAAATGAATAATGTAATAGCATAGACTGAAAAACTAAAACCTATAGAGGAGAAACTGATTTAAGCTGTGAAATGTAGCCAACACCCTGTGATATTCCCTGTTTTACTCTTAGTGGAAATGCAGCCTTGTGAGCTCAGTTCATTGTCACCGGAAATTAAACTACTTCATGGACACAAAATGGTTGCCATAGCATTCCAATTAGCCTGTCATTGGAAGCTGGACTTGAACCAATGAGGGTAGAGTTTATAACTTGGCAGTTGGCACTCTGCCGAGTCATTAATTACCAGTCACAAGTTGAAAGTAAATTAGTGTCAATTATACCATTAACCAACAACATCCATCATTCCTTGAGAATAGACCCTTTCCTGAACAGTTGATAGCGCTTTTCCACAGTTTTTACCTTTGGAAGACAAAGACAAGTTTATGCAGCTTGTCCTGTCCAAGACCATGGCCTGCCTCTCAATAGTCTAAAGTGGATTCCTCTCCTCGTCTCCTTTCCTTCCTAGGTTCCGCTTCAGTGGGCGTATTCTAGGCCTGGCCCTGATCCACCAGTATCTGCTGGATGCCTTCTTCACACGACCATTCTACAAGGCCCTCCTCAGACTGTGAGTGCATTGACCACCCTTTTGCTTCCATATACCCCCCACACACACCTGTACCATAATCTATCCTACACATCCTTACTTCTGTACCTCAATTACCCCTCTTCACCCTACACACACACACGTCTTGTGCCACAATCTACCCGACTCACAACTCTCCCTGTACAATTACCCCACACACACCTCTCCCTGTACAATGTATCTGCTACACGTCGACTAAAAGGAATCCCTACTGTAACATCATATCAATCAGTCAACCAGTCAATGTGTGATGTTCCCCCAGATCCACAGACCTGAGTGATCTGGAGTATCTGGATGAGGAGTTCCATCAGAGTCTCCAGTGGATGAAGGAAAATGACATCACTGACATCCTGGACCTCACCTTCACCGTCAATGAGGAGGTCTTTGGCCAGGTCAGTCTCAGTTAGGAGTCAGTCTGTTAGGGGTCAGTCTCAGGGATCAGTCTGAGGTAGGCCACGAGGCACTAGGGCTTTGACTGTCTCTGCTTAGCCTGACCTGGCACTTTGTAGTGTGTTGTAACTTGGGGAAATGGAATACTTTATCAATAAATGATTATATCATTCTGCCCAGGACAGAATGAAATGTGTTGGAAGTTTCACTTTAAAAAGTTTAATTTCGAAGTTAACACCTACCCACCACACCAGAGTACATATTTTGTCGGGAGGTCAACGAAGCAACAGTTATTTTAGCCCAAAATGGTCCCCACACCACGCAGCCTTCATAAATACAGTTCTCTGACATAATTTCCTGTTTGTCATTTCCTGTGTCAGGTGACGGAGCGGGAGCTAAAGTCGGGTGGCTCCAACCTTCAGGTGACGGAGAAGAACAAGAAGGAGTACATTGAGCGCATGGCCAAGTGGAGGGTAGAGCGCGGGGTGGTGCAGCAGACTGAGGCCCTGGTCCGAGGCTTCTATGAGGTACAGCACAAACCTACTACTAACCCCTACTAACCCGTCAGTGTTTGCAGATCTGAAAGAATAGGATGGGTATAAGCAATATGGCGGATCCTCCCCATTATCATGATGCGTACACCTATCCAGTCACTTTTGATTTGTAAATGCCAAAGGAAGGTATGGTCTCTAGAGGAAGTGTCAGAGACATTATTCCATCTCACCATTGCCAAATGAATTCCATTCATTTGTGGAACAGCCGGCAATCATCTATTGACATCCCTAATCCCCACTCCAACCCTCCTCTGGCCCCAGGTGGTAGACTCTCGTCTGGTGTCGGTGTTTGATGCCAGAGAGCTGGAGCTGGTCATTGCAGGGACGGCTGAGATCGACCTAAACGACTGGAGGACCAACACAGAGTACAGAGGAGGTGAGAAAGTAAAAATCAATGCAGATATCTGAGTGCTTCTATTTCTGTTCTGGGATAGTCATCTTGTGAAGTGTCCAAGGAAAACGTTTTTTTTTCCTAAAGTAAAACATGTACTATTGACTCTGAGAAAGAAAGCTGCTATCAAGAACCTAAAAGTGTTTTTTGTCTGTCCCCATAGGAGAACCATTCGAAGAACCCTTTTTGGTTCCAGGTAGAACCCTATTGGGTTCTACATGGAACCCAAAAAGGTTTCTACCTGGAACCAAAAAGGGTTCTCCTATGGGCACAGCCGAAGAACTCATTTGGAACCTTGATAGCACCTTTTTTTCTAAGAGTTTAAACTGAAACTGACAGTGCTGCAGACCACACAGGGGAGGAAAGAAAGCAGTAGTGTAAAAAGACTGACAAAGACCAAGTGATGGTCGAAAAGCTGTCCCTGACAGTCATGCTGTTTAATGTAAAACCTACATTTTTGGAAGCATAAATCAATGTGTCCCTTTCTGCATAACAAAGTACTAGAGTCTATATGTTCCAACTGACAGGCCTGGTACAGTACAGTAATGACACAGAGCGGTCAACGCCAAGTAAAACATGCCGGAACATCCATCTCATGGCCTCATTAGCGCATACGCACCATGTCACCTGACATAAGAGATTGTGCGTCTGTAACTGATTACGGCCACATCATGAGCGCCGTTGCAATTTCTCTCTGCCTCCTTTGAACAGACAGATGTGGCGGAGGGTCCGGCAAGCCCCGAAATGCCCATAAAGGTCCATAACTCATTAATCACCCAGAAGGCCGTGCTCCAGCTGCCAGGCTGCTCATCTGGTTCTCATTATGGCTAAGCTCTTAATTGGCCAAACTCATCATCTGCACAATTGGAGCCGTTTGCCCTTTCGTTTGGCAAAGACGTCAGTTTGCTGTGGATGGATAGTATCACAAGCCGGACTGGAAAGCCTGCAGTCACCCTTCTCACCACAGCCTCCAAAGCAAACAGCGCCCTGTTTAGATTGCAGTTTGTCATTTAAAGTGAAAACTTTCAAAATGGAGAGAAAGTGGTGAACATTAAATTTGATCTCAAAATGAGAGCTAGCTTCTTAGTCCACAGTATTAATAGTAATGACAATGACTTGCAGTTAATAAGCACATATCTCAAACACTAAATAAGGGGTTGACTCAATCCATTTCACCCTCCGTGTGTAGCAACCACATGTGTGTACGGTTGATGCAGAATACAAAGCAGTGAGGATAAGGGTTGTGTACCAGTCAGTTACACCTACACTGACCTCACCAATGAACCATAATGACTCCTTCCCCAGGTTACCATGATGGCCACATAGTGATGCGGTGGTTCTGGGGTGCGGTGGAACGCTTCAACAACGAGCAGAGACTGCGGCTGCTGCAGTTTGTGACAGGCACCTCCAGCGTTCCATACGAAGGCTTCGCTGCCCTACGGGGAAGCAACGGCCTGCGACGCTTCTGCATCGAGAAGTGGGGCAAGGTCACCTCATTACCCAGGTACTAGATGGAAAATATACCAACATATTAATAAATATATAGTTTGGAATTGAATCCTCTTATAAGAATCATATCTCTCCTGGACAAGTTTTATTCTTATAATCAACTAGTATCATCTCTTAATAAAAGCAAACTACATTGTAAGTATTTTTTTACCACTACGGCATAAGCAGACTCATGATTCTTAGAGGCAGAGTGCACTGTTTTGGGTGTTTTATTCTGGAATAAAGAGGTAATTTCATTGACTAATGTAATTATTCCACTACAAGGAGATGAAAATATCCAGAAAGACATTCCACTGGGCACACACTGGTTGAATCAACATTGTTTCCACATCATTTGAATGAAATTACATTGAACCAACGTGGAATAGATGTTGAATTTACTTCTGTGCACACTGGGAAATAGTACAGTAAACCTGGTTCTGGGGTCAAATGTACTGTAACTTGCCACACTTATAAGGTCCATTGGAAACGCATGCTAAATGTGGCCATTTAGAATTATTAAAGCAGGTAGCCACACCCTATTTAGGGACAGACATTTGAGCAAAATAAATACAGTCTTTCACCTCATAGGAAGAGCTGTAGCGAGAATATTTTTTAAGGAAATTAAAAAAACTGTCTGCTTTTTAAAAACATATCAGCAGCTTATCTGACTGGGCTATTATGAGAGTAAGGCTGCGTTTACACAGATCTGATCTGATTGGTCAAAAGACAAATTAGTAGAAAAAGATCGGCATTGGGCTGCCTGTGTAAATACACAGGCAGTGGGCTGCCTGTGTAAATACACAGGCAGCCCAATTTGACCTCCGTTAGAACATAGAACAGACTGCAATCCCAACTTTGGGACAGTTCTTTCAAATTCCGTATTGTTAATGGCCTTGTCAATTTTTTTTCCTGGCTGAAAGGCAGCTTTTGTTTTTTTGTTAGTGTGTGCATGAGACCCCATACAGCAGCAATTGTTTTGTCCTGGACACAAAGAAAAGTCACAAAGAAAATGGCTTTTACCATTCTATCAATGAGATAATCTATTTTGAAACGAATACTATTTTATCTGCCAGTGACAATTCTCAAAGCGCAAAATCAACACCACAGAAATGCACTCAGTCAGCTGTCATTGGAAATTAGGTGGTCACTCAAACAAAAACATTTGCCCATTTCAGGCATAGTCCCTATCTCCCAATTGTACTTCCCTTACCTGAGACACTCTCATTCAGACCACATGATATTGTCATTTAATCCAACATTTTCGTAGTGCAACCATTCTATTCTCACCCACAGGACGGATGTAACCAGCTCTCTATCTCTCTCCCTCTCCTTTTTATACATATTCTCCATATGGACAGCTGGTTGAGTGTGGTATCAAGGCTTACGTTACTGTAATGGTAATCCTCCTCCTCTTCAACCGAAAAGGAGGAGTAGTGATTGAACCAAGGCGCAGCGGGTTGTGAATACATAATTTAATTAAAGAAAACACGAAAACACGAACTTCACTATAAACTAACAAAACAACAAACGGAGTAGACAGACCTGGACGACGAACTTACATTAAACACGAAGAACGCACGAACAGGGAAAATAGACTACACAAAATGACGATGTACAAAACAAACCGAACAGTCCCGTATGGTGCGACAAATACTGACACAGGAGACAACCACCCACAACTAACACTGTGAAACAACCTACCTAAATATGACTCTCAATTAGAGGGACGCCAAACACCTGCCTCTAATTGAGAGCCATACCAGGCAACCCTTAAACCAACATAGAAACAGACAACATAGAATGCCCACCCAAACTCACATCCTGACCAACTAACACATACAACAAACTAACAGAAATAGGTCAGGAACGTGACAGTTACCCATGTGGGGAAGGAATGAAACGGCTGCTGGTGTTTCCTCAACCATTACATGTAGAGATCTACCTCGTAATCAGCTCTTAGTGCCAGCCAGCTTTACAGAGAGGTATAACCCATTTTCTCAGGAGCGAGAAAAAGACTTCTCACACCCCCACCTTGTTCTAAAACTTGGTGAAAATATTTGGTTTAGACAATCTTCTGGAGTATGAAACAATTGCGTTGGAAGCAGATAACGTTATTTGTCATTTCAACACGAATGAGTAAATTGTACGTGGTCTAGCAAAGATTCATAAAAGTCACTTCTATCGGTGTATTTTCTATAACCGCCACTAGCATGTGGTTTCTTGCTTGTGTGAAGAGTTGTTGATGGAAAAGTGGCTGGGTCACGTTCAGCAGGTACCAAACAGAATGAAGCAGGGACGTGGCCTACTATCTGATGACAAATCCTTGTGTATATTTTCCATTGCAAAATGTTTTGCTACGTGTGCCTTATAATGAACACCACCCAGGTCACACAGTATACATTGCTTCTACAACACTATGGTGTCGCTGATGTCTAAAGCCAGGCGAGCTGCCGAGTTTGGAACACACACGTTATTATGGTCACTCACTAGTGCCAGACGTGATATGAAGTTCAATTCGCTGAAATGAGTACTGACTATAGTACTGGATCCTTACACACCCCCTGGGCCTACTTCTATTTTCATATTCCAATTTTCATGGATCCCTCTGAATTGGTTGCATTGCAAACAGTGCTATATTTAATGCCTGTACAGTATTTGCTTTATACCTTTCACCTTGTTAGACCTGCATTGGACATTTATTTGGCAAACGGGAGAAGATCTCATTTAAAGCTAACTAAGTCAGCAGAAACGAGAGGGCTCCCATTTCGCTGTGGAGGAGAGGAAGTGGTGGTGTTTATCATTGTGTAGGAAGCCCAGTGTCAGCAGTAAGGAAGCTAAATAAGGCTGAGGTTGGAGAAGGGAATGGCATGGCTAGCGAATAACATTTCAACCTAGGGCTTTCTCATGATTGGTGGAAGAGATAAACAATGTCCATGAGTCAGAATCAAACCCACAACCCTGGACTTACAGTATGAACACATCATATGGGACATTATTAATAGACCAATCATATCATATCGGGGTCTCATTCCGACTTGCTGCTCTCCCTGACAGTGCCTGATACAGTATTGTCCCTGACATACGGTACCGCTCCTCTCCTCTCTTTCAGGGCTCACACGTGCTTCAACCGCCTGGACCTTCCCCCGTACCCCTCCTACACCATGCTGTATGAGAAACTGCTGATTGCTGTGGAGGAGACCAGTACCTTTGGCCTGGAGTGAGACTAACCACTGGCGCTGACCACTGACTGACTTCCTTTGGCACCCTACTAACAAACTATTTTATTTTTACGTACAAATATTAACTCTGGACAAATGGTATTCTCTGTTCTTGTTTTCTTACAATACGTACCTGAGGAGTGGGTTTGAAAAATAGGGATCAAACGTATTAAAACTTGCATGCACTGCATCTGAGACATTGTACATAAACCAACATGTATGCAATAGTGAAGACCCTGGCTCCAGCCTGTTCTACGACCCCCCCCCACTTTGTCCACCTCATGGTCTCATCAGTTTAATCTTCCCGGTAAGACTATTCCAGCTCCAAAGACTGAGGCTGACACTATGCAGGGGAAGGGCTTGCTCCACCGGCCGCCGCCCACAGCCCGCCACCTCTGATATCAGAGGAAGTGACATCGGCGGTGAACCCCTAAAAATCGCAAGTCTCTCCAGACCTTAATCTTGTCCTATCAATCATCGCAGAGCATTTCCTGAAATCACCTTGACTCCCGACGACCATTCAGTGACAAGACCAAACATTTTTTTATTTCCATTGTTACATTTAATAAGCATGTTTCATGCATGTTTCACCAATTGCTTTATCATCCTAAGGGCATCACTGTTTTCCTCAGAGTGGATGAACAGCTGCTTTTTAGGAATTCCTTCACTGTTCTGAGTCCATGCCCAGCCTGTGTGTACTTACTGCACACAGTTGTCTGAATCTCCCGCCCAAGAAAGATACTGTACTGTGCCTCTGTGAGTTATTGCCTCAGTGACACCAGCTATGTGTTAATGAATCACACATACTATTGGAGACGCCAATGCAGTGGTGCAATGGTTTTTGCCGCATCATGGCAGTAGGAGGCTTATTAGAGTCAAGTCACAGTTCCTGTGCAGTACAGTGAGAGGAACTGTAGAGACCCAGGTGATGATGTATCTTGTACAAGGCTAAGATTAGAATGTGAAAGGCTAAGCTCTGAGAGTTCTCTTGTCAGCCTTGCAGAGTCATTGAGCTCACACTATAAATAATACCCATTCGGACCATGGGCTTTGCAATCTAAGCCCAAACGCTGACTGAGAGATCTCAACCATAGAGGTAAATTCTGTACTCAGTGAGGCACTGTGCAACTTTGATGGAGTGTAACGTCATGTTGAACATCCCTTTCTGTCCTGGTCTAGTGTTGACAATTATTCTTGGGGTCTCGTCCTTTGTTTTTTTAACATTTTCATTAAAAGAATGTACACTAAATGGCAGTTTCCAGAACACAGATTAGGCATAGTCCTATACCAGTGGTATTCAAAGTCGGAGGGAATTGCAGTCGTGTTTTTTTGGGGAGGGTGGCCAGAAAATTAGGATTGTATATTGTCCCATACAATAATATGTAAACGTTTTTTGAGAAACATAATTAGAAAAATCAAATTTTATTAAGTGAATGTATCATTTTGATAAAATATGAAAATGCAATCAATTTAAGGTTATTTGTTTGTCATTAGATTTAGGGTGGGGTGGAGTCGCTAGAAATTCTAACGAAAGAAAAGGGGTTCCCGCTGAAAAAGTTTGAATACCACTGTCTAGACTAAAAAGCTATTTCAATGAAGATTCTCAATTGACTGTGCTTTCAGGAAAACCAGCCCTAAATGGCCCCTAGTTATACTGTAAAATACTGTAGATTGTCCATGATTGAAGCTACAGCTGTTGTACTATGATTATAGTATAATATTTGTATGGAAAGAACCAGGGCTACTACAAAAAAAAAACATGTTCAGGGAGCAAAGAAGATTCTTGTTAGTTTTGTTTCATAAGTACTGTCGTTTTTTTCTATAATGTTTTTAGATTTTTTTTGTCAAAGCGGGTGATGTAATACTATGGTTTCTCTTTAGGACCATAAGGTGGAAAACTAATTTGAATGTTTGTTTGGTAAACATTGTCCAGTATTGTTTAGGTGTTTTTATAATGATGGCATAGGAATTGAAATGCTTTCAAAAGCAGGACTTTTACGTGTTTTTTCCCCCATGTGTACATACAGTTTTTTGTTACTTATGCCTTCATTTAGTACCTTTTTATATTTTTCATGATTTTGAATTGTATTTCAAAATGGCTTTGTTCATTTAGAATTTGTGGGGAAATGTTGGTGTTGTCTTCCTTCCCTTTGCACTGTAAATGGAACCACTTCTTTCTCTTCCTCATTCTATTTCGTCACTATCTGGCCAAGTTGCAAAGTCAGAAGCCCTGTCTAGTTCTATTCTTAAAATCTGATTTTAAGCCTAACCGTGACTCTAACCTTATCCACACTGCTAACCTTATGCCTAACCCTAACCTAAAAAATGTTTTGTTTCATACATTTTTATGATATAGACAATTTTGCAGTTTGGCCATCTAGTGGGAACCCAATCTATCTATCTTCTATGTTGGTATTGGCTGGTGAAAGTGGTTGTTTATTCAAGTTGTTGACGTAGGAATTGCATCCTTAATGGTCGAAGACACAGAGAATGTCTGCATACCAAATTGTACCCTATTCCCTATGTAGTGCACTACTTTTGACCAGGCCCTCTCAAAAGTAGTACACTATATAGGGGTTGGGTAGCCATTTGGGACATGCAATTGTGTCATGTAGAGAATAAGTAATTTTGTTTGAATTGTCTAGCATTGTATTTTTAAAAAATATGTAATTCAGTAGTCTATTTTTACTGGCTTTATGAAGAATTTTATCCATAGAATATCCTGGGCATCACTTGGTATGATCAATCCTAAAATATGAGGATATTTATTAAATTAATATTGCTCTTAAATTATTCAATATTACCCTTAAATTATTCTAAATGATCTATGTACGTTGTTTAAGTGCATTAACTATTCAAATATATAAGATCAGAGCTTGATCAGAGCTTTCAAATAAATAATGCACCGGTAATTCAATCTAACTGTACTACAGTTTGTTTATGAGTACCTTATTTTTGTGATTTTTTAAATCAATCTTTTTATTTGCCTATTTATTTTTCATGTTATATCCCCTTGGAAACAGCAAGGTAAAACAGTAGATCTTCCAATCATCAGTCAAAAACTGGCAGAAAGGTTGTGATATAGATTAGCATTAGCATCTATACCTTGTTGATATGACTTGATAAAAGGCTCCCTCTTATGGAAATTGGTCCTTTGTCCTCTCCTTTTTAACTTTCCTTGTCCTGTAAGACTTTGTCTTTCAGAATTGTGACATTTTGAAAGACATGTTTATAATCAAATTTGGTTTGATGACAGGTCACTAAATTCTCAGGCTGTGCTTTCGCTCCATGTACTCATATCACTGTACACGAATGTCAATAAACAATCACTTTGTAATTAATCTTTTGTCTCTAGTCCCTTTGAATATGTTTGACCTCAATGTAGTGAAATAGATGGATATTGGCAGAGCCACTAAAACCAAAATGCCTGTGGTACAAATGTTACCATGGTAGCTTCAGGATTAAAGAGCCTGATAAGGTAGAGGAATGTTTGAGACCTTGATAACTAGGCTCCTAATCAATAGAGCCCCACAGTGGATGCGTCATAATAGCCATAAAACCTAGCGGTCAAACACGGAAATGGTTCCAATCTTTTTTTAACCATTAATTTTTCCCATATGGGATTTTAGAACCACTTCAAATAAGGTCTGTGTTTCGTGTAGGCGTACCCTGGCATGACGTTTTGATAACCATGTAAATCTCTCTCGGACAAAGGGGACTTTTATCAATATAATCAGCTCTATTTACTCTCAGATTCGGAAATGCTAATTAGCATCAAAGTAGACATGCAAGACTACAAATCTACACCTTTGCTGTCAGCTAGCTAGCTACCTTGATCCAATACAAAATATTGATTGAACATTTTCATTTACTGTTCCATATTTTATTTTACTAATATTTGTTGGCTTATTTGTGCAGTTGGTCTTGTCTTGTGCAGAATACTTTCCTAAGGGCCACCCGATTCTGAGATTCTGGCTACTAGAGATTCTGGGTTCGAGTCCAGACTCTGTCACAGCCGGCCACGACCGGGAGACCCATGGGGCACTGCACAATTGGCCCAACGTCGTCCAGGTTAGGGGAGGGTTTGGCCGGCAGGGATGTCCTTGTCTCATCACGCAGTAGTGAATCCTGTGACGGGCCGGGCCACAGTGCACTGTGTTTCCTCCGACACATTGCTGCGGTTGGCTTCCGGGTTAAGTGGGCATTGTGTCAAGAAGCAGGGCAGCTTGGTTGTGTCTCGGAGGACGCACAGTTCTCGACCTTCGCCTCTCTCGATTTCGTTCGGGAGTTGCAGTGATGAGACAAGACTAACTACCATTTGGATACCACTAAATTGGGCAGAAAACGGGCAAAAATATATAAAAAAGCTAAAATATATAGCTAAAATAAAAAATATATATAAATAGAATACTTTCCTAGTAACAGTCGGATATTTACAATGTGCCATGAATACTAGGCTAGTTCTTTGTTCTTTGCAAAGAAGCTACCTACCTAGATGATATTAGCAACATAGCCTTATTTTACCAGATCCTCTTCTCCTTCAGCCGGTGGAGGTCTATATTTAATCTATATATACTTTTCTTAAATTATTGATTCATCATTGCCACAAACCTGGGACATCGACGAGCACAGTATGAACTATTGTTACTATCCGAGAGAGCACAGATTCTTCTGCTTTTCCATTTTAGAAATTAGACCAGCACAAATAACACAAAATGTAAAACATGTAAAACACAACTGGATGTGTAAGGTAGGTTTAATATAAAATACTAGGTCATCTCCAGCAGAATGATAAATATACAGACTCAATACAAGGAAGCCATGCCTAAATACAGCTATATCAACACCCTTGTCAATTGTTGGTCCATGTCGCTGCTGTCAATTGTGAGCAGCACATTTAATACTGCATTCAGTCAGAACCCCAGAATAAACAGGAGGACAGCATTACACAGGTGAAAAAAACGTAGCAAAAACAGTACACCACAACACTTGTTACTGAGTCTAAATGATATTAAATCATTGTGTGAAATAAGGGATGGATGGCCATGGAATAAATATAAAATGGGGTGCTGGTGTGCTTCTGCACCCCTTTTAGGTCGTTGTCACAAATATCCGGCCCATGTCCAGTCATACTCGGGGTCATTCTGTCTCAGCATTCAATAATCATGGTCATCCTGTGTCTTGGGAATCACGACATTAAAGACAATGAATGATCACAGCATTTTCACAGATTGAGCCATACATAATACAACTTCATCGTTGAGGATTGAGCCCAGGTGCGTCCAGTTTCCATTGACCATCCTTGAGATGTTTCTAAAACTTAATTGGAGTCCACCTGTCATAAATTCAATTGATTGGACATGATTTGGAAAGGCACACACCTGCTATATAAGGTCCCACAGTTGACAGTGCAAGTCAGAGCAAAAACCAAGCCATGAGGTCAAAGGAATTGTCCGTAGAGCTCTGAGACAGTTTTGTGTCAAGGCACCGATCTGGGGAAGGGTACCAAAACATTTCTGCACAATTGAAGGTTCCCAAGAACACTCCATCATTCTTAAAAGGAAGAAGTTTGGAACAACCAAGACTCTACCTAGAGCTGACCACCCGGGAGAAGGGCCTTGGTCAGGGAGGTGGCCAAGAACCCGATGGTCACTGACAGCGCTCTAGAGTTCTTCTGTGGAGATGGGAGAACCTTCCAGAAGGACAACCATCTCAGCAACACTCCAACAATCAGGCCTTTATGTTAGAGTGGCCAGACGGAAGCCACTCCTCAGTAAAAGGCACATGACAGTCCGCTTGGAGTTTGCCAAAAGGCACCTAAAGGACTCTCAGACCATGAGAAACAAGAGAAACAAGATTGTCTGGTCTGAGGAAACCAAGATTGAACTCTTTGGCCTGAATGCCTAAGACTCAGGCATACCCATTGGTTATGGAATAGAGAAGGTGTAAATAAGGTTTTTAATTTGGCATCAATAACATGGCAGTAATTTTACCTCAAACAAATGTGTGAATACCAAATAATGTAAAACCCACCATAGAAAAGACTAAATACGGTTACATAACCTTGCCTACTAGCTATACTAATGATCTGCTGTCCAGAGGGAAACAACAAACAGATCAATGTCTTCCTGCAGTAAAGTAACCACACTGCTTGACTCAAGAGATAAGAGCTAATCAGTCCATCTCTGAAACCTCTCAAAAAGCCAGACCAAAATAATACAGCTAGCTAAGTAGCTACAAATCAAGTATCAGGCTAACATTACTTGAAGTAGACTCCTCACCCACAGACACAAAGAAACCTAACTAATAACGCCTAACTCCACCATCTTAGCTAGCTAGTGAACTAGAAAGATAAACTGTTGGTTTATAAAAGCCAAAGAAAGCTAAACTTTTTAAACTTCTCATGCATTTAAATGGCTAGACAAATAGACGGCTAATGTAGCCATAGCCAGGCTAATGTTGCTAACCATGAGCTAGCTAGCTAACTAGATAACAGGTATTGTGTACAGTAAATAAACAATTTAGCCAATGTATTTATTACTAAATTTAGCTAACATTAGTTAATCCAGCAATCCTTACCTTTGCCTCGATTCAGCAATCTCGTCTCATCATGGCCCTGATGAGTGACGGGAAGTTTGAGACAGGCATTTGTAGTTATGTGTCATAGCGGTATTAGCAGCTAATTAGCATTTCATTTTGGGGGGTAAATACAGGGGACAATATTGATAAAAGTCACCTTGCCCGAGAGAGATTTACATGGTTATCAAAACGTCATGCCAGGGTAAGCCTACACCAAACACAGCCCTTATTTGAAGTATGTCTAAAATCCCCTATGGGAAAAATGAATGGTGGAAAAATTATTGGAAACATTGTTTGACCGCAAGGTTTTATGGGTATTCTGACCCGTACTGTGGTACTACATACCACTCACCAACAACAAACAGCAAAGTGCAGCATAAGTGCACTACTACTACTATGTGCACTACTACTACTCAGTGCAAGAGGTGTCACCACAGTCCCTGGTTCGAATCCAGGCCCGGCGTCGTCTGGGTTTGGCCAGGGTAAGCCGTTAATGTAAATACGAATTTGTTCTTAACTGAGTTGCCTAGTTAAATAAAGGTTACATTTACTACTAGTACCACTATTACTATAGTATGTGCACTACTGCACTACTGCCCTTCACCAGAAGAGGGAGAATTTGATTCTCTGCACTCTAATATACATTGCAGATTCTACAAAAGACATGTTCTGCTATGCAAACCCACTCACTCAGGTGCAAGCCTTTAGTTAAAATAGACAAAAAGACACCATATAATCTATTGTTTTAAATGTGTTGTGGTGGGTGTGTTTCTGTAGGGTATTGGAGGGTGGAGGGAACATAACAGTTGTTTCCATTGCAAGATGAACAATAAAGTATTCATTCTATTATACTCTATTTTCTTCTATCATTCTAGTGACTCTCACTGGTTAATGTGCCCAGATTTTACTATGAAAAAATACTATGAAAACTGTACAGGTTAGACAAGGGGAATGTATAGTGACAAGCAATTGATTATATTAGTTATTATCTTACTGGGAATTATCCCTTTCTCATTGAGATAACGGTAGTGCAGTGTTCCGATTAGTTAGGATATTTAAAGCAAATGTAACTTAATTGAATAAGACTCATGGCACTGCGCCCACTGTAGGCTGATCTTATTTATGTGGAGAGCCTTCCCCCTGCTTGTAGTAAAGTAGCATGCGCCACTCTATTTGGTCTAATTACTTGTCAATCAAGAGTGTTACCATGGTGACAGAGAGCAAAGTATCTGACTGGTAAACTTGTATTCATTCATCCGTTGTTCGTACTGATGAGCGAGCGAAGTTAGAACAGATCACCCGGTTACAAACATTTAGTGGAGTTGAAAATATTGATACATTGTTGCGCCCTTCGACATAATTTAATTGAACATGAAAGTAACAGTTCTCTCATCTGAAATATCCGTGAGGCATGCGGTCTTATTTTATCACTCCTAAGCAGCGAAGTACTGCTATTTTTGTGGTCACTTTGTAGGCAACGTTTACTAGCCATCTATTAGCTAGGGAAGTTTGGTTGCGGTAGCTGTTAGGTTTGTTTGAAAGTGACAGGAGATAACAAGCTGAAAAACCGAATCGACGCGATGATTCCTGAATATAGTCCCCGGACCAGCGAGACAAGAAGCCGTACGCGTTGCCACTATGGTCAGGCAGCCGAACCAAACCAGAACCGATGTGGGCTACTCTCCGAAATCAAAACTCCTATCAAGAATGAACTATTCACTGACCACTACACCATCATTCCGGGCAAAGAACTTGGCAGGTACTATACGTGCTTAATAATTACAGGGGGCCATCTATCCATTCAGCTTGTCAAGTTGTCTGTCTGTGAGTTTGTCTGTCAGCCTGAATAACCTTTTTGCTTACTATGACTGTCTGTTTCCATACTTGTGAAAATATAATACAGGAAAATGTTCAATTTCTAGATGAATTCATATTCAAATATCACGGTTTTAGCCTTTAGTAGTGCCACATCTCCATCCCTGCTGTCATTATGTAGACATTTGTCTGCACCACAAGTTCACCTTTAATTGAATTTACATTTAATGAAACGTTGTGGGATGTTGTCCAGCAGTTAAAAGTTGCAACATGTATTTTGGATTGTGCACATAAGTGTAAGTTGATGCAAATCCTTTCAATGGATTCCCCAATGTCGCAGTGCACATGGTTGGAACCAAACAATGATTGGTGCACTCCAATGTTCAACCATGAATACAGGGTCCCAGCTGCCAAATCATGCTTCCATTGTTTGTTGTTGTTTGGTTTGAGAATGCTGAAGTATAGTAGTAGACTTGCATTTTCTCCACAGCAAAGGTCACTCAAGTCCAGTGGTGTAAAGTACTTAAGTAAAAATACTTTAAAGTACTACTTGAGTTTTTTGGGGGTATCTGCACTTTACTTTACTATTTATAATTTTGACTACTTTTACTTCACTACATTCCTAAAGAAAATAATGTACTTTTTACTCCATACATTTTCCCTGACACGCAAAATTACTTGTTACATTTTGAATGCTTAGTAGGACAGGAAAATGGTCCAATTCACGCACTTATCCCTGGTCATCCTGACTGCCTTTGATCTGGCAGACTCACTAAAGACATATGCTTTGTTTGCAAATGATGTTGGAGTGTGCCCCAGGCTATCCTTAAAGAAAAAAAAAAATACAATTGTTTGTCCGGTTTCTCAATATAAGGAATTTGAAATTATTTATTCTTTTACTTTTGATACTTAAGTACATTTTAGCAATTCCATTTACTTTTGATACTTAAGTATATTTAAAACCAAATACGTTTAGGCTTTTACTCAAGTAGTATTTCACTGTGTGTATTTCACTTTTACTTGAGTCATTTTCTAAGCCATCTTTACTTTTACTCAAGTATGACAGTGTGGTACTTTTTCCACCACTGCTCAAGTCATATCTTTGCTGAGTGTTTGAACTGCGATGTGGGCGGCCACACCTTGTGATGTGCCTGCTAAATCGTAAAATAAGCAGATGGGTTCTGTAATGAAACATGCAAGAGCTTTTTTCTCCCTCTGTTTTCAGGCAGTCTTCACTAGGCCTAGTCTTGGGACCACATCATAACAATTACAGTACTAATGAATGCATTTTGCAAACACACTATTGGTCTTTTTTACTTCATTAAGTATCTACATTTCTCTAAGCATAGGCCTATGACTTGGCAATGGCTCTGTTTCAAATTGCCTTCAGTTGTAGCTGCGACTTAGATGCATCACCCTCCATGTTGTAAAGTTTGATGAAACACATGATAATTACAGCATAGCCTGCATACACTACTGTACCCTTTCCACTCAGCGACGCCAGTAAAAATACATCAAGACTTTGTCATTGGCGCTTTGAAACTCCAAACTTCACCACGAATTAGGGTAAATCCATTTGTATTCAATCACTTTTTGACAGCACCCCATTTGATTTGAACAAAAACCTTCCATACATATTTGCCCATTGTAGAAGTGGTCAGAAAGTGACTCTTTGGACCTGAATGACAAAACATTCAAGAGTTAAAGGTGATCAAAGTTTATTCATTTGGAATAACCCACCATACCATGAGACATCCATGTTTTCATCACCTGAAAATATAAACAGTTCAGATTCACATTATTTAAAAGTTTCCAAACAGGGTTGTCAAACTACTTTATAATTTCTGGACATTTTTTTGTTGTTACCTTTAACATCTATCTAAAAACGCATAAACTTCCATTTTTTTCCATTTTTTTCCATATACAGTGCCTTCAGAAAGTATTCACACTAGAGGTCGACCGATTATGACTTTTCAACACCGATACCGATTTATTGGAGGACCAAAAAAAGCCAATACCGATTAATCTTCCGATATTACAAATATATATATTTTTTTTTTAAATGACAATTACAACAATACTCAATGAACACTTTGATTTTAACTTAATATAATACATAAATAAAATCAATTTAGTCTGAAATAAATAATGAAACATGTTCAATTTGGTTTAAATAATGCAAAAGCACAGTGTTGGAGAAGAAAGTAAAAGTGCAATATGTGCCATGTAAAAAAGCTAACGTTTAAGTTCCTTGCTCAGAACATGAGAACATATGAAAGCTGGTGGTTTCTTTTAACATGAGTCTTCAATATTCCCAGATAAGAAGTTTTAGGTTGTAGTTATTATAGGACTTTTTCTCTCTATACCACTTGTACTTCATAGACCTTTGACTATTGGATGTTCTTATAGGCACTATAGTATTGCCAGCCTAATCTCGGGAGTTGATAGGCTTGAAGTCATAAACAGCGCTGTGCTTCAAGCATTGCGAAAAGCTGCTGGCTAACGGAGGAATGCGCGGTTTGAATGAATGCTTAAGAGCCTGCTGCTGCCTACCACCGCTCAGTCAGACTGCAGTCATCTGAAGGAATAGGTTCATTCTATGATTGAAATGACACCCTCCCTGTATTTACGAGCATGTTGTCTCAACTGATGGCAGGCGCAACACAAACTCGGATGATGTGAAATAAGGTTTAAGCTACAACATATGCGACTCTGAAATCAATCTGAGGTTATACGCTTTAATGACTTAAAAAAAAATTATGATCAGATATTTTGACAAGCTTTTAAATGATGAAGACATGGATGTCTCATGGTTTGGTGGGTTATTCCAAATGAATAAACTTTGATCACCTTTAACTCTTGAATGTTTTGTCATTCAGGTCCAAAGAGTCACTTTCTGACCACTTCTTCAATGGGCAAACGTGTTTGGAAAGTTTTGTTTAAATCAAAGGGATGCTGTCAAAAGGTTATTACATTCAAATGGATTTACCTAATAGCTTTAGTCCATTTTGTTCTTGGAAGCCGTCTCTGCTTTACTGACACAGAAAGAGGGGAGATTCCAGTGTGTTTTTATGAGTGGAACATCTCAGCCTTGTTTATCCACATAGCTCCCTGAACATGCCTGCCACAGTCTTGGGATAGGGACTTTTGCCACTGCACATTCTAAAGAGCACCAGTCAGACTAGGCATTGCAAACACCATACTCAACCATCTGAATGGCACCATGTTCACCCAAGGACAAGTATATTGAACTCCTCTGAGATTTGATTAAACTGATAAGAAATATGTGAGCCCTCTTCAACGTCATAGCCATTGCCCTTTTTATAGAAGGTATTTGAGCTTTGTATGAGATTCTAACGTTTTAGCGACTATTTATTTAAAGGGACATTCAGAATGTTGCTTTGCATCGCATGACCGGCCGTTGCGTCTGAGATTAGCTAAAGGCACTCACTTCAAAGTGTTTGGCTAAGCCACATACGAGTCAAATCACTGTGCGCACTGCCCAGTGACCAGCTGCTAGGGAAGTAGCCTTCTGGTGACTGGTCATAAGCATCCTTAGTCTAAAGCCCCCAAATACACCCACTATGAACCCTGGTTTCTTAGATTTTAAAAGAAAAAAGGAGTCAATTGCAACGAAATATTAGATGAACTGGTTTCCGATCATTTTTAACTGCAAATTGAGGCCCGTTAAGCCTAAAGGTAAACACACGTTTCACATCTCAATCAATGGAACGTCTCTAGCTGACCATATGTTGCTATGTCCTCACTGTTAATTCGTTTTTTCTCAATGACTATCCATTGTAGACAACCTTTACTCAAACAAAGAATGTAAAATGTCTGTAGGATCGTCTCTTCAGGGTATCTGATTGGCTGCAGATTTATTCAATACATTTTTTTTTCTTGAGCGGATGGTCTGGTTGCCAGCACATAATTACAAATCATTTGTAGACGACAAATTGACGGAAAGAAGACCAAACTGATATGTTTGACTAAAACATAATAATTTTAAACCTTGCTTACATTTCTATGCAATCACATGTTTCTCTCTCTTATGCGTGGGAATAATTGGGAACAGATTTCTTACATTAAAATCACTGAGATAATTTTCTGGTGTTTTTAGTCTATGTCCAACAATAAAAAATAAATATACACACACACACACACACACACACATTGCATTCGGAAAGTATTCAGACCCCTTCCCATTTTCCACATTTTGTTATGTTACAGCCCTATTTTAAAATGGACGAAAATATTTTTCCCCTCATCAGTCTACACACAATACCCAATAATGACAAAGCAAAAACAGGTTTAGACATTTTTGGAAATGTATTACAAATAAAAAACATATACCTTTTTTACATAAGTATTCAGACCCTTTGCTATGAGACTCAAAATTGAGCTCCGGTGTATTCTGTTTTCATTGATAATTATTGTTTCTACAACTTGATTGGAGCTCACCTGTGGTAAATTAAATTGATTGGACATGATTTGGAAAGGCACACACCTGTCTAAGGTCCCACAGTTGACAGTGCATGTCAGAGAAAAAACCAAGCCACGAAGTTGAAGGAATGGTCTGTAGGGCTCAGAGACAGGATTGTGTCGAGCCACAGATCTGAGGAAGGGTACCAAAACATTTGTGCAGCATTGAAGGTCCCCAAGAACACAGTGGCCTCCATCATACTTAATTGGAAGAAGTTTGGAACCCCCAAGACTCCTCCTAGAGCTGGCCGCCCCACCAAACTGAGCAATCGGGGGAGAAGGGCCTTGGTCAGTGAGGTGACCAAGAACCCGATGGTCACTCTGACAGAGCTCCAGAGTTCCTCTGTGGAGATGGGAGAACCTTCCAGAAGGACCACCATCTCAGCAGCACTCCACCAATCAGATCTTTATGGTAGAGTGACCAGACGGAAGCCACTCCTCAGTAAAAGACACATGGCAGCCTGCTTGGAGTTTGCCAAAAGGCACCTAAAGACTCTCAGACCATGAGAAACAAGATTCTCTGGTCAGATGAAACCAAGATTGAACTCTTTGGCCTAAATGCCAAGTGCCATGTCTGGAGGAAACCTAGCACCATCCCTACTGTAGCAGCATCATGCTGTGGGGATGTTTTTGAGCAGCAGGGACAGGGAGACTAGTCAGGATTGAGGGAAAGATGAACGAAGCAATAGATCCTTTATGAAAACCTACTCCGGAGCGCTCAGGACCTCATCAGACTGGGGCGAAGGTTCACCTTCCAACAGGACAACGACTCTAAGCACACAGCCAAGACAACGCAGGAGTGGCTTCGGGACAAGTCTCTGAATGTCCTTGAGTGGCCCAGCCAAAGCCCGGACTTGAACCCTATCGGACATCTCTGGAGAGACCTGGAAATAGCTGTGCAGCGACGCTCCCCATCCAACCTGACAGAGCTTGAGAGGATCTGCAGAGAAGAATGGGAGAAACTCCCCAAATACAGGTGTGCCAAGCTTGTAGCGTCATACCCAAGAAGACTTGAGGCTGTGATCTCTGCCAAAGGTGCTTCAACAAAATACTGAGTAAAGGGTTTCAGTTTGTTCACATATTTCACATTTGCAAAAATCCTGTTTTTGTTTTGTCATTATGGGGTATTGTGTGTAGATTGAAGGAAAAAAACAACTTTTTTGTATAAGGCTGTAATGTAACAAAATGTGGAAAAAGTCAAAGGGTCTGCATACTTTCCGAATGCACCGTATATTATTTTGCTCAGAAAACTTGGGGGGCCAAATAAAATGACCCGTGGGCCACCGGTTGGGGAACCCTGACATAAGGCATGGATGTCATGGAGTTAGCTGGAGTTGCATGACGGTTAACAATTTGTTTGCTTGTCTTTGCTTTACTAGTGGTATTGGGACCATTATACTTTTACCAGGGACATTAAATTACCATCGCTGTCTGTCTGTATGCCTCAATTGAGGCTCTAGCCTGAGCCTGGTTTAGATGTAATCTGTTTGTTTGGGTTGGCCTTGTATCAAATTCCTGTAAATAATGTGATTAATGAAGTTATCTGGCTGTAATGCTGAAGTAAGCACTTGACTAATAACCCTACTAAGCTGTCCAAATTCCAGATTTGTCATGTAATTTTTATTTTTATTTTTTATTATTCTTTTTAGTACGCCAACCGCCATGAGATTATGAACCTGTAAATTCAGCCTGGAACTAGATTTGAGTTGTGCACCTGTGTTTTAGTGTTTTCTGCATGTTGCTACAAAGTTACTGTATTTTACCGCCACTGAGTGTAGCGCTGTCAATGCAGTTAGAGGTAGAGAAATATACAGAGGCCTGTGTTTTTTGCATACTGACGATAAAGCATGAAAGACGGAAGCTCTGAGAACATTCTGTCTGTATCCCTCTGTACTGTGCACAGTGGTGTGAAGTGCGATCCCCGCGGTCCTGTGATTTTCATACTCTTGCATGTAGATAATTGCAGGGCCTAGCGGTGGCCGACCCAGCCCTAAAGAATTCCACAGGCCTCCTGCTCTGGGGGAAACTCCCTGTCCGCATGGATCAACACCAGAACCAAGGCTTAGCCTATGTGTGAGTCATCAAAACTAACCCCATTAGCTGTAAGAGGACCTGGCCATGTAAAAAAAGAGACCCCGTGTCATTTTGGAAGAATGTCCTTTTCTATTTACGAGCTCATTGTCGAGCGTTGAGCTCGGCTGCCGTTTTCAACGTGGTATTGAAATGGCTCAGTTGTGTCTCAGGTTCCAATGAATTTACTGGACAAATGCACTACACGGCCAAAAGTATGTGGACGCTGCTAAGATTTCTAAAGCACTTTCTACATCAGCCGATGTCACAAAGTGCTGTACAGAAACCCTGCCTAAAACCCCAAACAGCAAGCATTGCAGATGTAGAAGCGCGGTGGCTAGTAAAAACTCCCTAGAAAGGCCAGAACCTAGGAAGAAACCTAGAGAGGAACCAGGCTCTGAGGGGTGACCAGTCCTCCTCTGGCTATGCCGGGTGGAGATTATTTATAACAGAACATGGCCAAGATGTTGAAACGTTCATAGATGACCAGCAGGGTCAGATGATGATGATGATGATGATGATAATATTAATAATAATAATAATCAGTGGTTGTAGAGGGTGCAACAGGTCAGCACCTCAGGAGTAAATGTCATTTGGCTTTTCATAGCCGTTCATTCAGTTAGAGAGTTAGAACTTAAATTCACACAGGACACATGGATGAGACATGAGAAATACTCCAGATATAACAGACTGACTCTAGCCCCCCGACACAAACTATTGCAGCATATATATTGGAGGCTGAGACAGGAGGTTTCGGCGACACTGTGGCCCTGTCCGACGATACCCCCGGACAGGGCCAAACAGGCAGGAATTAACCCCACCCAATTTGCCAAAGCACAGCACCCACACCACTAGAGGGATATCTTCAACCACCAACTTACTATTCTGAGACAAGGCCAAGTATAGCCCACAAAGATCTCCCCCATGGCACGAACCCGAGGGGTGCGCCAACCCGGGCTGGAAGATCATGTCAGTGACTCAACCCACTCAAGTGACGCACCCCTCCTAGGGACAGCATGGAAGAGCACCAGTAAGCCAGTGTCTCAGCCCCCGTAATAGGGTTAGAGGCAGAGAAACCCAGTGGAGAGAGGGGAACCGGCCAGGCAGAGACGGCAGGAGCGGTTCTTTGCTCCAGTGCCTTTCCGTTCACCTTCACACCCCTGGGCCAGACTACACTCAATCATAGGACCTACTGAAGAGATGAGTCTTCAATAAAGACTTAAAGGTTGAGACCGAGTCTGCGTCTCTCACATGGATAGGCAGATCATTCCATAAAAATGGAGCTCTATAGGAGAAAGCCCTGTCTCCAGCTGTTTGCTTAGAAGTTCTAGGGACAGTAAGGAGGTTTGCGTCTTGTGACCGTAGCGTATTTGTAGGTAGGTACGGCAGGACCAAAGCGGAAAGATGGGTAGAAGCAAGCCCATGTAATGCTCTGTAGGTTAGCAGTAAAACCTTGCAATCAGCCCTAGCCTTAACAGGAAGCCAGTGTCGAGAGGCTAGCACTGGAGTAATATGATCACATTTTTGGGATTCTAGCAGCCGTGTTTAGCACTAACTGAAGTTTACTTAGTGCTCTACTTTCTGGCTACTCGAATAAACCACTGTCTAAATAGTCTAATCTAGACGTGACAAAAGCATGGATTAACTTTTCTGCATTTTGACAAAAAGTTTCTGATTTTTGCAATGTTACTAAGATGGAAAAAAGCTTTCCTTGAAATATTCTTGATATGTTCGTCAAAAGAGATCAGGGTCCAGAGTAACGCAGAGGTCCTTCAGTTTTATTTGAGATGACTGTACAACCATTAAGATTAATTGTCAGATCCAACAGATCCAACTTTGTTTCTTGGGACCTAGAACTAGCATCTCTGTTTTGTCTGAGTTTAAAAGTAAAAAATGTGCCGCCATCCAATTCCTTATGTCTGAAACACAGGCTTCCAGGGAGGGCAATTTTGGGGCTTCACCATGTTTCATCGAAATGTACAGCTATGTATCGTCCGCATAGCAGTGAAAGTTAACATGTTTCTGAATGACTTCACCAAGAGGTAAAATATATAGTGAAAACAATTGTGGTCTTAAAACAGAACCTTGAGGAACACCAAAATGTACAGTTGATTTGTCAGGAGTCAAACCATCCACAGAGACAAACTGATATCTTTCTGACAGATAAGATCTAAACCAGGCCCCCTTAGCTGCTATAACAGCCTCCACTCTTCTGGGAAGGCTTTCCACTAGATGTTGGAACATTGCTACGAGGACTTGCTTCCATTCAGCCATAAGAGCATTAGTGAGGTCGGGCACTGATGTTGAACGATTACATGCTGGCTAGACCGGGAATGCGCGTGCGACATCGCTAGTTGATTTTGTACATCCACACCAGACACGATCCAGACACGCAGGTTGAAATAGCTTTATCTTTAAATCACCCATGTGGGTATATGCTCCTAAAAACCAATGAGGAGATGGGAGAGGCGGGACTTTTTTATCCCCTGGCTACGCATACGCTTGTGAACAGTGTAGATGAAATTACATGTACAATTGAAGTCGGAAGTTTACATACCCCTTAGCCAAATACATTTAAACTCAGTTTTTCACAATTTATGACATTTATTCCTCTTAAAAATTCCCTGTCTTAGGTCAGTTAGGATCACCACTTTATTTTAAGAATGTGAAATGTCAGAATAATAGTAGAGAATTATTTATTTCAGCTTTTATTTCTTTCATCACATTCCCAGTGGGTCAGAGGTTTACATACACTCAATTAGTATTTGGTAGCATTGCCTTTAATTTGTTTAACTTGGGTCAAACATTTCGAGTAGCCATCCACAAGCTACCCACAATAAGTTTGGTGAATTTTGTCCCATTCCTCCTGACAGAGCTGATGTAATTGAGTCAGGGTTGTAGGCCTCCTTGCTCGCACACGCTTTTTCAGTTCTGCCCACACATTTTCTCAAGGATTGAGGTCAGGGCTTTGTGATGGCCACTCCAATACCTTGACTTTGTTTTCCTTAAGCCATTTTGCCACAATTTTGGAAGTATGCTTGGGGTCATTGTCCATTTGGAAGACCCATTTGCGACCAAGCTTTAACTTCCTGAATGATGTCATGAGATGTTGCTTCAATATATCCACATAATTTTCCTTCCTCAGTGATGCCATCTATTTTGTGAAGTGCACCAGTCCCTCCTGCAGCAAAGCACCCCCACAACATGGTGCTGCCACCACCATCCCAACCGTGAAGCACGGGGTTCTTCAGCTTGCAAGCCTCCCCCTTTTTCCTCCAAACATAACAATGGTCATTATGGCCAAACAGTTTTGTTTGTTTCATCAGACCAGAGGACATTTCTCCAAAAAGTACCATCTTTGTCCCCATGTTCATTTACAAATCGTAGTCTGGCTTTTTATGGCGGTATTGGAGCAGTGGCTTCTTCCTTGCTGAGTGACCTTTCAAGTTATGTCAATATAGGACTCGTTTTACTGTGGATATAGATACTTTTGTACCTGTTTCCTCCAGCATCTTCACAAGGTCCTTTTCTGTCGTTCTGGGATTGATTTGCACTTATCGCACCAAAGTACGTTCATCTCTAGGAGACAGAGCGTGTCTCCTTCCTGAGCGGTATGACGGCTGCGTGGTCCCATGGTGTTTATACTTGCGTACTATTGTTTGTACAGATGAACGTGGTACCTTCAGTCGTTTGGAAATTGCTCCCAAGGATGAACAAGACTAGTGGAGGTCTCCAATTTTTTTCTGAGGTCTTGGCTGATTTCTTTTGATTTTCCCATGATGTCCGGCAAAGAGGCACTGAGTTTGAAGGTAGGCCTTGAAATGCATCCACTGTGGCTGAAATAGCCGAATCCACTAATTTGAAGGGGTGTTCACATACAGTACCTTTGGCCATGTAGTGTAGGTAGCTTGAAGGCTATACTCGTTGTATAAGTGTGCAACCATTTGTAGTTTAGTTTGTCAACAAATTTCAAGGAATTAGCCTAGGTTTGTAACAGGGCTAATAGGTGATGTAAAAGAAAGCCTTGGAAAAACAAACAAAAAGACTAAACTAGACTATTTTGAGCTTTTAAGTCTGAAGCCTTTTCCTTACCATGCTTAACTGTTAAATGTGTTCCTGTTATTAAACCAGCACTATCACATGCCTCAGAGAGCATACTAATGAAATCAAGATAACCCACTGTTTTAAATATAGAGAACAAAGAGTGGGTAGTGCTCGCACTACTGTTCTCTCTGGTGACATCCATCACATTTATTTCCACATCGCTTCATCTCTTCTGGATCTTTCCAGGCCTGCTCTAATTAATAAAAGTAGGTTAGGCCTATAATAGCCATAAGGGATATTCAGTTCTTCACATAGTTTCAGCCCTATGCCAAAGTTACAGCCTGTACTCATGACTATGTGCTGTATGACAGACATTTGTTTTTTTTGTATTTTCTTTTCATATCGCCATTTTTTGTGTGTGTATATACAGTGGGGCAAAAAAGTATTTAGTCAGCCACCAATTGTGCAAGTTCTTCCACTTAAAAAGATGAGAGGTCTGTAATTTTCATCATAGGTACACTTCAACTATGACAGACAAAATTAGAAAAAATCCAGAAAATCACATTGTAGGATTTCTAATGAATTTATTTGCAAATTATGGTGGAATATAAGTATTTGGTCAATAACAAAAGTTTATCTCAATTCTTTATTATATACCCTTTGTTGGCAATGACAGAGGTCAAACGTTTTCTGTAAGTTTTCACACACTGTTGCTGGTATTTTGGCCCATTCCTCCATGCAGATCTCCTCTAGAGCAGTGATGTTTTGGGGCTGTTGCTGGGCAACACGGACTTTCAACTCCCTCCAAAGATTTTCTATGGGGTTGAGATCTGGAGACTGGCTAGGCCACTCCAGGACCTTGAAATGCTTCTTACGAAGCCACTCCTTTGTTGCCCGGGCGGTGTGTTTGGGATCATTGTCATGCTGAAAGACCCAGCCACGTTTCATCTTCAATGCCATTGCTGATGGAAGGAGGTTTTCACTCAAAATCACACGATACATGGCCCTATTCATTCTTTCCTTTACATGGATCAGTCGTCCTGGTCCCTTTGCAGAAAAACAGCCCCAAAGCATGATGTTTCCACCCCCATGCTTCACAGTAGGTATGGTGTTCTTTGGATGCAACTCAGCATTCTTTGTCCTCCAAACACGACGAGTTGAGTTTTTACAAAAATATAAATATAGTTATATTTTGGTTTCATCTGACCAAATGACATTCTCCCAATCTTCTTCGGGATCATCCAAATGCTCTCTAGCAAACTTCAGACGGGCCTGGACATGTACTGGCTTAAGCAAGGGGACACGTCTGGCACTGCAGGATTTGAGTCCCTGGCGGCGTAGTGTGTTACTGATGGTAGGCTTTGTTACTTTGGTCCCAGCTCTCTGCAGGTCATTCACTAGGTCCCCCCATGTGGTTCTGGGATTTTTGCTCACCGTTCTTGTGATCATTTTGACCCCACGGAGTGAGATCTTGCGTGGAGCCCCAGATCGAGGGAGATTATCAGTGGTCTTGTATGTCTTCCATTTCCTAATAATTGCTCCCACAGCTGATTTCTTCAAACCAAGCTGCCTACCTATTGCAGATTCAGTCTTCCCAGCCTGGTGCAGGTCTACAATTTTGTTTCTGGTGTCATTTGACAGCTCTTTGGTCTTGGCCATAGTGGAGTTTGGAGTGTGACTGTTTGAGGTTGTGGACAGGTGTCTTTTATACTGATAACAAGTTCAAACAGGTGCCATTAATACAGGTAACGAGTGGAGGACAAAGGAGCCTCTTAAAGAAGAAGTTACAGGTCTGTGAGAGCCAGAAATCTTGCTTGTTTGTAGGTGACCAAATACTTATTTTCCACCATTATTTGCAAATAAATAAATTAAAAATCCTACAATGTGATTTTCTGGATTTTTTTTCTCATTTTGTCTGTCATAGTTGAAGTGTACCTATGATGAAAATTACAGGCCTCATCTTTTTAAGTGGGAGAACTTGCACAATTGGTGGCTGACTAAATACTATTTTGCCCCACTGTATTTATATATATTTATATGTGTGTGTGTGCATATATGTATGTATATATTTATATGTATTTATGTATATATGTGTGTCTGTGTGTATATATATATATATGTATGTGTGTGTGTATATATATGTATGTATGTATGTATGTGTATATATATGTATGTGTGTGTATTTATAGATATCACAGACACACACACACACGTATATTTGTATGCATATACAGTTGAAGTCGGAAGTTTACATACACCTTAGCCAAATACATGTACACTCAGTTTTTCATCATTCCTGACATTTAATCCTAGTAAAAATTCCCTGTCTTAGGTCAGTTAGGATCACCACTTTATTTTAAGAATACGAAATGTCAGAATAATAGTACAGTGATTTATTTCAGCTTTTATTTCTTTCATCACATTCCCAGTCGGTCAGAAGGTTACATACACTCAATTAGCATTTGGCAGCATTGCCTTTAAATTGTTTAACTTGGGTCAAACGTAGCCTTCCACAAGCTTCCCACATTAAGTTGGGTGAATTTTGGCCCATTCCTCCTGACAGAGCTGGTATAATTGAGTCAGGTTTGTAGGCCTCCTTGCTCGCACACGCTTTTTCAGTTCTGCCCACAAATTTTCTCAAGGATTGAGCAGTTGCAAACCGTAGTCTGGCTTTTTTTATTGCGGTTTTGGAGCAGTGGCTTCTTCCTTGCTGAGTGACCTTTCAAGTTATGTCGATATAGGACTCGTTTTACTGTGGATATAGATACTTTTGGGCCTGTTTCCTCCAGCATCTTCACAAGGTCCTTTTCTGTTGTTCTGGGATTGATTTGCACTTTTCGCACAAGTACGTTCATCTCTAGGAGACAGAACGCATCTACTTCCTGAGTCGTAAGACGGCTGCGTGGTCCCATGGTGTTTATACTTGCGTACTATTGTTTGTACAGATGAACGTGGTACCTTCAGGTGTT
This sequence comes from Salvelinus fontinalis, assembly GCF_029448725.1. Classification (NCBI taxonomy): domain Eukaryota; kingdom Metazoa; phylum Chordata; class Actinopteri; order Salmoniformes; family Salmonidae; genus Salvelinus; species Salvelinus fontinalis. The sequence continues at coordinate 24,525,750 of NC_074671.1, read as the reverse complement.
TGGAAATTGCTCCCAAGGATTAACCAGACTTGTGGAGGTCTACAATATTTTTTCTGAGGTCTTGGCTGATTTCTTTTGATTTTCCCATGATGTCAAGCAGAGAGGCACTGAGTTTGAAGGTAGGCCTTTAAATACGTCCACAGGTACACCTACAATTGACTCAAATTATGTCAATTAGCCTATCAGAAGCTTCTAAAGCCATGACATCATTTTCTGGAATTTTCCAAGCTGTTTAAAGGCACAGTCAACTTAGTGTATGTAAACTTCCGACTTCAACTGTCTTCAACTGTCTTATTTAAGAACATTCTTATTTACAATGACAGACTACCCCGGCCAAACCTTCCCCTAATTCTTATTTACATTGACGCTGGACCACTTGTGGCCGGTTGTGATACACAGTCGGTTGTGATACAGCCCAGGATCGAACTTGGGTCTGTAGTGACGCCTTTAGCACTGCGATGCATTGCCTTCAACCGCTGCGCCACTTGCACCCCCAAATGTGTGAAGAAAATCTGTTTTGCCAACAGTAATCCAGTGGTCAGTGGAGCCTTCAGTGTCTCATGAAGGGAGAAAGAAATCTGTCATCATTGACTAAGAGAGTGTGTCATATTTAGTTGCTGTCCTGGGAATCGCCCTGAAGGATTAGACTGCAGTTACAGCATGCGGTGATGCAGCATCCACCTCCTTGGGATAGCTCTCAGGGTCCTAGTATGGGGGGGGGGGGGTCTTCTCTCTGGATGAGCCTGTGTGTCTGTCGGATGTGTGCAGTGTGCCTTTCACCCACACTCCCCAGTCCCAACCCCTCCCCTTCATGTTTTGAACCAAACCTCCCCCCTCTGGTTCTCACAGAAAGGATCTCTGTGTCTTGACAATCAGGCAGGATTCCATGACATCATCGGCCTGGCTTTTCACGTTGTTTGGGTCTCGCGGCCGGGCCGGTGGCAACATCTGCTGAGCGCCTTGGAAACAGCCAACCGCGGAGAAAGGAGGGGGGAAGGACATGTGAAAGCCAAGTTTGTTATTGAACCCCATCAGCGAGATCCCCCCTCACTCTCTCGTCATGATGAGATGAGGGGAAGGGAAGCGCATGGAGGGGGTATGTCATGCTATACTTCCTCTCCCACCTTCAAAGCAATCTAATTAAGTTGATAGAACTTCCTGTGGGTCACGGCCCTCCCCGACTACAACTGTGACACACCTCACCAAGGAATCGCACGTTTCCATCAACTGGGCCTAATCTGTTTCAAATGAACTATTAGCACTAGACATTTTCTCTCTCACAGATTAGAGGTGCTACGCGTTATCGTGTTTCCTTGCTCGCTCAGCAGACTCCATTTGTCATGTCCTTTCACATGTACTGAGCTGTGGCGAGAGACAAAAGCCAGGCAATGAAGTCCAACCCGAGTACGGAAATCATTCATCTCCACAAAGGCGTGGCGGGCGAACCACATCTTTTGTGGGCCATTAACCTCTGTGTAACGGAGCCTGAGCCGGTGGGGTTTTTGAAACAGGCAGCCCAGGGGATGGTGATGAGGTAATAATGCCCTTTCCCAAGGTATTCAGAAAATGCCCTGTGTCCAAAGAGCATGTGAATAGGCAACCTCTTTCTCTCTCTGTCCCTCTCCTCTCCATACAGGGGTCACATGTCAGAGTTCCTTATTCCCCCATGTCATAGACGCAGAGTAAACATACCCCTGGTTTCAGTCCATGCGCTGGTAAGAGGCCCTATTCTTATTGGGGGAAAACGAGGGGTCGGTCAATAGGAGCTCTTTACTCTGCCTTGCTTTTTGTTCTAATGGTGATGAGGCTTTCCTCCTGTCAAAAGAAGCCACTACCTAATTACTTGAGGCTCACTCTCCGTGCGCCCGTTGATGATTAATGGAGAGATGGCCGCACTTACTCCGGACACTCGGGCGAAACTACAAGTCTGTTAAAAAAAAAAAAACGCTGGAACAAATGTAGTTGATTAGCCAAAGTGCACCTGGTTGCCATAATATTGACAGAACTGAGCAGGCAGACAAATACCCCCCATATAAAGTGATTTTGTTTTTAGTGAGTCTAGGGACTCATTTCCAATACATACTTAAAATGCATTAAAAACACGGGCACGTTCTCCCATGGGCAACAGCTGGAGGAAGCGGCCCTGCTGCCAGGCTGGATTCCCTGGCTTAGAGCCTTCTCTCTTTCTGCCATCTGAGGACACTGCTATAGTCTGGCTTTTGGTATCTTGTCAACGCCTCTGCCAACTGGAGACCCTGTCTGCATTTTTATAGACGCTATAAACTGGCCTCAATATACCCAGGCTGCGTTCACTTTTTGCACTGTTTAGATCTGATTCCATTGATGAGAATAGTTTTGGCGGGAGGGTTTAAAGTAATACCTTTTAACCTTTATAAGAGTGGCTGCAGATGGTAGACGGGAGCTCCTTTTAGTCTGCGTGGACCACTTGTCTGCTACTGCAGATGGAATGAAACCATCTGTCCGGGCTTTGCAGTTATCTGTGAGACGAATGACGACAATGGAAGGCCTCTCAACTTAAAGCCACCAAATTGCCGATGTCATCTGCACCACTCTGTGAAGTGTTGATTGTCTGTAATTTCTGTGGCACATTGGTGTCAGAAATGGGATGACGCGCAGAAGGTTTGTACCGTACGCACAGTGACTTGAGAGTTTGACACCTACCAGTTAGATGACCTGGCCACTCCATCAGTGTACGCCCAACATAGCAACAACTTTGGTGCCACGGTTTAACAGGTGGTCAAAGTCCAGAGGCCAAAGTGGGCTCACGTCATCTTTAAGCATCTGTCCGTCAGAGCCACTCTAATTTACTGTCAGCATCCATCAGATTTACAGCCACCTGATGAAGTGTCACTCTACCCTTACCAACTGTGTCACTCTCAAAAATTGGGCCTATGCAGAGGCCATTTAGAGGGGACGATCTTGCCGAGGTTAATACAATAAAGCTGAGATCTGTCAGCAGCTTTATCTCAAGCCCCCTCCTACAGTTTGGCCACTCAACTGAGAAAAGAGATGTTAGATTCCTAACATTCCACCTCTTTTAACCCGTAAGTTACCTTACGTACTTGCATTGAGCTGACTTTTCCCCCTCAAGGGCTTGTTCAGAATTTCTGAGAGGCTACTGTGTGGAATCTTTTCATATAAAAAAAGGAGACGAACCATTCAGCTCCTGGCATGCAAACAGCCCTGGCACACCGCCTGCAGCATAGCACTGTTATATTAAATTAATCTTCTGCTTGGACGCCTGCCACTGCAAAAATGTGTATGGAAAAAAGATGTCCATTAATTTCAATGAGCATGGGTCAGGAAACTGGGTGTGATAAATTATAAATAAGGAAACTTCAGCCAAAAGCTAAAATGGACCGAAGTAGAGGTGCCACGTTCAGACTAGTTTCACAGTTTTTGTAAAAAGAAAAAATTAAAAAAGGAAACTTACTGCCTCTTGATGAAGTCCAGTGGTTTTGAGCCATTTGTCTTTGTGCATAAACGGCCAAGCCATCTGTTCTGAATCGAACCGTTCCTTTACATTGACTGTGACCCAGCAGTCACCCCTGGTCTCTGCACACGTGAAAGCCATCTCTTTCAGGGTGTTGTCTGTGTTTGAACACAGGCGTTGGGAAATGTGCTGACATGACTGCAGAAAGGCTGTGGTCTGTTTTAAAGGTACCAGAGTCCCAGTCCCAACCAGTCTCTCCAGCATGCATGTACACAAGCCCTAAATCAATGGCTTGTGTGTGCTGGCTGAACTTGGAATATTTAGTATATTGTGCACTGCTAGCATTGATGGTAGAGTGTTTTCTCCTCAATCCCATGCAGATAGTTGCCCAGCTGTAATATAAATCAAAATAGGCTAGTTGTCTCCTCTGGAATGACCCATAGAACGTTCCAGGCAGGCCTAGACCTCCTGTCCAACACTAGACCTCCTGTCTAGGCATAGCAACGATTTATGGCCGACTTGATGAACTTCACACAGAGTTGATGCCAATGCATCCTATCCAAAGCATCATTACTCACAGTGGGTGAGTGGCCAGACGGGACAGGACGAGGCTGCTGTGAGGGTTTTCATTAGGCTAGGGCTGGTTCGCACCCCTGCCACCACGCTACACCACAAACACCTCATCTATATCACTGTTTTTTTTGTTTTTTTTTTACATAAGATAATTCGCTTAACACGTACAGAGCTCCAGGGCTTTCAAGTTTTTAGGAAACCAATCTTACGACAGCAGGGGCTGGATTAGAGTATCGGTGGTGGCAGAGGTATGAAGGAATGCCTCAGCCATGCAGTCAAGTGTGGCGAAAGCCTATTAGACCTGCTCTTTAGCTAGTTTCAAAGGCCCGGAAGGTTCCTTATAGCACAAACTATTTCCTCTGAACTTGAATGATTAGACCCAGCCCGTTAAGATGTTATGAATGGAAGAGATTACGTCTGCTCCCCGCATTCCTGTCATTGGATGCTGTGACTATAAGGAGACCCCTCCCTCCGAAGGATTTTCACAAGCTAATGTCAAGTGCCTTCCTGCAGCTACCAAGTGCGTCTTTCCTCCTGGTTTGGATGGTTGACAAGGTGTTCACATTACAGAGTCAGTGGTTCTCCTCGCCTCTACGTGCCTCATGTTCATGTTCTCGCTGACCTTGTCACGTTGCTCTTTGTCACAGCCCTGTCACACTGGCCTCAGACAACAACAAACGCCTCTGTCTGCCACATCCTCAAACTCCTCAAATATTTAGCCTGACCCAACGCATTAAGGCAAGTCTGTGGACTTGATGAGTTCAGCACAAGCCAAAGAGCTTGGCATTTTATTTTTTCATCCTCCAGTCTCTACGTTTTTGTTTCTTGTGAGTGTTTTTCCAAGGGAAAGGCAGCTGTACGTAGTAAATCTGTGCGTGGCTGGACAGAATGGGATTGAGAATGTAAGGACAAGAGGGAATAAAGCTGGAGAGCCTATAGCCCCAGCACAATCCTCCAGACCCATGACTCTCACATGAGCTCAGATTAGCCCCCACCCCGAGACCCAGGCTCTCTCTCTCGATGGTGTGTTAGAATATTCACGACTAAAAACACTGACCATATTACGTCAGGAACTGCATCGTTTTGACCAGCTACTGCATAGTTGTCTGTCACAATTCCTATGCGAATCAAGTCTAAGGCGCTCTTCAGATATTTACTGCCTGTTTCTCTGGAGGGCAACACCAACTCCAGACACAATTTCTTCCAGTCTGCTTCCACTCCTGCCCCGACAACATGACAATGACACTCAGCATGGTGGCGTTAGGCAGGCATGACTAAACTGGACTTCTCATTAGTCTCTTGCTTGTGTTTTCTCTTGGGTCAGATCTAGAGGTCGACCGACTATGATTTTTCAACGGCAATACCAATACCGATTTTATTAGAGGACCAAAAAGAGCAGATACCAATTAATCGGGCTATTTATTTATATATATATATATATATATGTGTGTATGTATGTATGAATGTGTATACATGTGTGTGTATATTAGAGGTCGACCGATTACGATTTTTCAACGCCGATACCGATTATTGGAGGGCCAATAAAGCCATGCCGATTAATCGGTCAACTTCTAGTCAGATCTATCCCTCTTTGCTGCCCAGTCTCTCGCATGCCATGGCTGTATTGCACATGATGCAGGCTAGTTGACACTACTTTCATGAGAACTGGGAGGATGTGCCCATCCCCTTAAACAATCTGACAGTAAAGACAACCTGAGCTTTTTGACAGCTGTCAGACTCAAACTTCAAGGCCACTGTCTTCTTTAAGGTAGATGTTGAACATGGTCTTACACCATTTATCTGCGTGTGCACGGAGGGATGAACGTGGGCGGATATGAGGAGGACCAGGTGATTTAAGGCTTGGATGAGAGGAGCTAAGGTCAGGGGAATGATGTTTAGGTGGATGTTTACTCTACACCATTTGGCAGCTCTGGCACTTCCAGAGAGGTCAATCGCTCAGACTTTTCTCAACTGCCACTATGTTCCGGCGTGAGTCGTAAATCCGTGTGTGTGTGTGCATGGTTATCGCTCACAAAACTCTGTTTATCAGCCTCAAGTCACCTCGGCTGGTAAATCATTCTTCGGACCTGTTTTATCAGAGAGTTGTCTGGCTCCGGAGAGTTCTGACTTTTCCACTGCAAACCTCAGTTCAAAGAAACGTTCCTTGTCCCGCAAATACTTTCTCCTCAGAGGTTAAGTCAATACCATTGTACTATAAAGTGTAAATAAAAGTTGTGTTGCCTTCGCATGGACACAAAGTAGGCAAACAGTATCACTGTAGCCTACACTGTTTCTACTTGGCATTTTAAATGTCTCTGCTGCACATTTTAGAACCTGAGTTTGTGCTGTCATATCCTCTTACAATGAGGTCAGAAAATAATGGGGCCATTGGTTCAGTGTATTAGAGCATTTGACTGCGTTCTCGGTAGCTGAGAGGGGAGTTGATGTGGGCGTGTCGTCTTTCTACACTGCTTTCTCTCTGCGAGGCCCCCCGGGCAACACACTCGCTGTGTCCCTAATGGCACCCTGTTCCCTAAATACTTTTGACCAGATCTACTTATGGACCCTGATCAAAAGTAGTGCACTTCATAGGGAATAGGTTGCCATTTGAAACACAACCGCTCGCTGTGTGTTTTTCACACCAGACCAGTTCAGGCCCCTACCCCCTTCATAGTCCACATTCAAAGTGGGTCAGCGCCACAAAGCAGACGGCTGTAGCGGTAAGAAAATGGGCCATCTTGGGTTCTGGAGACGGGAGATGACTTCATCCTGCAGAAATGCCAAGGAGACAAAGGGATGTTCAGATCCAACGTTAAGTGTGCTGGTCTCAGGATCACTACCACACCTCCCTCTCATCAACAGCATCACACACACACACACACACACACACACACACACACACACACACACACACACACACACACACACGCCTCTTCTCACAGATGAAAGGGTTCTACGAAAAACATTTCTGCCTGTGTGTACACACTTGTATGTGAAAACACTTGCTTGTTCATCGGGTCATTTTGATTTGTAACGTCATGCAGCTCGAATGAGACGCACTGCGATTACTTCCTTTAGTTTCTCCAGACTGAAAACTCTAACATTCATTGTGGCTTTGTGTCATTCTTGTGAATTGTTAGAAAGTCAGTATTGCCCTATTGGGTCAGTGAAACTAGGTCATATAGTCAACTTGTCATGCCAAGTGATGAACGGTCTTCAGTTACCATAGTTACAGAGCTAGTTAAAAGGCTTTAGAATATCTTGAATGTTGTATAAAGAAACCTTCTCTATTGTAGATGACATGAGACTAGAAAGTGTCTGGAAAAGCCTACCTTATTCTCTGTACTAAACCAATCTCTCAGTGAAATATAAGTCTTCACCCAGCACCCTCTTCTCTCTGCCTGTGCTTCTCCTCAGGGGGAAGTTTGCGGTGGTCAGGAAGTGTGTGGAGAAGTGCACGGGCCGGGAGTACGCCGCTAAGTTCATGAGGAAGAGGAGGAAGGGCCAGGACTGCAGGCTGGAGATCATCCACGAGGTGGCCGTTCTGGAGCTCGCCACGGCCAGCCAGCGGGTGGTCAACCTGCACCAGGTCTACGAGATGGCCGCCGAGATGGTGCTCGTCCTCCAGTTGTGAGTGTCGCACTTTGGTCAAATAGAAGTTGTAGGAACAATGCCACGTTCTCAACGTTATGATGCGTAGACTTAAAGGTCAGTCGTGGAAGAAGAGAGAAGGTCTACCCTCCACTTCAGACATGGATGACAATCTGACAATCTCTTTTTATGCGCATTTACACACAGTTAGTATCTCAATAGTGTAATGTGGCTTCATCTCCTTCTTTTACACTGATCTGAAAAAGCAGGATAGGTAATGTGCTAGTGATCTAATGCAAAGTGTTATTTAGGCCATGGAAAAGGTAGCTCGACACTACGTATCACCTTTGACCCACAGGAAGTATGAGAAAGGCTCCCGGGCACTGCAGACTGATCTCTTAGCTGCATGCCACTTTAACTGACTGGTGAATAATAAAAAGCCTGTGACCCAGATGGTTTATTGAAAGGCAGCAGGTCCATGGCAAGGCAAGCTGTTCAATATTGAGACTGAGGTGAAGCCCTATCCACTATCTCTGCTCCTGGAAGCAGAGAGAATGAGAGGAGATAAGTACAGGGATGGGACCAAAAAAAAAAGAGAGGCCTCACTTGATAGAAATGGGGAGGAAGAGAGAGAGAGGCCTCACTGGATAGAGATGGGGAGGAAGAGAGAGAGGGGCCTCACTGGCTAGGCAGAGGGGCGCCTCACGGGCTAGGCAGAGGGGCGCCTCACGGGCTAGGCAGAGGGGCGCCTCACGGGCTAGGCAGAGGGGCGCCTCACGGGCTAGGCAGAGGGGCGCCTCACGGGCTAGGCAGAGGGGCGCCTCACGGGCTAGGCAGAGGGGCGCCTCACGGGCTAGGCAGAGGGGCGCCTCACGGGCTAGGCAGAGGGGCGCCTCACGGGCTAGGCAGAGGGGCGCCTCACGGGCTAGGCAGAGGGGCGCCTCACGGGCTAGGCAGAGGGGCGCCTCACGGGCTAGGCAGAGGGGCGCCTCACGGGCTAGGCAGAGGGGCGCCTCACGGGCTAGGCAGAGGGGCGCCTCACGGGCTAGGCAGAGGGGCGCCTCACGGGCTAGGCAGAGGGGCGCCTCACGGGCTAGGCAGAGGGGCGCCTCACGGGCTAGGCAGAGGGGCGCCTCACGGGCTAGGCAGAGGGGCGCCTCACGGGCTAGGCAGAGGGGCGCCTCACGGGCTAGGCAGAGGGGCGCCTCACGGGCTAGGCAGAGGGGCGCCTCACGGGCTAGGCAGAGGGGCGCCTCACGGGCTAGGCAGAGGGGCGCCTCACGGGCTAGGCAGAGGGGCGCCTCACGGGCTAGGCAGAGGGGCGCCTCACGGGCTAGGCAGAGGGGCGCCTCACGGGCTAGGCAGAGGGGCGCCTCACGGGCTAGGCAGAGGGGCGCCTCACGGGCTAGGCAGAGGGGCGCCTCACGGGCTAGGCAGAGGGGCGCCTCACGGGCTAGGCAGAGGGGCGCCTCACGGGCTAGGCAGAGGGGCGCCTCACGGGCTAGGCAGAGGGGCGCCTCACGGGCTAGGCAGAGGGGCGCCTCACGGGCTAGGCAGAGGGGCGCCTCACGGGCTAGGCAGAGGGGCGCCTCACGGGCTAGGCAGAGGGGCGCCTCACGGGCTAGGCAGAGGGGCGCCTCACGGGCTAGGCAGAGGGGCGCCTCACGGGCTAGGCAGAGGGGCGCCTCACGGGCTAGGCAGAGGGGCGCCTCACGGGCTAGGCAGAGGGGCGCCTCACGGGCTAGGCAGAGGGGCGCCTCACGGGCTAGGCAGAGGGGCGCCTCACGGGCTAGGCAGAGGGGCGCCTCACGGGCTAGGCAGAGGGGCGCCTCACGGGCTAGGCAGAGGGGCGCCTCACGGGCTAGGCAGAGGGGGAGGAAGAGAGAGAGGCCTCACTGGATAGAGGAAGGGAGAGTGAGGCCTCGCTGGTTAGCGAGAGAGGGGGGGGCCTCGCTGGATAGAGATGGGGAGGAAGAGAGAGACCTCACTGGGGAGGAAAAGAGAGACCTCACTGGGGAGGAAGAGAGAGACCTCACTGGGGAGGAAGAGAGAGACCTCACTGGGGAGGAAGAGAGAGACCTCACTGGGGAGGAAGAGAGAGACCTCACTGGGGAGGAAGAGAGAGGCCTCACTGGGGAGGAAGAGAGATGCTTCACTGGGGAGGAAGAGAGATGCCTCACTGGGGAGGAAGAGAGATGCCTCACTGGGGAGGAAGAGAGATGCCTCACTGGGGAGGAAGAGAGATGCCTCACTGGGGAGGAAGAGAGATGCCTCACTGGGGAGGAAGAGAGATGCCTCACTGGGGAGGAAGAGAGATGCCTCACTGGGGTGGAAGAGAGATGCCTCACTGGGGAGGAAGAGAGATGCCTCACTGGGGAGGAAGAGAGATGCCTCACTGGGGAGGAAGAGAGATGCCTCACTGGGGAGGAAGAGAGATGCCTCACTGGGGAGGAAGAGAGATGCCTCACTGGATAGAGATGGGGAGGCCTCACTGGATAGAGATGGGGAGGCCTCACTGGATAGAGATGGGGAGGCCTCACTGGATAGAGATGGGGAGGCCTCACTGGATAGAGATGGGGAGGCCTCACTGGATAGAGATGGGGAGGCCTCACTGGATAGAGATGGGGAGAGAGACAGAGAAGTGGATAGTGGGCCATAGAGAGCAGTAATCCAGTCCCAAAGCCCAGGGCGATACTCCCCATGCCTCAGTGAGCACTGGCTATTTCAACAACGTGCCATCCCCCCTCCCCTCTGCTGCACTGGATGGGACACACAGACACAGGCGCATTGCGTGGCAGATTGGGTTTCCCCTTTGTCACATGCAGACATTGAACTTTGGGGTTGTTGGGGTGAGAGCGTTCTCATGGACTCAGGGGAAGTTAGCTGCTGTGCCATCACACTGACTGGCTGATTGGTTTCCCAGACAGGATCCATACTGGTCTCTTTTGGAATCAATCTCACTGTAGAAGAAAAGCTATTAGCCTACTGTACCTACCTAATACTAACTTCTGTGTCGACCTCTGTGATAAGTCAAAGTCCCTGATTTAGGCTAGCCGCTTTGCTTTTACAATATTGTAATAATGTTGGCTGGATGAAAAACCTGACCATTTTAATGAAGAAATCCTCATTCTGATTTGACAAAACATGGCCATCCTTTCGGCTTATCAAAAATACATTCCAACGGTCTTCAACTGTTTGAGTGGTAGAGTGAGATCAGTGCTGTTGACCAATGAGTGACCTGACCTGGTTCTCATGTGCCCTTTGTGTGTGAAGACTGGCGTGAAGCGATGAAGGGAGAGGTCCCAGCAGCTAGCTCATAGAGCTGCACTCCCTCCTCCTCCCTCCCGCCCTGCCTGCACATGAAAACTACCCCACCACCGCTGTTTGCTCAGGCCGTGTGTGGGTGTGGGTGTGTCTGTGTGTGTCTCTTTCCCTCCCATATTGAGCACATTGACATGCACTTCCCCCTAGGCTGCCATGTTTCCACATGTTGGTGCTGGCTCAGGAGGCTTGGACCCTTCACTCAACATGGGGTCACCTCTCCTCCCCCAGGGCAGCTTGGCTCTCTGTCTCTCTCTCTCTCTTCTCCAATGTGTTCATTCAATTATTGTAACTGTGCTGCTGGTTGTACTGGCACACTGTGTGCGTGCATGTTTATGTGTGTGCACTTGTGTTTCAGGACAGCAGAGACGGATGTTATTCTACTTAATGAAACGCTAAACGGGCCTGGGGAACAAGTTTACTGCAGGGCAGACCCTCTCTCTCTCTCACCCTCTCGCTGTGTTATGTTAAACCCACTACTTCAACGTTTCATTGGGCCGGGCCACGGTGTTTGACACAGAAAATCGTGTTGTTTTTTTCCCCCAGCAGAAAAAAGGTGCCACTTGTAGATGGCACTCGTAGCCCTCGTTTGTCTTGCACCACCTTCACACACAATTACCCCACTCCGTTTTAAAACGGCCCACTTTGACGTCCACCATAAGGAAGTGTCCGTGAGAAGTTGGGTCTGTGGGCAAACAGTCATGTGTCCAGTTCACAGAGGAGAGGGAGGGAGTGTCTGATGGATGCGCGTCGTCTATGTGTTTTAATGACTGTGGCCACAGAGACGATGCACGTCCACCCAGCTTTTCTCCTTGCCACCAAAGATTATTGAATAGTGTCTCAAATGCAGTACATTAGCCAAGATGATGTGGCTCCAACATTGATTTCAATGTGAGGAGGTCCTAGTAGAGTAGCCTACAGAGACACATCTTATCTGTGGCTTGCTGGGCACCCCCTCCCCCCGACTCAGGTTTAAAGAAGCTTTAAGTGGACCCCTGTGGTGCCCTGGCCTGGAGTAGCCTGGGGGATGGAAGTGGTGTTAGCATTAGCAGGGAGATAATTGATTGGCCTGCTAGATTAGCATCCTAAGCTAATGCAAAGGGCACCACACTGCTGATCTCCGCTAACGGTCACTCCAGTCCATATGGAGCCCCTCTGTGACTTGACTGCTCACCTGGACAAGGCTGTAATGCTCCCTGTGGTGGGGGCTACTCAATGGACAAATACTGGAGTAGCCAGTTATTAGATTACTCATGTTAACAGGATGAGATGCCCTACTACTCTCCTTTGAGACTGATCGTTCAGCGTAATGTGTATTACATTGAGAAGCGGGGGCTCGTTCAGCCTAATGTGTATTACGTTGAGAAGAGGGGTCTCGTTCAGCCTAATGTGTATTACGTTGAGAAGAGGGGGCTCGTTCAGCCTAATGTGTATTACGTTGAGAAGAGGGGTCTCGTTCAGCCTAATGTGTATTACGTTGAGAAGAGGGGGCTCGTTCAGCCTAATGTGTATTACGTTGAGAAGAGGGGTCTCGTACAGCCTAATGTGTATTACGTTGAGAAGAGGGGGCTCGATCGGCCTAATGTGTATTACGTTGAGAAGAGGGGGATCGTTCAGCCTAATGTGTATTACGTTGAGAAGAGGGGGCTCGTTCAGCCTAATGTGTATTACGTTGAGAAGAGGGGGCTCGTTCAGCGTAATGTGTATTACGTTGAGAAGAGGGGTCTCGTTGAGAAGAGGGGTCTCGATCGGCCTAATGTGTATTACGTTGAGAAGAGGGGTCTCGTTCAGCCTAATGTGTATTACGTTGAGAAGAGGGGGCTCGTTCAGCGTAATGTGTATTACGTTGAGAAGCGGGGGGATCGTTTTTCATAGTTACATCGGCGTATCGCATTTGCGGGATGACATTTTTTTTGTGTATTAGAATGTAATCTTTTAGAATAGAATATCTCTTAATTGCCGCTGCACTCCCGTTAGTCTTAATCCCCCCCCCCCCTCCAAGCCCATTGTTGATCTGCTGTTCAGACCTCAGTTGACTACCCATCCCCTGCCTTTACCCACTTTCTTCTGTACGACCAGGAGGGGCACAATATCATCAATAACCCTGTCAAAAAAGGAGGGATGAGTGAAGGATAGGAAGCAATCCCTCCCTGGTGATTGGCAGTGCCCCTGTCAGCACCATTCAATATGGATAATGGAGATGTTTTGTTTTTTATTTTTTAATACAGAAGGGAAGTAGAGCGGAATGGATTTAGAGGCGGACAGAGGGAGGCAGGGAGGGAGGCGGACAGAGGGAGGCAGGGAGGGAGGCGGACAGAGGGAGGCAGGGAGGGAGGCGGACAGAGGGAGGCAGGGAGGGAGGCGGACAGAGGGAGGCAGGGAGGGAGGCGGACAGAGGGAGGCAGGGAGGGAGGCAGGGAGGGAGGCAGGGAGGGAGGCGGACAGAGGGAGGCAGGGAGGGAGGCGGACAGAGGGAGGCAGGGAGGGAGGCGGACAGAGGGAGGCGGACAGGGAGGCGGACAGAGGGAGGCGGACAGAGGGAGGGAGGCGGACAGAGGGAGGGAGGCGGACAGAGGGAGGGAGGCGGACAGAGGGAGGCAGGGAGGGAGGCGGACAGAGGGAGGCGGACAGAGGGAGGGAGGCGGACAGAGGGAGGGAGGCGGACAGAGGGAGGCAGGGAGGGAGGCAGGGAGGGAGGCAGGGAGGGAGGCAGGGAGGGAGGCGGACAGAGGGAGGCAGACAGAGGGAGGGAGGCGGACAGAGGGAGGGAGGCGGACAGAGGGAGGGAGGCGGACAGAGGGAGGGAGGCGGACAGAGGGAGGGAGGCGGACAGAGGGAGGGAGGCGGACAGAGGGAGGCAGGGAGGGAGGCGGACAGAGGGAGGCAGGGAGGGAGGCGGACAGAGGGAGGCAGGGAGGGAGGCGGACAGAGGGAGGCAGGGAGGGAGGGAGGCGGACAGAGGGAGGCAGGGAGGGAGGGAGGCGGACAGAGGGAGGCAGGGAGGGAGGGAGGCGGACAGAGGGAGGCAGGGAGGGAGGGAGGCGGACAGAGGGAGGCAGGGAGGGAGGGAGGCGGACAGAGGGAGGCAGGGAGGGAGGCAGACAGAGGGAGGGAGGGAGGGAGGGAGGCGGACAGAGGGAGGGAGGGAGGCGGACAGACGGAGGGAGGGAGGGAGGGAGGGAGGGAGGGAGGGAGGCGGACGGAGGGAGGGAGGAGGACAGACAGACGGAGGGAGGGAGGGAGGCGGACAGACAGAGGAAGGGAGGCGGAGGGAGGGAGGGAGGCGGAGGGAGGGAGGGAGGGAGGCGGAGGGAGGGAGGGAGGCGGAGGGAAGGAGGGAGGGAGGCGGACAGAGGGAGGGAGGGAGGGAGACGGACGGATGGACGGAGGGAGGGAGGGAGGGAGGCGGACAGAGGGAGGGAGGGAGGGGGCCGGAGGGCGACGGACAGAGGGAGGGAGGGAGGCGGACAGAGGGAGGGAGGGGGCCGGAGGGCGACGGACAGAGGGAGGGAGGGAGGCGGACAGAGGGAGGGAGGCTGCCGGAGGGCGACGGACAGAGGGAGGGAGGGAGGCGGACAGAGGGAGGGAGGGGGCCGGAGGGCGACGGACAGAGGGAGGTAGGGAGGCGGCCGGAGGGCGACGGACAGAGGGAGGGAGGGAGGGAGGCGGCCGGAGGGAGGGAGGGAGGGAGGCGGCCGGAGGGTGACGGACAGAGGGAGGGAGGGCGACGGACAGAGGGAGGGAGGGGGCCGGAGGGCGACGGACAGAGGGAGGAAGGGAGGGCGACGGACAGAGGGAGGGAGGGTGGGAGGCGGACAGAGGGAGGGAGGGAGGCGGCCGGAGGGCGACGGACAGAGGGAGGGAGGGGGGCGGACGGAGGGAGGGAGGCGGCCGGAGGGCGACGGACAGAGGGAGGGAGGGAGGCGGCCGGAGGGAGGGAGGCGGACTGACGGAGGGAGGCAGCCGGAGGGCGACGGACAATGGAAGGGACGGAGGGAGGCGGACGGAGGGAGGCGGACGGGCGGACGGAGGGAGGCGGGCGGACGGACGGGCGGACGGAGGGAGGCGGACGGGCGGACGGAGGGAGGCGGACGGGCGGACGGAGGGAGGCGGACGGAGGGAGGCGGACGGAGGGAGGCGGACGGACGGAGGGAGGGAGGGAGGGAGGGAGGCGGACGGAGGGAGGGAGGGAGGGAGGCGGACGGACGGACGGACGGAGGGAGGGAGGGAGGGAGGGAGGGAGGGAGGGAGGGAGGCGGACGGACGGAGGGAGGGAGGGAGGGAGGGACGGAGGCGGCCGAAGGGCGACGGACAGACGGAGGGAGGGCGACGGACAGAGGGAAGGAGGGAGGGTTTTGTGTTTTTTTAGATTTTGGGTTTTTCCTTTTTCGTCTTATTTTTTTAATATATTTTTTAAGCTGATGGATATTTTGAAGCTCTACGGCAAACCGGGAGGAATGAGGAGAGGGAGGGAGGGAGGGAGGCGGACGGACGGAGGGAGGGAGGGAGGGACGGAGGCGGCCGAAGGGCGACGGACAGACGGAGGGAGGGCGACGGACAGAGGGAAGGAGGGAGGGTTTTGTGTTTTTTTAGATTTTGTGTTTTTCCTTTTTCGTCTTATTTTTTTAATATATTTTTTAAGCTGATGGATATTTTGAAGCTCTACGGCAAACCGGGAGGAATGAGGAGAGGGAGGGGGTGGTGAGGCTTCTGATGAGGGTCAGCCTGAAATTAAAGAGAGCAATTACAGTATGAGGCGGAAGGGGGGAGTGCGGATGGTTGGGGGAGAGGGCTCCAAAGCTCTTTTCCAGGCAGGATGGAGAGGGGAGGGGCTGGGTGAGGGAGGAATGTGGCTTCATTGGGCTCCCTGGGCCCCAGATGGAAGTTTATTATGTCAGTGGTGCTCCATGGCGGCACGTGAGGGTCTGGACCGTGGCTGCCAGCCCAGAGAAGTGGGAGGATAAGAGCAATAAAGGAGGGTTCATCTCCGGAGCGAGGGGGATAGCCCATCTCAAGCAAATCTACACTGAGCTCTACTGTGCCCGATGGCACTTGATCGTTTTGTCACTCTGTCCCATCAATCCAACCACTTCACCTTCCTCCATCCTCATTCTTCTCTTTCGTTCTCATCTTCCATTGATCAAGTGGCTAGTGTTTTGTTTGAGTGGTGAAACAAAACAGGTCACCACAAATATAGAACTAGACCGGACGATTCCCGTGTTCCGCTGAAATGGGTCAGGGATCAGTGGGATCTATCTGTCTTTGATTGAATGAATCCAGGGCACGGGAAATGTTTTGTCCGCTCAGACTGAACACTGATTTAGGTCACGTTCAAAGATATCCCATCCACATAAATAGTTTGACAAGCTAGTATCGTGGAAATTGGTATCAAAATTATAATCTTATTTCATATGAACCACTGATCCCAATACATACTATTCATCATTACATTTTCAGCAGATCAGATTAAGCAATGATTGACCTGTTATACTGAGAGCTAAGGGCCCAAAATCTAGAAATATTATACTCAGAAAAAGACTCCCATATTCTCTGAAATGGGGCAATAGGCTACATTCCAATAGTTTCTTTTGTGCATGTGATGTGTGTGGCACTTTGGCATTAAGAGTTCATGTCACTTTGTGTGAGCCCCCTCGGATTAGAATGGGGTTTCACCCCCGGTCCCACCACACCAAAACAGCACAGCAGCAACTGGCCAGACGTGCTCTCATCATCCAAAACAGCAATGACCTAGTTATGAATCCGCCAGATTCATTTCCCCTGACGCCCCTGGTGCACTCAGTGGTTAGAGGCTCTAAGAGGCTAAACTGGCAGCGCTAGGCTATAATTACTGGGCGTGCTAACAGAGGAACCAGTTTGAGCCCTCCATGTCCTCGGTGTCTGTGGAGAATACATAGAGAAGGGGAGGCTCTAAGAAACTGTCCCCCCTCCCACAAAAAAAACATTTTGGTTCTGTGCCGTGTTGTCTGAGTTTTCTCTGCCAGTTGGACGTCCCTGGTGTCCGGCATTATACCGGTCGCAAAGTTCAAACAGAATCCCCTCTGTTGTTTTGGTACCAAGTGACTAACGTTGAAAATATCCAGATTTTTATTTTATTTTTTTGCAGTTGGGGCAGTTTGTTTCCCCAAATGGTGGGTCAGGACTTGGGACCAAGTCAGAGTTGTAATTTGAGACTCAGCTGTGATGATTTGATTAGTGGGTCACAATGCTGAAACATTTAGCAACCACTGAGTTACAGGGAAAACAAAGCTGATAACATGATTTTCCTGATTCAGCCTTTAGTTAGTGCTCCATGGGGTGTTTTCGTGGCTGACCATATGGAGCAGAGTGCTGTACCAGACCTCGACCTGGGAAGGAGGTCTCCCTCTGTTTAGGTTTAATCCCACTCTGTTACTGTCATAGACATTAACCAGGCTACTGTACCCATCTCCTCTACCCTTGACTGACACCTGATGGTGAGGCAGTGAAACTGCAGGGGTTTTTTGCATTATCTCTCCAGAATTGCCTTAAGAGACAATAACAGAAAAGCACATTTCGCCCTCAGCTAGAGAGTTAGTTATATGCTGTGTCTCACGAGTTAAAGGGCAATTCTGCCACTTTTCAACCTCCATTCTTCTCCAGCACCAAACCAGTGTCTACATATGTGAAAACAGCTGTGGTAAAACAAAATGTAAGGTCCTAAAAAAAAAAAATGCTTTTGTGACATTACAGGGTAGTATTGAAAATAAAATAAAACTGTGTTTTTCAAAAACCTGCAGCGAGTTTCTAGCCCAAGGGAGGGTATTTTTCTTGCTCCCCACGTCACCGTGAATCTCAGTGTTTGAAAAAGCACTTTTTAAAGTGTTAACTTTTGACTATGGACTTTAACTTCATGTATAATATGCCGTTTTTCACACGTGTTGACACTGGTATTGCGCTGGAGATAAGGAAAATGAGGTTGAAAAGTGGTGGAGTTGCCCTTTGAACAACCTTGTTTTCTTACCTCCATGATAGCTGATCTGGCAGGACATGAGCAATATAGCGGAATCCTACTCACCTATCAAGTGTTAATGAAGAAAAAGACCTGAGGAAAGGACTTTCATTCTCCAACTATTGAGACATGGCCCATGTGTTTTAATATCACTCAAGGACATTAACTGTACACTCTGATGTGTAGGCATGGGCTCACTGTGTGACTCACCTGTCTGGAAGATGATAAAGATAATGAATGAGGAGAGGTTGTTGGCTTTCTCTCTCAGCTGTCTGCCCTTTGCAAGAGAGTGCATTGACTGGAGTCATCACTGCTTTTCGATGGGGCCTCTCTCTGTCTCTCTCTCTCTCTGTCTTTCTCTGTCTCTGTCTGTCTGTGACGAGTTTGGCCAATTGTTGGATGATGGATCCTATACTCGGAGAGGGAAGAGAATGGGTAGACAGACCGCCATAGACAAACCAGAGACAAGTCACCCACCCAGGCTTAGCCACTGGACATGTCATCCTAGATACAGCCGAGGAGCAACACAACACTAGCACAACAACAGCTCCAGAGAAATAGAATCACTAGTAATGCCATAATGTGCACAGCGCAACACCACAGAGCAACACAACACTAGCACAACAACAGCTCCAGAGAAATAGAATCACTAGTAATGCCATAATGTGCACAGCGCAACACCACAGAGCAACACAACACTAGCACAACAGCTCCAGAGAAATAGAATCACTAGTAATGCCATAATGTGCACAGCGCAACACCACAGAGCAACACAACAACAGCTCCAGAGAAATAGAATCACTAGTAATGCCATAATGTGCACAGCGCAACACCACAGAGCAACACAACACTAGCACAACAGCTCCAGAGAAATAGAATCACTAGTAATGCCATAATGTGCACAGCGCAACACCACAGAGCAACACAACAACAGCTCCAGAGAAATAGAATCACTAGTAATGCCATAATGTGCACAGCGCAACACCACAGAGCAGCACAACACTAGCACAACAACAGCTCCAGAGAAATAGAATCACTAGTAATGCCATAATGTGCACAGCGCAACACCACAGAGCAACACAAGAACAGCTCCAGAGAAATAGAATCACTAGTAATGCCATAATGTGCACAGCGCAACACCACAGAGCAACACAACACTAGCACAACAGCTCCAGAGAAATAGAATCACTAGTAATGCCATAATGTGCACAGCGCAACACCACAGAGCAACACAACAACAGCTCCAGGGAAATAGAATTACTAGTAATGCCATAATGTGCACAGCGCAACACCACAGAGCAACACAACACTAGCACAACAGCTCCAGAGAAATAGAATCACTAGTAATGCCATAATGTGCACAGCGCAACACCACAGAGCAACACAACAACAGCTCCAGGGAAATAGAATTACTAGTAATGCCATAATGTGCACAGCGCAACACCACAGAGCAACACAGCGTAGAGCTACACCACCTGGAAAAAATATAATACAGCATAACCCAAAACCACATACCGTGAGTTTAGACCCATGTGACAATACAGTACAGCAGGCCTACATGAAGCCTACCACTCAGCTGACGAAAATCTGACGTCTCTATGTTCCACCTTTTTGTGTTTTCAACCTGGCATGTGGCAAGCGCTGTATTTTCAGCCTTAGAACCAAAACAACTTCTGAAACTCCCTCCATACCCAGACAGGACCCAATTAATGTTGGCTTCAAGGGAGCCCTTGTCTATTTTTGATAAGCTTCACTCTTTCAACAAACTTTCTCGTGTCTCGCTTTCCAAGCTAATTGGGTGGCAGCCACTGCAGGTCAGGAGGAAATGAAGTTAGTTTCACGTGTCACATAAGGTGTCGTGTGGAAAGGGGCACAGGGTGGTGTCGTCGTCGTCGTCCCCCCCCGCTAGTTCCTCATGTCATAAAGACTGGAAAAAGTACCCAGTTGTAATACTTGAGTAAAAGTAAAGATACCTTCTTAGAAAATGACTCAAGTAAAAGTGAAAGTCACCCAGTAAAATGCTACTTGAGTAAAAGTCTAAAAGTATTTGGTCTTCAAAATACTTAAGTATCAAAATTAGATGTAATTGGTGAAATATACTTGATTATCTGAAGATAAAGTATAAATCATTTCAAATTTCTTATATTAAGCTAACTGGATGGCACCATTTTCTTTATTTTTTATTTAAGGATAGCCTGGGGCACATTCCAACACCATTTGCAAACAAAGCATATGTCTTTAGTGAGTCTGCCAGATCAAAGGCAGTCAGGATGACCAGGGATAAGTGCGTGAATTGGACCATTTTCCTGTCCTACTAAGCATTCAAAATGTAACAAGTACTTTTGGGTGTCAGGGAAAATGTATGGAGTAAAAAGTACTTTATTTTCTTTAGGAATGTAGTGAAGTAAAAGTAGTCCAAAAATATAAATAGTAAAGTGCAGATACCCCCCAAAAATGCTTAAGTAGTACTTTAAAGTATTTTTTACTTAAGTACTTTACACAACTGGTACTATGAGAGATAACACAAGACTTTAAAATAGTATTGAGTTTACAGTCTGTTGCTTGCCTGGTATTTACTTAGCCACATGATATGATGTACACAATGGTTACCTAATAATGACCTTTTACGTTTGTTGGGATTAATTGAAGCAGTGCTTAGTAAGTACTAGGAAATAGACATAAGACATTAATCATTCTTTGTAATAACCATCTGAAATAGGACTGTAAAATAAAGTATTATCCCTCAGTCACTAAGAACTGCCAGTGATTTCAAAAGGCAAGCCCTTTCCGTTCCATGTCATTTAGTTATATTAACTGTCTTGGATATTTTTATATTAACTTTGTGGCATACTGTGTTGTGAAATATTCATAATATTATTCACTAATCACAATCGTATGATCATGTGGTCAATCAAACCGTGTCAATAGTGGTATTGTAGTGCACTATCCCTAATTAGTGTGCTATGTTAGAACCAATCCCTCTAGCGAGATGGAGCCTTCCACACACTCCCTTGATCTAGATACAATATCTAGCTGTCTCCCATGGGGGACACTGGAATAGACTCAAGTTCCCCCAGAGAAGTTTTGGAACAGAATGCCATTGCTTTAAGCCACACACACATACCCGCCACCCCAAACACACACACACGGCACCTCCGAAGCCCACCCAAGAGGAGATCCATGACCTTGTCTGGTGAACTAGCAGGACATATCACTGTCTGTGGCGGGCTACAGAGGCAAACAGACTCTTAAAAATGGTCTCTCCTCATTAACAGTGGCCATATATCATTATAAAGGGCTGTCTATGTCAACGCCAGGAGTGGCTCACTCAACAGCTAGCATCGCCCGGGGCAGAATCACCCAGGTGGTGGAATAAGAGTAAAATGTTCCACCTCAACCCTGGAATGTCAAATAGCTATACAGCTAAAGCTACTGTCCAGACCTAGCTGGAAGGCAGCATAACCCCTACCACCAGACAGGAGACCAGACCTAGCTGGAAGGCAGCATAACCACCACCACCAGACAGGAGACCAGACCTAGCTGGAAGGCAGCATAACCACCACCACCAGACAGGAGACCAGACCTAGCTGGAAGGCAGCATAACCACCACCACCACCAGACAGGAGACCAGACCTAGCTGGAAGGCAGCATAACCACCACCACCAGACAGGAGACCAGACCTAGCTGGAAGGCAACATAACCCCCACCAGACAGGAGACCAGACCTAGCTGGAAGGCAGCATAACCACCACCACCACCAGACAGGAGACCAGACCTAGCTGGAAGGCAGCATAACCCCTACCACCAGACAGGAGACCGGACCTAGCTGGAAGGCAGCATAACCCCCACCACCAGACAGGAGACCGGACCTAGCTGGAAGGCAGCATAACCCCTACCACCAGACAGGAGACCGGACCTAGCTGGAAGGCAACATAACCCCCACCAGACAGGAGACCAGACCTAGCTGGAAGGCAGCATAACCCCTACCACCAGACAGGAGACCGGACCTAGCTGGAAGGCAACATAACCCCCACCACCAGACAGGAGACCAGACCTAGCTGGAAGGCAGCATAACCCCCACCACCACCAGACAGGAGACCAGACCTAGCTGGAAGGCAGCATAACCACCACCACCACCAGACAGGAGACCGGACCTAGCTGGAAGGCAGCATAACCACCACCACCACCAGACAGGAGACCAGACCTAGCTGGAAGGCAGCATAACCACCACCACCACCAGACAGGAGACCAGACCTAGCTGGAAGGCAGCATAACCACCACCACCAGACAGGAGACCAGACCTAGCTGGAAGGCAGCATAACCACCACCACCAGACAGGAGACCAGACCTAGCTGGAAGGCAGCATAACCACCACCACCACCAGACAGGAGACCAGACCTAGCTGGAAGGCAGCATAACCACCACCACCAGACAGGAGACCAGACCTAGCTGGAAGGCAGCATAACCACCACCACCACCAGACAGGAGACCAGACCTAGCTGGAAGGCAGCATAACCACCACCACCACCAGACAGGAGCCCAGACCTAGCTGGAAGGCAGCATAACCACCACCGCCACCAGACAGGAGCCCAGACCTAGCTGGAAGGCAGCATAACCACCACCACCACCACCAGACAGGAGACCAGACCTAGCTGGAAGGCAGCATAACCACCACCACCACCAGACAGGAGCCCAGACCTAGCTGGAAGGCAGCATAACCACCACCACCACCAGACAGGAGCCCAGACCTAGCTGGAAGGCAGCATAACCACCACCACCACCAGACAGGAGACCAGACCTAGCTGGAAGGCAGCATAACCACCACCGCCACCAGACAGGAGCCCAGACCTAGCTGGAAGGCAGCATAACCACCACCACCACCACCAGACAGGAGACCAGACCTAGCTGGAAGGCAGCATAACCACCACCACCACCAGACAGGAGCCCAGACCTAGCTGGAAGGCAGCATAACCACCACCGCCACCAGACAGGAGCCCAGACCTAGCTGGAAGGCAGCATAACCACCACCACCACCACCAGACAGGAGACCAGACCTAGCTGGAAGGCAGCATAACCACCACCACCACCAGACAGGAGACCAGACCTAGCTGGAAGGCAGCATAACCACCACCACCACCAGACAGGAGACCAGACCTAGCTGGAAGGCAGCATAACCACCACCACCACCAGACAGGAGACCAGACCTAGCTGGAAGGCAGCATAACCACCACCACCACCAGACAGGAGACCAGACCTAGCTGGAAGGCAGCATAACCACCACCACCAGACAGGAAACCAGACCTAGCTGGAAGGCAGCATAACCACCACCACCAGACAGGAAACCAGACCAAGCTGGAAGGCAGCATAACCACCACCGCCACCAGACAGGAGCCCAGACCTAGCTGGAAGGCAGCATAACCACCACCACCACCACCAGACAGGAGACCAGACCTAGCTGGAAGGCAGCATAACCACCACCACCACCAGACAGGAGACCAGACCTAGCTGGAAGGCAGCATAACCACCACCACCACCAGACAGGAGACCAGACCTAGCTGGAAGGCAGCATAACCACCACCACCACCAGACAGGAGACCAGACCTAGCTGGAAGGCAGCATAATCACCACCACCAGACAGGAGACCAGACCTAGCTGGAAGGCAGCATAACCACCACCACCACCAGACAGGAGCCCAGACCTAGCTGGAAGGCAGCATAACCCCCACCACCAGACAGGAGACCAGACCTAGCTGGAAGGCAGCATAACCACCACCGCCACCAGACAGGAGACCAGACCTAGCTGGAAGGCAGCATAACCACCACCGCCACCAGACAGGAGCCCAGACCTAGCTGGAAGGCAGCATAACCACCCCCACCAGACAGGAGCCCAGACCTAGCTGGAAGGCAGCATAACCACCACCACCACCAGACAGGAGACCAGACCTAGCTGGAAGGCAGCATAACCACCACCACCACCAGACAGGAGACCAGACCTAGCTGGAAGGCAGCATAACCACCACCACCACCAGACAGGAGACCAGACCTAGCTGGAAGGCAGCATAACCACCACCACCACCAGACAGGAGACCAGACCTAGCTGGAAGGCAGCATAACCACCACCACCAGACAGGAGACCAGACCTAGCTGGAAGGCAGCATAACCACCACCACCAGACAGGAGACCAGACCTAGCTGGAAGGCAGCATAACCACCACCACCAGACAGGAGCCCAGACCTAGCTGGAAGGCAGCATAACCACCACCGCCACCAGACAGGAGCCCAGACCTAGCTGGAAGGCAGCATAACCACCACCACCACCAGACAGGAGACCAGACCTAGCTGGAAGGCAGCATAACCACCACCACCACCAGACAGGAGACCAGACCTAGCTGGAAGGCAGCATAACCACCACCACCAGACAGGAGACCGGACCTAGCTGGAAGGCAGCATAACCCCCACCACCAGACAGGAGACCAGACCTAGCTGGAAGGCAGCATAACCACCACCACCAGACAGGAGCCCAGACCTAGCTGGAAGGCAGCATAACCACCACCACCACCAGACAGGAGCCCAGACCTAGCTGGAAGGCAGCATAACCACCACCACCACCAGACAGGAGCCCAGACCTAGCTGGAAGGCAGCATAACCACCACCACCACCAGACAGGAGACCAGACCTAGCTGGAAGGCAGCATAACCACCACCACCAGACAGGAGACCAGACCTAGCTGGAAGGCAGCATAACCACCACCACCAGACAGGAGCCCAGACCTAGCTGGAAGGCAGCATAACCACCACCAGACAGGAGCCCAGACCTAGCTGGAAGGCAGCATAACCACCACCACCAGACAGGAGACCAGACCTAGCTGGAAGGCAGCATAACCACCACCACCAGACAGGAGCCCAGACCTAGCTGGAAGGCAGCATAACCACCACCAGACAGGAGCCCAGACCTAGCTGGAAGGCAGCATAACCACCGCCAGACAGGAGACCAGACCTAGCTGGAAGGCAGCATAATCACCACCGCCAGACAGGAGCCCAGACCTAGCTGGAAGGCAGCATAACCACCACCAGACATGAGAAACACAGTAATCACAGTCATCAATCATTCAGTGATTGGTCATTCAGGACAGGCAATCCAAGACTCCCAAAGAATATAGCAAACCACTTGTTGAGGTTAAGACATTAGTGACAGAGAGAGAATAGTGAAATGCAAAATGAAAGGTTTGAATGTTTGTACTGATAAGATGTGTGGTTTTACTTGTGGTCTGTGTGCATCCAATGCACACCAGCATATAGCCAGCCTGTCAAATCCGAAACGCAAAGCAGCTTGTAAAATACTACTATTACGGTTTCAACTTGGTTGCATGTTTGTATGGAAAAGATGAGATCTTTAACCGGTCGGTGTGTGTCCACAGTGCAGCAGGAGGAGAGATCTTTAACCAGTGTGTGGCGGAGAGGGACGAGGCCTTCAAAGAGGAGGACGTGAAGAGGTTGATGAGACAGATCCTAGAGGGAGTTTCTTTCCTCCACAGGAACAACATGGTGCACCTGGACCTCAAGGTCAGTCCCTGACACCTGCTAGACACTTTACCAATGTTCTTGTTATATGCATGTGATCACATAGTCCACCTTGTGATTAAAGGGATAGTGTGTCATTTTGGCCATTTTTTTTCTGCTTACCCAGAGTCAGATGAACTCGCGGATACCAATTTTCTTGGAGGTATGCGTGCAGTTTGAAGGACGTTGAAGGTCGTTTCTGGAGCCATTGCTAACTAGCGAAAAAGCTTCATTGCCAGAATGTTGCCCTATCCCTTTAAAGATGGAATCGAGCTTTAATATCGCTGTTTAGACGCAGTACCAAACACACGCAAGTTAGCCCCACTGGACCTCCTCTGAAGCTGCTGTGTTTTTCTTTCTTCCTCTCCAGCCCCAGAACATTCTACTGACCAGCGATGCTCTTCTGGGGGACATCAAGATCGTGGACTTTGGTCTGTCCAGGATGGTGAGCAGCAGTCAGGAGCTCAGGGAGATCATGGGGACCCCGGAGTATGTGGGTAAGTAGTGCAGCAGACGCCATTTTGTTATGGACATCATGGTCACTGCACTCAACATGTCCAAAATCTTTAAAGGGATAGTTCACCCCAAAAAAATAAAGACAAATGTTTTGCAGCTCCAGAAATCCTGAATTATGAGCCGATTAGCACAGCGACAGATATGTGGTAAGTGGCATTTCACTGTACTGTAACTTAGTGCAACAGTACGTTGTATGGCTTGTGATTGAATTATCCAAAAGCTTATTTGAAAAAGGGATAGAAAATGAAAAACTTCACACATGAAAGAAAACAGCACCGTTCCATTATGCACATGTCAAGTTATGAGTTTATCTTAGAGAGAAAATCTGGAACTTATTTCCAGTGGCTGTCTAACCCTTTGTCACTGTAAATGGCTGACAGGAGTATTGGTGTACTGGCCTATGTGATGCTGACGGGCATATCTCCCTTCCTGGGAGAGGACAAGCAGGAGACATTCCTCAACATCTCCCAGATCAACATCAGCTACCAGGAGGAGGAGCTGGAGCATGTAGACCAGGCCGCCATCACCTTTATCAAAGCCCTGCTCATCAAAGAACCCCAGTGAGTATTGACTCTTTAATGCCCTAAAAATGAATACAAATATAAATGCAACAATTTCAAAAATATTACTGAGTTACAGTTCAATTGAAATAAATAAATTTGGCCCTAATCTATGGATATTACATGATTGGGCAGGGAGGCAGCCATGGTTGGGCTTGAGAGGGCATATGCCTACCCACTTGGGAGCCAGGTCCAGCCAATTATGAGTTTTTCCCCACAAAAGGGCTTTATTACAGACATACATACTCCTCAGTTTCATCAGCTGTCCAGGGGGCTAGTCTCAGACAATCCCGCAGGTGAAGAAGCCTGATTTGGAGGTCCTGGGCTGGCGTGGTTACACTTTGTGAGGCCAGTTGGATGTACTGCCAATTTCTCTAAAACAACATTGGAGGTGGCTTATGGTAGAGAAATTAACATTAAGTTATCTGGCAACAGCCCTGGTGGACACTCCTGCAGTCATCATGCCAATAGCAACACTTGAGACATGAAACACTTGAGACATGTGGCCTTTTATTGTCCCCAGCACAAGGTGCAGCTGTGTAATGATCATGGTGTTTAATCAGCTTCTTGATATGCCACACCTGTCAGGTTGATGTATTATCTTGGCAAATGAGAAATGCTCAGTAACAGGGATGTAAACAAATTTGTGCCAAAATTGTGCTTTTTGTGTTAATGGAACATTTCTAGGCTCTTTACACTTTACATGTTGCGTTTTATATTTTTGTTCAGTGTATAAAGTGCATTCGGAAAGTATTCATACCTCTTGACCTTTTCCACATTTTGTTACCGCCTTTTTCTAAAATGGATTAAATAAAAAAAATCCTCCTCTCAATACCCCATAATGACAAATGACAAAGCAAAAACATTTTTTTAAGACATTTTTGCAAATTCATTGACAATAGAAAACAAAAATACCTTATTTTCATAAGTATTCAGATTTACGTTGCTATGAGACTTGAGATTGAGCTCAGGTGCATCCAGTTTCCATTGATCATCCTTGAGGTGTTTCTACAACTTGATTGGAGTCCACCTGTGGTACATCCAGTTGATTGGTCATGATTTGGAAAGGCACACACCTGTCTAAATAAGGTCCCACAGTTGACAGTGCATGTCAGAGCAAAAACCAAGCCATGGTGTCGAAAGAATTGTTCGTAGAGCTCCGAGACAGGATTGTGTCGAGGCACAGATCTGGGGAAGGGTACTAAAAAATGTTTGCTGAAACCCACCAAGCCAGCGAAGAAGGTGGATATTCCCATTGATTCCCTGGCCTCACACTCTCCTTTCTCCCAACAGGAACCGTGCCACAGCAGAAGAGTGCCTGCAGCACCAGTGGCTCCAGCCAAAAGAGAAAAAGGAGGAGGAGGCGACAACAGCGGTGAAAGAGACTATCGGCTCAACCAAGTGCCCCTCGGAGCCAGCCAGCCCTGAGAGCCCCATCAGGGAAGAGGAGAAGGAAGGTCCTGTAACAGAGGAGCTGATCGTGGTGGCAGCCTACACACTGGGCCAGTGTCGCCAGTCAACAGACAAGGAGGTCATAAACCCCGACCAGAAGGCTATCTCCAAGCGCTTCAAGTTCGAGGAGCCCTTTAGCACCCTCCAAGAGGTCCCCGGGGATTTCATATACTGAAGGACACAAACACACAGACACACACACAGACATCTCAACCTTTACACAAGGGGTCTTCGCTCCGGTCCTGGAGAGGTACTGGTTGTGTTGGGTCTCCCTCCTGCCGTTCACTAACACACCAGATCACAGCCCTAATTGGTTGGTTAGTAAAATCAGGTACATTAATGGCGGCTTGGAGTGAAAGCCTGCACCATCCAGTAGCTCACCAGGAACCATAGTGGAGAACCCCTGCTCTTACATCTAGCTGAAAGCGGTACAAAATGTCGCACTTACAAACCAGAATAAATATGACACTTTTTAACCCACCTCATGGTCTGTACTCGTAAGCCAAACTCTTTTTTTTATTTTTTTCCTGTTGTTTTTTGTCTTATGTTTGTGCTGCTTTACTATACATGGGAATCGTTAATCCAGACTAAGGCCTAGATTCAGTCAGATCAAGCGTTAACCCATATCCGACACCCGCAGAGCTGATGTTTTGGCGGTGTCGGAAGTGGAACTGCGTTGGAGCTGTCAAATCAGAGCTGCTCTTGTGGTCATTGTTACGAAACCACAGCCATCCCACTTGCATTAAAGTTCAGGACGAGAAAGTGTAGGCTATATGGAAATAATGACGCTCGAATAGAAAATCATTGAGCAAAATAGTGAGGATTTCTATCAGCCTAATCGAGGTGTAGATTGCATCTCACATTCCAATGTTCGAACTTGTAAACAAGGCTGCATGGGATTTCTCTCAATGCGACTCTGTGCAGCCAATGGCGATGTCCGCTTCAGGTATAATGGCGGGATCCGTTGACAGCTCTAACACGGTTCCACCTCCGACAATGTCAAAACATCAGCTATGTGGGTTTGGCTAAAGCCGATCTGATTGAATCTGGCCCTAAACCTTGTTGTGATACTTTGTTTTGTTTTTGTTTTCTTCTTCTTTGGTGCCATGCTTGGAGAATTAGCAATGACTTGGGCCATAAATGCAATTGCATATTTTTTTCCCTTTTTTTTTCTCTCCAGTTTTTTGTCCATGTTTTGCCAGGCCATGTCTTTTCTTAAGGTGTTTTGTTTAAGGTTATCGATATCTTCTAAAATGGGAACGGGGGAGAGAGGGTTAATTCTATGTAGATGAAACAAACGTTATGTTGCTTTGAGAGTATGTCTCTAAATTATACTGTTTAAAAAGCCATTGCACACGTTTGACCCAGAACTGGAAACATCCCATGGGTTTCAATCTCTTCAGCAATAATTGCAAATAATTTACTTGTATATGCAGACGGCGCTTGTTTTTCTGTCCTAACTCCCAATAGTAATTACTGTAAATTGGTCCAAGTTTGTCTCTATCAAACGAGAGGCTCCTTATTATGGGAACAAATTTGTACATGAATGTCCTGATACTGTAAATAAAGATACGTCTCTAAACCTTTTCTTGACTACGATTTGGTTTTTGTGTTGTGGCCTTGAATGACGACATTCATTTCAGAGGAGACGACATGTAGTGTGTGTGCATGCGTACGAGTGTATGATACATCTGTGTGGACACACTGGCAACTGTGTCCGCTGGGTGGGGGTAAGGGAAAGGGCAGGCTATTTGCCAAGCATCAGTGTGATGCCCCTCAGTGGAGGTGTCATAATACCCATAAAACCTAGCGGCCAAAAAGAGAGACTGTTCTAATCGTTTTTCCACTATTACTTTTTCCCATAGAGGATTTTAGACACTTAAAAATATGGTCTGTTTTGTGTAGTCTTACCCTGGCTTGACATTTTGATAACTATGTAAATCTCAGACAAGGATACTTTTATCAATATATTCGGCTCTATTTAATCTGATCCGAAAAATGCTAATTACCATAAAAGTAGAAATCATGGAAGATTTCCTGCACGTCATCTCTATCTGACACCTTTGCTAACAGGTATTGTGTAAATTTAAAACTTGCACAAGACCGTTCACAGAATTGTCCATTTTAAAGAAATGTAGCCAATATCTACATTAATACACTTAGCTAACATTAGATAGTTAATCCAGAGATTCTTACCTTTGCCTCGATTTGGCAGTCTCGTCCAGATCATCATGAAGGGGTGGTAGGTAACCTAGTGGTTAGAGCGTTGGGCGGTTGCTGGATCGAATCCCCGAGCTGACGAGGCAGTTAACCCACTGTTCCAAAGTAGGCTGTCATTGTAAATAAGAATTTGTTCTAAACTGACTTGCCTAGTTAAATAAAAAAAATAACAATAGCCACATTAGCAGATAATTAGCATTTCATTTTGGGGGGGTAAATACAGGTGAAAGAATATATTGATAAAAGTCACCTTGTCCTAGAGAGATTCAAACGGTTATCAGAACGTCACACCAGGTTTTATGGGTATTATAACTCATACTGTGGCACTCAATCAGCCTTTCATATACAGCTGTTAAGTAGACTTCTCTGGCCTTGTCAGTCCTCTTTCTTTCTCTCCCTCTCCACTTCTGGTGAGGGTTGGCTTTCCAGTGGGTGTTCTTTTTACTACCCCCCTCCAAGACCATTATCTTAATGAAGAAGTTATTGAGCCAGCAATTTGTTTACAACCAGTAGTTCCACTAGTCCATTGAAGAACTCATGCCTTTGGTTCTGGGGTCTGGGTGGAGAATGATACATTATATTTGTCAGGAACGCAATAAGGAAGGGATCTATTCACTGTTACAGCACTTCGAGATATTAGCTGATGTACGAAGGGCTATATAAAATAAACTTGATTTGATTTGTTTTCTGCCAAATGACCGCTAGATGACCATGTTGGTTCACAAGTCTGGGAACTGGCTACACATGAGCTGTTCAAATTCCTTAAAAGTGCATCTTTCCTCCCTTCCTTGAAGTAATCACTGATTACACATGATTGTACAGGTGAACGCAAGGCCTTCACCTCACGGCATTCACCTGTCCAGCCATTTCTAATGAGTAATTACTTAAAGGAATGAAAGAAGGATGCACTGTAGCCGCCAGACTTGTTTGACACTATATAAAACTTGATATATTGAAGGCTATTTCTGTGGGAGGAAGATATTCCCTCCAGCCTGACGTTGCCAGTCTGAGGGAGGTGATGAACAGCTATGGAACACAGCTCTGTGGTGAGTGCAATGAAATAATATATGACTATTTATATGAGCCTTCTTATTTGGTCTGGTTGTAAAGTGTGATCTAGCTTCATGAAATGTGCCTATACCAAGTATATAGTTATTATTAATGACTTTATTATTGTAGCCTACTATTCAGAAATGTCGGCCTACTATGAAATAGCAAAAACTGGCACTCAAATCAAAACATAAAATATTTAGAAGGGCCCAATGAGACATCTCAATTAACTTGTCAGAGAAATGTTGCAGTTGATTTTCTACCAGGCCTGTTGTGTTAATTGAGATTTAAATGTCTAAATATTTCAAAGATGGTATACTTATTTAAATTCACCAGGTGTTGAGCGTCTTAATTGATGTTTCCAGAGGATTAGAAGTTCTGACTGACTGGAAAGCTTTTAATGACAAATGGGTAGTATAATTAGTTTAATCATGTTGTTAATCAAAGTTGTTGTCTGATTTCACTATGGAGGTGCTAACTTAATTGAGCCTAAACATTTTTGACAACGCATGGTGGCAGTCCTACCTAATTAGTCCTATTCAACACAATTCGTCTCAAAGTTAACCCATCCCTCAAACTCCATTATCATGTGCTTTAGACCTACTGTATATTTTGCTAATGCATAATATTAAGCCTAGTTCTAAACTTCAACGTTAATTCAGGGGTCAGCCAATCATTGTTGTAATTCCGTCTGGGGATTTTTCTTGTTGTGCCAGAGCAGTGTGTATTATGCATCTCTCATTTTAACCATACAGGGGGGACTGGTGAGGTAAATGAATAGAAATACCCCTTTCAGAATGCTGTCGTTAATGACGCATAGCACCAATTACACAATGAACATGGAACAGAATAATTGTTGTGACAGACTGTTGACAAGCTCCCCCCAACGGCTATAGTCTACAAGACATGCACCCCCATATTAACTGTCTCTCTGGCTGCCGTTCCAGTTAATGTTGAGTAACTGATGCATGTTGATGGGGAGTATTGCAGGGCTGTCACAAGTAGTTCACATTCAGAGAACAGGTTGGTGCTGTATTCTGTGATTGGTTAGGTTAATCTGCAATGATGTGTAAAAATATGGAAGAAAGCAATATGGTGCATGACTATTTGTAGGTTTTGTAGCAGAGGTGGTTCGCTGAACTATGCTTGAATGAGTAACCTTGCCTGAGACCTGAAGACTTGCGTTAGCTCCCCTGAGCTAATCCCTAGGCTCTCACTCAGTTGGTTGACACTGTCTTGTGGTGCACAGATGGCCCAGGTTCAAACCCAGTTGGTCAAAGTTACACAGTTCTTTCACATCAATGTAGATGAAGGCAAGGAAACAAGTAGAGGGATCATGTTTAGGCTACTGAGATTTCTGACATTTCCACTGAGATTTACCTGAACAACTATTTTTCAATGTCACTGAAAATACTGTCCGGTAGAGGGCAGCATAGCCTATCACAATGTTCAGACTGTATCTATCCTATGTCTGCAGTGTCTATTGTCTGAGGCCAATAGCACAGGTTTACAGAAGGGAATTGGGTGTGTGGGTTGTGATATTTACATTGAAATATAGTACATTTCCTTGGAAACTGGTGGAAAAGGCTTTCATCACAAGGGGAAAGTATGTGATCACTTTGGAAAGAACTGGCTAAGACACAGGTTCTACTAAATCCAATCTGTCCTTTTCATTGGACCTGGAAATGACTAGTAGAAAACCATACAGGACTACTAATCGAAAACCCTCTAGAAATAGAACCAAATGATGGGTCATCAGTATTATCAATCAGTAGCTGGTATGCATTTCCTTTTCTTTTCGATTGGACTTTACGTTTCCCATGTCTCTGTGCCAGCTCTTTGCAGATTTTAGTGAAGTGGCTCCATGATATGGCCAAGCTCTGGTAACAACACATTGACTGAGAGTTATAACCCATAACTACCAAATCATTGTTATTCAGTTGGTATAACAACTGAAATGGGAGACAATGAAAGATTAAGGGAGTGCTTTCTCTGTGCTCTCTCTCTAGTCCTGTTTTTCCCATTAACACTGTCTGTGTTGATGCTCCTGCAATTCAATCACCTAACCAAATTAAAATTGCAGCAAACAACCGAGTCCATTTCAATGGGCAGAACTCAGTTCTTTCTCTCTCTGTCTTCCAAATGCAGCACCGGTTTTCTAAGTAAACAATTCTTCAAAACAACACCAGAGCCCTTTTAGTTCACTTTTAATCAATTATTTATTTAACTAGGCAAGTCAGTTAAGAATAAATTATTATTTACAATGACGGCCTACCCTGGCCATACCCTAACGACGCTGGGCCAATTGTGTGCCGCCCTATAGGACTCCCAATCACAGCCGGTTGTGATACAGGCTGGAATCAAACCGAGGTCTGTAATGACACCTCTAGCACTGAGATGCAGTGCCTTAGACCGCTGCACCATGGGAGCCCAATTACACAATTGAATGTGTCCAAATGCATTAAGCCATCTGTTGTTATTGTTGTTTGTTGATATCCCTTCTCTAGCAGGATCCCAGGGTTTTGTTCATTTGACTTTGTCAGGGCCGGCTCCAGGCATAAGCGACATAAGTGATCGCATAGGGCCCCCAGCTGCTAGGGAGTTAATAGCATGGCTAACTTAGCTAGCTAACATACATTTTGAGAAAACAAGTTATATTAAGCAGCTAGCTAGCGTTAACAACATTTAGTCGTCAATGAGACTGAGAGATAGCTAACAAGCTAACAAACAATGTAACAAGAGTGTAATTTCAGATTTGAAAAATACTCCAGACTTTGCATTTCAGGAATCACAGTAGAAAGTACCCCTGGTGCACTCTTCAGTTATTTAACCATTTAAACAAAAGGTTTTTTTAAAGAAAACTGTTTTTCCCACTTCCCTCATTGACTTTCATGTGTTTCAAACATGAGCTTGTCAGAGGTGTCGGACTTGACGACAATTGCTATCGATTGTAGTGCAGCAATTGGTTGTCCAAAAATATGGGGAGGGGCTTAGCGAAGGGTCAATTAGCTGACCGTTAGCCATGTACATTTTTAGATTGGTAGTTAGTCTAACCAGCTATCTAAACTTGTAATATTAATAGTCGAATAAAGACCATGCACAGAGGGCAGTTACCCAGGGGCCCTGACCTCCAGGGGGCCCCCATTGATTTTGTAAGATATTCTCACTGAGATATCATATTAACATGGCATAAGTCATGTCAAAGTGTGTAGAATTGTAGGACATTGGCTTTAAAACTGCAAAAACGTATATCTACCCCATGGCAAAGTGATTAGAATTGCAGGAAGTTGGCTGTAAAACGACACATTTTTTCTCATTACTCCATGGCCGAAAGAGTAGACTTGTATTACATTTGTTTTAAAATTGCTAAATTTTCTCTCTGCTCCATGGCAAAAATATGTAGAAT
Source organism: Salvelinus fontinalis (assembly GCF_029448725.1). Classification (NCBI taxonomy): domain Eukaryota; kingdom Metazoa; phylum Chordata; class Actinopteri; order Salmoniformes; family Salmonidae; genus Salvelinus; species Salvelinus fontinalis. The sequence continues at coordinate 24,491,063 of NC_074671.1, read as the reverse complement.
TGACAGAAATTAACTTGTGTATGTATTTCTATCTGCCGTCAAGAGGGGGGCTACAAATGTCTTGCCGCGAGGTGGGGGGCCCCAACCAAATCTCACTTAGGGCACCCAAAAGACTAGAGCCGGCCCTGGACTACATAGTTTGCAGGGAAAACTAGCTTGACTTGCACCAGATTCATAAAGGCCCTATTTGCATAATAAGAATAGCCTTCGGCTTAGTTCGAAACCCCTTCAGCATATAAAAGAGGGCCAAGACAAGAGAAGGCAGTGGTCTGATGTCTTTAGTAATGTTCTTAGTCTGACACAGTGTTCGTGGCAGCCACTGTTGTTGTGTTCCACAGTGTCTCAAGGAGTCTGTCCCAAAAAATCAGTCTTCACTCTGTGTCCCCATACTCTAGTATGGCTTGGCTCCAATTCTGCTTTCATCATCATAAATGCAGCAACAAGTTCTATGCCTGTGTGTTTTCCTCCTTACTTTACAATTTCTTACCCATTGCCATGACAACTAGAGATATCACTCTGAAAGGTCTGAAACAGTATGCCTCGTGCTAAGTTCTCCAGACTGTTTAGTTCCACATGCTCGTGAATCGAACTGGTGTTGCACAATGGCAGGACTGCGGGAGGTCCCTGGTTGTACCCCACAGAGTTGACTACACAACTCAGCCTGTCGCCTTTGATACAACTAGGGGGCCTCATCACTGGCTCAATGGGGGGATAATTGCTGCCTTTGAGGCTGACTGTCTGCATTCAGTACTGTAGCAAGGAGGACCAGAAGGCAGGAACTTTCTTTCCACGGTGGCACAAGCTATCTCGTACCCTCGCCACAGATGGTGTACTTACAAGTCAGATTGAGGGTATCCTAAAAATGATCACCGTACAATACCACTGGCCAGAAGACACACTAAAGATGGGATATGTCATGTACTGTAATAAGATAGAGTAACATCACTCACGGTAGGATGATGTGACACAGAGAATTAAGCAAACTGTACAAAGTGAAGGGAGGCAGGACTTCTCCCCCAATTACAGTGTAGAACACTAGGATGTTTGACTGAATGGATGTCATTTGGAGCAAATGATGAGACTGAAATTGAATTTGTAGATTCTCGCAGCTGACTCCTTGGTGAGCTTGGCCCACTGTTTCAGACTCGGCTCAGCTCAAGGTTCATTTTGAGCTGCTTGTGGTTCTCTTATACTCACTTCCCAGATGTCAACCTCCCAACATCAAACATGACCCCACTACCAAAAGTCTCTTAACCTCTACTGGGGAAAAGTCCGATCTACTCCTGGCTGGACCAATCAACTGACCAGATTTTACTCAGGATTTATTTCTGGAATAGATGGATTTTGGACTATTAGAGAAAAAAAATCGCACTCAGGCCCATTGCTGCATGAGGAGCATAGGCCACCAATGAGGATCAACCTCTCCAATGAACTATAATTTGGGCAGTCTTTTGTCATTCCAGGAGAAGCTGATGTTCCTGTATCTAGAAATGTCTACTTGGTACATATCGGCATGTGACGATAAACTGTACAAGGTTAATGTCTGGAGGTGGATCAAGGGGTGGGTGGAGGGGGATTTATATTCTAACAAATGGGCTAAGGGCCAATGTACACAAGCAACGCCCGCCTCCAAGCAATGTCCAGGACCCCTGGGGTTAATCAGGGCTTGGTTTGGTGGTTGTTATTGTGTACTTTTAAGCTTACCCTTATTAGCAAATATTTCCTATGATGGTTATGGCTGTCAGACTCAATCTAACATGATCCACGTGTTAGTCTCTTGACAGACATTCAATATTTGGTTATGGATTCTTAGATTATACCCGTGCAAACCCAGTCAGTGGGAGTTATGCACATCTCACGTTAGGACCCATGCCTTTTGTGATAATTCCGAGGTTGGAGGTTTTCTAGGGCGAGGTCTAGGTCTTGATCTAGCCTGTAATTGGTTGTGTGACAGCAGGAGCACAGCGACGGGTACGTAGGAAGGCTGCTATCGCTCATTTTCATCCCATTGCAGCCCTGCAGGTAGTCCCCAGTTGCCTGGCAATATTAGAGAGAAAGAGAACACACCTGACTCCCTGGAGTGAATGGATACAGTGATACTGATCTAATATGATGGGGCTGTGTGGAATGATGCTATCGAACACAGGGGGAGGATTGGGAAATGTGAGGGTAACGTGGTGGGTGGATATCTAATCACCTTGCTGCTGTTTCTTCGTTGTTATAGCAAGGCACATCTTTTTTATGCCCTGTATATCACATGCTTATCCTGTGCTATGTTCCTCCACACTATCCTAACGATGGGGTTAGGTGTAGTTGGCTATGTTGACAACAGAGCAACAGCGACACTATAGCCTACCCCCATTATGTATCTACACAAATCTATAGGATGGATGTTGTCATTAGCTAGTTTTCTGCGGCTAATGTCGATATCATTGTTGTCCCTGCTCTTCCACTGACCTTTCCTGGTCAATAACCCAATTCTACCAACTCCTCCACAAATAGTAGCCTGATTTCACCACATTGTACAGAGTGTAGACTTCAGTGCTTATCTCATGGGACTTATGCGACCGATGTGTTCATTATAATGGATCGTCCTTATTAGTGTGGTACAAAAGCTTCTGTATAACAAGTCTTTAAGGAAGGGCTTCCATCAAAGGCTAACACAACAGATACCTTTCTCTCTCTACCCCTATCCTTCCCTTCGACCCCTGCTGCAAACCCCCCCCAAGTCATGTATAAAGTCAGACTCTCATTATGGAACGAGAGTTAAGGCCACAATGCTCTCTCCCCTTAAAGCATCCCTCCACGGTAACGGTTGATAAGCAGGCACACTTTTCCAGACCACTGTGGCTTCCTCCTGCTGTAGGGAGGAGGCTCAGATCCCAGGCTATGCAGCATGGGTGCAGCAGGGGTGCTGGATCTGAGCACGGTTTACTCTCACCGCCAGGAGGGAGAGGAACGACCGTCTCCTCAAATGAGATGATCAGCTCTGAGGGGGGATCCAGAAAGATAAGGTGTTTAGAGCACTGCGAGGATTTGTGTCGATTTCGCTAGATTTGTATGAATGTCTGAGTCTAAGTCTCTCCCAGTCAATATTTTTTTATTTATTTTTTTATTTCACCTTTATTTAACCAGGTAGGCTAGTTGAGAACAAGTTCTCATTTGCAACTGAGACCTGGCTAAGATAAAGCATAGCAGTGTGAACAGACAACAACACAGAGTTACACATGGAGTAAACAATAAACAAGTCAATAACATGGTAGAAAAAAAAAGAGAATCTATATACAATGTGTGCAAAAAGGCATGAGGTAGGCAATAAATCGAGTAATTACAATTTAGCAGATTAACACTGGAGTGATAAATCATCAGATGATCATGTGCAAGAAGAGATACTGGTGTGCAAAAGAGCAGAAAAGTAAATAAATAAAAGCAGTATGGGGGGTGAGGTAGGTAAATTGGGTGGGTAGTTTACAGATGGACTATGTACAGCTGCAGCGATCGGTTAGCTGCTCGGATAGCAGATTTTTAAAGTTGTTGAGGGAGATAAAAGTCTCCAACTTCAGAGATTTTTGCAATTCGTTCCAGTCGCAGGCAGCAGAGAACTGGAAGGAAAGGCGTCCAAATTAGGTTTTGGCTTTAGGGATGATCAGTGAGATACACCTGCTGGAGTGCGTGCTACGGGTGGGTGTAGCCATCGTGACCAGTGAACTGAGATAAGGCGGCACTTTACCTAGCATAGCCTTGTAGATGACCTGGAGCCAGTGGGTCTGACGACGAACATGTAGCGAGGGCCAGCCGACTAGGGCATACAGGTCGCAGTGGTGGGTCGTATAAGGTGCTTTAGTAACAAAACGGATGGCACTGTGATAAACTGCATCCAGTTTGCTGAGTAGAGTATTGGAAGCTATTTTGTAGATGACATCGCCAAAGTCGAGGATCGGTAGGATAGTCAGTTTTACTAGGGTAAGTTTGGCGGCGTGAGTGAAGGAGGCTTTGTTGCGGAATAGAAAGCCAACTCTAGATTTGATTTTGGATTGGAGATGTTTGATATGAGTCTGGAAGGAGAGTTTGCAGTCTAGCCAGACACCTAGGTACTTATAGATGTCCACATATTCTAGGTCGGAACCGTCCAGGGTGGTGATGCTAGTCGGGCGTGCGGGTGCAGGCAGCGAACGGTTGAAAAGCATGCATTTGGTTTTACTAGCGTTTAAGAGCAGTTGGAGGCCACGGAAGGAGTGTTGTATGGCATTGAAGCTCGTTTGGAGGTTAGATAGCACAGTGTCCAAGGAAGGGCCGGAAGTATACAGAATGGTGTCGTCTGCATAGAGGTGGATCAGGGAATCGCCCGCAGCAAGAGCAACATCATTGATGTATACAGAGAAAAGAGTCGGCCCGAGAATTGAACCCTGTGTTACCCCCATAGAGACTGCCAGAGGACCGGACAACATGCCCTCCGATTTGACACACTGAACTCTGTCTGCAAAGTAGTTGGTGAACCAGGCAAGGCAGTCATTAGAAAAACCGAGGCTACTGAGTCTGCCGATAAGAATATGGTGATTGACAGAGTCGAAAGCCTTGGCCAGGTCGGCTGCACAGTAATGTCTTTTATCGATGGCGGTTATGACATCGTTTAGTACCTTGAGCGTGGCTGAGGTGCACCAGTGACCGGCTCGGAAACCGGATTGCACAGCGGAGAAGGTACGGTGGGATTCGAGATGGTCAGTGATCTGTTTGTTGACTTGGCTTTCGAAGACCTTAAATAGGCAGGGCAGGATGGATATAGGTCTGTAACAGTTTGGGTCCAGGGTGTCTCCCCCTTTGAAGAGGGGGATGACCGCGGCAGCTTTCCAATCCTTGGGGATCTCAGATGATACGAAGGAGAGATTGAACTGGCTGGTAATAGGGGGTGCGACAATGGCGGCGGACAGTTTCAGAAATAGGGGGTCCAGATTGTCAAGCCCAGCTGATTTGTATGGGTCCAGGTTTTCCAGCTCTTTCAGAACATCTGCTATCTGGATATGGGTAAAGGAGAAGCTGGGGAGGCTTGGGCGAGTAGCAGCGGGGGGGGCGGGGCTGTTGGCCAAGGTTGGAGTCGCCAGGAGGAAGGCATGGCCAGCCATTGAGAAATGTTTGTTGAAGTTTTCGATTATCACGGACTTATCAGTGGTGACCGTGTTACCTAGCCTCAGTGAAGTGGGCAGCTGGGAGGAGGTGCTCTTGTTTTCAATGGACTTTACAGTATCCCAGAACTTTTTGGAGTTAGAGCTACAGGATGCAAATTTCTGCTTGAAAAAGCTGGCCTTTGCTTTCCTGACTGACTGCGTGTATTGGTTCCTGACTTCCCTGAACAGTTGCATATCGCGGGGGCTCTTCGATGCTATTGCAGTTCGCCACAGGATGTTTTTGTGCTGGTCGAGGGCAGTCAAGTCTGGAGTGAACCAAGGGCTATATCTGTTCTTGGTTCTGCATTTTTTGAACGGAGCATGCTTGTCTAATATGGTGAGGAAGTAACTTTTAAAGAATGACCAGGCATCCTCAACTGACGGGATGAGGTCAATATCCTTCCAGGGTACCCGGGCCAGGTCGATTAGAAAGGCCTGCTCGCAGAAGTGTTTTAGGGAGCGTTTGACAGTGATGAGGGGTGGTCGTTTGGCCGCGGACCCGTGGCGGATACAGGCAATGAGGCAGTGATCGCTGAGATCTTGATTGAAGACAGCAGAGGTGTATTTGGAGGGCAAGTTGTTCAGGATAATGTCTATTAGGGTGCCCATGTTTACGGATTTAGGGTTGTACCTGGTGGGTTCCTTGATGATTTGAGTGAGATTGAGGGCATCAAGCTTAGATTGTAGGACTGCCGGGGTGTTAAGCATATCCCAGTTTAGGTCACCTAACAGAACAAACTCTGAAGCTAGATGGGGAGCGATCAATTCACAGATGGTGTCCAGGGCACAGCTGGGAGCTGAGGGGGGTTTATTACAGTCTCCGAAGACATGCTGTTTTAACTGCAGCTTCAATGGTGAATCTTATAGAACCCACTGATTGCAGATGTAATTAGTTATATTCATTTCATATTTCAAAGGTTATAGAATGACTCCATTTCAAGCACTGGATTTAAGATCATTTATTCTGATTTTAGTCTGGCTTTGCACTGTGTGTTAATGAGAATAAGATGCACTGATGCCAAGACTTTGCCATAGGAGAAAGCTTGGGAAAAGCATTGCAAAAAAACTTTTAAATGCAGCGTCTGTTTGTAAGAACTGACAGTAGGTAGCATCTATAATTCAGTAAGACAAGACAGAGACCAGTGTTCTCAAAATTGCTTGACTGACAAAGTTCATTTTGAGGCCAAATTGCTCTCTTGTATTGGAGGACGCCACAGCTTTCCATCTAAAATCTCAAGTTATTACATGAATTTTTAGGCTAGAACAAATCCTATGTGAGAAGATTCTAGATAAAATGATTGGACGATTCTTTCCGAATTGCTCCATGCAAAGATACCCAGAGCTTGATAGTTACTATCCAAATGTGGATGGGTCATCACATTGTAGAAGAACTTAATCCATTTAAGAATTTAAACAGATGAATTGAAAAATCTAGAGGTTTTCATGTTATGTAAAAACAAATCTGCTTACAAATTCTGATTGTCCTGGCAGAAAATGTATGACCCAATTCATGATATCCAGACTGATTGTGTGGGAAGACAACATGGGCACAATTTTTACTATCCTCTTTGAGGTGGAGAAACGGTGGAGTGTGTTGTACATGCAAAGATAAGCTCAAGCTTTCGCTCCGGAATATAGCAGCCAATATATTGTAAATGGCTGCAGAGATGCCATTTACTGGTTTCATAACTCACGAGGGCCATTAAATGGCATTACTGCAGCCTGATTCCAGACAGCAATTGTACAATAAGTAACAATTATCACATGACAGTATAACGAGAGAAGGAAACTGATGTGGGAAAAGGGTTGGAGCTGTATGCAGTCTAAGTGCTTTGATAGGGAATCTGTCAAGCCACTCTTTAGATTTGCAGGTCCTCATTCTCCTATTTTGCCATTTACGTTTTCCAAATGAGCATGCTGGTTGTCCTGATGGTTGATTGTAATGTGTTTGTGTTGCAAGGCTTTTATTGTTCACCGCAAGTGGTCCTGTCAAAAAAGGCATTTGATGGCCTACATTTATGCACTGATTATGTGCTGTCTATTAGGCTGTAGGCCTACACCATACCAAATCACATTTTATTTGTCACATGTACCAAATACAACAGGTGTAAACCTTACAGTGAAATGCTTACTTACAAGCCCTTAACCAACAAGGCAGATTTAAGAAAAATAAGTATTAAGTAAAACAATTGATAAGTACAAAATATAAAATAAAAGTAACAAATAATTAAACAGCAGCAGTAAAATAACAAGCAAGGCTATATAGAGGGGGTACCGGTACAGAGTCAATGTGCGGGGGCACCGGTTAGTCGAGGTAATTGAGGTAATATGTACATGTAGGTAGAGTTAAAGTGACTAGGCATAGATTATGAACAGGGAGTAGCAGCAGGGTAAAAGAGGGGTCCAGGTAGCCCTTTGATTAGCTGTTCAGGAGTCTTATGGCTTGGAGGTAGAAGCTGTTAAGAAGCCTTTTGGACCTAGACTTGGCGCTCCGGTACCGCTTGCCATGCAGTAGCAGAGAGAACAGCTAGGCTGAAGTCTTTGACAATATTTAGTGCCTTCCTCTGACACCGCCCGGTATAGAGGTCCTGGATGGCAGGAAGCTTGGCCCCAGTGATGTCCTGGGCAATACGCACTACCCTCTCTAGTGCCTTGCGGTCGAAGGCCGAGCTGTTGCCATTCCAGGCAGTGATGCAACCCGTCAAGATACTCTCGATGGTGCAGCCAAAGAACCTTTTGAGGATCTGAGGACCCATGCCAAATCTTGTCAGTCTCCTGAGGGGGAATAGGCTTTGTCGTGCCCTCTTCACGACTGTCTTAGTGTGTTTGGACCATGATAGTTTGTTGGTGATGTGGACAACAAGAAACTTGACGCTCTCAACCTGCTCCACTATAGCCCTGTCAATGAGAATGGGGGTGTGCTCGGTCCTCCTTTTCCTGTAGTCCACAATCATCTCCTTTGTTTTGATCACATTGAGGGAGAGGTTTTGTCCTAGCACCACACTGTCAGGTCTCTGACCTCCTCCCTATAGGCTGTCTCATCGTTGTCGGTGATCAGACCTACCACTGTTGGGTCATCAGCAAACTTACATTTACATTTACATTTAAGTAATTTAGCAGATGCTCTTATCCAGAGCGACTTACAAATTGGTGCATTCACCTTATGATATCCAGTGGAACAACCACTTTACAATAGTGCATCTAACTCTTTTAAGGGGGGGGGGGGGGGGTTAGAAGGATTATTTTATCCTATCCTAGGTATTCCTTAAAGAGGTGGGGTTTCAGGTGTCTCCGGAAGGTGGTGATTGACTCCGCTGACCTGGCGTCGTGAGGGAGTTTGTTCCACCATTGGGGTGCCAGAGCAGCGAACAGTTTTGACTGGGCTGAGCGGGAACTGTACTTCCTCAGAGGTAGGGAGGCGAGCAGGCCAGGCCAAACTTGATGATGGTGTTGGAGTCATGTCAGGCCATGCAGTCATGAGTGAACAGGGAGTACAGGAAGGGACTGAGCACGCACCCCTGAGAGGCCCCTGTGTTGAGGATCAGTGGGGCGGGTGTGTTGTTACCTACCCTTACCACCTGGGGGCGGCCTGTCAGGAAGTCCAGGATCCAGTTGCAGAGATGTTTAGTCCCAGGGTTCTTAGCTTAGTGATGAGCTTTGGGGGCACTATGGTGTTGAACGCTGAGCTGTAGTCAATAAATATCATTCTCACATAGGTGTTCCTTTTGTCCAGGTGGGATAGGGCAGTGTTGAGGGCAATACAGATTCCATCGTCTGTGGATTTGTTGGGGCGTTATGCAAATTGGAGTGGGTCTAGGGTTTCTGGGATGATTGTGTTGATGTGAGCCATGCCAGCCTTTCAAAGCACTTCATGGCTACAGACGTGAATGCTATGGGCCGGTAGTAATTTAGGTATGTTACCTTAGTGTTCTTGGGCACAGGGACTATGGTGGTCTGCTTGAAACATGTTGCCTTTACAGTCTCAGTCAGAGACAGGTTGAAAATGTTAGTGAAGACCCTTGCCAGTTGGTCAGCGCATGTTCGGAGTACACGTCCTGGTAATCCGTCTGGCCCTGCGGCCTTGTGAATGTTGACCTGTTTTTAAAGGTCTTACTCACATCGGCTATGGAGAGCGTGATCACATAGTCGTCCGGAACAGCTGATGCTCTCATGCATGTTTCAGTGTTACTTGACTCGAAGCGAGCAAAGAAGTAATTTAGCTCGTCTGGTAGGCTCGTGTCACTGGGCAGCTCGCGGCTGTGCTTCCCTTTGTAGTCTGTAATAGTTTGCAAGCCCAGCCACCATTTCTTTACCATTTGGCCATCAGATTTGCCACCAATGCTCCTTATAGGACACATCACTGCACTCTATACTCCTCTGTAAACTGGTCATCTCTGTTTACCCATCGCAAGACCCACTGTTTGATGCTTATTTATAAAACCCTCTTAGGCCTCACTCCCCCTATATGAGATATCTACTGCAGCCCTCATCTTCCACATACAACACCCGGTTCTGCCAGTCACATTCTGTTAAAGATCCCCAAAGCACACACATCCCTGGGTCGCTCCTCTTTTCAGTTCGCTGCAGCTAGCGACTGGAACGAGCTGCAACAAACACTCAAACTGGACAGTTTTATCTCAATCTCTTCATTCAAAGACTCAATCATGGACACTCTTACTGACAGTTGAGGTTGCTCATGTGATGTATTGTTGTCTCTACCTTCTTTCCCATTGTGCTGTTGTCTGTGCCAAATCATGTTTGTGCCATGTTTTGTGCTGCTACCATGTTGTTGTTATGTTGTGTTCCTACCATGCTGTATTGTCATGTGTTGCTGCCTTGCTATGTTGTTGTCTTAGGTCTCTCTTCATGTAGTATTGTGATGTGTGTTTTGTTCTATATTTACTGTAACGAGTGCGCTGAGAGTCGGGAAGCAATTTCAGGAAGTGAGTGTTTTAATAAATAAAATGAACACGAAACGCAAACAACGCACTGACATGAAAACAGAGTCAATAGCACCTGAGGAAAGAACCAAGGGGAGTGACAGATATAGGGAAGATAATCAAGGAGGTGATGGAGTCCAGGTGGATGTCATGAAGTACAGGTGCGCGAGACGATGGTGACAGGTGTGCGGGATCATCAGCAGCCTGATGACCTAGAGGCCGGAGAGGGAGTATACATGACATTTACATTGTATTTATTTATTTATTTTAATCCCAGACCCCGTTCCCCGCAGGAGGCCTTTTGCTTTTTGGTAGGCCGTCATTGTAAATAAGAATTTGTTCTTAACTGATTTGCCTAGTTAAATAAAATTTAAATAAATAAATAAACATCCGACGCGCGTCGGAGCCGGTGTAGTATGATTCTATCTTAGTCCTATATTGACGCTTTACCTGTTTGATGGTTCATCGTATGGCATAGGGTGATTTCTTATAAGCTTCCTTGAAAGCGGCTACTCTGTCCTTTAGCTCAGTGCTGATGTTGCCTGTAATCCATTGCTTCTGGTTGGGGTGTGTACATACGGTCACTGTGGGGACGACATCATCGATGTAGTTATTGATGAAGCCAATGACTGATGTGGTGTACTCCTCGATGTCATCGGAAGAATCCCAGAACATATTCCAGTCTGTGCTAACAAAACAGTCCTGTAGCTTAGCATCTGCTTCATCTGACCCCTTTTTTAATGACCGAGTCACTGGTGCTTCCTGCTTTAGTTTTTGCTTGTAAACAGGAATTAGGAGAATAGAATTATGGTCAGATATGCCTAATGGAGGGCGAGGGGAGAGCTTTGTACGGTTCTCTGTGTGTGGAGTAGAGGTGGTCTAGAGTTTCTTTCCCCTCTGGTTGCACATTTAACATGCTGGTAGAAATGAGTTAAAACGGATTTAAGTTTCCCTGCATTAAAGTCCCCGGCCACTAGGAGTGCCGCCTCTGGCTGAGCGTTTTCCTGTTTGCTTATAGCCGTATACAGCTCATTGAGTGCGGTCTTAGTGCCAGCATCGGTTTGTGGCATTAAATTGACAGCTATGAAGAGTATAGATGAAAACTCTCTTGGTAAATAGTGTGGTCTACAGCTTATCATGAGATACTCTACCTCAGGCGAGCAAAACCTTGAGACTTCCTTAGATTTCTTGCACCAGCTGTTGTTTACAAATATAAATAGACCATCACCCCTTGTCTTACCAGAGGCCGCTGTTCTATCCTGAAAAAGCGTAAAACCCGCCAGCTGTATGTTATTCATGTCGTCGTTCAGCCATAACTCTGTGAACTATAAGATATTACAGTTTTGAACGTTGCTGTGATTTAAAACAGTATAAACAAACATGATTCCCATGTTTATGTTGTAAACAGGACTATGTATTCAAATTTATATGCACAACACAGTGGCAGCCCATTAAATGTTTTGTTTTTGTAATTGGTCTTTTGACAAATCAGATCAGCTCTTTTGGCATATATTGGGCAAATTATGACAATTGTGCTGCCTGTGTAAACACAGCCATAGAGAAACGATTAAGTGTTCTGTTTAATTATATGGATTTTAAAGTCTTATGTATTTGTATATGTTTTTCACGCTCCTGATAAGATTAGTCGAAGAGAACATTTTTAGGACAAGGCTAACCCATCCAATCACACATTACTAATAATTGAAGGCTCTTCCTTGTACTAGTTAGGCTACCTCAGACATCATTCGAATTACAAGGCATTGTCAAGCCGACAAAGTGGTTGAAGGCAAGATGGCATCCATTTATCACAGCCAATGATCCTCAGTCATTACAAAGACAGGCCAATTAAACACAAGAGGTGTGTTGTGAAACAGCATCATCATTGCCACTCTCTTTCCTTTTGTTTTAGATGAACACTGCTTCCATGACAACGGACACCGGTGAATACACCAGGGGGAGAAAAAAAAACTCTGCTTTCACCTGTCTTTTTTTTCTCTCTTTTGAAAACTATTTTTACTTTCAGGTTGCTAGACTGTGCCTGATGTGAGAGACAAGAAATAAGTATTTTGTTCTTATTCTGCAACAGTAGAACAGAACAGAATGGTCCCTTTTATATAAAGTGCCACTAAAACTATAAGTAGGTAGGCTACAGTGTACCCACTGTAAGTAGTCTACCTGCAACTGTTCAAATACTAGCGAAATAAACAATGGAAAATGAAATGACCATGGAGGGGAGGGGAGTTAAAACAAGTGTTTGTACACCCAATTCATCAGGGCATGGTCTCTACAGGGTGTCAAGCATTCCACAGCGATGCTGGCCCATGTTGACACCAATGCTTCCCACAGTTGTGTCAAGTTGGCTGTATGTCATTTGGGTGGTGGACCATTCTTGATACACACAGGAAACTGTTGACCGTGAAAAACCCAGCAGCGTTGCAATTCTTGACACAAACCGATGAGCCTGGCACCTACTACCATACCCCGTTCAAAGGCACGTAAATCTTTTGTCTTGCCCATTCACCCTATGAATGGCACACATACACAATCCATGTCTCAATTGTCTCAAGGCTTAAAAATCCTTCTTTAACCTGTCTCCTTCCCTTAAAGTGGATTTAACAAGTGGCATATATAAGGGATCATAGCTTTCATCTGGATTCACCTGATCAGTCTATGTCATGGAAAGAGTCAGTGTTGTTAATGTTTTGTATACTTAGTGTATAATCATCATAATAATCACATAGGATCGTAAAGACAAGCACTCTGGTCACTTTGATTAGATTATTGTGTGGTTGTTACTGCATTAGTCCTTTTGGGACAATGTAAGATACAGTGCTGTGCCCCCCTCCCTCCTCCTTTGACAGTCCGGGTTCCATTGTAAACCTAAAATAGACTGTAGGATCTCTCTACTATACTAGGCTACTGCAATTCCATGAGATGTCAGAGAATCTGATTATTCATATTAGTTACCATATTGTATATATCAAATTTTAGGACTAGGCAACAGTAGATATCGTATTTAATTAGTATTCTAATTTCCCAACAGGCAACCTTTTGATTCACCTTATTTGAGTCACCTTAGCAGAATCTTCGGGTAGTTTAATCAGCGAAAAGGGGAGTGGATTAGTCGTTCTCACCGCTAATATTATCTTTCTTTGGGGCAGTTTTGCTTCAAAAGAAGCACTTCTCATGCCTATTCTTTGAGGTTATCTAGTCGCGGAAACAATGCCACTGACCTAACAGGGACTCAAGCCGACATTGGGCTGTCACTGCTCCCTGCTCCTATCCCACATTGACAGCGGGGCTACTCGAAAGCTTGTAGGTCGTATGCTTTGCTTTGTGTGATACGGGAAGCTGCTCAACGTTTTGTAGCGCTATATGAATTCGACATTGTGATAAGGACTTTTTTTTTCATCTTTCCTTTCAAAAAGCTGAGTTTATAATTCGGCAAATAGAGATGAAGAATCTACTCCCTTGGATAGTCCTGACGTTTTGGATATTTTTAGAGGTGAGCAGTCCTTTAGTTGTCAGTAGAAAAGCCGATGTTGTAAAACGGGCGTTTTATGGGATAACGCTCTACATTTGGCTAAAATTATTATTTTAATGGTCATTTATATCATTTTTTGGTGAATACGGTGTTTTTTGCCCCCCTTCCTCAGATGACATGCACTGTAGGCTACAGTATAATTTGGATATCCTTTGTCTTTTTGTCCAACGTAATTCTTCATGTATGTAACCAAGGCAAGATGGAAATTATTCTGTTGCTGCATAGCCATACGTGATACTGTCTGGGTTCCTAACTTTATCAAGCCCCAACAATATAGGTTTAAAAAAAAGAAACAGTAGCCTATAGGCTCTTACAAACTCTTTAAGAGCTACACATTTGTTTTCTTTGTACTTGAGAAACATACATGGGGAATTATCCTCTTAAACCACTCAAATTCACAATGTGGAAGATTGTTAAAAAAAATTGACAATTTTACCGATTTTTTTGTTGTTGTTGTAGATGAACATTTTTATAATTGTTTTCTAATAATCTGCCATGATTTGTAAAACGTTTTCTGTGCACTTGGACTATCATAACATTTTAAGAAGTCTTTGTTAGGGATTCTGTCAAGTGTTAGCGCTTGCATTACAATATATATTTATTTCCCTTTTGAATTATGCCATGCTTTTAAAGTCTGTTGAACCTTGTCCTTGCTCTGTGGAGGATATCACGCTGTCCTGTACTTGGCTTTGTATGGATGCTCATGTCCTATAATATTTTATTTCAGTCATGTTATTAGAGTAAAAACTAGTGTAATAGGTTTTGTTTAGGGCATGTTTAGTCCATCAGTAAAATACCATATTTCACACACACACACACACACCGACACACACTCTCAGTTCAAAATCAAATCAAGCTTTATTTATACAACACATTTCAGACATGGAATACAGCACAATGTGCTTAACAGGAAAAACTTAAATATTTACTACACAAACACAAGACAATGAAATATATATATATATATATATAACAATTAAAAACGGAATGACTAACAAGCATCCTAAGTAGAAGCAAAGCTGAAAAGGTGTGTTTTGGGGGCATAGTAACTAAAGGCTGCCTTGTGGTCCTAGACATGAAAAACAGTCCCACATCAAGTTGAATCGATTCCAAGTTATACCATGTTCACCAATCTGCTTTCACCCACCACCAACCTACCTCTCAAAAAGTGTCAAATCGTGGATAAGAAATACATGATTACCACTGAAAAGCGGACTACTTATTTGATTTAATAAAGTGAGAGCAAATGCATAAATTCTAGCCTAGGCTGCAATTACTAGGCTTTGCTTGCTCATGAAGAAGATCCAGAAGTGGTCTGCTTAACTAGTAATAATGAAATAGTTGGGTGCATGGTTGGAAAGGCAGATCACTTGATTTGCTTGGGCATATTTAATAGCTGTCCAGAGAAGTCACCAGTGTAACAGATTTATCGTACTTTGTGTAACTCTCTTGCATTGTGTTTTTTAATGACAGGACTGTCCAGCCAGCGATCCCAGTTGATTGGTGTGTATTCTTACGATAGACACTAGGTAGCACATTAGATGTGCAGGACAACCGTGTGTTGATGGCTGTAGAGTCGGGATTCGTCGCTTGCATATCAATATCAGACTGGGTATTTTGTAATCAAAGACAAAAAATAGTACAAAATATAATAAATGCAGGTAGGTACCTGACGATAGACAAAAGGAAACACAATACATGTGCAGGGCAACAGTATGTTGATTGCTGTAGATTCGTGATTCGTCTGTTAGCATGGAAATAGCTGCCTGCTAATTCAGTTAATGCGACCATTACAATTAGAGCATGCTAGCCAACTCACTCTTACAGCAATAACATAGAAAAGCACATCCTAGGATGCCCCAATATCTCAGGTACCATACACATATGTGACCGACCAGCTCGATTTGATCTTTGCATCAACATTATAAATTGTGTTTTTTTACATTGGATAAAAGTTGAGATTTAGAGCTATAAAATACACTACAGTTGAGGAACAATAGGAAAGTAATTAGCTTTGAAGGGTGAAGGACTTTTGAGAAAAATGGCCCCCCTTGAATGTTTTGGTACACCCTCTTTGTCTACACCCATTCAGCATCGTTCACACCCTCTTAAGCCTTAGCCCCACCCATCTCGTTAAGGATTCACATGTGAGGCCATGTGCTAAACAGAGAGAGTACGGTAATGTACTAAACAACCAAAGATGTCAAGACTAAAGGCTGGTTTATTCTACGTCTATCGACATGTCTGTAGACAGTTATCGCAGTGACATTATGAACATTCTATTGTCGTCTGACATCAAATGTGCCGTTGTCGTTATGAAAAAGTATAAACACAAAAATTATAGGCTACATGACATCGGCAGCCTGGTAGTCCAAAATAGCACAAATGGTGTATTTTAACATCAATAAACCCATCCGTTTAAAAATAATTTTAGTAAATGTCAATCTAGCAAACCGGGCAACTAAAAGTAACTTTGTAAACAATGTTTTGGTTTGTTTCTAGCTTGTTAGCAAGCTAGCTAATGTAAGTTAGCTGGCTTGCCAGTTCAAATAATGACCATATTATATAGCTGACAACGTCTTTACTTCACCTAATTTGTATTCTTTATTACAGGAAATAAGTGAAATGGTTACTTGCATAGTGGAGTGTTTTGTTTAGACATGTAGCTAGCTAAACAATGAATCATAATCCCAACTCATAACGTTACTACCCTGTATGAATTTGCTGGTAGCTAAAGCTAGCCGACTAGCTAAGTTCAATTATAGTTAGCTAGGTAACATTAGGCTGTAACTAGCAATGCAAATGGAAGATACGAATAATAATACTACACAGATCATACACTGAAAACTACATTGGAGGCAGCTTATGGTAGAGAAATTAACATTACATTCTCTGGCAACAGCTCTGGTGAACATTCCTGCAGTCAATTGCACACTCCCTCAAAACATGAGACATCTGTGGCATTTGTGTTGTGACACAACTGCCCATTTTAGTGGCCTTTTATTGTCCGTAGCACAAGGTGCACCAGTGTAATGATTATGCTGTTTAATCATCTTCATGATATGCCACACATCTCAGGTGGATGGAATATCTTGGCAAAAGAGAAATGCTCACTAACAGGGATGTAAAACAAATGTGTGCACAACATTTGAGAGAAATACGTTTTTTGTGCATATCAAACATTTCTGGGATTTATTTCAGCTCATGAAATATGGGATCAACACATTGCGTTTTATAATTTTGTTCAGTGTAAATTCAACCAACCAATAGGAATACATAAATCATCAAATATGTATTTCTGCAGTGTCAAGTGGAAACTTAACCAACCCTGTTATACATAGCCACCTTTTGACAGCGAGAGAGACTGATTATAATGTAAAGTGTCATGTCCTCATCCGGCCCGGGCCAGTTCAGTGGCAGCGGAAGGCTCTCCAGCAGTTATGTGACCAGAAGCTTCTGTGGAGATGGAGGTTTAATGTATGGTTCTGTGGAGATGGAGGTTTAATGTATGGTTCTGTGGAGATGGAGCTTTAATGTATGGTTCTGTGGAGATGGAGCTTTAATGTATGGTTCTGTGGAGATGGAGCTTTAATGTATGGTTCTGTGGAGATGGAGCTTTAATGTATGGTTCTGTGGAGATGGAGCTTTAATGTATGGTTCTGTGGAGATGGAGCTTTAATGTATGGTTCTGTGGAGATGGAGCTTTAATGTATGGTTCTGTGGAGATGGAGCTTTAATGTAGGGATTGTGGGTCAGCGACCCTGTGAGTACAGAGTCTGCCTCGCCATGCTGGGAGGCCAGGATTCACCGTCCACCCGAGGTGCAGCTTGCCAACGATTGCATTAACCTCCCTTTCTCTCTCCTCTCTTCTCGCTTCGTCTCTCTCTTCCATTTGTGCTTAGCTGGCAGCTCTGTGACTGGGAGAGGGCTGGATAAGAGCTGTAGTATAGATAGACTGCCTATGGGCTCCTAATTGCTGTTATGTTTATGTTTTGTGAACTTTCGTTAATGCACTGCATTAACTCAGCTTCTATCTCCAGGACATCAGACTGTTAAACAGTCACCAATAGCCGGCCTCCTCCCAGTACCCTGGCCTGAACCTTAGTCACTGTTACTAGCTGGCTACCACCAGGTACTCTACCCTGCACCTTAGAGACTGTCATTGAACACTGGTCACTTTAATAATGTTTGCATACTGTTCTACCCACTTCCTATGTACAGTGCATTCGGAAAGTATTCAGACCCCTGACTTTTCCCACATTTTATTACATTACAGCCGTATTCTAAAATTGACTCAATGGTTTTTTCCCTTATCAATCTATACCCAATAACGACAAAAAAAAAGGTTTTTAGAAAATTTTGCGAATGAAAAACGGAAATCACATTTACGTAAGTATTCAGACTCATCGCTCAATACTTTGCTGAAGCACCTTTGGCAGCGATTATAATGTAGCCTCGATTCTTCTTGGGTATTTTTTTATTTATATTTTTTATTTGACCTTTTATTTAACTAGGCAAGTCAGTTAAGAACAAATTCTTATTTTCAATGACAGCCTAGGAACAGTGGGTTAACTGCCTTGTTCAGGGGCAGAACGACAGATTTATTTACCTTGTCAGCTCATGGATTCGATCTTGCATCCTTTCGGTTACTAGTATAATGCTCTAACCACTAGGCTACCTGCCGCCCCTATGACGCTACAAGCTTAGCACACCTGTATTTGGGTAGTTTCTCCCATTTCTTCTCTGCATATCCTCAAGCTCTGTCAGGTTGGATGGGGAGTGTCACTGCACAGCTATTTTCAGATCTCTCCAGAGATGTTCGATCGGGTTCAAGTCCGGGCTCTGGCTGGGCCACTCAAGGACATTCAGAGACTTGGAGCAAGTTTTCATCAAGGATCTCTCGGTACTTTCTCTGTTCATCTTTCCCTCTATCCTGACTAGTCTTCCAGTCCCTGCCACTGAAATGCTTCCACCACCATGCTTCACCGTAGGGATGGTGCCAGGTTTCCTCCAGATATGATGCTTGGCATTCAGGCCAAAGAATTCAATCTTAGTTTCATCAGACCAGAGAATCTTGTTTCTTATGGTCTGAGAGTCCTTTAGGAGCCTGTTTGGAGGAGTGCCTTCCGTCTGGCCTCTCTACCATAAAGACCTGATTGGTAATATGCTGCAGAGATGGATGTTCTTCTGGAAGGGTCTCCCATCTCCACATAGGAACTGGAGCTCTTTCCGAACGACCATCGGGTTCTTGGTCACCTCCCTGCTCAGTTTGGCCAGGCGGCCAGCTCTAAGAAGTCTTGGTGGTTCCAAACTTCTTCCATCTAAGAATGAAGGAGGCCACTATGGTTTTGGGGCCCTTCAATGCTGTATAAATGTTTTGGTACCCTTCCCCAGATCTGTGCCTCGACACAATCCTGTCTCGGAGCTCTATGGACAATTCCTTCAACCTCATGGCTTGGTTTTTGCTCTGACAAGCACTGCCAACTGTATATAGACAGGTGTGTGCCTTTCCAAATCATGTCCAAACAATTGAATTCACAATAGGTTGACTCCATTCAAGTTGTAGAAACATCTCAAGGATGATTGACGGAAACAGGATGCTCAATTTCGAGTTTCATAGCAAAGGCTCTGAATACTTATATAAATATGATTTTAAATATGGGGTAATCCATTTTAGAATAAGGCTGTAACATATCAAAATGTCGAAAAAGGGAAGGGGTCTGAATACTTTCCGAATGCACTGTATATACTGTATGCTGGTTATGGCTCATCCTATATAACTACTGCTGTACATACCTTTCCCTATTTATATGCTGTCTATACATACCATTATTCATTTATATTGTTTGTTTGTTTGTTCTGGACTCTGATGTTGCTCTTTCTGATATTATTTGTTTTAAACTTTTTGGATGATGTGTGTATTACTGCATTGTTGGAGCTAGAAACAAGCATTTCGCTGCACCTACGATAACATCTGTGTACGCGACCAATTAACTTTGATTTGAGCTGAAATCGAGTGTACATGTCTCGATGTATAAGATTTGGTAGCCTAGCAGTTAGAGCGTAGTGCTAGTAACTGAAAGGTTGCTGGTTTCAATACCCGATCTGACAAGGTGAAAATTGTGTCACTGTGCCCTTGAGCAAGGCACTTAACCCTAATTTGCTCCAGGGGCGCCATACTACTATGGCTGACCCTGTAACACAACACACCTATCCGGTGTATGTGACAAAATATATATTTTTGACCTTTTTAGGCCACCATACGCCCTATATGTGTTAGACAGGCATTGCTCTGTGCAGTCACACATTTAATGAGAAGCTCGTTTCGAGGCTTAGTGGATGCGGCCTGTCTGAGCGTAATTTTTTGTAATTATATTTAGCATGCCTTTAAAGGGCGAGTGCACTTCCTGATTTTGGCCTTGTTTTTCATTTATCCTCATTAAGAAGTGCTAGCGGCCATGACTGAAGGCAAACGAGAGTTGTCTTGGGTGTGGTTTGATGTGGGTGTTTCTTGGGTGTGCCTTTTGCCATTCAATCACAAAAAAGGCAGTAGTGCAATAATTAATGTATTGACAGCAAGATGCCCAAACACACACAATATTTGACTAAAACATAATCATTTCTCAAACCTTGCTTGCATTTGTATACGATCAGTGTCTCTGTTATACGTAGAAATTAAAATCACTTAGAGCTGATTTCCTGGTGTTTTTACAGTCTTTTAGGTAAAAAGGGCCACCAGTTGGGGAATTCTGCAATAGTAAGTACAGCGAGCTAAGCTAAGCTAGCTTTGCTATGGAGAGAACGATTCGCCATCTTAAGATGGTCACCTAATTCAGTTCTTTGTGCATGCTAAAGCCTCCGCTGACCTTGTGTTTAGCCAAGCTGACAGCAGCTAGCGAGCATAGCTTGGAGATATCAGCTGTCTAGCTGATATTTCTCTGTTAAATCAGTTATGGCAAGAGCCAGTGGCTGGAATGTGTTTTGGAATGTGGAATGTGTTTTTATAAGACACTACTATAGTTCGGCAACATCTTGCTGCGACGAAGCATGCAACTTCATTTCAACGTTTCATCACATTATGTAAATGCAGGTTATCATTGAAATGTTGTCAACCGTGAGTTGAATGCCAAGTCTCGAGATCGCTGTACTACAACACAATATTCTATAACTGGCTATTTTTGTCTCTTCTCGTCTCTCCTTATGTCCGCTGTTAGATCTTTCCCGGGGGACATATCCCATAACGACTAGCTAATATTCCTACAAAAGGTGTAGACTACATGTGGACAGTGCACAAACATCGCCCAGCTTGAGTGTACATATTTATCCACAAAATCAATGTGTGTTTGTTACAAAGACAACATGCTGTAAATATCATATTGATATGCTTTATGAAGAAAGTATGTCAACGCTTATTTTATTGAAGCCTTTATTTTCAGGGAGTAATCCTGAGACCCAGGTCTGTTTTTACAGATGAGCCCTGGATTACAAAAAATACTAACATCAAAATGTAAATACAAAATGCAAGCAGAAAGAAAAACACTGTCATAAAAAACAAACACCTCAGTAATAAGATCCTCAATCATTTTACATTTTAGCAGACACTCTTATCCAGAGTGACTTACAGGAGCAATACGGGTTAATCAAGGGCACATCGAGATTTTTCACCTAGTCAACTCAGGGATTCAAACCAGCGACCTTCCGGTTACTGGCCCAACTAGGCTACTTGCCACCATCAATCAACTTGCTGAATTGTCCTAGAGGTACCAAAACATCCAATTTCAGAACATTTTGAATATTGTTCTACAAATATGATGCAAGGTAAATTGGCTTTTAGTTAACTCGGAGAACAAAGACATTTCCAGAGTTGGCCATCCCTGAGACCGGGTGTGGTAACTCAAAGGCTAAAGTTTTAAGTAATGATGTTCAGTACAGTGGGCGTTAGTATAAAGGGCTTTATACATGAAAACATAGCAATGTATCAACCTACATGACATCAGAGGGCCAACCAACTTTCTGGTAGAGAATGCAGTGATGAATACTAAAACTGTCACCCATTTAAAAGAAAAAGGAAGTGTGCTATTATAAACTGCATCGTACAGCTTTAATGAAGTGGCATTTGCTTTCAAATGGATGTCGCCATAGTCTAGGACTGATTGGAACGTTGACTGAGTAATCTGCTGTCTACTATTTAGCGAGAGGCAGGACCTATTTCTATAGAAGAAGGCCATTTTTATTCTCAGCTTAACTAACTCCTCAATATGCTTTTTAAAAAGACAGCTTGTCTTCTTTCCAGATGGCCAGATATTTGTAAGCAGAGACACGATCAATAGAGACCCCATCCAAAGTACCCAAGGTTTAAATCATCAGTTATTTTTATGCGCTCTAGAGAACAACATGTACTTAATTTGACCTGCAATCAATACTAATTTCAGGTCAAAGTCTTTCTGGAGTACAATGAAGGCAGACTGTAGTTCAGATAGAGCCTGGTCAAACGTGGAGGCAATAACATACACAACAGTATCATCGGCATACAAGGACAGGTAAAAACATTTTTGGACAGAAGTAAATATTGATAATGCGAAAGTACAGGACCCAGAATTGACCCCTGCAGGACAGTTTTCGTTATGTCCAGAAAATTTGATTTAACACCATCAGTAGATAAAACTGAATGTGTATCTAAAGTTATTTTTAAACCAGTTACACGCAGCTTGGCCTAGGCCAATTTGAGGAAAGCCTCTGCATTATAGCAGTGAGTGATCAACAGCATCAAAGGCCTTTCACAGGTCAATGAATAGGACAGCGCAATGTTGACGTTTATCCATACAGTTAAGCACATTTATAACTAGAAATGCTGCAGAGATGATGCTATGACCTGGTCTAAAACCTGACTGATGTACATTTGGAATACATTTTAAAAGATAAAGATCTTAGCTGAGAATTAATCAAGGATTCTAATATTTTAACTAGGCAGGAAAGTTTAGAATTAGGGTGATTTTAATTATTTAGGTCACAAGGTTCACCACCTTTTGTGAAGGGGGAACACATAGGCCTTCCTTCCAAACCTTGGGGATTCAGCAATCAGGGGAAAGAGTTGCAGCAAAAATGGTTCAAGCAAATCAACCCTCATCAATCTTAAGCAAGGCATCTAGCACATTTCGGGCAGTAAATTGTTGAAATGAAAACAGATTCACTGGAAGTTGACGGGTTAACCGTAGAGTCAGCTAGAGGCTGGCAGAGGGAAGAGAAATCGATTAACTGACCAGGCTCAATTAAACCAAATAAAAAGCCTGCCGAGATAAAAATTATGTTTAAGAGCATCACTTATCCCATTCTTCTCAGTTTAGATGACTTAGACGGAAGTTGCTTAGGCAGGGAAGATCAATTTGTACACTTCAGTGCATTAACTGTTTCCAAAATGTTGAAGGATCACCAGCAGAGAGAAAAAAAAGTAGCTTATCTAGCAAATATAAACAAGTGTGTAGAGTACAACTCCAGCTGTCTTCAAGTCTCCAGTGGCTAATGACGTTCTTTCCATCTATACTGAACCAAAATATAAACGCAAATCTCAGGAGGCTGGTGGGAGGATCTATAGGAGGACAGGCTCATTGTAATGGCTGGAATGGCATTTATGGAACGGAGCCAAACGTGGTTTCCATATGTTTGTGTTTGAAACCGTTCCAGCCATTACCACGAGCCCATCCTCATCCCATGTTTCGTGAGCTGAAATAACACTTCCCAGAAATTGTCCATACGCACAAACAAAAATGTATTTCTCTCCAATTATGTACACATCCCTATTAGTGAACATTTCCCCCTTGCCAAGATAATCCATCCACCTGACAGGTGGGGCATATCAACAATCTGATTACACAGCATGACATTTACACAGGTGCACCTTGTACTGGGGACATTAAAAGGCCACTCTAAAATGATCAGTTTTGTCACACAGCACAATGCCACAGATGTCTGAAGTAATGAGGGTGCGTACAATTGGCATGCTGACTGCAGGAATTTCTCTACCATAAGCCGCCTCAATAATTTTAGAGAAGTTGGCAGTATGTCCAACCGGCCTCACAACCACAGACTACAAAATGATATAGCCTAATTGTCTTACTCCTGTCTACATAAATAAATAAAACCATTCTACAGAAATAATTTAAACCATTCAAAATTGGCTACTACACCAGCAAGCATGATTTGGCCACAGAGGATCATTGGCTTAAAAAACGGAGTTGTTTTTCCGACTGTTTTAGCCTAGAGTTGGAAGGGTCCGCAATTTGGGCAGCACGTGCTGCAAATACCAAATGGATGATTGTTGAGTTGTAACTGTCAGTGAAAAGCAGAGAGAACCAGCCAGGCATATCACAATATTTTAAAATACAAATCGTGGAAAAACTGTTTGGAAAACAAATGGCAATTGCTGTAAAGAGATGAGAATGAAAAGACTTCAATCTGTCTTTATCAACATTCTTAACTTAATTGAGCGAACAGTAGTCTATATTATTGGCACCAGTGGAGAACAAAGGCCATATCCCCGGTGAGTGTGCATATTCACTGTCTTTATCCTTGGGTCAGTGCCACAATATGACGTCCAGGTTAGATGGACTCAGCAAAAAAAGAAACTCAGCAAAAAAAGAAACGTCCTCTCACTGTCAACTGCGTTTATTTTCAGCAAACTTAACATGTGTAAATATTTGTATGAACATAACAAGATTCAACAACTGAGACATAAACTGAAAAAGTTCCACAGACATGTGACTAACATAAATGGAATAATGTGTCCCTGAACAAAGGGGGGTGTCAAAAATAACAGTCGGTATCTGGTGTGGCCACCAGCTGCATTAAGGACTGCAGTGCATCTCCTCATGGACTGCACCAGATTTGCCAGTTCTTGCTGTGAGATGTTACCCCACTCTTCAACCAAGGCACCTGCAAGTTTCCAGACAGTTCTTGAGGGAATGGCCCTAGCCCCCACCCTCTGATCCAACAGGTCCCAGACGTGCTCAATGGGATTGAGATCCGGGCTCTTCGCTGGCCATGGCAGAACACTGACATTCTTGTCTTGCAGGAAATCAGGCACAGAACAAGCAGTATGGCTGGTGGCATTGTCACGCTGGAGCGTCATGTCAGGATGAGCCTGCAGGAAGGGTACCACATGAGGGAGGAGGATGTTTTCCCTGTAACGCACAGCGTTGATATTGCCTGCAATGACAACAAGCTCAGTCCGATGATGCTGTGACACACCGCCCCAGACCATGACGGACCCTCCACCTCCAAATCGATCCCGCTCCAGAGTACAGGCCTCGGTGTAACGCTCATTCCTTTGACGATAAACGTGAATCCGACCATCACCCCTGGTGAGACAATACCGCGACTCGTCAGTGAAGAGCACTTTTTGCCAGTCCTGTCTGGTCCAGCGACGATGGGCTTATGCCAATAGGTGACGTTGTTGCCGGTGATGTCTGGTGAGGACCTGCCTTACAACAGGCCTACAAGCCCTCAGTCCAGCCTCTCTCAGCCTATTGCGGACAGTCAGAGCACTGATGGAGGGATTGTGATTTCCTGGTGTAACTCGGGCAGTTGTTGTTGCCATCCTGTACCTGTCCCGCAGGTGTGATGTTCAGATGTACCGATCCTGTGCAGGTGTTTTTACATGTGGTCTGCCACTGCGAGGATGATCAGCTGTCCATCCTGTCTCCCTGTAGCGCTGTCTTAGGTGTCTCACAGTACAGACATTGCAATTTATTGCCCTGGCCACATCTGCAGTCCTCATGCCGCCTTGCCTAAGGCACATTCACGCAGATGAGCAGGGACCATGGGCATCTTTCTTTTGGTGTTTTTCAGAGTCAGAAATGCCTCTTTAGTGTCCTAAGTTTTCATAACTGTGACCTTAATTGCCTACCGTCTGTAAGCTGTTGGTGTCTTAACGACCGTTCCACAGTTGCATGTTCATTAATCGTTTATGGTTCATTGACCAAGTCATATCTTGGGTATCTCATACCGGTAAGAAAGAAAATCTACTTTCACCCCTGCTCCAAAGTAATATGAAAAGAGTGCAATTGCTGAACTTGTGTAGATATTCTAAACAGTGTTTTGATAACTTCCAAGTGTAACAGTTCCATGTAGAATAAACTATCCTTCACATAATACTGTAGAAGCAGTGTTCTTCTAATATAACATCGACGGCACCATTTTAATTAAATAACAAAAGACGATAAAAAGTGTATAATTTTTCTGCTGAGTGCAAGGTCTCTCCCTATTCAGACATGAGTATCAACCGGTCTTTCAGTCAGAGGACTCCATTTCAAAAGCATCTATTTTGCCCATCTCCCAAAATGAGAGAGTTGATGAGTGACATGTATTGAAAGGGTGATATTGCTTAACACTTCTGATGTACTGTGTTATTAATAATCACCTTTTGTCCCTTCGGAGGTGTTTGCCAACGCCTGATGGGCATGGGAGTGTAGAGCAGATCCAGGCCCGTCTCGTTTCTGATATTGGTCATGAAGGAGCCTGACTTCGGCTCCTATATCACGTAGGGGCATAGAGGGGAAAGACCGAAACCATAGAGTCAAGGAAGCCACCAGTAAATACACAGTGGAACATAGCCAATCATAGATGCTAATTCACAAGGGACACGTGCTAGCATGTCACTGACTGGTTGGCATTACTCACTCGGGCCCAAGAGTAGTAGGCACAGTGGAAGGGGGCATCTCCTTACAACAGACATGATGCACATATACGCACAGCACTGATTTACATTATCAATGGTGGGTAGGTGAATTTCAGGACCGATAGTATTTTGACTAGATCAACTGTCACCAACCTGATTCAAGTGTCCTCCATTACTCTGAAGCGGGACTGGTGTCTGGCCACTGCTTCAGTCTTCTGGAACAGCTCTTGCTATGGTAGGGGGTTCCCACGATGCTGTTAAACAACACATCCAGCAGGTTTTGTACGTAGCCTGTGAATGAAATGAAATATCATCACTCAATAAACATATAGCGAGGGGGAAAATATCTTTCTCTAGTTTGAAAGTAAATGATATGCTTATAGAGGGGCTAACTACAGAATAGATTCAGGCAGGTGATGATACGTTACTATGCAACCAGCTTTGTACGTTGCTGAATGCTTGCTGATACGTTTTGATATTTGCTGCCAGAGCTATATTTGTAGTAGGCAAGTACCATTTTATTTATTTTTTACTTTGGAAATTTTGACACTGGAATGAATGTTTCTGACTCATATGGATGCCACAGGCCGTTTTTTAAAAGCCGAGAAGTTGGTTCAGTTGAATTTTAACCTGCGTATGATCAACAATGTATCCGTCTGTTTTCATTCAATATCCAACTAATGATCTTAAATTAAACTGATCCGCTTGCTGAATTGCTAAATTGTATTGCCTTTATTTTTGCATAGTGATGTTTGAGAACCTCCTTTTTGAAAGCTTTAGTATTGCAAGGGTAAGTGCACCCAATGATATGCCTCTGGACGCGTGGTGCTTACTTGCATTTGCCCTATTGTTGTATCTGTATTAACAATGTATTAGGGAAATTACTTTGACTTTTTGAGATCAAACATCCACCGTCTCAGTCTGTCTGTCTCACACTCAAACACAGACACAGGTGTGGATATTTCAAAGGATTTTAAATGTAAGACAACTCTCATTATTTTATTGCATGCTGTTATTCACCATTCAACTCAAGAATCCCCTTGTAGTTAAAACACTGGAATAAAACAATTTTTTCTCTGTCAAACCATCCTCCTTCATATTCCCCTGTCCTGTTGAACTTCAAACATGAATGTTTGTCCAGCCCTTTTCTGCTTTACTTTACTTAGTCTTTAAGTGGGGCTTTACATCTGGCTCCTCAGTAGTTTGTATTAGGCCTAAGCACAGAGAGGCTTCCGGCTAAACGCGGTGACGTGGTGGGCTAGCCGAGCTAATCTGAGGAGAAAGTATTTCGAGGGATTAGCGTCAGCTCCCGGCTCACCCGCCACGCTGGATAGCCGCTGTGCAATGATCCTTTCTGGGGTTGTTTGTGCTCACTAATGGAATCGACATCCCTGTGGTTTGACATTATCGAGCCACTTGTGCAAGGGAGGGAGGTGGTGGTGGGGGAGGGGGGGGGGGGGGGGGGGGGGGTCGGAGAAAAGCAAAGGACTGGAAACGTGTTTCATCTGTTTCCTTTCTCATATCAAGTGAGCTAGACATGTTAATGTGTGGTTTTCCTCTGTAATGAGAATTGTCCTCTGTGGCAGTGAAGTTATACTTCCTGAAACAGTGCTGCAGTAAAATGAGCATTTCAAAATGATCTGAAGAGACTAATGTCTCATACATATTCTGTTTTTCAACTAGACATGATGAACCATCACATATTTATGGTTGCTCCCCAAGTGCAAAAACTGGGAAAATGGTAGTAGGAACATGCAAGGTCATGCGTGGCTACATTTTAAAATGTGTCTTATCACAAGCTAAACACTACACTACTATGTTAGGTTCACTGTGAGCCACACAGTATAAAATCAGGTTGACCATTATAATCTTATGGATTAAGTAGTAGCCTTACCATTAGGAATACGCCTTCGTTGTCTGATTTTATAACCCAGCTACAGACAAATGACATGAGTAATGAATACACACAGGTCGGATTAATGCAGGAGTTTAAAATCATCTAGTAATCCAATATCGTTTCGATGTAAATTGCCTTTTGTGGTACACTGTGGTGGATTTCCCCACTGTTACTTTACATAAAACCAGCCAACATGGGGGGTGCTGTCCGGTGGCCTGCGTAAACTGCGGGTGAATAAAATCTCTGGAGTAATCTATCACATTAAATGGTTTTAAATGTCTGAGGCTGATTTGTAAAGATGGAGTAAAAAAAAACAACTAAACCAACAACACATGTCCTTCCAATGTCCCGGCCTATCTGGGACAAATCTGAGCAGGACGCCACAGTTTGCCGTTGCAGTCAACTATCGCTCTGCTGGTCTACTGAGAATACATTTGTAAACTCCCTTGTTTTAATGAAGCTTGTCAGTGGGGTGGGAGACTAGCTGTTCTGGTTTGCTCTGAGGCTGGCCTGGATATCTGGAGTCTGTCAGTTCCTGATACTACTATACATGGCTGTGGACCCTGCTGTTGGCAGTGTCAATGTGGGTAAGTTGGTCCCACAAACAGACAGGCTGGGTGGTTGTCTCAACCATGGCGTCCCTCTTCCTGCCAGGGCTTCCCTGCCAGGGCGTCCCCATATTGTCCATCCCAACAGCCAACACGTTGACAAATGCTCCATTGTATGGCCCTAGTCTGTATGACCCAACCTCCCTCGTGACTGTCCCCCTTCTCTGGTGGCAAGAGCCAGGAAACATCCTAGGGTTGTGTTTAGGGGTTGACAGTCACGAGGGAGGTTGGGTCATACAGACTAGGGCCATACAATGGAGGTTTTTCACTTCTCTAATGAAGCTGCTGTGGAAGTGGGTTTTTGTTTCAACCACACTTCTCGGAAGACAGACCAGGCTTCATTGTCTTGTTTACTTCATCTCTCACCTCAATGAGAGCTTTGTCTGTGGATGCATCTCAATAGTCTGAACTAAAGTGGCGCCTCTCCTCATCTTTTTCCAGGACTGGGCAGGTGAGCGCAGTAGGGCATGGGTGCCAATTCTGTGCAAGCCGCATTAGACTATTGAGATGCAGCCCAGGTATACCCACATGATACCAATTTTATAGCCTTTATATGAATTATATTACTATACAGTGGACGGGGGATTACGCAAAGTTACACGGAAGAGCAAATAAGGGGCATCCATTTGTTTTATTTCGACAACACACAGAGCTTGCCAAATGTGTGAAAGTCAAGGAGAATTACAGAAAGGCAGAGTGAACAGCTTTGCAACATGTCCTTGACAAGGTGGTATCATTTAAATGACTCTGACAACACATAATTATTCAAATCAAAGACTCCCTTTTCAAGGACACAGCTGCAAACCTTTCCTGAGGCTTCGGCAGAGGACAGTATTGTGTGTTGCACAAAGCCAAGGCTGTCTAAGAGAGAACCAGTATGTATGATTCAAAACAGCAAGACTATTTGCATGGGTTAACATACAGGGATAAAATTTATGTTCATTTGCTCATGGGCAAACAGATAATCTTGACACTGAAAAGCATCCCAGTTACAGTACTGTATGAATAACCAACATGTTTTCATATGTGAGCAGAGCTGTTTCATTTATCTTTAGAAGCTTCAGAGTGTCTCCTGTTTAATGAAAAGCATTACTTGCACATAAAGCATTCGAGTTTACGCCTGGCCTTGTGCATAACAGATTCCCAGTTAGTCTAGGACATATTCCCTTCTCTCTCTCTGTCTCCTTTCCATCTTTCATCCTCTTTTTCTATTTCAACATCTTACAAAGACGGGCTTCGGTCTGCGTTTTGATAGAGGGCAGTTGGAGGCAGCTGCGTGGTGTAGCCGGAAGGCGTATTGATTATTAAATGACAGTCCTGCCCAGATGAACGAAACCCGGCGTAATGGGATGCAGGCAGACGGCCCGCTGCTCTGAAATGGGTTTGTTGGTATGCTCTTTATTGTAAGACCGTCTCGAATTCTTATCCAATTAGACCTAGAACATCATCTCTCAAATGGTGAAGCCCAGAGCATGTGCTGATTAGTCTAGCACTAGGTTGACAGAGAATGGAGGTTATTGACAGCATGGATGAAGCCTGAAATAACTGCAGACTTAGTTTAGAAGGAAGGCCTTATATAGTGTCTCCAATAGGCATGGGCGGTATCCAGATTTTCATATTGTCTTACCGTTCTTCTCTTATCCCGGAAGTGTTACAAGCATAGCACAGAAGGGACACTAAAAACGCAAGAAATGCTAACAGCCCATCAAGTCATTTTCAGTGAGTGAGGACATTTACAAGCAAAAGAGAACTAAATAAATTGTGCAAATGAATGAAGTTGTGATTGTACATGTGTACATGGAGGGGGGAAAAAACGCTAGTAGGAAGCGCAGGGGGAAAAAATGAAACTTATCCAGAGCTCTTTGACTTCTGGCAGAAAGGCATTGTAAGATATCTGATGGCAAACATTTAGTAGTGAATTACATACAAGTGTAACTTCATCCAGTGTTGCCAACTCCTCAGTAAGGAAAGTAGCAATTGGCTGTCCTAAAAGTCGCTAAATGATGCCATCACCTAATTTGCATAATTGGCCATGTGAATGTAATTGTGATGGACACTGTAGGAGAGAGAAAAAGTGAGTAAAAAACACCCTAAATAAGTTTAGAACTACAAATGAAATTTCTTCTGTCGATTCTTGTTTGTTTTTTTGTCACAATTCCAACCCTCCTCCGGCTTGGGACCGGCAAAAGTGACCCAAAAGAGACACTCTGGCAGTTATTTATTTTATTTTTTATTTTTCTTCATTTGTTTTTGTTTTTAACCTTATGGTCCACTTAGGAGCCTACAACAAGTCACAGTAAAACATTAACATTTTTAACCATAACATGTTTTAATTATTTTTGTATACAATCTACATTAACAATCTAAATGGACCAAAAGGAGACCATAGAAAAAAACTGTCAATGTGAGAAAATTATGGTAACTAGTCTGGCCCTAATTCAGGTTAATAGTTTTTTTTAAATGTTAGCCAGGGCGGGATCAGCCAGCAGTGGCTTTCCGCATGCGCGATTAATTTGCAGTCTGGACGCGGGGGGGTGAACATCTCCTGCTCTGACTGCAGCGTGAGGACTGGGCCGCCTGTGAATGCTTTGGGATGGGCCCACGGCAGCACCCGCTGCTCGTTGAGAAGAGTAAGAACGTACTTTCACGTCAGAATCTCCAATAACACCAGAAAAAGTCGCTAGATTTGTCGCTAGTCACTTTTTTGAAAATGTGTCGCTAGAGGGGTCTGAATTCTCGCTAAATATAGCGACTGAGTCGCTAAGTTGGCAACACTGACTTCTTCACCTCATGTGTGACGCTACAACTTGCGGATAGATGTAGAATGCTATGGACTCTCCAGCTTCCGCTGTCTCCCATTGTGTTGTTACAAACCAGCACGTGACTGTCTCAATTGTTCTGGGGTAACACGGAACCCAAACCGGCTGCGCCCATCGTGCATAAATGTATTTTGTCCCCCCACACCAAACGCGATCACGACACGCAGGTTAAAATATCAACAAACTGAGCCAATTATATTAATTTGGGGAAAGGTCGAAAAGCATTACACATTTATGGCAATTTAGCTAGCTAGCTAGCTAGCTTGCACTTGCTAGCTAATTTGTCCTATTTCGCTAGCTTGCTGTTGCTAGCTAATTTGTCCTGGGATAGAAACATTGAGTTGTTATTTTACCAGAAATGGACAAGGTCCTCTACTCCGACAATTAATCCACACATAAAACGGTCAACCGTTTCTAGTGATCTCCCCTCTTTCCAGGCTTTTTCATCTTTGAACTTATATGGTGATTGGCATCTAAACTTTCATAGTATTACCACGACGACCGGCAACACAGTTCGTCTTTCAATCACCCAGTTGGGTACCTGCTTCTAGAAACCAATGAGGAGATGGGAGACTGCAGGTATTAACTTAAAAATAGTCAAATGTATTGAAAAACAAATAAATAGTTTTGATGGTATTGAAAAACCATCCTGCGGCTCCCAGAGCACTAAGAACCTTGGCGTGATCCTGGACAACACCCTGTCGTTCTCAACTAACATCAAGGCGGTGGCCCGTTCCTGTAGGTTCATGCTCTACAACATCCGCAGAGTACGACCCTGCCTCACACAGGAAGCGGCGCAGGTCCTAATCCAGGCACTTGTCATCTCCCGTCTGGATTACTGCAACTCGCTGTTGGCTGGGCTCCCTGCCTGTGCCATTAAACGCCTACAACTCATCCAGAACGCCGCAGCCCGTCTGGTGTTCAACCTTCCCAAGTTCTCTCACGCCACCCCGCTCCTCCACTCTCTCCACTGGCTTCCAGTTGAAGCTAACATCCGCTACAAGACCATGGTGCTTGCCTACGGAGCTGTGAGGGGAACGGCACCTCAGTACCTTCAGGCTCTGATCAGGCCCTACACCCAAACAAGGGCACTGCGTTCATCCACCTCTGGCCTGCTCGCCTCCCTACCACTGAGGAAGTACAGTTCCCGCTCAGCCCAGTCAAAACTGTTCGCTGCTCTGGCACCCCAATGGTGGAACAAACTCCCTCACGACGCCAGGACAGCGGAGTCAATCACCACCTTCCGGAGACACCTGAAACCCCACCTCTTCAAGGAATACCTAGGATAGGATAAAGCAATCCTTCTGCCCCCCCCCCCCCCCCCCCTTAAAAGATTTAGATGCACTATTGTAAAGTGGCTGTTCCACTGGATGTCATAAGGTGAATGCACCAATTTGTAAGTCGCTCTGGATAAGAGCGTCTGCTAAATGACTTAAATGTAAATGTAAAATGTCTAAATACCCCGGTATACCGCCCAAGCCTAGCCTCCAACCCAGCTCTACAAGCATAAGACTGAGGCTCTATCAATTGCTGAAGACCGTCCTCTCCTTCCTTCATCTGCACTGACCGGAAAGGACATGAAGGGTGAAAACATGGTAGGAACTGGTCAAGTCTTTCAGATCAGTTCAATGGCAGGAGAGGTGGCAGAGAGATTTTTTTTACAGTTGAGAAAGAGCCAGCAGAGACACATAGAATAGTCCATTTGAGAAGAAACAGGTTCACGCCTATTTGAAATCTCTGTTCCAGTCCAAACGTCCAGTCCACCTGGTCAGTCTCCAGTCAAACAGCTGTGGTCCTTTCCCGGGACCTTTTTTGATTTGTTGTCATGTTAGCTGATCTGTCAGTGAAGTGGTTGTTTGAGGCCCATTTAAGAAAGGCTCTCTACGAGCAACCACCCCAGGAAGTTGCGGAGAACCTCTCGTACTCTGGATAGGGATGTATTTTGACAGACTTCTGCTGTTCCGAGAGAGGTTTTCAGGCAATTTGCTCCTGTCAAACGGCAAAAGCGTCTTGGCCTCAGGGCCACAGCAAAGTACCGCTCTTGGCGATGTACTGAACCCAATGTCCGGTCATACTTTGTTGGATAATTGGTCTGTTTTGGGGGAAGGGAGGGGGTCTTAAAAAAAAAATGTTTCCTAAAGAGAGAGAATGCATGGACTGACTTTTTTTCTCTCCCTCTTGCAGTGTATAGAGGCCAAGAAGTCTTGCTGGTATTTTGAAGGTGGATACCCCATCTACTTTATGTAAGTACCACCTGCTACATGCCACAACATGGTGTACAATGTCCGATAAAAAAAATATATATTTTTTTTTTTTACCCAGCACAAGGTGTAATGATCATGCTATTTAATCAGCTTCTTAATATGCCACACCTGTCAGGTAGTTGGATTATCTTGGCAAAGCACCAGTCTCAACGTCAACAGCGAAGAGGCGACTCCGGGATGCTGGCCTTCTGGGCAGAGTTCCTTTGTCCAGTGTCTGTGTTCTTTTGCTGTGTTCTTTTATTTTTATTGGCCAGTCTGAGATATGGCTTTTTCTTTGCAACTCTGCCTAGAAGGCCAGCATCCCGGAGTTGCCTCTTCACTGTTGACGTTGAGACTGGTGTTTTGCGGGTACTATTTAATGACGCTGCCAGTTGAGAACTTGTGAGGCGTCTTTCTCAAACTAGACACTCTAATGTACTTGTCCTCTTGCACAGTTGTGCACCGGGGGCTCCGACTCCTCTTTCTATTCTGGTTAGAGACAGTTTGCGCTGTTCTGTGAAGGGAGTGTACACAGCGTTGTACGAGATCTTCAATTTCTTGGCAATTTCTCGCATGGAATAGCCTTCAATTCTCAGAACAAGAATTGACTGACGAGTTTCAGAAGAAAGGTCTTTGTTTCTGGACATTTTGATCCTGTAATCGAACCCACAAATGCTGATACTCAACTAGTCTAAAGGCCAGTTTTATTGCTTCTTAAATCAGCACAACAGTTTTAAGCTGTGCTAACATAATTGCATAAGGGTTTTCTAATGATCAATCACCCTTTTAAAATGATAAACTTGGATTAGCTAACACAACGTGCCAATGGAACACAGGAGTGACGGTTGCTCATAATGGGCCTCTGTATGCCTATGTAGATATTCCATAAAAAATCTGCCATTTCCAACTACAATAGTCATTTAAAACATTAACAATGTCTACACTGTATTTCTGATCAATTTAATGTGATTTTAATGGACAACAACTTTGCTTTTCTTTCAAAAACAAGGACATTTCGAAGTGACCCCAAACTTTTGTACGGTCGTGTACATACCTCAAATGATGGCGTCTTATCAATAACAATCCATTTGTCGTATTAACATTTCTATTCAGCACAGTGTCTGTTGACGCAATCGTCTCATCTATGAGTGTACACAAGTGTTTTTGTCAAGGCTTACCGTACATACTGTATGTGGGAGACTGGCCTTTTCACAATGGGTCATCCTGCTTTTGCAGCTTAATGTCACACTCCAGCGAGCTAAGACATCTTGTATTGCCCTTCCCTCCAACCAGGGCCTTAATTCAGACCCACAGCACTTCTCCCCGGCTTAAGCCGCCCATCCATTCTCCCTCGCTGGTAACTACCAGTGTCGGCCGTTGTTCATTAAAATGAGAGCGTGCGCCTCGATGAAGAGATCACCTAGGTAATGCAAGACACCCAGCGTTTGACATCCTCCTTCTCCCTGCATACTGTGCCATTGGCAGGAATCAAACTATTTCCAGCAGTTAGGGCACAGGAGTTATCCGTGATTTCCAGCAGTTATCCATGATAGGGCACAGGAAGAGAAGAGTCATTGCTGCTGCTGTGCGATCAGTGAAACTCCACTACCATCATCATATACAGGGCAAACTACAGGTAACTGCCAAAATAAAGGAAACACTTGAGTAAAGGAGGGATACAAAGTATATTGAAAGCAGGTGCTTCCACACAGGTGTGGTTCTTGAGTTAATTAAGCAATTAACATCTCAGCATGCTTAGGATCATGTATCAAGTGTCAATCGCGTGTGTGTGTCACCGGATCTCAACCCAATTGAACACTTATGGGAGATTCTGGAGTGGCCCTTGACACTGCATTTTCCACCATCAACAAAACGCCAAATTATGGAATTTCTTGTGGAAGAATGGTGTCGCATCCCTCCAGTGGAATTCCCAACATTTGTAGAATCTAAGACACTTAATATTGGTATTTCCTTTATTTTGGCAGTTTACTGTATATCTGCTGGGGAAAGGGGATACCTAGTCAGTTGTACAACTGAATGCCTTTACCTGAAATTTATTTTCTGCATTTAACCCTGAATCACAGAGGTGCGGGGGGCTGCCTTAATCGACATCCATGGCTTCGGCACACGGGGAACAGTGGGTTAACTGCCTTGCTCAGGGGTAGAACAACAGATTTTTACCTTGTCAGCTCAGGGATTCAATCCAGCAACCTTTTGGTTACTGGCCCAACACTCTAACCACCAGGCTAACTGCTAGTGGTTAGCGTCCAGATTATTTACATGAGGAAACAGTGGAGTGAAGAAGAGCAATGGGTGAATCACATCATGCCTCCAAGCTGTTTGATGTCCATTGGTGTCTGGATGAAAGGGGCTAGTCTTAAAGTCCCAGCCCTGGTTAGAGAGCAGCTCATCAGGGGCCCCAGAGCTCCTGATTAATGTACAGGCCTCTGACTGCTGACTGCAGGCTCTGGAAGGGATTTGCCTCCGCTCTCCACCCCTGTCTTCACCCACAGAAAGAGCTTTGTGCGCTGGCGTTAAGATGTAGGTTCCCCCCCTCCAGGGGGCCAGGCAGAAGTTCACTGGGCAGGAACCAATTATAGATAGCGCTGCTCTTTTCCGGGGCCTGGAATAAATATTGGATTTGCATTTCACCCCAACGTAGTGCTAATCATCCGACTCATCTGGATGTAATGCCACCGATCGCGTAGAGTGTGATGTTCCGGGGATGTGGCAAGCCGTAGCCCCGGCACGGAATGATAATGCGGCTGAGTTTTGTTCGGCAGTAATGAAATGAGGGGCTGTTGCGGTATTAGGGAAACGTGGCCATCCGTTTGAGTGAAGCAAAGGAAGTATATG
Organism: Salvelinus fontinalis; assembly: GCF_029448725.1. NCBI lineage: Eukaryota > Metazoa > Chordata > Actinopteri > Salmoniformes > Salmonidae > Salvelinus > Salvelinus fontinalis. The sequence continues at coordinate 24,454,321 of NC_074671.1, read as the reverse complement.
TGAGAATGGGAGAGGTGTCTGACGCTTATCTCTTTTATAATCCCTGTCACTCACATACACACACACATTCCTGATGGGCAGACCACAGGCTGTGAGGATCGGGAACACCACCTCCTCCACACTGACTCTTTACACAGGGGCGTGTCCTCAGCCCTCTGCAGTACTCCCTATTCACCCACGACTGCGTGGCTTTGCACGACACCAACTCCAAGTTTGCTAACAACACCACGTTGTAGGCCTGATAATCAACAACGACAAGTCAGCCTATAGGGAGGAAGTAAGTGAACTGGCATTGTGGTGCCAGGACAACAACATCTCCCTCAATGTCAGCAAAACAAATGAGTTTGATTGGTTACTTCAGGAAGCAGAGGAGGGAACATGCCCCAATCTACATCAACGGGGCTGCAGTATAGTCAGCTGTTTTATGTTACTTGGTGTCCACATCAACAAGGACTTGACATGGACCAACAACACCGCCACTCTTGTCGAGATGGCGCAATAGCGTCTATACTTCCTAAGGCGGCTGAAGAAATGTCGCATGCCACCCTGGGTCCTCTCCAAATAATACCGCTGCACCATCAAAAGCAGCCTGACCGGTTGCATCACAGCCTGGTACAGGAAATGCTCCATCCACTACTGCAAGGCCCTCCAGCGGGTGGTGAAGACAGCCCAGTACATCACAGGTCCGTGTGCACACCCATCCAGGACATCTACTTGAAATGGTGCCTGAGGAAGTCCCGCAGCATCATCAAGGACCAGACACACCCCAGCCACGAGCTGTTCAATCCCTTACTATCGGGCAGACGGTATCGGAGCATGAGGTCTGTTACCAACAGGGTTAGAGACAGTTTCTATCTACAAGCCATCAGAACAGTTTAACTGACCGCCTGCAGTGACTTTGGACTGACCGCCTGCACTGACTCTCCGTACCTTAGCACACATGCACTCATTCATGCACACACCCACTCATTCATGCACACACCCACACAGACATACACTCACCCACACGCGCGCATATACATTCATGCTACACACACATCACAACTGCTGCTACCAGACTCGTATTTATTATTGCTAAATAGTACACAACTTAAACACTGGCCCCCCAATCCCCCTTTTCCCCAAAACACATGTAAATAATATAATTTGTACCTTCCTGTATTATACTTGTGCTAAAAATGGAATTCTATTCTACTGAGCCATTTACATTGTTTGTATTCTTATCTTTTGTTTGAAATTGTTGTTTCATTGTTGCAGGAACCTGCAAGTAAGCATATGTATCCTGGACGTACGGCTAATTAAAGTTAACTTTATTCACACACACACACACACACACACACACACACTTGCCTGCTCATTCCCACCCCAGCCCAAATAGGTGGTGAGCCGTAGCAAGCTATCTGCTTTAGTTCTCCAGATGATCAATCTCTGTCAAAGGGAGGAGCTGGTTTTTACATATTGTGTATTCATTTCTTCTAAACACATTTCCGTTTATTGGATTCTTGCAAATTTTTCAAATACTTTTATGTTCGCTAGCTGGACAGGCAAACGCCACGGAGTACTAAACTGTAAAAAAAAATCTAAACTTGTGTACTATCTCTACTGATCACGTCTGCCAATCACTTTATCCATATCTAAGGTAGTAGCCAGCTGGTGACATCTCGATCTCCGTCCGACAAACTGCTATCAGGTAAAGTATATATATTTTTTATTTGTAATCTAATTTCACGTTTCTATATTTAGTTCTAGAAACGTGATGCTGTAAAATGACTCCCAACTTAGAAAACAGCAACCTTGGTAATGTAGCTAGCTTGCTAGTTACAAGTAGATATGTTGGTAGTTAGCTCGAAGATAGCTGTTTTAGCTATCAGTTTAATCCAGGTAATAATTTAATACCACAAAAACCGATAGGACAAGTAGTGTAAATCTAATATAGTCATCAAAGCAGGACCCACTAATTTAATTCATACTGACAAATAAGAAATGCCACATTTATCCCTGTCAATAGGTGGAATAGGATGATTGCAGAGCACCCTGTCAGGATGTTCATTTTTTAGCTCACAAACTACATTCCTTTGCTGTGATTTATTTAATGAATTCTTGTCTCTCACTTTTGTATGACAGGATCAAATTCAACTTTCCTGTATCCTGCTCCCAGAGATCAACCAAGTGCTATTCACCAAGCATGGGGTCATTTACTCACCTGTGAGAAGAACCAATCGACTGCAGTTTTAACTATCACTATTTAGACATTGGGACCACACATGGATTTGCCTGTTGTCTTTTCTTTGTGGGTTTTGTCTTACACAGTCTAGTGCCCTCAAACTCAACTCTGGACCTCGAAGCCCATTCCACTGCATTTTTTTAATGGTTCGCTTCTCAGGGACTGGTTTCAGACCTGGGACACCAGGTGCTTGCACTTAATGATCAGATAGAACAGAACGAGCAGGCTCCGGACCTTGTACCTTGTAGGGTAAAAGTTGAATACCCCTGATCTAGTACAATTTAGAATGTAAGAACAGCCATTACAGATACAGATGCTTGTTTGAGCATCTTTATTAATTGTCTCTCACTTTTGTCTCCAATGATCTATTCACCAAGACCTGCAGTTTGAACTAGCCCTGCCGTCACTATTTAGACAAAGACCACGAATGTATTTGGCTGTAGTCTTTTCTTTGTGGGGGTTTGACTTAGTCTAGTGCATTTTAGAGTTGAAGAACACCAACTACAGATGCAAGTGCTTGTTTGAGCATCTCAAAGACTAAATTCAATGTAGAATCAGTTTAACAGGTGACAAACAGAATATTTTACTATTGTAACATGCAGTGGGGAGAATTCTATTTCCCCTGTCAGGAGCCCAGGCTTTTGCTGTAGATGGTAGTTTTCATGTCTGGACCACACTGGCTTTAGACTGCATTCTGTTGAAGCCACTCTATATTGGTCAGCTTCATTCGTGACCAAGGTGGAATCCTTTCGATATGCCTATGGGGCCTGGGCACACAAATGCTCCTACAGAGAAGCGGAAATACTGAAGCATGCGTTGATGACAGATCTACAGACTCCATCAGAGGCCCAGGCTTTTGGCATAGATGGTTAAGTTCTAATTTCTGGACTGCAACATTGTAAAATTGTGCCCTCCACAGCACTGGATATGCAGTGTCCTCCTTAATTATTGGGACAGTGAAGCATTTTTTTTCTTCTTTTGGCTCTGTACTCCAGCACTTAGGATTTGAAATGACACAATGATACAGTACATTAATGTGGATGCTACCATGATTTCGGATTGTCCTGAATGGATCATGAATAATGATGAGTGAGAAAGTTAGACGCAAAAATATCCTAATCCACCCCCCCCCCAAAAAAAATGCCACCCCCTGTTACTGGAATCGTGAGAGGTTAGCATGTCTTGGGGGTATGATATTTGTGCTTTCTCACTCATTATTCATCAAGGACTATCCATAATCATGATAGCACCCAAATTAATATGGAAGTGTTTAGAAACATATTATATTCTTATTTACAATAAAAGTGACTCCAAAATGACACAATACATAATTTATCATTCATTTCTATTGGGCACTAAATAGTCTGAAACACACTCCAAACAAACAGCAAATGCATTCAGAAGTTTGAAGTCACAAGCTTGATGTAATCAATGCATGCTAGGAATATGGGATCAAATACTACACATATCACCTATGTAATGATCATGCTGTTTAATCAGCTTCTTGATGTGCCACACTTGTCAGGTGGATGGATTATCTTGGCAAAGGAGAAATGCTCACTAACAGGGATGTGAACAAAACATTTGAGAGAAATCATTTTTTTTTGAGTGTATGGAACATTTCTGGTATCTTTAATTTCAGCTCATGAAACATGGGACCAACACTTTATATGTTGCGTTTATATTTTTGTTCAGTATAAGTTCATTTGCCCCAATACTTTTGGTCCCCTAAAATGTACAAAAAGTGCTGTAATTTCTAAATGGTTCACCAGATATGGATGACAATACCCTCACATTAAAGCTGTCAGTCTGTACGTTAACCTCATAGTCATTGTATCATTTCAAACGTGTTGGAGTACAGAGCGAAAACAACAAAATGGGTCACTGTTCCAATGATTGATTGGTAGGTTACAATATACTTAGATACTGCCTGAGACACGTTTGCTATTTGTCCCCGTACTCAATAAATGGTTTAACACCGTTTGTGATCTTGTTCTTCGTTCGAATGTACAGTGCCTTAAAGTATTCACACCCCTCCACATTTTGTTGTGTTACAAAGAAGAATTCAAATGTAATTAATTGTCCATTTTGATCAATGATCTACACAAGATAATCTAATGTCAAAGTGGAAGAAAGATTCTAACATTTATTAAACATTAATAAACCAATACAACACTAATATACTGTATATCTTGATTAGAAAAGTGTTCACCCCCCTGAGAAAATACATGTCAGAAACGCCTTGTTTTTGGCGTAAGTCTCTAAGATTGTACAATATTTGCACTTAAAAAATATATATATATATATATATATATAAAAATATATATATATTCTTCAAGCTTTATCGAGTTAGTTGTTGATCATCGCTCATCATTTTCAAATCTTGCCATAGATTTTTATGAAGATTTAAGTGAACTATAACTTGGCCATTCAGGAACATTCAATGTCGTATTGGTTGGTAAGCAACTCCAGTGTATTGTATTTTAGGTTATTGTCCTGCTGAAAGGTGAATTTGTCTCCCAGTGTCTGGTGGAAAGCAGACTGAACCAGGTTTTTCGCTAGGATTTTGCCTGTGATTAGCTCTATTTACATTATAGTCATTTAGCAGACGCTCTTATCTAGAGCGACTTAGTCGTGAGTTCATACATTTCCATACTTTTTTCGTACTGGTCCATCTTTCTTAAACTCCCTAGCCCTTGCCTAGCCCTTGCCAATGATGCAGCCACCACCATGCTTGGAAATATGAAGTGCTACTCGGTGATGTGTTGGATTTTCCCCAGACCTAATGTTTTTTGTATTCATTTCTTTGCCACATTTTTTTGCAGTATTACTTAAGTCCCTTGTTGCAAACAGGATGCATGTTTTGGAATATTTGTATTCTGCAAAGGCTTCCTTTTTCACTCTGTTATTTAGGTTAGTGTTGTGAAGTAATTACAATGTTGTTGATCCATCCTCAGTTTTCTCATATCACAACCATTAAAACTCTAACGGTTTTAAAATCACCATTGGCCTCATGGTGAAATCCCTGAGCAGTTTCCTTCCTCTCTGGCAACTATGTTAGGAAGGACGCCTGTATCTTTGTAGTGACTGGGTGTATTGATACACCATCCAAAGTGTCATTAATAACTTCATCATGCTCAAAGGGATATTCAACATCAGATTAAAAAAATAATATATATCTACCAATCTTTTTTATTCTGCAAACAAAATTCCACTTTCACGTTATGGGGGGGGGGGGGGGGGGGGTGTAGATCAGTGACACAAAATCTCAATTATGAATTCAAAAAAAAGTGTAAAAAGTAAAGGGGTGTGAATACTTTCTGAAACGTACATTATGGAAAACATGTCTGACACAGTCCTAGTTAGTAGAATAATGAATGGATTGGCAAGTTTTTGGCACCGTCATCCTTGAAGTTAGTAGGAAACAATTTAAATCACCTAAATATACTCATATTACTGATATTTGAAAATCAAACATTCATTTCCCAACTGCCTTTTATATAATCCCAAGGCTCTTTATCATTCTCCATAATTTATATTCCAATGCATTCAACATTATGCATGCCCACCATGTTATTGGGCAGCTGCTATTTGAGAACTCATCTGGTTTAGAAATCAAACTCTTGTTATCTTATTGCAGAGCACATTGTACAGCTGTTTTTAGATTGTATTGCATGGTATGCTATATGTCTAGGCTATGCCGTATGTATTGGCTAATATGCATATGCAGCTGTCGTTTTTAAACCTCCATTCTAGCATACATAACACACGCGCACACATCTTTCTATCTACATGCTTTTATTTGGGTTTCTATGCAAAGTATATGATTGAGTGTTTCATTCAGCCTGCAGCTAGTCACTTGAAAGGAGACATATAATCATACTAAAACATGGTAAAAATGTTGAATTCACTGAGATGGCTAATGAAACATTAATATTTATAGCAGCTGGCTAGGCTAGTCTGTAACATTGGCTAGCTTTCAATAAATTGGCTAAATGGTCAACGGAATTGCCTCTTCATGCGATCAAAACTATTCGTATTACATTCAGCATATTTCAAGTGCACTCAAACTTATTTATCTGATTTCAGTCTTTGGTAGCTAACTATATCTGTTCCTCTTCATCAGACAGCAGCTCGTGTTTTCAAACGAGACTGTTAACGTCGTAGATGAAAGTAGGCCGTTGGCGATCTTTGTCACGAGCAGTATGTACGGGAGTTCTGATAGGTTCCAAGTTTGGCAAATTTGCCTGAGCAGACACTGTTGAAATATACTTTTTATGAGAAAATGTGCAAGAATTGAAGGCGACCCCCAAAAAATGTCAAAATATTTTAGTCATACAAAAAAATCTGCTCCTCCCTCGACGGGGATTGATAAACTTCTTGTTTTCCGGCTTCGACCCACCACCTAAAATACTTTGTTGTGAACAATCAGAGGACGATGGGGTGAAGGGTGGCTCCCTGCTGGTCCCTGATATCAACCCTAATGTCCTGATGATGACTGCCACATTTCTCTCCCACTGTTATGGAAAATGTTCATTGCCAATTGAGTGTGACAGCCAGGGAAGTAATGTACCCATCCTGTACTCTTGGAGCAAGTGTTTTTAACGTGCAACGGTTTATGTGAGAGAGACTGTCTTCACTGACTTCTATGGCAGGTTCTGCTGCGTTAGATTTTATTCACAAGGCCAAAAAATCAGAGTAAGGGCAGGAAGGAAAGAGGGAGGGAACTGGAGAATGTTTCCAACATTCCTAATTCACAGAAACCTAATCAAATGTTCAGGGAACCTTTTGAAGAATGAAATCTGAATTGCTGCGAAGAGACGGAAGTGAAATGAAAAGACGGAAGTGAAATAAAGAGACGGAAGTTTACTTATTATAGGTTTATGAGCATGGGGGTTTTTCCACTCTTTTTCTTTATTCTGTTTTCTGATGACTAGTTTTGCGCTCATTCTCCTGACTCTTGGTCTCTCTCCCAGTCTCTCTCCCTCTCTCTCTCCCAGTCTCATGCCTGTCTACTTCTCTCACTCTCCCTGTCATGCCTCGGTCTCCTTTACGCCCCTCCCCCCCGTTCAGATTAAACATTTGCATTTGGGTAAAATCCTGGGTTTAATGATTAGAGAGGACCTTGGATTGACTGTGCTGGCTCGTAAATCACTTCATCTCCCTCTCGGGTTCCTCTCTCGTTCCCGTATTCATATCCGACCATCGCCACGCGAGACAGGAAACAGCGGATTACAAATGAGACCGTACATACATGTCTGTCTGGATCCAGTCACGGCGCCACTTTCCAACCCCATCAATTGCCACTTGGAGTGTCTCGTCACACACACACACACCAGCCCTCCAATTACAATGGCTTTATAATGTAGGCCTGCCTGACTCTACTCATCATATACCTTATCAGTGTACTGTAGCTAGGGACCCATTTTCAGAATATAATCTGCCGAAGGCTGCTGCGGGAGGCATCACATTTTACTTTGTTTCTGTCTGCACAGCAGGTGTACCTCAGAGAGGGGAATCGAGGATAGAATAGTGTAGAAGCTTAGTTTGTTAAGAAAAGGAGTCTGCTGGAGCGTCTATATGAGACTCTTTATACCAGGGATGGGCAACTCCAGTCCTCGGGGGACGGAGTCGTGTCACACTTTTTCCCCATCCCTAGCAAACACAGTTAATTTAAACTATACTGAACAAAAATATAAACGCAACATGAAACAATTTCATTGATTTTACTGAGGTACAGTTAATTGGAGGAAATCAGTCAATTGAAATAAATTCATTAGGCCCTAATTTATGGATTTCACATGACTGGGAATACAGATATATATCTGTTGGTCACAGATACCTTAAAAAAATGGGCCTCACAATGGGCCTCAGGTTCTTGTTACGATATTTTTGTGCATTCAAATTGCCATAGATTAAAATGCAATTGTGTTTGTTGTCCGTAGTTTATGCATGCCCATACCATAACCCCACTGCCAATGTTGACCTTGGCAAACTGCTCACCTACACAACGTCATGCACGTGGTTTGCTGTTGTAAGGCCAGTTGGACGTACTGCCAAATTCTTTAAAACGACATTGGAGGTGGCTTATGGTATTGAATTCTCTGGCAACAGCTCTGGTAGACACTGTAGTCAGCATGCCAATTGCATGCTCCCTCAACTTGAGACATCTATGGCATTGTGTTGAGTGACAAAACTGCACATTTTGGCGCCCTTTTATTGTCCCCAGCACAAGGTGCACCTGTGTAATGATCATGCTCTTTAGTCAGCTTCTTGATATGCCACACCAGTCAGGTGGATGGTTTATCTTGGCAAGGAAAAATGCTCACTAACAGGGATGTAAACAAATTTGTGCAGCAAATTTGAGAGATATACGTTTTGTGTGTGTATGGAACATTTCTGGAATCGTTTATATTTACATGTTGCGTTTTATATATTTGTTCAGTGTAATTGCATTCTAAACTGAAGATCATGATTAATTGATTATCGGAGTCCGGTGTGTTAGCTGGGGCAAAAGTGTGACACCAAGCAGGCCCTGAGGACTGGAGTTGCCCATCCCTGCTCTATATAATGTAGTCTTATTTATTATTGATTGGATGGGTTAGAAAAGTATACTGCTTAAGAGACTCCATATAAGGAGTCTATATATATATATATATATATATATATATATATATATATATATATATATGCTGCATCCCGGTAATGATGGTGCAGGGCGGGGGGAACTAGGAGGAGGGGGTCAGGGAAGGAGGGGGAATGGTTTACAGGGAGGGTTTTCTGGGTGGAGAACAACCAATGGGTAGGTCTCCCTGTCTGTCCTGCTTCTTTTTTTTACACATCCGTGTGCTTATCAACACGAAATATAACAATTCATATCATTAATATAACATTCCTTTCTGATAAACAATGACACTGCTCACTAATCTCTTGGAATTTGAAAGGCCTAAATTGTTCTATCAAACGTCCCAGCTGTCTTGATATCCAAGCAAGAAACCATATTGATTTAGCAATGCTCCAAGTCACACACCTGCTCCAAAATTATCCACATAGAATACAGAACCATTTGTTCAAACTGGCTGCTTTTTAATCAGCTCTAAACAAAACTAAGGGTGTAATCATAATGATACATAAGAAACTCAAAATCACCATCCTTGGTAAAGGCGAAGACCGAGAAGGCAGAATCCCTTTCCTTACATGCATCCATAATGTAAAGAAAATTGCCTTTTTATTCATGTTTCACATGTTTCCAAATTCATATGATCCTACATTTTTGGATTCTCTGACTAGAAAATTGTTGAAATTAACTTAATTCCAACTCGTTATTGGGACAGACATGAATGCCATTTTGGACATGCGGGCCTGTGGAACAGTCATTAAGACACTAACAGCTTACAGACGGTAGACACTTAAGGTCACAGTTATGAAAACTTAGGACACTAAAGAGGCCTTTCTACTGACTCTGAAAAACACCAACAGAAAGATGCCCAGGGTCCCTGCTCATCTGTGTGAACGTGCCTTAGGCAAGGAGGCATGAGGACTGCAGATGTGGCCAGGGCAATAAATTGCAATGTGCGTACTGTGAGACGCTTAAGACAGCGCTACAGGGAGACAGGACGGACAGGGTCGCTACATCCGAACATCACACCTGCGGGACAGGTACATGATGGCAACAACAACTGCCCGAGTTACACCAGGAACGCACAATCCCTCCATCAGTGCTCAGACTGTCTGCAATAGGCTGAGAGAGGCTGGACTGAGGGCTTGTAGGCCTGTTGTAAGGCAGGTCCTCACCAGACATCACCGGCAACAATGTCGCCTATGGGCACAATCCCACCGTCGCTGGACCAGACAGGACTGGCAAAAAGTGCTCTTCACTGACGAGTCACGTTTTTGTCACACCGGGTGTGATGGTCGGATTCGCGTTTATCGTTGAAGGAATGAGCGTTACACCGAGACCGGTACTCTGGAGCGGGATCGATTTGGAGGTGGAGGGTCCGTCCTGGTCTGGGGCGGTGACGTTAAGACACTACAGTCATCGGACTGAGCTTGTTGTCATTGCAGGCAATCTCAACGCTGTGTGTTACATGGAAGACATCCTCCTCCCTCATGTGGTACCTTTCCTGCAGGCTCATCCTGACATGATCCTCTAGCATGACAACGCCATCAGCTGTACTGCTCGTTCTGTGCGTGATTTCCTGCAAGACAGGAATGTCAATGTTTTGCCATGGCCAGCGAAGAGCCCGGATCTCAATCCCATTGAGCACGTCTGGGATCTGTTGGATCGGAGGGTGAGGGCTAGGGCCATTCCCCCCAGAAATGTCTGGGAACTTGCAGGTGCCTTGGTGGAAGAGTGGGGTAACATCTCACAGCAAGAACTGGCAAATCTGGTGCAGGCCATGGGGAGGAGATGCACTGCAGTACTTAATGCAGCTGGTGGCCACACCAGATATTGACTGTTACTTTTGATTTTGATTTTCATTCCCCCCCTTTGTTCAGGGACACACTATTCTATTTCTGTTAGTCACATGTCTGTGGAACTTGTTCAGTTTGTCTCAGTTGTTGAATCTTGTTATGTTCATACAAATATTTACACATGTTAAGTTTGCTGAAAATAAACGCAGTTGACAGTGAGAGGACGTTTCTTTTTTTGTTGTTGAGTCCACACACAACCAATGTATACGCTCTGATTTACAACGTCATTGATGCCTGGCGAGCACATAAACCGAAAGCAAAAGACTACACCTTCTACTCAAACAGACAGAACCATCTCCCGGATCGATTTTATATTATATACAACTACATTTTCAAAAATTAAGAAAATAGAAATTCAACATGCGCTTGTCTGATCATCACGCTTGCTACTGCCAACTACATATGTCAGAATCTCCCAAAAGAGCCACAAGATGGCGTTTCATCATTTCATTACCAAAAAATCCTACATTCTGTGATAAATTTTACATTTAATTAAATTAATTAATAATGTTCCATAATAATTCAGTCAATTACCCCCATATTCTGTGGGATGCCACCAAAGGTTTTAATAAAAAATAATTCAACTTCATTTGCATCTGGGTTGAATAAATAACAATTAAAGAAGATATCAGAATTGGAAATGTTGACTGCTTTCTAGCGTTCTCAACAAACACTTTTTGTTCCAGACCAGGTAGATATTACTCTTTCTGAAGTCGAGACAACTTAATTTATTGATTAGACGGAGAGCAGAATTTGCCATCCATAGTTAGACTCAACCATTACTTTCACGGTAATCGTCAGGATGCCACCCAGTGTTCTCACTATCACCCCTTCTTTGATAAGCACAGATTTTAAACTGTTTTGCAAAATGTTGTTGTCCCATCTCAAGACTTATTTGTCCAAATTGGACCAAAGTGGGTTTGTTAAAGGTTTATCCTCGGATAACCTCCGTCGACTATTACATATCTTAAATGCTTAATCGGAAACAACTCCTTGGGCTGTTTTATCTCTCGACACAGAAAAAGCTTTTGATAGACTAGAATGGCCATATCTCTGGTCTCTCTTGGAACATATGGGAATTGGTTCCAATTTCATATGTTTAAAATACTAACATGCCAATCCCTCAGCCATAGTTATAACAGGCAAGATCTGCTCTGCTCCGTTCATAATTACTAGACGCAGCAGACAAGATAATCACATTTTTTCCTTTGCTCTGTTATTTTTCATGGAAGCCCAGGCAATTCGTCAATCAAAAGAAATAACGCAAATTTCCCTCAAATCTACGGATCACTTCATCTCATGATACGCAGACAATGTTTTACTATATCTACACAATGTATCTTAATCACACCCAAACGCATTGAAGATCATAGATAAATTCAGCTTAATCTTAAATTATAACATTAATCAAATCAGCCCTTCTGCCTCTCAAGACCGCAACTGATTTGATTAATATTTCCATCTCTACTTATGGAATCCCAATCGTTTCCAATTTGAAATATTCGGGAGTAGATATATTTCCTTCCTTAGATAAAACCATTTCTACAAACTTTAATAAAACTCTCAAATTAATTAAATTGGACCTCCGTAGATGGACTAACATCCCAGTTGCTTTATCCGGCAGAATATCTATTGTCAAAATGTATTGCCACGGCTGAATTCAATGCTTCCCATATCTCTCCCTTCTGGCTATTGGGATACAATTCCTGGTGCGGTTTCAATTCAAGGTAAAAGATTCCGGATGAAATGAACAAACTTACAAAGAGAGAAAGACGTAGGAGGACTATCCGTACCAAACTTTAAATTGTATTTCAGGCACTAACATTTCGCCTCATCCTAAATTGGTTTAGGCATGATTCTTCCACCCCCTGGGTGAGTGTATTTAAATAAATATGGTGTCTACTATTGCTTTGGAAGAGATAGTCTTCACTGATATATCCCTTAAATGTAAACTACGCTTTGCATCAATTATTGCTCACACAATTTCTATTTGGTGTAAAATTGAAAAACATACTCCATTATTTCACAATAATGCCTTGCGATTTGGAGGGTGGCCTTTTGCATACCCCCAGTGGTCCAAATGTAGAATCCATACTCTTGCCGATGTCATGGATGGTTTGAGAACATTCCAAGATTTAAAAGACGCATAACATTACCAGGTAACTCCTTTTAATATATTTACAAATTATGTCAGCTATGCTGTTCTATGGAGTCCATTGGGAAACACGCTACCGAACCATGCAACGATGGGATTTATAGATGATCTGGGCTCCCAAAAGGACTGATCTCTATTATACAGTATATGAACAACTTTTGGAAAGCTCATATTCTAAGCTAGCCATTTTTTTTTATTAAAGTATGGTTCACAGATCTACTTAAGTGAATCTGAGCAACCCTTTAACTGGAACAGAATATGGAAAAATATGACCTTGGCATCCCATAATCCGAACCATCAATTGATACATTTTAAATTTGTTCAGACTGTATTTGACACCAAAGAAAGATTTTACGATGAAACTGGCCCCTGCTGTTTACTGTGTTCCCTAAATCAGGTAGGCACATTCCTTCACATGATGTGGGAGTGCCTTGCAGTTAAATGGGACAAAGTTAAAAATATATATATTTCAAAGTGCATAAATGTAAATATTCTATTTTACTTAACAATGACAGCTCCTTGAATCTCCCAATCAGAGATGATCACTGCAGGCAGGCAGCACTGCCGCAAAAAGACGATGGCTCAGTCCAATAGTTCAATAATGAATGGTGCTAGTCCAATAATGAATGGTGCTAGTCCAATAATGAATGGTGCTAGTCCAATAATGAATGGTGCTAGTCCAAAAATGAATGGTGCTAGTCCAATAATGAATGGTGCTAGTCCAATAATGAATGGTGCTAGTCCAATAATGAATGGTGCTAGTCCAATAATGAATGGTGCTAGTCCAATAATGAATGGTGCTAGTCCAAAAATGAATGGTGCTAGTCCAATAATGAATGGTGCTAGTCCAATAATGAATGGTGTTAGTCCAAAAATGAATGGTGCTAGTCCAAAAATGAATGATGCTAGTCCAATAATGAATGGTGCTAGTCCAATAATGAATGGTGCTCGTTCAATAATGAATGGTGCTAGTCCAATAATGAATGGTGCTAGTCCAATAATGAATGGTGCTAGTCAAGGAACAATTGAGGCCTGGACAAATATACTTGACTCTAGATAGAGATATGAGGGGGTGTGGACTGACAACCAACCTGTCTTGCTAGGCAGGGTGGGAAGGGGTGGAATGCAGGGGGTTGTGAAGACATGTTGGGCTGGAGAGAATGGAATGGGGAGTTGGGGGTGTAGGCCCATCTTTTTGTTTCTTTTTCTCTACATACAAATTTTATTATTATAAAATCCTGTGTGATAAATATGATTTCTCTGTATTCCGTATACAGGAAAATCTACGGGTGAATGTGGCAGCCTACGGGTCCATGTGGTATAAACTAAGTGTGTAAATTGACATGAATATGGTACCTGTAATCAAAGCAAATCAATTATGGATTATGCTGTATATGGAATCAGGTCCCTTAATGAATGTATATATAATGTGTGCTTTTATTATTGATGGGCATTTGTACTGTATGTGTAACAACAGTAAATATGTTTGTGTTCTTAGGGACACTGTACGGGACAGCATTCCCATTCATGTTTGTGCTGATATCGATATTGGTTGTGGAAGCTGAGAGCATGGAAGGAATGGGCAACATTAGCTATATAGGTGCACACTGAGATATATACACTGAGTGTACAAAACCGTTATGAACACCTGCTCTTGACAAAGACTGACCAGGTGAAAGCTATAATCCCTTATTGATGTCATTTGTGAAATCCTCTTCAATCATTGTGGATGAAGGGGAGGGGACTGGTTAAAGAAGGATTTTTAAGCCTGGAGACAATTGAGACATGGATAGTGGGAAGCATTGGCGTCAACATGGGCCAGCATCCCTGTGGAACACTTTCGACACGCTGTAGAGTCCATGCCCTGACAAATTGAGGCTGTCATGAGAGAACAGGGAGGGGTGCTTAAAAATCCTTCTATAACCTGTTTCCTCCCCCTTCATCTACACTGTGTTTGAAGTGAATTTAACAAGTGACATCAATAAGGGATCATAGCTTTCACCTGGGTTCACCTGGTCAGTCTTTTGTAAAAAGAGCTGGTCTTCCTAATGTTTTGTACATTCAGTGTATATCTCATGATAAAGAGAGGCAGCGGAGTGCACTGAAACCCACCTCTCCCGTGCCTGCTCTTTTCATCTTTCTCACCCTTCTGTGTGATAGAAGAGAAAGATGAAAGGAGCAGACAAGGAAGAGGCGTTCACAGAGAAGACAGTCCTCTCAGTGCACTCCTCTGCCTCCGCCCAAATGAAGTCCTGGCAGCCTTCTTTAGCATCTGCTGCATTGCCTCTAGTGACGGGAGCAAAGACAGAGTAGGAAGATGACAGGCTAAAACTGCTTCTCCAATAGAAATCTCCGGTCAGACTTGTGGGCAATGTCATGGCGACGTTGGTTAGCTAAGCTCGTGCGCAGAATTACGTCATCGGGTCTAACGGTTGTCTCGCGCTGAACTGTGCATTTGCAGGCCTTCAAATCAAAGACTCCTTCCATATCAAGTTAATTCTTTTACTAAGATGAAAACGTGTCAGTTTGTCACTTTCACAAGGTTGGAGTAATAACATGTTCAACTGACTTGAATCTAGGTTGTGCCTTTTAGATTTATACAATTCTTCCTTTGTTTTCACTTCTCTCATTGACTTGTTATTTTCTATTAAGGTATCTTTACTTTTACTCAAGTATGACAATTGGGTACTTTTCCCACCTGGTAATTTATGCAACTTTAGTTGTGATACAAAAGTTAGGCTATATGTTTATATATTCTGTATACATTCGAAGGCTGCGTGATGCGGCTGATAATGATTTGAAAAAAGTATCATGAAAGGCATGAGCTCTGTTTCTTGCGCAGTCTACACACACTTCATCAGTCTCTTATTCACAATTTGACAAGCACTTCATAATATTCTCACCCATCAGACTATCCTTAATTGAATCTGGTCTTTACATATAGCCTACTAATATATGTGTGGAATTTTTTTAAATCTAAAAGGGCCCACAAAAAAATATATAATGATGAATGGAGGTTATGTGCGGTTCCGTTTTTTAATATGCAAGCATAGGCGGCACGTCCATAAGGCTGTGGGAGCTTTCCCCAAAGTATATTGCCACAATTATATAGGCTAATTAGCCTACTCCTGTCTATACATAAATAAAACTTTCAAAATAGGCTACTTAAGATTGATTTGGCCACAGAGGATCATTGGCTTCTTAAAAAAATATATTTATATATTTTTTAATATATATCATTTTTAATCACATTGCCTACAGTTGGAAGGAAAGGCAGCCCGCGCAATTTGGGCAGATTATTGTTGAGTTGCGACTGTCTGTGAAAAATAGAGGGAGGCCAAGCCAGGCATATCGCAATATTTTAAAATACAATCGACGGGAAAAACATAGTTTGGAAAGCAAATGGTTATTGCTGTAAAGAGATGACGATGAAAATACATCTGTCTTTTAGTATCAAAATTGTCAACTTAATTGAGTGAACAACTGTATAGCCCATTTTATTAGCACCAGCGGAGAGCATTGGCAATATCCCTGGTGAGTGCGCATTGCACATATTCACTATTTATAATTGTTGCGTCAGTGCTACTTAAAAGTTTGTTTTTGGACAATAATTTCCTCCTCCAGTTTAGAATAACTCACATTCTATTTGTGTCTCCCCTTCTCATAGGCCTATTGTATGGATAATGGAGTTTTTTATTTATCTCTTTGTCAGTGCCAGCAGTCGGCTACCCTGTAATTTGTTGTTTTAAAATAAATTCTAACAGGCCTCCCGAATGGTGCAGTGTTCTAACGTACTGCATCGCAGTACTTGAGGTGTCACTACAGCCCCTGGTTCGATTCCAGGCTGTATAACAGCCGGCTGTGACTGGGAGACCTATGAGGCAGCGCACAATTTGCCGATCATTGTCCGGGTTAGGGGAGGGTTTGGCCAGCCAGGATTTCCTTGTCCCATCCCGCTGAAGTGACTCCTTGTGACGGGCTGGGCACCTGCAAGCTGACTTCGGTCGTCAGCTGTACAGTGTTTCCTTCGACAGACAGGTGCGGCTGGCTTCCGGGTTTAGTGAGCAGTGTGGCTTGGCAGGGTCGTGTTTCGGAGGACGCATGACTCTCGACCTTCGCCTCTCCCGAGTCCATACGGGAGTTGCAGCGATGGGACAAGACTGTAACTACCAATTGGATATAATGGAAAAAAAGGGAGTCCCATAGGACGGCTCACAATTGGCCCAACTTCATCCAGGTAAGGCGAGGGTTTTGCCGGAGTAGGGTGTCATTGTAAATAAGAATTTGTTCTTAACTGACTTGCCTAGTTAAATAAAATAAAAATACTCTACACTATACGCGCTCAGCCATGCATTTTTGAATGGCCTTTTTTTGCTAACAGTGATTGAGTTATATTATTAGTCTAAATTATGACTATCCAATCCACTCATTACATTACGAATAGTACAAATAGTCCTGTATTAGCGGACCGTTATAGCCATCCCCTACACTGTTTGTAAAGCGGATTAATGTGCTTTATTTTAAGAATTGAATAATAAATATAGCATGAGAAAGCTGAGATCCTCTTTTTAAATAGTGGCAAGTCAACTCGCACGCGATTGCACAACTACTGGGTTTATACGAACACGTTTCACTAGGCTCTGTAGGCTATGGGCTCTCCAACCCTGTTCCAGGGGTCTTGGGCCTATAGGCTACGTTTGGATTTATTTGGCCACTTTAGTTGTGATGTAAACCTTATCGAAACATATAGCCCTATGGGCTAGGCTACATGTGTGACTATGATTGAAAAAAGTCCCCCCCCTTAGACTGCACATGGTGGGCATCATTCACAAGTGATAATATTGTCACCCATCAGACTACCCTCAATCTTGTCTTTACATATACTAAATAATATATGTGTGAAATTAGGTTTGATTTATAATGGACCCTTATCATGCACCTGTCGGAACGGGGGCAGAGAGAAATGAACTAAAATAGCAAATGGATGACGCTTTTCATGCGGTTCATTTTCATGCCAGCCAGGTGGGTTACACCTGTTGAAAAGCGAAGCAATGTGCTTAGTATTAAATAAAATATAGTAGACCTAGCCTATAGAAAGCTGATGGGATCCTCCTCTTTTTAATAATAATAGAGGCCATCAAAACTCTGTTGCGCAACATGTGCTTATGGGCTTAAATTAGATTTTCAATTGCTTTTACAATGATGTCAGAGTGATTAGAAGGACATTGGAGCACCATTACCGGCCATTAGCGACTGGCAGTTAGCAAGTTTGGTTGGCTACTAATGACCATCAGCGGCATCAGAGCACAGTTTTGGAGAAGCCTAGTTACCATGGAATTTAACTACCCGGTGTGGCGATAATATGGTCACCTTAACAGCCCTAACTCCATATAGACACAGTTTATGTGGGTTTTGGCTTGTGGAGTCACTTGGCAATTTAGTTATTTTTCACCCAAATTGATTTTCAGACAACATTTGTATGGAAGAGTTTGACCTCGAATTAGGAGGTTGTTTATTCAATGCACTTAATGTTCTTAATGTTTAATTCTCTTTTAAAATGTGCTATCTCTTTTTGGGCGTGTTTAGAATTATTTTTGTTGTATTAATGCTATTTAATCTCTCCTCAGACTAATATTATTCTGTTTGTCCTGTGGGTACCTTTGCCACTGTTCCACCCCTTGTGTATTGCGCTGTCATGGTATTATCGTGAAGTTACTCTGGCTTAGTTGGCCTTTCTAAATGTTTTTCTTCCATCATAGTGATGGAATTCTCATCAAAAGTATGTAATGGATACATAAAGTGGGAACAAACTTCACAATCTTGAGTTCTAAGTAGGACCATTTTGGTGTAATTATGGTGTTATTCGAACTCTGGAGAGAAATACATTTTAGAGAATGACGTTGGGCAGAAGTTCCGTGTTTTAGTCAAATAGAATCGATCTCTGTGACAACAAAATAAACAGTGCTTTGAAGATGGAAAATAGATGACCTATATGAAAATGACTCATTGGTGTCTGCTCTTCAAACAAAAAGGTCATCTATTGTTTGCCACTAATGACAGAGTGCAATTAAACGCAGTCTGTTAAAGGTTATCATTAGTTTGTAATTATCCACTTCACAACAGTGGCTTATTTTCAACAGCAAGCTCATTCCATGCAGGACCACAATGTGTGGTTTTTAAGCCTACATAAGCCCCCACTGCCACATTAATTCACTACTTCACAAGTGCATTGAATAAAGTACTTAACAGATACTTACAGTATGTGTAATGCGTATGTATCACTTGTTTTTATAGGAAGCATTAATGTGTGGAAAATCCCAAAATGTTTGCATAGTCAATTTACACACAGCTCTGACACACACACACACACACACACACACACACACACACACACACACACACACACACACACACACACACACACACACACACACACACACACACACACACACACACACACACACACACACACACTCTTACCCCATCAGACATGCCACCAGGGGTCTTTTCACAGTCCCCAAATCCAGAACAAATTCCAGAAAGCATACAGTATTATATAGAACCATTATTGCATGGAACTCCGTTCCATCTCATATTGCTTAAATGAACAGCAAACCTGGTTTAAAAAAACAGATAAAGCAACACCTCATAGAACAACATCTCTCTCCTATTTGATCTCGAACGTTTGTGTGTATGTATTGATATTTGGCTACGTGTGCCTTTTTAAAAATTTATGTAGTTCTGTCCTTGAGTAGTTCTTGTCTATTGGTGTTCTGTATTATGTTATCTTTTATGTCATCTTTTGCAACAGCTAATGGGGATCCTAATAAAATACCAAATACTAAGCATGTGCTAGCACTAGCAGCTAATTAGCCATCAATGCATAGACAATTAGAGTGGGCAATATTAGGCTAAGCTATACTCGAATGAAGTACCAGACCATTCACAGTATTTTGATGAGCTCTAAAATGTTACCCACAAGAGTACAGCAAAACGTGCAAACTCAATTTAGGATAAGAGGGATATCATACATGATGTATGTTACCTCCATCTCCAGAAATAGGTTTGCTTGTTCCTCTATTTGCTGTGTTACTGTGAGGCTTAACTAACCCACCCAGTTTCCCCACAGAGCGAGGTGACGTCTGTGTAAACACACGTCATGGGCCTGTGCATCATCAGTCACAAGACCACTTGTCAATCATGATGGAGACACAGACAGCACCGTGTCTCCCTCAAACCCAAGGAGACATCTGTACGGAACAATATCATTCCTATAACTGATTCTAATAGATTGGTTCTTTACCAAATACACTGTAAGCGAATGTTTCAGTTCCTTCGATGGTTCCAATAGTTTTTGATTACCACTGTGTACTTTGATACTGTATTGACACCTATCTGTTATTCCTATAAGCATAGTGCACTATTCAGAACCTATGATGTAAATCGAACACAGTACATTGCATATTTGGAAAAAGGGTTGATGGGCACAAGGCCAGTGGAGGCATTCTCCCAGTGGGATACCCAGCACAGAATCTCAAAGCCCTTGACATCTTGACACTTACTCAAAGCAGAAAGAGGTTGTTGCAGAGCAAGGCTTTCCAGGCCCTGGCCTTTAAAAAGGCTTTTGGTCATAGCAGAGATCTCTCTTACGTTGCACTCTTGCTGAATAAGAACATTAGCCTGTTATATTCAGACTTCGGGCTTTGTTTGAAACGCTCAAAAGGGTGTTCATTGTCTTAGGTTGGTTAGAAATGTGTGTATAGTACTTGTTATGGGTAATTCCATGGTAACGGAATTACGCTGAGACTCAGATTTCACTTTAAAGTGTATACCAAACAAAAACCATTGACTTCAAAGTTTAACAAACTATAGAACTCTATGTACAAGGACTACTTTCAACAATTGTGACTGAACAATTTTCAAAAACACATTTACAGGAAGAACTGTGTAAATACAAAGTTTGGTAACAGAATAAAAAATATATTTTAGAGTAATTCTGTTACCAAACTTTGCATCTGCACAGTTTCACGTAAACATGTATTTTTTTACTGTGTCAATTGTTCAAAGCAGTCATTGGCATAGTTGTATGGGGTGTTAAACTTCGAAATCAACATTTTTTTGTTTGGCATACATTTTAGCGGTCTCAGCATAATTCTGTTACTGTGGAATTGCCCTTTAGTTTATGAAAAATAAGGGTGACATTGCCTTCAGAAAGTATTCACACCCCTTGACTTTGTGGGATTAAAATTTATTTAAATGTATTTTTTTTGTCAAAGTGAAAGAAATTCTAACATTTGTAAAGAATTCATGGAAAATAAAACACTAATATACACTGCTCAAAAAAATAAAGGGAACACTAAAATAACACATCCTAGATCTGAATGAATGAAATATTCTTATTAAATACTTTTTTCTTTACATAGTTGAATGTGCTGACAACAAAATCACACAAAAATGATCAATGGAAATCAAATTTATCAACCCATGGAGGTCTGGATTTGGAGTCACACTCAAAATTAAAGTGGAAAACCACACTACAGGCTGATCCAACTTTGATGTAATGTCCGTAAAACAAGTCAAAATGAGGCTCAGTAGTGTGTGTGGCCTCCACGTGCCTGTATGACCTCCCTACAATGCCTGGGCATGCTCCTGATGAGGTGGCGGATGGTCTCCTGAGGGATCTCCTCCCAGACCTGGACTAAAGCATCCGCCAACTCCTGGACAGTCTGTGGTGCAAGGTGGCGTTGGTGGATGGAGCGAGACATGATGTCCCAGATGTGCTCAATTGGATTCAGGTATGGGGAACGGGCGGGCCAGTCCATAGCATCAATGCCTTCCTCTTGCAGGAACTGCTGACACACTCCAGCCACATGAGGTCTAGCATTGTCTTGCATTAGGAGGAACCCAGGGCCAACCGCACCAGCATATGGTCTCACAAGGGGTCTGAGGATCTCATCTCGGTACCTAATGGCAATCAGGCTACCTCTGGCGAGCACATGGAGGGCTGTGCGGCCCCCCAAAGAAATGCCACCCCACACCATGACTGACCCACCGCCAAACCGGTCATGCTGGAGGATGTTGCAGGCAGCAGAACGTTCTCCACGGCGTCTCCAGACTCTTTCACGTCGGTCACGTGCTCAGTGTGAACCTGCTTTCATCTGTGAAGAGCACAGGGCGCCAGTGGCGAATTTGCCAATCTTGGCGTTCTCTGGCAAATGCCAAACGTCCTGCACGGTGTTGGGCTGTAAGCACAACCCCCACCTGTGGACGTCGGGCCCTCATACCACCCTCATGGAGTCTGTTTCTGACCGTTTAAGCAGACACATGCACATTTGTGGCCTGCTGGAGGTCATTTTGCAGGGCTCTGGCAGTGCTCCTCCTTGCACAAAGGTGGAGGTAGCGGTCCTGCTGCTGGGTTGTTGCCCTCCTACGGCCTCCTCCACGTCTCCTGATGTACTGGCCTGTCTCATGGTAGCGCCTCCATGCTCTGGACACTACGCTGACAGACACAGCAAACCTTCTTGCCACAGCTCGCATTGATGTGCCATCCTGGATGAGCTGCACTACCTGAGCCACTTGTGTGGGTTGTAGACTCCGTCTCATGCTACCACTAGAGTGAAAGCACCACCAGCATTCAAAAGTGACCAAAACATCAGCCAGGAAGCATAGGAACTGAGAAGTGGTCTGTCGTCACCACCTGCAGAACCAGTCCTTTATTGGGGGTGTCTTGCTAATTGCCTATAATTTCCACCTGTTGTCTTCCATTTGCACAACAGCATGTGAAATTTATTGTCAATCAGTGTTGCTTCCTAAGTGGACAGTTTGATTTCACAGAAGTGTGATTGACTTGGAGTTACATTGTGTTGTTTAAGTGTTCCCTTTATTTTTTTGAGCAGTGTATATTGATTAGAATAAGTATTCTAATACATGTCATTTTAAATAAAAATGTGTTCTTAAATGACTTGCCTAGTTAAATAAATGTTCAATAAAAAATACATGGTAGAATCACCTTTGGCAGAAAATACAGATGTGAGTCTTTCTGGGGAAGTGTCTAAGAGCTTTCTAAACCTGGATTGTGAAACATTTGCCTATTTTATTATTTTCTAAATTCTTCATGCTCTGTCAAGTTGGTTGTTGATCATTGCTAGACAAACATTTTCAGGTCAAAACTTAATATTGGCAATTCAGGATCATTCACTGTCTTCTTGGTAAGCAATTCCAGTGTTGATTTGGCATTGTGTTATTGTCCTGCTGAAAAGTGAATTAATCTACCAGTGTCTGGTGGAAAGCAGACTGAACCCGGTTTTCCTCTAGGATTTTGCCTGTGCTTAACTCCACTCCGTACATTTATTTATCCTGAAACCTTCCCCCTCCAGTCCTTAACGATTACAAGCATACCCATAACATGATGCAGCCACCACTGTGCTTAAAAATATGGAGAGTGGTACTCAGCAATGTGTTGAATTGGATTTGCAACAAACATAACAATTTGTATTCAGACTTTCACAATTTGTACCCTCTATTGTAGTTTTACTTTAGTACCTTGTTGCAAACAGAATGCATTTTTTTGAATATTTTTTAAATTCTGTACAGGTTTACTTTTCATTTGTCAATTAGGTTAGTATTGTGGAGTAACTACAACTGAAGATGGATCATCAACATTTTCTCCTAAACTCTGTAACTGTTTCACCATTGGCCTCATAGTGAAATCCCTGAGTGGTTTCCTTCCTCTCCGGCAACTGAGTTGGGTAGGACTCCTGTATCTTTGTAGTGACTGTGTGTATTGATACATCAGTATCCACCAGTGTGTTTAAAATTCACTACTTGATTGAGGGACCATACAGATAATTGTATGTGTGACGTACAGAGATGAGGTAGTCATTCAAAACTCATGTTAAAACACAATTATTGCACACAGAGTCCATGCAACATATTATATGTCATTTTCCCATTTTAATCCCACTTTGTAACAACAACATTTTGAAAAAGTCAAGGGGTGTGAATACTTTCTGAAGGGACTGTATGTGCCACAGCTCTTTCCAAGAATTGCTTGAATCGACCGTTGACTCTTCAACTCAAACAGGTCCTCAAACTTATTTGAATTTCATACATTCAACACTTGAAATGTCCTACTAAAATAACCATGGCAGACAGAAGAAAATCATTTCCCCAGAGGCTTTCCTTAGAAAAAGCAATTTTGACTGTTAGTGAGGGTGTCTGGGACTCTGGCCAAGGCATAAAGAGCTTAATTCTACTTTGGTGGACATTATTGGAGCTATCTCAGAGAGTGGACCACAGAGGAGGGTAACTGCTCCTGGACTCAGTCCAGCCTAACCTGGCAACACTGCAGTTTGAGTCTGATTTAGGGGATGGCCACTTTTCCTGCCTTTCTAAAGAGGCATTACTCTCCAAAATCAACGTTTTTCAGACCTCAAATGTCAAGATAACCCAGGCCATCGGTTGTGTAGATCTAGCTATATGGTTCAACCCCAAATTAATGGAAAAGATAAGCACCATAAATCAGAAAAGGACTTGTTTTGATATTACACAAAAAAAATGTCCTCAGTTGAACAGAATTCATTCCACCAAAAATTGGTCTCTGACTTCATCAAATGGTGAGCTGTCTCCCACCATGCACCAGTATTATGTGTCATTACCCTGCAGCTCTGATTGCATTGCTTCAATTTATATGGCCATTGTTCCCACATTCTATTTGGCTCTCCTAATGTCATTGTCAGTGTCTCCCTTTTACATGGCTCATTGACTATGTTAATATCTCCTCTGGAGGTTAATTCCACTGGTCCTTAATGTCATATCTATGTGTTGAAATGAAGTGGAAGGTATTGCACTTTTAAGGACTGGTTAAGAATTTCAAAGCCCATTGGCGATGTTGTATCTTACCGTATACATTTATTTCATGCTTGTTTACAAACGTATTTTTCCAAATACTGAGAACAGTCTTGTTTATAACCAGTTTCGTCATCAGTTTCCCTGGCAACAGGGATTTATTGTGCTCTCTTTACTCCTGGGTTCATTTTGATGACTGTCTGCGTCCCACATGGCACCCTTTTCCCTATATACAGTAGTGCACTCCTTTTGACCAAGGCCCATAGGGCTCTGGGCAAAAGTAATGCACTATATAGGGAATACAGTGCCATTTCAGTCCATGTCTTAGGCACCTACTGGTGGAGTAAACCTCTAAAGCAAATTGGTCTTTGATGTAGCCGACTTGTCATTTCGTCAAGTTCATGAGCTCACCAGGAGGGAAGCGTTGCAACCATTCAGCCCTGCTTTATCTCGGGGTACTGCACTCCATTTGTGAGCAATCGTGTCTCTGGCGTTGAATACAAACAAGGTACCATTGATTAAATATGAGGTGGGATTGTGTGAGGTGCCATGGGAGCCTACAGCTGTGGAGTTTGGGTTGTTAACAGAACAAGAACAAACACGCATGCTGACACACACACACACAAACACACACACACACACACACACACACACACACACACACACACACACACACACACACACACACACACACACAATGTGTCTCTCTGACTATTTTCTCTGTGCGTGTGTGCATGCCTGTATGTGTTATATCTCAACAAATTGTCACTTGTGTATCTTAATCACTGTCTTATCAGGTAATGCCACCATAAAGGGCTGGAGATAAGTCTATAGGGCCATACTGTTCTGTGGATGAGAAGAGGTAAAGGAGAGAAGAAAGAGAGTGGGAGTGAGGGGGGCATTCCAAACAGCTCCAGGCTGTATCTCCTGACCTGGCCCTGGGGAGGGTCAGGATAGCCTGTCCACTGATGACAGATTTGGTCTGTGTGTTTTGTCATGCGGGCAGGGGGATAGATGGGTGTCTAATAAAGGTTTTGCACTTTCTCCCGCTGAATCTATCGATCCACCCTGCCTCTGACCCTCTATCCCCCTGCCAGCGAGAACAATACCAAGCATGACAACGGTAAGAGACCTCTCCCCTCAGGGTCATCCACCATAAGCTGTAGATTCATAAAGCCTCACACAGCTCTATTCTTTCAGCTTTATCACGCGCTTCACCCAATGGTAATTTCCAGAATTTCTACTTTCCATATCATAGTCTTGTAAGTGCCCCTGTGTCCTCTGGCTTTAATCTCTCTATGAAAACCCTAAGCCAGCACTTTTCCCCTTTTGTCTGGGAGGAAGTCAAGGCAGGCGTTTTATTATCTGATTAAATGTAAACTGGAAGGTCAGTGGAGAAAAAGTTGTCATTTTAAATGATGGCAATATGGGGTTACATTTAATATTCAAGGTTCTAACCACCAACTGTGCTGTAAGGGCTACATCCCAACTTGAGAAACATGCAAGATGGCGTAGCAGTCAGACGTCCTTTGTCCTCGTCTTGTCCCGTGTATATATATTTTATATATTTTTCTTCGCATATCTTTTTATATATATATATTTTTTTCTTCTTAAAAACTCAACTTCAAAACACTCTCCTGCAACCCACCTCACCAAATGTGGTGCGGATCTGTTTTTTTTCCTCAAAGTATTATTCACCTCGTATCCGAAATCTACAACAGAAGCTAGCCAGAAGTTAGCCAGCTCACAAGCTAACGTTAGTAGTTCAGCTAACCACAGCTAGCGCTCATCAGCTATCCTTTAGCTCGGAAAACTATTGCCAGTTTTGTACAACGCGACTCAGACCAGAGCATACCAGACCTATTTTCTCTCCATATCCCCGGATTTTTACCGCAAGCTCTGGACATTTACACCTGGATCTTGCAGCTAACTAGCTGCTATCCGAGTGACTATTGGCTAACATCAATTCCGGAGCAAACACCAATTATCTCGGAGCTAGCCAGCTGAAGAGTTCCATCAGCCACTCCTGGGCTACAATCACCTATCCGGACCCGTTTTACTGCCGATGCGGAGCCCCACCGGGCCTTCACGACTGGGATACCGACGTTATCTGCCCGAGGGAGTTATTCAACTGGCCCCTCCATCGCGACGTAACCTGAACGCCCATATGCTAACTGCGGCCCGCTAATCGTTAGCTGTCTTGAACATATCGGCTGCTATCTGAACAGGTCTATCGAACAATCTTCTTAGGCCACTATAACTATTTTGACAATTGGATTGGTCCCCTCTACCACACGGAACCCCACTAATCTACCGACGGAAATGCACGGCGTGGCTAAAAACAGACCTCCATCTTCTGCTAGCTTGCTACCCATGACTAGCTGTCTGAATCACGAAGCTAGCACCAGTTAGCAAACACAATTCTACAATTCACAACCTCTCTTTCGCCATCGCCATCCGGCTTGGATTCTCTGTCGACACGACCACGTCTGGTCTGCAGACGAATACCCCATCCGCTGTGCCCTCAACCGGCCTCCGTCTGAGCAGACCCCCTCCGTCTGAGCAGACCACCCCCCGGGCTACTAACTTTAAACGCCGCGGGCTAGCTTAGTGGAGGCCTCACTGCTCCATCTACGGCTGCCCCCTGGACACTATGATCACTTGGCTACATAGCTGATGCCTGCTTGACTGTCCATTAATTCACGGTACTCCATTCCGTTTATTTGTGTTTTATCTGTAGGCTCTGTGCTTTAACTCAGGATCTGTGTGTAGTTAATCCGACCCTCTCTGCCTAGTCGTCGCCATTTTTACCTGCTGTTGCTGTGTTAGCTGACTAGCTGCTGTTATCTCACCTGTTGTTTTAGCTAGCTCTCCCAATCAAGACCTGCAATCACTTTATGCCTTATTGTATGTCTCTCTCAAATATCAATATGCCTTGCATACTGTTGTTCAGGCTAGTTATCATTGTTTTGGTTTGCAATGGACCCCGTAGTTCCACTCTCCGTACCTCTGATACCTCCTTTGTCCCACCCCCCACACATGCGGTGACCTCACCCATTGAGACCAGCATGTCCAGAGATACAACCTCTCTTATCATCACCCAGTGCCTGGGCTTGCCTCCGCTGTACCCGTGCCCCACCATACCCTGGTCTGCACATTATGCCCAGAATCTATTCTACCACGCCCATAAATCTGCTCCTTTTATTCCTTGTCCCCAACGCTCTAGGCGACCAGTTTTGATAGCCTTTAGCCGCACCCTCATCCTACTACTCCTCTGTTCCTCGGGTGATGTGGAGGTAAACCCAGGCCCTGCATGTCCCCAGTCACCCTCATTTGTTGACTTCTGTGATCGAAAAAGCCTTGGCCTCATGCATGTCAACATCAGAAGCCTCCTCCCTAAGTTTGCCTTACTCACCGCTTTAGCACACTCTGCCAACCCTGATGTCCTTGCCGTGTCCGAATCCTGGCTTAGGAAGGCCATCAAAAATTCTGAGATTTCCATACCCAACTATAACACTTTCCGTCAAGATAGAACTGCCAAAGGGGGAGGAGTTGCAATCTACTGCAGAGATAGCCTGCAAAGTTCTGTCATACTTTCCAGGTCTATGCCCAAACAGTTCGAACTTCTAATTTTAAAAATTAATCTCTCCAGAAATAAGTCTCTCACTGTTGCCGCCTGCTACCGACCCCCCTCAGCTCCCAGCTGTGCCCTGGACACCACCCCGGCAGTCCTACAATCTAAGCTTGATGCCCTCAATCTCACTCAAATCATCAAGGAACCCACCAGGTACAACCCTAAATCCGTAAACATGGGCACCCTAATAGACATTATCCTGACCAACTTGCCCTCCAAATACACCTCTGCTGTCTTCAATCAAGATCTCAGCGATCACTGCCTCATTGCCTGTATCCGCCACGGGTCCGCGGCCAAACGACCACCCCTCATCACTGTCAAAGCGCTCCCTAAAACACTTCTGCGAGCAGGCCTTTCTAATCGACCTGGCCCGGGTACCCTGGAAGGATATTGACCTCTGTATACATCAATGATGTTGCTCTTTCTGCGGGCGATTCCCTGATCCACCTCTATGCAGACGACACCATTCTGTATACTTCCGGCCCTTCCTTGGACACTGTGCTATCTAACCTCCAAACGAGCTTCAATGCCATACAACACTCCTTCCGTGGACTCCAACTGCTCTTAAACGCTAGTAAAACCAAATGCATGCTTTTCAACCGTTCGCTGCCTGCACCCGCACGCCCGACTAGCATCACCACCCTGGACGGTTCCGACCTAGAATATGTGGACATCTATAAGTACCTAGGTGTCTGGCTAGACTGCAAACTCTCCTTCCAGACTCATATCAAACATCTCCAATCCAAAATCAAATCTAGAGTTGGCTTTCTATTCCGCAACAAAGCCTCCTTCACTCACGCCGCCAAACTTACCCTAGTAAAACTGACTATCCTACCGATCCTCGACTTCGGCGATGTCATCTACAAAATAGCTTCCAATACTCTACTCAGCAAACTGGATGCAGTTTATCACAGTGCCATCCGTTTTGTTACTAAAGCACCTTATACGACCCACCACTGCGACCTGTATGCCCTAGTCGGCTGGCCCTCGCTACATGTTCGTCGTCAGACCCACTGGCTCCAGGTCATCTACAAGGCTATGCTAGGTAAAGTGCCGCCTTATCTCAGTTCACTGGTCACGATGGCTACACCCACCCGTAGCACGCGCTCCAGCAGGTGTATCTCACTGATCATCCCTAAAGCCAAAACCTCATTTGGACGCCTTTCCTTCCACTTCTCTGCTGCCTGCGACTGGAACGAATTGCAAAAATCTCTGAAGTTGGAGACTTTTATCTCCCTCAACAACTTTAAAAATCTGCTATCCGAGCAGCTAACCGATCGCTGCAGCTGTACATAGTCCATCTGTAAACTACCCACCCAATTTACCTACCCCACCCCCCATACTGCTTTTATTTATTTACTTTTCTGCTCTTTTGCACACCAGTATCTCTTCTTGCACATGATCATCTGATGATTTATCACTCCAGTGTTAATCTGCTAAATTGTAATTACTCGATTTATTGCCTACCTCATGCCTTTTGCACACATTGTATATAGATTCTCTTTTTTTTCTACCATGTTATTGACTTGTTTATTGTTTACTCCATGTGTAACTCTTTGTTGTTGTCTGTTCACACTGCTATGCTTTATCTTGGCCAGGTCGCAGTTGCAAATGAGAACTTGTTCTCAACTAGCCTACCTGGTTAAATAAAGGTGAAATAAAAAAATAAATAAAAATAAAAATGCATGTAACTTGAATTTGTGTGTAAATAATGCATTGATGCCAATGTAGGATTTATAAGATCCATTACTAGGGCTGTTGCGGTGACCGTATTACCGCCACACCAGCGCTCACCAGTCATGAATGTAGTCAAATTCCACGTGACCATTTAGTCATGGCAACTAGGCTTCTCCAAGCTCTGATGCTGCTGATGGTCATTAGTAGCCTACCAAAATTGCTAACTGTCCCTAATCACTCTGACATCAATGCAAATGTAAGCGAAAATCAAATCAAGCGCTTCATGAGAGCCTATGAGCTCATGTTGCGCAACATTTCCATAGGCTATGCAATTGCGTGAGACAACACAGTTTTGGTCTTATTTCTCAACTTTCCTAATGTTAAGCACATTGCTTCGCTTTACAACAGGAGTATAGCCAAGCTGGCTGGTATGAAAATGAACCACGGGAAAAGTGTCCTCCATTCGCTATTTAAGTGCATAGATGACATTTATTTTTGCCCCTGTTCCGAAACAGCTGCAAGATAATGGTCCATTCTAAATCAAAACTAATTCCACACATAGAGTATATTATTTATTATATGTAAAGACAAAATTAAATTAAGAATAATCTGATGGGTGACAATATTATCACTTGTGAATGATTTCCAGCGTGTGCAGCAAGGCAAGAAAGAGCCCATGCATTTTTTTACTTTTTCAAATCATAGTCGCATACCTCATGTAGCTTAGCCCTTAGGCTTATGTTTTGATAAGGTTTGTATCACAACTAAAGTGGCCAAATAACTTAAGCACATGAATCCGCTTTACAGCCGGTGTAGAGACTAACTGGCAAACATAGGTGGCGCTTGAGTTTCAAGTTTGGGGAAGATATTTCCCCCCCCCAAAATTCACCTTTTTATAATAAAGCATTACATGCATAATCACATTTGCGGTCACTTTTGAGAACAGTGTTTTCCCGTTAATTGATTTCATTCTGGAACATTTGCTCTAATAGCCTATTGCCGTGTGTGCATCGCTGCGTGTGTGCGTTGCTGCTCTTATAATTTGAAGAAATAGCCTAATAGTTGATCAACATTTTAAGCTTAATGATCTGATCTGTTGCATCAACCTCATTGCTTTGAATTTTTTTTTTAATGTGAGTGGTTGTATTCATGTGGGATCTATCAGCATCCCACAACTGTCCCAAAGAATATATGGAATACTTATTTCTCGCACAGGACAAGTTGACCAATAGAGTAGGTCAACTTTTGTACAATGGGGGATAGTAGATTGACTTAGGCTAGTGCTTTTGGCCTACTCATCTTGTTGGCTGACAAAAGGTAAATGTGGACAGTTCTAACATCTTCAATATGCACCTCGGAATTCCATAAGGACGCGCACAGTTGCATCTCCGATGTGTCTGTCTAAATTTGTAGCCTATTTCGGAGCTGAGATAGCTGTGAGAAGGACCCAATCACGTGACGGGCATTGGCTAATAAGAATTAAGATATCTGAGAGATCCATGTGAGTGAGAGGTAGGTGTTTCGGAGCACGGCGATTGGCAGCCAGAAGAAGGGAATTATAATGATTATATTCAGCCCAAGGGCACAACGGCCACACAAGGGGGATGCCACTGAGAAATTCGAGGCCTGGTGAGAATATTATCAAGTGCTTGTCAAATTGTGAGTGAGAGACTGATGAAGTGTGTACAGCCTGCGCAAAAAACACTAAGCAGAGCTCATGCCTTTCATGCAATTTTTTTCAAGTCATCATTAGAGTCGCATCATGCAGCCGTAGAATGTATCATATCTAAAGTTGCATAAATAACTCTAAATTAAGCATATAGGAGGACCTGTTTCTTTGCTAACCGCTCAACACAAAATAGCCGCATCCCTTTGAAATCTTTTGTAGAAATTATCCTTTCTATTTTATTCAGCTATGTTCAATTTTATTCTTCATACTATAAAATAATCCCACAGAATTCAAAGCAAATCTTGTCTGCTAAATTAACTAGTGTATCCCATAGCCATATGGCATATTCAGATCAGGGCCTAACATAATGTCTGAGTATGCTATTATGTTCTTCTGAAATAGACTACATTTTCTTCATATCATGTCTCTTTAGACGTGTCAAAGATAAATAATGGATTTATTGTGATGGTGTAGGCTATATTAAATGGATTTATTAGACTTTTTAAAATGTCTATGGTCTGCGTCAGTGGCTTGTAGGCTATGCGTGGAAGCCAGGAGATGCTAAACGTGTTTATGTTCATTAACGGTCAATTACTGTGAGACCAGCAGTTATTTGCTTGACCATCACCGGTTGACAAAATGTCATGTCCGCCACAAGCTTATTCATTACAAAGGCACGACATCCTGTGTTTTTCCCCCTGGTCTGCTTTACATAGCGTACCAACTATCCAGGCCTACCTCTTTGAGGAGTAGGTCAGGGGTTTTCAAACCTCATCGGGGACCCCAGCCATTCCATGTATTTCAGAGCTAACACACCTGATTCAACTTGTCAAGTAATTATCAAGCCCTTCAACTACTTTAATCTGGTGAGCTGGTTTAGGGCTACAACCAAATTGTGAAATGTCTCAGAGGAGTGGTTTGGAAACCACTGATGTAGATGGGTGATGGAGGTGACATCAGAAGAGCGGTGACGTAGCGACTGGGGCAGAGGGGTGATGGAGATAACAGAAGGGTGACTGGGCTGAAAGGTCCAGAGAGGCGATGTTGGTGACAGGACCAGAGAGTGGTAACTGAGGTGACAAGGGCAGAGAAGTTTGTGTAAATATGACAAGGCAGCGCCCCCCCCACCCCACCTTATAAAGGCAGTGAAAGCTAAAGTGACCCAATAGGTTAGTTATTCATGTGAACCAGATGCCCTGTTACCCAGAGGAGCGCTGACAGATGCTTTGTAAACAACAGAGGCTGTGTGAGGATACAGAGCCTGTCATTGGGAATTAACTCACCCCTTGGTTTTGGCTGCTTTTTGTGAGCATGGTGACAGTATTAGAGAATCCGTTGATGTTTTCATCTGATTGCTAGAGAAGGATGTATGAAACAATTTGTCTGAACTGCCAGGAGGCCGACTGTCATTGTCTCTCGTGTTATGTTGAATCAAATAAAATGTTATTTGCCACATGCGCCGAATACAACAGGTGTAGACTTTACTGTGTGAAAGTGTGAAAGTTTACTGGGTGAAAGTGACTAGGCAATCAGGATAGATAGAGTAGCAGCAGTGCAAATAAAAAGAGGGTCAATGTAAATAGTCAGGGTAACCATTTGATTAACTGTTCAGCATTCTTATTTGCTTGGGGGTCCCAGACTTGGTCCCAGACTTGGCGCTCCGGTACCGCTTGCCCTGTGGTAGCATAGAGCACAGTCTATGACTTGAGTGGAGTCTTTTACCATTTCTGGGCCTTCTTCTGACACCGCCTGGTATAGAAGTCCTGTATGTACTTGGCAGTATGCACTACCCTCTGTAGCGCCTTACGGTCAGATGCCAAGCAGTTTCCATACCAAGCGGTGATGCGTCACTGGGCATCTCGCGGCTGGGTTTCCCTTTGTAAGCCGTGATAGTTTGCAAGCCCTGCCATATCTGATGAGCGTCAGAGCCGGTGTGCTAGGATTTGTTCTTAGTCCTGTATTTAAGCTTTGCCTGTTCAAAGGTTCGTCGGAGGCCGTAGAAGGATTTCTTATAAGCATCCGGATTAGTGTCCGGCTCCTTGAAAGCAGTAGCTCTAGCCTTTACATCAGTGCATATGTTGTCCATGGCTTCTGGTTGGGATATGTACGTAGGTCACTGTGGGGATGTTGTCCTTGATGCACTTATAGTTGAAGTCAGAAGTTTACATACACTTTAGCCAAATATATTTCAACTCCGTTTTTCACAATTCCTGACATTTAGTCCTACCAAAAATTCCCTGTTTTAGGTCAGTTAGGATCACCACTTTATTTTAAGAATGTGAAATGTCAGAATAATAGTTGAGAGAATGATTTATTTCAGCTTTTATTTCTTTCATCACATTCCCAGTGGGACAGAAGTTTACATACACTTAATCAGTATTTGGTAGCATTGCCTTTAAATTGTTTAACTTGGGTGAAATGTTTCAGGTAGTCTTCCACAAGCTTCCCACAGTAAGTTGGGTGAATTTTGGCCCATTCCTCCTGACAAAGCTGGTGTAACTTGCTCGCACATGGTTTTTCAGTTCTTCCCACAAATTTCTATAGGATTGAGGTCAGTGATGGCCAGTCCAATTTACCTTGGCCTCCCCCTTTTTCTTGCAAATATAACAATGGTCATTATGGTCAAACAGTTCTATTTTTGTTTCATCAGACCAGAGGACATTTCTCCAAAAAGTATGATCTTTGTCCCCACGTGCAGTTGTAAACCGTAGTCTGGCTTTTTTTATGGCGGTTTTGGAGCAGTGGTTTCTTCCTTGCTGAGCGGACTATCAGGTTATGTGGATATAGATACTTTTGTATCTGTTTCCTCCAGCATCTTCACAAGGTCCTTTTCTGTCGTTCTGGGATTGATTTGCACTTTTCGCACCAATGTATGTTCATCTCTAGGAGACAAAACGCGTCTCCTTCCTGAGCGGTATGATGGCTGCGTGGTCCCATGGTGTTTATACTTGCGTACTATTGTTTGTACAGATGAACGTGGTACCTTCAGGCGTTTAGAAATTGCTCTCAATGATGAACCAGACTAGTGGAGGTCTGCAATTTTTTTTCCTGAGGTCTTGGCTGAGTTCTTTTGATTTTCCAATGATGTCAAGCAAAGAGGCACTGAGTTTGAAGGTAGGCCTTGTATGTCAACTTCCGACTTCAACTGTATGTCAAATCAAAGTTTAGTGCACAGGATACAGGGTGTAAACGGTACAGTGAAATTATTCTCCTTTTGTGACTGAGGTAGGTTTTAAGTCATGCCAGCCACAATTTCAATTAATTTGTTGTTTCTATAGGAATTTAGATTCTTCAATTGTATACATTGTAGCCTGGACATCTAACCTGTGAGAAACATTATCAGTAAAACATTTATTCCTTGGTCACCCCTATGGGACTTTGTGAAGTATGTGCTGCAGTATGAATCAGATATCCATAGTTGATATGTTTCATAAGGCCTAACCTCAGAGCGACTACTTTGGAAATTAGAACTTAGAAAGTTATATTGCACAAAAACTTTGAGTCAAGGGTGAGGAAGTTAACTGATAAGACTGGTCAGACAAATGTTGAGCCGCAGAGAGAGAACGAACTACGAAAAAGTATTCTGTCTTTTCGAAGAGATACTCGACTTTGTTATAGAAATGAAAAGGTCAGTTAAGGAGTCTCTGGCCTCGGAATGGAGTGAGTGAAAAAGCGACGTAATGAAAACATAAAGAACAAAGGCATTTATCACTGAGTGTTCGGCAGGGATGAAAAGGAATCTTCAGAGCAGTATTGATATAGTTCTGCTTGGTGCCATGACTCATTTGTAGAGTTTGGAAGGCTTGCAGCTGGCTACTGCATCAGCGCTGGAACAGAATCACACCCCAAATCGCTTCATTGAGGAACACTGAATAATTCAAACATGCAGTATTGGCAGCTCCAATCACCTACTTTCAGCCAGGTAGCATCAAAGGGCAACGGAATGTATAATTTGATATGAGATAGTAATTAGTACTTTTTTGGTATCTTCAGTTTCAAAAGCTGTTTTGAAAAATGTTACTTTATTTATGGAACGTATGGTATTGTCAGACATCAAGGGCGCTCATGCCACAGTACTGCAGAGAGATTACAGGTCTCTCTGCATTATTTTGTTTTATATGTTTATGTGTGTATATGTATATGTGTATATATATATATTTATTTATTTAACTAGGCAAGTCAGTTAAGAACAAATTCTTATTTACAATGATGGCCTGCCCCGGCCAAACCCTCCCCTAACCCAGACGACGCTGCGCCAATTGTGCGCCACCCTATGGGACTCCCCATCGCGGCCGGTTGTGATACAGCTCGGGATCGAACCAGGGTCTGTAGTGACACCTCTAGCACTGAGATGCAGTGCCTTAGACGCTGCGCCACTCGGGAGCTGCAAAAGGCCATGTCTATGCCTGGTATTGAAACTACGCTTTTAGATTCGATTACAAATCATTTGGACAACAATGCTTTGTGGTCACAAGGTGTTCAAAAGTATCCTATCCTAGTTTTTGAAATAGGCATGTCTGAAAAGCGGTCACATTTAGTGACCCATTAGCCTTCACAACATTGACACACTCATGTCCTTCTCCAGAAGTGCTCACAGCCAGATCTGATCACGATTGGATCACAATCTTTTGCTCGTATACTCCTGACATTATGACATAAGTGGGCACATTCTAAAAATACCAAACAATTTAAACCACCAAATCTCTAACCTATTCCTTAACTTTTCATTACAATAAAGTAGAATCAGATTAAATACTGCTACGCTCAAGAAGCCATTCTGAAACGATTATGCTATTTTCAAAGAATTAATCTGTCACCACATTACGCCCGAGGTACCAGACTCACCAGGCTCTCTGCTGTCTCTACACCTCTTGTTGAATCGATGGTGAAATATGTCCCCGTGCTGAGCCCTCTGAGCCTTCACACCCGTGACCTTTCCTCCTCTTATCTCCTTTGTTGTCAATCAGCTAGGGGATACTGTGGCATAGTCGCTGGCCACAGTACTGTCATCAGCTCGCTCCCCAGACAGCCAGGACATTGTAAAACGCTGGCCTCGGTCAGCACGGGCTAATTGGGTGGAGTGTAGCATCAGGAGAGAGGGAGGTGACTGCTGCTAGCCTCGCTGTGTGACTCCATTACATGTTGCTGTGTGTAGAAGTGGACAACGGCCCGTGGAGTTTAGATACTGATGCGTCTGCTGCATCTAACAATTATATACTGGAGTCTACTGGAGGCTTGCTGAAATGGAAGTTGGTCTTATGTGGCCACTTTTTAATGCAATACATGAACTGTATTTAGAACCATGTCTTGTAAGGTGTGCTGTTATTTCAAGATTCAACACTGAAGCTGCCTGGTCAAAAATAGAGATTGAATGGAAATGAAAAGAATTGCTGATATGGTGTGGGTTTACTGTAAATGACACATTCCACTCTGTTTCTACATGTGATTAGAGGAAATGTGTTTCGCCAAGGTTGCTTTGTGTCTCATTTCAGATGCCGCTCGTACGAGGACTGCTGTGGCACGCGCTGCTGCGTCCGAGCCCTCTCCATCCAGCGGCTATGGTACTTCTGGTGAGTCCTACCTACCAGGCTGTCCTTTCCAATGGATCGACATTTACTCTGCCCTCCCCCTCTAACTCCCCTCCTTCCCTCCATGACAGTCCCAAGGCTACATCCGTCGCTATTGGTATTCAAGGCCCCAACTCAAGGGTTCAGGGGGTCAGGCAGCCAAATCAATACCCCGCTCCAGAGATGACTACGGTGTTAGCATACAGATAATCCCCTGCGACCATCACCCCTGTGACCTCTCTAAACAAGGTGTTTTGTGAAGTGGCCCTTGGCTGATAATGAAGAAAAGGAGCCTTGTAGTAAGGGTTAGATGAAATGTGTCTGTGTGGAGCGATATAGGCTGGTCAATACTGAGCATTGAGTATGTTGGAGTTAAGCTCTCGAGTCAATGGGGAGCTGATGTGTTGAGGCGAAGAGCTTGTGTAGGATAATTATGACCGAAACAATGGCATGCTGAGGACAAGGACATCATGAAACCGTTAGGGACCCAGAAAGAGAAATGCAGCGCACTGGGCACGATCCTGTCAGGCATTGTCTTATACGCCTATTGTGGGATATGCAATTAAGCATGAAATAGGCCTCTCTTTTCAATGATTAATGCATGTTAGTGGTGCAATTAGCCATAACAACCTCTTGAGTTACAAGAGTCTAGGGTCACTTATTCTCTCCTTCATCAGCCTTTGTTTTTCCAGTTGAGCCGTGTGGCATCACTGCTTTGCTTTCGCAATCCAACTGCGAAAACAGAACATGGAACCGCTACTCACCATGGAAATAAAACCATGGTTTCATGGTGCTCTAACGGCCTTGGGTGAAGGGTTTTGATCCCCGACTGCCTGGTCTCTGTTACCTTTCACGGAGCTTGTGGGTCAAGGCTGGTGTCAACTCAATTGCGAGGTTCTCAAGGCCCACGTGGAGGGTAATGTCCTCGCTCCCCCTCTCAATTTAATGGACACCTGACCTTGTCTGTTTGGAGCGATTGGAGAGGTTGGTTCACTCTACTGGCAGGATCTGTGGATATAATGGTTGCTTATTCTGATAGTGCCACGTCAAGGCAAGCTGACTATATAAAGCCAGTGGCAAGTTGAATCCAATTCTCAAACAGAACAGGGGTTACTTGTTAAACTTCACTCCTGACCAATGTCACTAATGACAGTACACTGTCAGGGATGTCTCTCTAGCATTCATAAGTACAGTTGAAGTCGGAAGTTTACATACAATTAGGTTGGAGTCATTAAAACTCGTTTTTCAACCACTCCACAAATTTCTTGTTAAACTATAGTTTTGGCAAATCGGTTAGAACATCTACATTGTGCATGACACTAGTAATTTACAGACAGATCATTTCACTTATAATTCACTGTATCACAATTCCAGTGGGTCAGACGTTTACATGCACTAAGTTGACTGTGCCATTAAACAGCTTGGAAAAATCCAGAAAATTATGTCATGGCTTTAGAAGCTTCTGATAGGCTAATTGACATAATTTGAGTCAATTGGAGGTGTACCTGTGGATGTACAGTCATGGCCAAAAGTTTTGAGAATGACACAAATATTAATTTCCACAAAGTTTGCTGCTTCAGTGTCTTTAGATATTTTTGTCAGATGTTACTATGGAATACTATATTGTCAAAAGGACTTTATTGACAATTATATGAAGTTGATGCAAAGAATTAATATTTGCAGTGTTGACCCTTCTTTTTCAAGACCTCTGCAATCCGCCCTGGCATGCTGTCAATTAACTTCTGGGCCACATCCTGACTGATGGCAGCCTATTCTTGGATAATCAATGCTTGGAGTTGCACAAGTTCTCAATGGGATTAACGTCTGGGGAGTTTCCTGGCCATGGACCCAAAATATTGATGTTTTGTTCCCCGAGCCACTTAGTTATCACTTTTGCCTTACGGCAAGGTGCTCCATCATGCTGGAAAAGGCATTAATCGTCACCAAACTGTTTCTGGATGGTTGGCAGAAGTTGCTCTCGGAGGATGTGTTGGTACCATTCTTTATTCGTGGCTGTGTTCTTAGGCAAAATTGTGAGTGAGCTCACTCCCTTGGCTGAGAAGCAACCCCACACATGAATGGTCTCAGGATGCTTTACTGTTGGCATGACACAGGACTGATGGTATCGCTCACCTTGTCTTCTCCGGACAAGCTTTTTTCCGGATGCCCCAAACAATCGGAAAGGGGATTCATCAGAGAAAATGACTTTACCCCAGTCCTCAGCAGTCCAATCCCTGTACCTTTTGCAGAATATCAGTCTGTCCCTGATGTTTTTCCTGGAGAGAAGTGGCTTCTTTGCTGCCCTTCTTGACACCAGGCCATCCTCCAAAAGTCTTCGCCTCACTGTGCATGCAGATGCACTCACACCTGCCTGCTGCCATTCCTGAGCAAGCTCTGTACTGGTGGTGCCCCGATCCCGCAGCTGAATCAACTTTAAGAGACGGTCCTGGCGCTTGCTGGACTTTCTTGGACGCTTTAGGTGCAATCTTACTGGCAGCAATATCCTTGCCTGTGAAGCCCTTTTTGTGCAAAGCAATGATGACGGCACGTGTTTCCTTGCAGGTAACCATGGCTGACAGAGGAAGAACAATGATTCCAAGCACCACCCTCCTTTTGAAGCTTCCAGTCTGTTATTCAAACTCAATCAGCATGACAGAGTGATCTTCAGCCCTGTCCTTGTCAACACTCACACCTGTGTTAACAAGAGAATCACTGACATGATGTCAGCTGGTCCTTTTGTGGCAGGGCTGAAATGCAGTGGAAATGTTTTTTGTGGATTCAGTTCAATTGCAATTATTTGCAATTCATCTGATCGATCTTCATAACATTCTGGAGTATATGCAAATTGCCATCATACAAACTGAGGCAGCAGACTTTGTGAAAATTAATATTTGTGTCATTCTCAAAACTTTTGGCCACGACTGTATTTCAAGGCCTACCTTCAAACTCAATGCCTCTTTGCTTGACATCATGGGAAAATCAAAAGAAATCAGCCAAGACATCAAATAAAGAATTGTAGACCTTCACAAGTCTGGTTCATCCTTGGGAGCAATTTCCAAATGCCTGAAGGTACCACATTCATTTGTACATACAACAATACGCAAGTATAACCACCATGGGACCACGTAGCCGTCATACTGCTCAGGAAGGAGACGCGTTCTGTCTCCTAGAGATGAACGTACTTTGGTGCGAAAAGTGCAAATCAATCCCAGAACAACAGCAAAGGACCTTGTGAAGATGCTGGAGGAAACAGGTAAAAAAGTATCTATATCCACAGTAAAACAAGTCCTATATCGACATAACCTGATAGGTCGCTCAGCAAGGAAGAAGCCACTGCTTCAAAACCGCCATAAAAAAGCCAAACTACAGTTTGTAACTGCACTTTTTGGAGAAATGTCCTTTGGTCAGGAAGTTAAAGCTTGGTCGCAAATGGGTCTTCCAAATGTATAATGACCCCAAGCATACTTCCAAAGTTGTGGCAAAATGGCTTAAGGACAACAACGTCAAGGTATTGGAGTGGCCATCACAAAGCCCTGACCTCCAGCCTATAGATAATTTGTGGGCAGACCTGGAAAAAGCGTGTGCGAGCAAGGACTACAGACCTGACTCAGTTACACCAGCTCTGTCAGGAGGAATAGGCCAACATTCACCCAACTTATTGTGTGAAGCTTGTGGAAGGCTACCCGAAAAGTTTGACCCAAGTTAAACAATTTAAAGGCAATGCTACCAAATACTAATTGAGTGTATGTAAACTTCTGACCCACTGGGAATGTGATGAAAGAAATAAAAGCTGAAATAAATCATACTATTATTCTGACATTTCACATTCTTAAAATAAAATTGTGATCCTATCTGACCTAAGACAGGGGATTTTTACTAGCATTAAATGTCAGGAATTGTGAAAAACGGAGTTTAAATGTATTTGGCTAAGGTGTATGTAAACTTCCGACTTCAACTGTATGTCAATGTTTGTATATTTACATTTAAACAGAAATGGCGAAATGAGTAGGATATTAAATGTGGCACTGCACAAATTATTTGGAATAATTCACATCACATGTTTTGTCAATATTAAAATGGTTTAATATATTTTTGTATAATAATTTAAAAAAACTGGTGATTCATTCACAATTTACAGTATTCACAATAGAGATAGTCACCGCCAACATTATTGACACCGTTGATAAGGGTAAGCAAAAAAGACAGCATAAAATACAAGTACTGAGCTATGCAAAACAATTCTTTGAATGATATTTTAAACTAATGCAATTGTTCAAAACAAATTCTTATGAAGATGTATCAAAATGATTGGCACCCCTAAAGATTCGTATACATAAAATCAAACAAAATGTATTAACGTTCTACTTTTTTGAAAGCATCTCAGCCTTCCATAGTTTCACTAGTGTATAAAGAGACACATGTAAGACACATGTAAAATCCATTTGTCATCCATCACCATGGGGAAAGGCAAAGAACTCACAAACTTAAAGAAAAATGGTTGTCAGCCTTAGTAAATCAGGCAATGGGCATAAAACAGTAGCTAAAATAACTAAATGTACCACTATTAGGTCAATAATGAGAACTTTAAAACCACTGTAAAAGTGCTAAACTTTCCTGTTCTTGTCCACACGAACAGTGAGGAAGTTGGTTCTGGAGGCAAAGAAAAATTACAGAACTTGGTCGCATCTTGGTTACCAAGTCTCTTACAATAGGCTCTTTGGAAGGGTTGACAGAAAAAAAGTATTTTATTGAGAGCAACCAACAAATGTAAATGCCTGGCGCTTGCTAAACGGTAGTGGCACTTGGATATGAACCAGGTGTTATGGACATATGAGACGAAAAGAGGTCTTTGGCCACACAGTGTTGGGTTTGGCATCGAATGAAAGATGCGTTTGCAGAAAGGTACCTCATACCTACTGTAAAATATGGTGGAAGATCTTTGATGTTATGGATCTATTTTGCATCCACTGGTCCTGGGGCCCTTGCTGTGGGCCAAAAACTCCATCCAACTTGATTTATTTTTTTCAAATAGCTCTTACATTTAAAAGGGCATTATCATTTTCTCAATTACAGAGTGTTATTTTGACCTCGTAGTGTGAAAATATTGTTTTTGACTGCACTGCCCTTTAAGTCAATAGCATCTGCCTCTGCCAGGAGGCTGAAACTTGGCCACAAGTCCATCTTTCAGCAAGACAATGACCCCAAGCACACATCAAAGTCCACAAATATATGGTTAATTGACCACATAATCAACATTCAGTCTCCGGATTTAAATCCCATCGAATTGAAGAGGGCAGTCAAGTGCAGACTGAAGTATATCAAAGATCTGGAAAGGTTCTGTATGGAGCAATGGTCTAAGATCCCTCCCAATGTGTTCTCCAATCTCATAAAACATTATAGGAAAAGGCTCAGTGCTATTTTCCTTGCAAGGGGAGGGTGCACAAAGTATTGAAAATAAGGGTGCCAATAATTGACTTATCTTTTTGAGAAAAAGTTAAGTAAGAAAAACGATCTGTTAAACAGGCTCTTTCTCTGAGCAATTTTATTAGTATAAAATAATACAGTATAATTCCCTTTTTTTGGCGCATACAATATAGCTATATAGTATAATCAACTTTGTTCTGTAATCACATGAATGGAGAAAGAAAGGAATGTTAAA
This sequence comes from Salvelinus fontinalis, assembly GCF_029448725.1. Lineage (NCBI taxonomy): Eukaryota > Metazoa > Chordata > Actinopteri > Salmoniformes > Salmonidae > Salvelinus > Salvelinus fontinalis. The sequence continues at coordinate 24,411,414 of NC_074671.1, read as the reverse complement.
GATATCCTCAATCTAATCAAGAACACATACATTGATTGAGGACAGTATTGTCTGTCAGTTGGTAGATTAAAACACAAAGATTGTCACACACATTCTTGATAGACACAGGCTTCTCTGCATATGCCCTGCTGTTACAGTGGCCCTATCAACTGCCTGCTACCTAGGGAGCACAGGGCTGGGGAAGGGGATTAGGCTGACAGCGTTCTGCCACTGCGGCAATTTCCCCCACCTGTAGACCTTGGTAGACGCCCGTCACTGTGGTGGTATGGGAAGTGCCGTCAGTGTACTCTTTAGCCAGGCGTGCGGTGAACGGGATTTTAATCTTATACTTTTTTCCTGCCATTTTCACCGTGCAGTGATGGTTGGCTGGGACAACCACCTCTACACTCATTGAGTGGCTGATGGTTTCAGTCACAGAATTGCCGTTTGTGTTGGTTTTCTCAGATGTGACGGCGACACTAGCTGTAACAGAGATTATTGGTATCCCTACTGTTATGGAGGTGGATATGGTCAGGGAGGAGGAGGTGCTAGTCTGCCAGGTGCTCTGTCTTTCTGTCCTCTCCTCTAGCTGCACCATCTGCTTCACTGAGTGGCAGTTCTTGTTGGTGGCACTGTACTCTCCCAGCGCCACCGGTGCTTGGGAGAGTGTGACCAGTTGATCGACATGGTACTCTACGTTGAAGATTCTCTGTGTGTATCTCTCCTTTTTCAGTGTTAGCAAATCAAAGTCCGTTTTGTATTTTAACTCTTTGCCATTCAAAGGAAGAGAGAATATATTTTTGTAAACGGATCCTATTCCATAATGATTTTTTGCAGAATAGGCTTTGTTCTTGGCATGGGGTGCGATTGAGTTTGTTGGAATAGACTTTGAGAATGCTCTCCATTGCAAAAGCTCAAGGTTCTGCTCGTTAACTAGCAGATCAAACTGTGTGCGTCGGTCCTCCTTCCCTTTGCAGGGGTTATAGCAGTATGGTCCTTTGGAGGGACTATAATGACCAGTGGACCAGTTACAGCCCTCGAGGGGGACGCAGATATAGTCGAGGCGTTTTGCTGCCTGGTTATAGATGCTCACTGTCCAGCTTGGCAGGGACCCGGTCCATCTGACCCACTTCAGATGTTTGTTTTCTCCGAAATTGGGCCGGATCAAGCTCCGCAGCTTGAAAGAGGCTTTTGCTTGAGTTTCTGGCTGGGCTTCTGTGGAGGAAGGTTTGTTGATTATTTAGCGTTGATTCTTGAAGAATATGAAAGCCTCTTGTATTCATTAATGGTGCATTCAGCAGAATGGGGAAAGAGCTTTACGTTCTTCATTCTTTCCCAGTCCTTTTGAATGCACTGCTAATTGATACAATGTGTTACCACGAGCATTACTACATTTTCCAAAAATGCTAGCAAGATTATTCTGGACATTTCTAAACCATAAAATGTATATAAAAATGATTCAGCATAAAAAATACCCTAGGGAATTCGAAAATAAGCTTGACCAAAAAACTGAACTATCCCTTTAAAGAGTCCTTCCAGGTGACTACCTCATGAAGCTAGCGACTCCTGTGGCGGGCCGTGCGCAGTGCACGCTGACATGGTCGCCAGGTGTACGGTGTTTCCTCCGACACATTGGTGCGGCTGACTTCCGGGTTAAGTGGGCATTGTGTCAAGAAGCAGTGCGGCTTGGTTGGGTTGTGTTTCGGGGGACGCATGGCTCTCGACCTTCGCCTCTACCGAGTCCGTACGGGAGTTGCAGCAATGAGACAAGACTGTAACTACCAATTGGATACAACAAAATTGTGGAGAATTTTTTAAATTTTATTCCAGTAATATACCCTCCCTTTGCAACCCTAGTATTAGCAATCACTTTGGTAGTTGAAAGCCATTATTCAAACCAACAATACAAAATGAGAAACTATGCAGCTATGCATAGCCAAATGCACCACATATAGACAGAACACATCACTCACCGTCCACTGTGGTCACAATTCTGTGAGTGACATGGTGTGAAAGCTGCATGTTCATCAGCTCTGGGGGTTCCATACCAAGAGAACATTGCAGCAGAAAGCCACAGGCTACAAAAGCTGTCAGTATCATCTGAAGGATAAAGAGGATGCGGAGAAAACGCACAAAGAATTAGACCTGACATCAATCCATATTGATGGAAGTTTGAAACATATTTTTGTAATGTAAAATAGACATGTTAAGATGGAAATAACTTCCTATTGAACAGCACTCTGCATCACTCACCTTTACAAATGAAGTCTTCGTTCCTCTCAGCTTCTTGTCAAGATGGGGTTGACTCTCCACAGTAACTCCACAGCTTTTATAGTATATTGTTGGGTTAGTGATTTACTGTTTCATTGGTTTGTTATGTAGGTTAGGAAAAAAACTCAGTTCGAATGAAGTCACTTGAGTCCAGCCTTGATTTGTTTTTTTAAACTGATAGACATCACTAAGATTACGTAATCTGAATTTAATTCCAGAGTTTCCTTGTTGTATTATTTACACTGATAAACTGACATGACACCCAGCCTAAATGTACATCTGTAGCATAACAATGCACACTGTTCCTGTCATACTCATCTGGTTAATCTGAGATGAATACATACATTTGATTAATTTTAAATGAATGGTTTAGAGCCATTTATGCTTGAAGAATATAACTTATAAATGCTTTAGTTTAACAGTCTTACCCCAAAACCCCAATATAATTGTGACTAACATTCCATAGCTTCAAAGCATGGTGGTTAAAACACATTTTTATCAAGGATGGTCAGTCCTTGCAACCACAGGTCTGTCTGAATAAGCCTATTAGAGTCATTACATTTCTACAGAAAGCTGTTTACCAAAAAAGTGGTTGGTTATTATTTGAATCCCAGATTGCATTTCAATCAACTGTGGAAGTGAGCCAGAACATTTATCAGTTGTGTGCTTTCACGTCTTCATACACACCCTGCCACTCCTAGGTAATCTGACTTCCTTGTTGCTCAATCTATTTTCCAGTGAATTCGTAAAATATTAACCATTGATAAGAAAACCCAGCTTTCCAATGAACACAAGTGACACCCAGGCAGCGTTTAGACAGCCAGCCCAATTCTCATCTTTTTTTCACTAATTTGGTCTTTTGATGAATTACATCAATTATTTTTCAGAGCTGATCTGATTGGCCAAAATACCAATAAGTGAAAAAAAAGATCAGAATTGGGCTGCTTGTCTAAACGCAGCCATAATGCTCCTTTCAAAATGCATTATTACATCGTGAAGTGAGCCAGAACTACATCACATCAATCTATTTTCCAGTGAGGTCATACAATGTTAATCATTGATTGGGAGAGTATCACTCAGGCAACAATATTTTTTTCATTTTGAGTTGGAAAATTAAAATATGCTTTAACTGAACAACTTTATATATAAGGGTGTTTTCACACAAGTTTGTTTGCTATACAGTAGTTCGAATCAGAGTTGGATTATTTGTCACGGTGTATTTTTTTCATTTGGTCTGGTTGGCTTCACGTTGTCAAATGTCAAACAAATTAAATACCTAAACAATACCACGTATTTTAATGTGAGTCATTTATTTATTGGACAAAAATGCTCACGTTAAATCCATATTTGATCCGGAGGTGAGTATTACTTGTGTCCCAATCTTCATATTACTTCAGCAATAGCAGCTGTAATAACTGCTATGTGTAGTGAATAGAGGAGACCCTTATCTGCATAAGATATCAAGTTATGGTACTGTGTGCTGCATTTCATGAAATTCTCAGTCAAACAACCAATAATACTGTGCGCCTTTGGTTCTTTTCCTTAGTTTGGACTACGTTTTCCCCTGCAGCGAACTGCACCACCAACCTTCATTTGCGCAAACCATGGTGCATGTTTGGCGCACACCTGAGTGTGGATAAAGTGTTCACACCTGTCCAAACAAACCTAATTTAAGCTCCAAACAAACTAGGTGCAATGGCCGCCTAATTTAACAACATGATTGCATCAAGAGACATGTGCACTGTGTCATGAGTGGAAATGATCATTTCAGAGACATGTATAGATTGTTATTTCTGTAGTTGACTCTTTGTAAGACCTTATAGTATTCATCTTTTGATGAGCAAGAATCTCTTGGGTTGGGGGTTCTTGTTTGTGCTTCAATGTGATGAATTAAACAATTAGGCCTAAGCTGTGAGTTTTGCTGTGCTCATTGGGACATGACTTGCTACAACTAGAACTCTAAAGGTAATCAATACAGAACAAACTGAGTGGATTTGGTTCAGTCTGGTGTATTGTGAAAGCTCAGCAGAGTGTGATTCTATTGCTTCCAGGAAGAACATGCAGTATATACTTCTTGATTATGCCGATGCTTCAGATTCCCTTCCGTCAAATGAAATCACAGCAAACCACTGATTGTGGCTCGTACAGAGCATTCAGAATAACTGTAAGCACCGTTAAGAAACACATGGTTTTATTGAAACATATAGTGCAGTATTGCATTTCAAGGGGCAATCTGCAGGTGCATTATCCATTTTTGGACTTCTGAATTCATTAAATGTACCCTGAATTCATTAAATGTAACTTATAAATGCCTCATGAGCTTAGTTCAACTGTCGTACCGCATCAGAACCCAAATTATAAGCTTGTTTCACTCCAATATTTTTAAACAATGTTTGCCTTCAGAAAGTATTCAACCCCTTTGATGTTTTTCTGTTGTGTTACAGCCTGAATTTAAAATTGATTACATTGAGATTTTATGTCACTGGCCTACACACAAGTAATACATTTTAAGCTGAAATTTTTTGAGTCAATAAGTATTACATTTCAACCACTTTCTTATGGCAAGCCTAAATAAGTTCAGGATAAAAAATGTGCTTAATCGAAATTCTATCCAATTCTAAATGAAAATGAAACAAACCTAAAAAGTAACTTCTGTTGCCATTGTCAACTCTGTAAAAATAGCCTACATAAAGCCAACAAATAAAAACAATGCAGCATGCAGGTAGAAAATATCCTGCTGAAATAAATATCCTATAAATCACATTGGCTACGCATGGCCTGTCTGCAACGAACATGAATCAACTCCAGCTAGAAAACCTGCAACATTGTATAGAATATTCTGGACCCTCAGAGTTTCCAGGGCCTGTGAGCTCAAGACAGACACAGCTATAGGCTATTTGCACAAGGGATAAGGGCATCAAGTAGGTCTATTTTATGACGTTTCCACTGGATCAGAGCATGACATTTTTTCCTATCATGCTGAATGGTTATCAGAAGGGAGAGAGCTGGAAAGATTTTCAAATACATTGAGGAACAATTGTCCTTCTCAATGGATGTAAAAACAGTTTGTCAAAACTGTAACTTAGCCAATCAGGAAGATCCAATGTCATCTTGGTAAGCAACGCCAGTGTAGATTTGGCCCTGTGCTTTAGGTTATTGTCCTGCTGAATGGTGAATTCCTCTCCCAGTGTCTGTTGGAAAGCAGACTGAAACAGCTTCTCATCTAGGCTTTTGCCACAACATGATGCAGCCACCACCATGCTTGAAAAAAAAAGTGTTATTCAGTGATGTGTTGGATTTGCCCTAAACATAACGTTTTTGTTTCAGGACAAAGCTAATTTCATTTTTTGCAGTTTTACTCTAGTACTGTATTTTTAACAGGATGCATGTTTAAAAAAAAATATATATATTATGTATAGGCTTCCTTCTTTTCACTCTGTCATTTAGGTTAGTGTTGTGGAGTAACTACAATGTTGACTCATCCTGTAACTGTTCCATCCTCTCCTATTATAGCCATTAAACTCTTTAAATGTTTTAAAAAGTCACCATTGGTCTCATGGTAAAATCCCTGAGCGGTTTCCTTCCTCTCCGGCAACTTAATTAGAAAGGACGCCTTTATATTTGTAGTGACTGGGTGTATTGATACACCATTCAAAGTGTATTTCATAACTTCACCATGCTCAAAGGGATATTCAATGTCTGCAATAGGTGCCCTTCTTTGCTAGACATTGGAAAACCTCCCTGGTCTTTGTGGTTGAATCGGTGTTTGAAATTCAGTGCTCGACTTAGGGACCTTACAGATCATTGTATGTGTTTTGGGTACAGAGATGAGGTAGTCATTAAAAAAAAATCATGTTAAACACAGAGTGAGGCCATGTAACTTATGTGACTTGAAAAGATCTAACCCTTTTTTCCCAATTTTTGCCTAAAATGACATACCCAAATCTAACTGCCTGTATCAAGGATATGCATATTCTTGATACCATTTTAAAGGAAACACTGAAGTTAGATCTGGTAAAATATAATACAAACAAAAAAGCATGTGTTTTCAAATGTGTTTTTTTTATCATCTTTGAAATGCAAGAGAAAGGCCATAATACAAAATTGCAGTTTAGACACAATTTAGATTTTGGCCACTAGATAGCAGCAGTGTGTGTGCAAAGTTTCAGATTGATCCAGTGAAACATACCCATACGGTACAATATTTTGTATCAAGTCTGCCCAAATGTGCTAAATTGGTCAATTGATACATAACTATAGGAGAACATACAAAGATTATATGGTAATACAAAATTGTAAGAATGTCATACATGATGGATCATTAGCTAATACACTAACTTTCACACATCTACTGTAGATGGCCGGATGGGGTGGGTGTGGAGCCATAGACAGCAGGGGTTCAAACAAAGTTCCTACATTTGAATATAAAAATGGATTTTATCAAACAAAACTATGCTGCATTTTTATCTCTGGGACCCTCAGGATAACAAATCAGAGCAAGATTACTGAATGTATGTACATTATTTACCTTCAGATGTGAATGTATCAAACCGTGATAATTGTTTTGTTGTTTCAACGTAATAGCTACTGAAAATTGAACAGTACAGTTAGATTAACAAGAATTTAAGCTTTCTGCCCAAATAAGACATGTCTATGTCCCGGGAAATTTTCTTGTTACTTACAATGTATCACATTAGCCCATGTTAGCTCAACCGTCCCGGTATAGGAACACTGATCACGTAGAGGTTAACCACATGACAACTAATTTGACATATGAAGACATTATTATAAATTAAATGAAACTGTGCCACGAAAATGTGCATATGAAAACCCTAACTGGCATGCAGATCGGTATAAATTGTAAGATAAATTGGCATTCCACACTAGAAAGGTTGCCGACTCCTCGTGTAGCCTATACCGGCAACTTCAGGAGAGTAACGGCAGAATCTGCAAAAGCCAGCAGGAGCGAGAGGAGGATGGTCAGGTTAAGCTTTTTTCTTCTGGTTTTCATTATTTCTGGCTCCCTCTTGAGTCAATTGTCTTATTTCATCAATCAGTGTGCTTAAATCATCAGACTCTCAATACCTATACAGTACCAGTCAAACGTTTGGACACACCTACTCATTCAAGGGTTTTCTTTATTTTTTACTGTTTTCTACATTGTAGAATAATAGTGAAGATCTTAAAACTATGAAATAACACATACGGAATCATGTAGTAACCAAAGGAGTGTTAAACAAATCAAAATATATTTTAGATTCGTCAAAGTTACCACCCTTTGCCTTGATGACAGCTTTGCACACTCTTGGCATTCTTTCAACCAGCTTCATGAGGAATGCTTTTCTAACAGTCTTGAAGGAGTTCCCACATATGCTGAGCACTTGTTTGCTCCAACACATCCCAAACCATCTCAATTGGGTTGAGGTTGGGTGATTGTAGAGGCCAGGTCATCTTATGCAGCACTCCATCACTCTCCTTCTTGGTCAAATAGCCCTTACACAGCCTGGAGGTGTGTTTTGGGTCATTGTCCTGTTGAAAAACAAATGATAGTCCCACTAAGCGCAAACAAGATGGAATGGCATATCGCTGCAGAATGCTGTGGTAAAAATGCTGGTTAAGTGTGCCTTGAATTCTAAATAAATCACCCGACAATGTCACCAGCAAAGCACCATCACACCTCCTCCTTTGCTTCACGGTGGGAACCACACATGCAGAGATAATCTGTTCACCTACTCTGCGTCTCACAAAGACACCACTTTTGAAACCAGAAATCTCAAATTTGAACTCATCAGAACAAAGGAGAGATTTCCACCGGTCTAATGTCCATTGCTCGTGTTTTTTTGGCCCAAGGAAGTCTCTTCTTATTATTGATGTCCTTTAGTAGTGGTTTCTTTGCAGCAATTTGACCCTGAAGGCCTGATTCATGCGGTCTCCTCTGAACAGTTTGATGTTGAGATGTGTCTGTTACTTGAACTCTGTGAAGCACTTATTTGGGCTGCAATTTCTGAGGTGTAGTTAACTCTTAATGAACTTATCCTCTGCAGCAGAGGTCATTCTGGGTCTTCCTTTCCTGTGGTGGTCCTCATGAGAGGCAGTTTCATCATAGCGCTTGATGGTTTTTGCGACTGCACTTGAAGAAACTTTTAAAGTTCTTGAAATTTTCACGGTTAGACTGCATGAATCAGGCCTTCATGGTTGAATTGCTGCGAAGAAACCACTAATAAAGGACACCAATAAGAAGAAGATGTCTTCACTATTATTCCACAATGTAGAAAATAGTAAAAACAAAGATAAACCCTTGAATGAGTAGGTGTGTCTAAACTTTTGACTGGTAATGTGTGTGTGTGTGTGTGTGTGTGTGTGTGTGTGTGTGTGTGTGTGTGTGTGTGTGTGTGTGTGTGTGTGTGTGTGTGTGTGTGTGCAATATATACAGTTGAAGTCAGAAATGTACAAACACTTAGGTTGGAGTCATTAAAACTCGTTTTACAAATTTCTTGTTAACAAACTATAGTTTTGGCAAATCGGTTAGGACATCTACTTTGTGCATGACACCAGTAACATTTCAGAAACAATGTCATGTCTTTAGAAGCTTCTGATAGGCTAATTTACATCATTTGAGGCAATTGGAGGTGTACCTGTGGATGTATTTCAAGGCCTACCTTCAAACTCAGTGCCTCTTTGCTTAACATCATGGGAAAATCAAAAGAAATCAGTCAAGACCAATTTCCAAATGCCTGAAAGTAACGCGTTCATCTGTACAAACAATAGTACGCAAGTATAAACACCATGGGACCACGCAGCCGTCAAACCGCTCAGGAAGGAGACGCGTTCTGTCTCCTAGAGATGAACGTACTTTGGTGCGAAAAGTTCAAATAAATCCCAGAACAACAGCAACAGACCTTGTGAAGATGCTGGAGGAAACAAGTACAAAAGTATCAATATCCACAGTAAAACAAGTCCTATATCGACATAACCTGAAAGGCCGCTCAGCAAGGAAGAAGCCACTGCTCCAAAACCACCATAAAAAAGCCAGAATACGGTTTGCAACTGCACATGGGGACAAAGATCATACTTTTTGGAGAAATGTCCTCTGGTCTGATGAAACAAAAATAGAACTGTTTGGCCATGATGACCATCGTTATGTTTGGAGGAAAAGGGGGAGGCTTGCAAGCCGAAGAACACCATCCCAACCGTGAAGCACGGGGGGTGGCAGCATCATGTTGTGGGGGTGCTTTGCTGCACGAGGGACTGGTGCAATTCACAAAATAGATGGCATCATGAGGGAGGAGCATTATGTGGATATATTGAAGCAACATCTCACGACATCAGTCAGGAAGTTAAAGCTTGGTCGCAAATGGGCCTTCCAAATGGACAATGACCCCAAGCATACTTCCAAAGTTGTGGCAAAATGGCTTATGGACAACAAAGTCAAGGTATTGGAGTGGCCATCACAAAGCCCTGACCTCAATCCTATAGAAAATGTGTGGGCAGAACTGAAAAAACGTGTGCGAGCAAGGAGGCCTTCAAACCTGACTCAGTTACACCAGCTCTGTCAGGAGGAATAGGCCAACATTCACCCAACTTATTGTGGTTAGCTTATGGAAGGCTACCCAAAACGTTTGACCCAAGTGAAACAATTTAAAGGCAATGCTACCAAATACTAATTGACTTGTATGTAAACTTCTGACCCAGTGGGAATGTGATGAAAGAAATAAAAGCTGAAATAAATCATTCTCTCTACTATTATTCTGACATTTCACATTCTTAAAATCAAGTGGTGATCCTAACTGACCTAAGACAGGCGATTTTTACTGGGATTAAATGTCAGGAATTGTGAAAACTGAGTTTAAATGTATTTGGCTAAGGTGTATGTAAACTTCCGACTTCAACTGTGTATTGTGTGTTAATGGAACAATTTCTTGAGTTTGAGTTGGTATCCTGTCGGAAGGAAGCAGGATGATATGGACTATTCCTGATATCATGTATAGTGCCCCGTCTACTCAGGTTCCTCAAATGTATATTACACACGAGTAATTGCACATTTTCCCTAATCATGTCTTCTTACCCTTTTTCAGATGGAGGTTTTAGGTATATGTGATGTACTTGGTGTAATCACAGGCATAATTCCGCTGCTGAATCACGCTCCTGCTTTGCCGTTTTGTCTGATCAGCTATATGGCTGCGGCGTTGACAAGTCATTTAAATCTTCAAGATTGATGGTGATACGTGGTTTACAATTCATCTGCACTGCCTCAATATCCTCTCTCTCAATTGAGAAGTTATAGTAGCTCCTAACTAAACTGCTAAAATGAGTAATTCATAGGGTCTTTTGGTGCAGTCTAAGTAGATTACTGCTGGACTGTTTGGGATGCTCTTCACCTTCCCTCCCCTTTCTGTTCTGGGACTTAAATATCTGGCTGGCCCACTATAATCCCAATGAAAATAGGTGGGCAAACTCTCATTGCCGGTCGCAGTGAAAAAAGTTATATTGAAAAATGCATTTTCTGCAAAAGGTGCAAAATATAAAAGGGAGTACAGTGTTTACGTTTATTCACCCTCCACTGCTCCCGCCCTCACAGCTGATCGGTGGCTCCAATTGGTTCAGCAGCGGTGTCTGTTAGGGATGTTACTGTATGACCTTACGACCTCAGACACTTTGGTCAGTGGAGGTCACAGTGCATCCAGGATCTGTGCTTATCCAAAGACCTTGAACTAACTCTCTCTCGCCAGGCTGATGCTGATGATGGGGGTGCTGTTCTGCTGCGGAGCGGGCTTCTTCATCCGTAGGCGCATGTACCCCTTGCCCCTCAGTGACGAGCCCGCCTTCAACGTCTCCTTCACCAGGCATCCTGTATCCACGCCAGGTCAGTAGACTAAGAGACACGTGCCAACATCATACTGCAATTTATTTTTAAAAGTAATTTACACTTGCGCTTTTGTTTTGGGGGTTTTATCCCTTAGATATTTGGGTTATAAATGGATTTAGTCTTAAGCCCTTAATGTGTACTTGTCTGTGCAACTTTGTGCAATGTTGTTTTGTTGGTGGTATATGCTGATAGTAATCCTGTTGTTTTGCCATGTCGAACAAGACAAATAGATCGATCAGCATTGGAATATCAGTTTTCTCAAATCCAATGAGGTTTCATTCTGATGAAGATGTCACTGAAGGAGACCGATTCGTAGTGCCCCACTGAGCTATCTGCAGTGACAGCTTTACTGGCTTTCACAGTGCTACAGGTGATAATATACCTGTGCGTGTGCATGTGCGTGACGTAGAGTAGGCCAGAAGGCTAAACTGAAAAACCTAACATCTATCAAATAAAAAGATGGCGGAGCCACAAGGGTGTTTATTTACATAGTGAATCCGGAAGAAAACCAACAGTACTGCCATCCAAAGTATACTGTACATTATGTGGACATCTTAAAAACAATGCTGCCCCATCAACAGCTCAATCCAAAATGGTCCAAAAATTGAGAACTTTAAAAGTTTCTTCAAGTGCAGTCGCAAAAACCATCAACCCTCAGATTACCGTAGCGCTGGTCCAGCATACCGGGCAGCTACAGAGACGGAGAGAGAGGAACAGAAACAAACAAGCAACACACTCATCTTGCTGTTGCTAGCTAATTTGTCCTGGGATAGAAACATTGAGTTGTTATTTTACCTGAAATGCACAAGGTCCTCTACTCTGACAATTAATCCACACATAAAACGGTCAACCTAATCGTTTCTAGTGATCTCTCCTCCTTCCAGGCTTTTTCTTTTCTTGACATTATATTGCGATTGGCAACTTTCATAAATTAGGTGCATTACCGCCACTGACCTCGTTTGTCTTTCAGTCACCCACGTGGGTATAACCAATGAGGACTTGGCACGTGGGTACCTGCTTCTATAAACCAATGAGGAGATGGGAGAGGCAGGACTTGCAGTGCGATCTCCGTCAGAAATAGAACTGACTTCTATTTTAGCCCTTGGCAACGCAGACGTTTGTTGGCGCGCGCGAGCAGTGTGGGTGAAATAATTGAATAACATAGATTTATAAATAACACACGACGCGAGCAGTGTAGTCAGCCTGTAAGAGTACATGGCCATTAAGGCCTGATCGTTCTTCAAATGTTCATGGATGAGAGAGACAAAAAGAGAGACAGAGGGAGAGAGAGACACAGATAGACAGAGGGAGAGAGAGACACAGAGAGACAGAGGGAGAGAGAGACACAGAGAGACAGAGGGAGAGAGAGACACAGAGAGACAGAGGGAGAGAGAGACACAGAGAGACAGAGGGAGAGAGAGACACAGAGAGACAGAGAGAGAGAGAGACACAGAGAGACAGAGGGAGAGAGATACACAGAGAGACGGGGAGAGAGAGACACAGAGAGACAGAGGGAGAGAGAGACACAGAGAGACAGAGAGAGAGAGACGGAGAGAGAGAGACGGAGAGAGAGAGACACAGAGAGAGAGACACAGAGAGAGAGAGACACAGAGAGACGGAGAGAGAGAGACACAGAGAGACGGAGAGAGAGACACAGAGAGACAGAGAGAGAGAGACACAGAGAGATGGAGAGATGGAGAGAGAGAGACACAGAGAGACGGAGAGAGAGAGACAGATGGCGCCAAAAGCCTTTTGGAGTAGGTCTGTGGACTTTTCCATGTGAATATGGAAGTCATCAAAAATGTGAATGTTATCTGCCATGACTACAAGGTCCGATAGGAATTCAGGGAAGGCATGTAAACAGTAGCTCTAAAAAGTGATTGAGAATGCTGCATAGATTTCATGACTAGAAGCTCAAAAGACAAAAATTAAGTTTCATTTTTTAAATTTGATTGAAATTTGCTGTTGTCAATGGGATGCGTGGCGGATATGGTCACTAGTGTAACCAGGAGGAGGTGCCTCATTTAACACAGTACATTTATCAGGCTTGAGCCATGTTTCAGTCAGACCAATCACATCAAAGTTATGATCAGTGATTTGTTTATGACTGCCTTGGAAGTGAGGGATCTAACATTAAATAGTCCTAACATTAAGCAGGCAAGGCTTTGTCCTGTTTGTGGGGGAGTCCCGGAAAGAGGGACAGTTTTCTACAAATTCTATCTTTTGGGAGGGGCAGAAACTGTTTTCAACCAGCGATTGAGTTGTGCGAGTCTGCTGTAGAGCTCATCACTCCCCATAACTGGGAGGGGGCCAGAGAAAATGTGTCGATGCCAACCATTCTTTCTAGATAAGTTACATGCTGAAGTTATGTTGCGCTTGGTGACCTTTGACTGTTTCATCCTAACATTGTTGGTGTCAACGTGGATACCATCTACACTCATCAGTTTTAGCCTCAGCCAGCACCATCTTCAGATTAGAATTTACGTCGGTAGCCCTGCCCCCTCGTAAACAATGTATGATTGCTGGATGATTCTTTTTAAATCTAATATATAGCAATGGAGATGCCAATGTCTAGGGTTTTCAATTTGTTTGAGCTAATGGTGGGGGAGGCTCCATTGTCTCAGACTCTTTAACGGGTGGAGGAGAGACCTGCGAAGGCTCTGGCTTTGAGTCCGACTCACTGCTTAGTGGGGAAAACCGGTTGAAAGTTTCTATCGTCTGAATGAGCGACTCCGGTTGAGCATACCGAAAGCATTTCTTTCCAGAAGCCATGAGAAAGTTGTCCGGCTGCGGGGACTGTGCAGGGGGATTAACGCTACTACCTGTATTTACTGGTGGCACAGACGCTGTGTCATCCTTTCCTACTCTTAAATTGCCCTTGTCTAACGATTGCGTCTGAAGCCGAGCTTGCATCTCGGCTATCCTCACCATAAGGTGATAGTTCTCCTGTATATTATGTGTACAGCGATTGCAATGAGAGGGCATAATGTAACTTAGCGTTCTTTTTTTCCGGCCGGAGGAGGTCCTGCAGACCTATGTCCAGATAACGTGTCAGGGGTTTAAAAGGAGAATAAAAAATGTAGTGAGGACAAAACTAAGACCTTGGTGAACTTCTTAAAAACTGTTATTAAGAGTAAAAAGCGAAAACGTTTGGCAGGTAGCCAAGTAGCAACAAAAAATACAGCAGTACAGAGACAACACAGAAGTGTGTTGTGTTACCAGTTGTGTTTGTGTTCATTTAATCAGGCATAATTATGTTCATTTCATGTGCAGTGAGATAATTAAAATGGCTGTTGCTGAGATTGTGCTGGATAACCAACCAACACACACACACACACACACACACACACACACACACACACACACACACACACACACACACACACACACACACACTAAATCCATGTAATGTATTTAGGCTAAATTAATGTGTATGGTTTTAGTTTCCAAGGCTGCTGATTGCGAACTCTGCAGCATGGGTTGGAGACAGACTGTTATTTTCGCCTAGTACTTAATTTCAATTCCCATGGCAACTTTACACATTGGTGTGTGTTCATGCTGCATAATGCATCGCAGAATGTTGCTGTTCACCAGGATACACACGCACATTTAAAATACTTTATTTGAATCCACCAATCAAATGTACATAAAAAAAGGATCTTAACATTTCAAAGGTCCCTGTATGCATAGACACTCAAGGGTACAGAAAGCATATCCTCCTCCAAACAGCTAGGCTGCCCACGACAGCTGAAGCAGAGCAGTACCTAGACAACTGGTTTACCCTAGTCTTTGGCAGGCCCACAATCTGGAGACACGTGCAAATGCGCACACACACGTTTGATTTACTAACCTTATGCAGACCAAACAATTGATTCACATTCAACGTCCTATTTTCCCTTAAGCTAACCTTAACCCTAATTGTAACCCTAACCCCTAAACCTAAAATATACTTTTTCTTTGTGAGGACCGGTTAAAAGGCCCCACTTGTCTGAATTCTCCTTGTTTTACTATCCTTGTGAGTTCCTACATGGATAGTAAAAACTCCAAAAAAACACACACGTGATGTCAGTGTTGTCTCTTAGTTGTGGGATGTTTGTCATGCGTTGCTTCCTGTGTCAGAATACAGTGGGGGCTGTGAGCTGTTTAGAAGGAGGCTGAAAGAGAAACTGCTGTCCTAGTGTCAGACCGTCTTTCTTTCAGAAGGCATTGTATATGATTGTATATGTACCCTTGACTTATTCCACATTTTGTGTTACAGCCTGAATTAGAAATGGATTGAAGAGATTTTTCTCACACCCATGTACACAATGACAGTGAAAAAATGTTTTTAGAAATGTTTGCTAATTTATTTGAAATTAAATATAGAGTATTCACACCCCTGAGTCAATACATGTTAGAATCACCTTTGGCAGTGATTACAGCTGTGAGTCTTTCTGGGTAAGTCTCTAAGAGCGTTTCACACCTGGATTGTACAATGTTTGCACTTTATTAAAAAAATTCTTCAAGCTCTGTCAAGTTTTAAAAGTTTTTTTTTTAGCATTGCTAGACGGCCGTTTTCAAGTCTTGCCATAGATTTTCAAGCCGAATTTAAGTCAAAACTGTAACTAGGCCACTCAGGAACATTCAATGTAATCTTGGTAAGCAACTACGGTGTCTATTTGGCCTTGTGGTTTAGGTTATTGTCCTGCTGAAAGGTGAATTTGTCTTCCAGTGTCTGTAGGAAAGCAAACTGAAACATTTTATTGATTTTTTTTGCCTGTGCTTAGCTCTATTCAGTTTATTTTCATCCTAACAACTCCCCAGTCCTTGCCAATGACAAGCATACTCATAACATGATGTAGATACCACCATGCTTGAAAATATGCAGTGGTACTCTGTGATGTGTTGTGTTAGATTTGCCCCAAACAACAATGTTTATTTAGGACATAAAGTTAATTTCTTTGCCACATTTTTAGCAGTTTTACTTTTAATGCCTTACTGCAAACAGGATCTGTGTTATGGTATATTTTTATTCTGTACAGGCTTCCTTTTCAGTCTGCCATTTAGGTTAAAACACTTCGAGTTTAATGGCTGTGATAGTAGAAAACTGAGGATGGATCAACAACATTGTAGTTACTCCACAACACTGAAGTCACCATTGGCGTCATAGTGAAATCCCTGAGTGGTTTCCTTCCTGCTGGGAACTGTGTTAGGAAGGATACCTGTATCTTTCTAGTGACTGGGTATATTGATACACCATCCAAAGTGTAATTATTAACTTCACCATGCTCAAAGAGATATACAATGTCTGCTTTTTTTATTACCCATCTACCAATAGGTGCCCTTTGCGAGACATTGGAAAACCTCTCTGGTCTTTGTGGTTGAATATGTGTTTCAAATGTACTGCTCAACTGAGAACCTTACAGATAATTGTATGTGTGGTGTACAGAGATGAGTCATTAAAAAATCATGTTAAATACTATTATTGCACATGGAGTGAGTCCATGCGATTTATTATGTGACCTGTTAAGCAAAAGTTTTACTCCTGAACTTATTTAGGCTTTCCGTAACAAAGGGGTTGAATACTTATTGACTCCAGACATTTCAGCTTTTCATTTTTCATTAATTTGTTTAAAAAATATATATATATATAATAATTCCACTTTGACATTACGGGGTATTGTGTGTATGCCAGTCACACACAATCTCAATTTAATCTATTTTAAATTCAGCCAGTAACACAACAAAACATGTCAAGGGTTGTGAATTGTTAAAGGAATTTAATTCCTATATGTTTATCAACCAATTCAATTAAAACATTCTGCCCATACATAAGAATTTGTAAGATACTTATCAGCATTAAATGGACAGAAACCAGTCTCAAAATCAATCAATCAATAGCGTTTATTCTCGAGAGTACTGATCATAATACATTTTACATCAGGTTATATAATAAAGATGATGTCATAGGTTTTAATATCCTTCCTCCTCTCGGATACAATGGTAGTACAGTTAGCGTTCTCATCACTGTCTGCCACCTGTTAAATAATCTGCCACCAACCCAAGGTCTTTCCCCTCCCTGGGTAGACATATCATTCCAGCCTGTCTGAAGATAATTCCATTCTTTCTAACAAGGAACACATTACATTCAGCATTATGATTATAATAAGATTCAGTCATACAGTTAACATAGTAGTATTCTGTTTAGTTATAATTCTAAGTCAAATGTATACATATTTTAGTCATTTATTCATAAAAATCCCATAACATGAATACATTCTAAGGCACTGTACATATACTGTAGGCAAAATGTCTTGGTAATGGTTTGTTTGTGTTGAATGTAGGCGTCTGTACTAAGAATTTAATTATCTAACACTTTTTGATAATAAAATGTGGAACAAGTTGAAGGGTGTGAATTGTCTCTGAAGGCACTGTATATTTGTTGTTATTCTCCATTACCCTCTTCTTCAATGATGACGGCCAATGATGCAATGCCCGCAGTGAAGTTGAAATAGAGCCAGGGTGGTGGATGTGTTCTGTCATGTCAGAAAAGTGTTTGGTGTGTTGTTGCTTCCTCGGTGTGATGGGAGTGTTTAGAAGTGATATCCAAACCTTCTGGTTCTGATGAGATTGTGTGACACACACACACACACACACACACACACACACACACACACACACACACACACACACACACACACACACACACACACACACACACACACACACACACACACACACACACAATCCAAGTAATCTATTTAGGCTAAATTAATGTGTATAGTTTTGGTTTCCAAGGCTGTTGATTTCAAACTTGGCAGCATGGGTTGGAGACAGACTTGTATTTTCTCCTAGTACTTATTTTCAATTTCCATGGCAACTTTACAAATTGGGATGTATGCATGGACACTAAAAAGGTCAGAAAGCACTTTCTTCTCCAAACAGCTAGGCTGCCCATTACAGCTGAAACAGAGTAGTACCTAACCAACTGGTTTGCCCTAGACTTTGCCAGGCCCGCAATCTGGAGGCCATGCACTGCAAACCTGTGCACGTGGCCGAGACACAGACACGCACGCACTCACATAGACGTTTGCTTAAGTAACCTTGTGGGGACCAAACAATTGATTCCCATTCAAAATCCTATTTCCCTCACCTTAACCCTAAGCCTAACCCTAATTCTAACCTTAACCTTAATTGAAACCCTAACCCCTAAGGCTAAATAGCCTTTTTCCTTGTGGGGACCTGCGAAATGTCCGAAGGATAGTAAAACCAAAAACACACATACTTGAGTGACCATTGAGAGCTTCAAGTTCCTTGGTGTCCACATCACCAACAAACTAGAATGTCTTGGTGTGTTTGGACCAGTCGTGAAGAGTGCACGACAAAGCCTATTCCCCCCCCCAGGAAACTAAAAAAGATTTGGCATGGGTTCTCAGATCCTCAAAAGGTTCTACAGCTGCAACATCGAGAGCATCCTGACTGGTTGCATCACTGCCTGGTACGGCAGTTGCTCGGCCTCCGACCGCAAGGCACTTCAGAGGGTAGTGCGTACGGCCCAGTACATCACTGGGGCAAAGCTGCCTGCCATCCAGGACCTCTACACCAGGCGGTGTCAGAGGAAGGCCTTAAAAATTGTCAAAGACCCCAGCCACCCCAGTCATAGACTGTTCTCTCTGCTACCGCATGGCAAGCGGTACCGAAGTGCCAAGTCTAGGACAAAAAGGCTTCTCAACAGTTTTTACCCCCAAGCCATAAGATTCCTGAACAGGTAATCAAATGGCTACCAGGACTATTTGCA
Organism: Salvelinus fontinalis; assembly: GCF_029448725.1. NCBI lineage: Eukaryota > Metazoa > Chordata > Actinopteri > Salmoniformes > Salmonidae > Salvelinus > Salvelinus fontinalis. Next base: position 24,392,521 of record NC_074671.1, on the reverse strand, counting down.
TTGTGTGCCCCCCCCCCCCCCCAGCCCCTCTCTTACGCTGCTGCTACTCTCTGTTTATCATATATGCATAGTCACTTTAACTATACATTCATGTACATACTACTTCAATCAGCCCGACTAACCGGTGCCTGTATGTAGCCTCGCTACTGTATATAGCCTCGCTACTGTATATAGCCTCGCTACTGTTATTTTTCACTGTCTGTTTACTGTTGTTTTATTTATTTACTTACCTATTGTTCACCTAATACATTTTTTGCACTGTTGGTTAGAGCCTGTAAGTAAACATTTATTTCACTGTAAGGTCGACACCTGTTGTATTCTTAGTTGTGGGATGTTTGTCATAGATAGTTGATGTATTGCTTCCTGTGTCAGTGGAGGCTTTAAGCTGTTGAGAAGGAGGATGAAAGAGAAAATGCTGTCCTAGTGTCAGACCATCTTACAATCATGAATAGTTTGTGTTATTCTCCATTACCCTCCTCTTTAAAGATGACAACCAATGATGCAATGCCCGCAGTTTAAATAGAGACAGGTCTGTTCTTTCATATCGGAGAAGTGTTCGGTTTGTTGTTTTCGCAGTGTGATGGGAGTGTTTAGAAGTGAGATCCAAACCTTCCGCTTCATAAACCTTTCATCCGACCGATCGCACCCAGTCTCAAGACAACTGGGTCACAGTTGCCACCCTTATCCCACAAAGTAGTTGAATCAGTTGTCAACCAGGTAGAAAATCACCTCACACAACATCTCAGAAATAGTGTATAAATATCGCTGACTCTGGTCAACTTGAACAAATCATCATCACTATTATTTGGCCTTTTCCCCAGACTAAATCCTACTGATGGCAAAACTCTAGTCACAGCAGTGTCCTTCGCTTCTCTTTTTCTGCTTATTCAGAACGAAGTCGACTGTAAACAAATAGGATGCCAGCAATATGACCTCTCAACTTCCAGCTGTTGCAGAATGACTAGTAGGAAAGATATCTGGTGACATTTAATTTGCACATTCAAAATGAGCTAGCCACGCTTTACCCGGAGGGGGTCCAATCAACCTGCTTGTACTGTAGCTTGTCTATTTTACCACCACCTTTCCTTCCCTAGTTAACCACCTGGTATAGAAATGAAAGAGCTAGAGATGGTGCTTTCGTAGGTGCTCTGTCATTGAAAGTGAGTTTATTGAGGCTGCTTCAAATCATGTACGATATTTATTTTACATTTTATTTCACCTTTATTGAAACAGGTAGGCCAGTTGAGAACAAGTTCTCATTTACAACTGCAACCTGGCCAAGATAAAGCAAAGCAGTGCGACAAAAAACAACACAGAGTTACACATGGCATAAACATGAAGGGGCGCATGGACCTTGTAGCTGTAAATCCTTATTGACCCAGATTAGAAAGGCCTCTAGGTTTCTCCTGGATCTATCCAGAGAGGAACAGAAGCCGTCCTCCACCTTGGCCTGTCGGTGTAGCAGCACGATGTGTTGCTCGTTGTTATCGGTGCCCCCTCAGGAGTCACTGAGAGTAGGAGAACCGCACACTCTTTCGTTACCGTGAAACGTTACCGTGAGACCCCTCTATCTGCTTTACACAGAAGATTTGAGGAGGGAGGATGAGTAGAAGAGTGGATGAAGTTAATGAAAGAGAGATGTTTCCAGAATTCAGGGCTTTGTTGAGTTGAGTCGTTTAGTAGAAATGTTAAGCGAATCAGCGAGCTCCAGTCACTGGCCTTTTGACTCCCAAACTTTTCCAACAGATTTCAAACTGCTATTCGGACTGAAAAGTAGGGCACCTAATCATACTGCCAGCTTTCCCAACGAAAGCTATTTGAAAGGGCAAAAATAAATGGGATCGTTCATTATATCATTCAGTCATGCAGAAAATTGTATTCAGTGCTCCAATAATATATGGACGTTTAATTTCATTCTTGAGTTCGATGGCTATGGAGTTCCAGACACTGGAGAAATGAACATGAGGGAGAACACTGTCATTTCTTTTGTTTGGCTCTCACTGGGTTGTTGTGCGTCACAAAGCATCAATAAAGCTATTAACGTGGCTTATTCCTTTCATGTTTATATCAGGGAACATGGAAAACAAATTTTAAGTGTTCATTCAGAATGGGTTTCCAAATTGAATCCTGTGTTATTTTCAATCAGTTCAGAAATAGACTTTCAAGTAGTGGTACAGATGATTGGGCTGCCAAGTGTATTATGCTTCATCTCCATTTTGAAAACAATCAAAAGATAGCATTTTGTACAGCAAAGTTTGATTGTAATGGCAATGATTATATTTCCAGTTTTTTAAGGAAACAGGAAATGCAAATGAGCATGCAATCACCAGACCCACACACATTAAGTAGTTCCACAAATCACATTACACACACACTCTTTTGTTCACAGAATGTATATTTGTACCACACATTTGTAAAAAGATGATTAACAGTGGTCTCGCTCTGTGTCTTCCCCATGCAGTATCCCAGCAACCTGGCATGGTGGGCTACGGCGACCCTGGCGTCATGACATCACCCCTTACCCCCACCTACCCCATCCAGCCCGGCCCTGCCCACATGAGCGCCTACCCTCCACCGCCCTCGTACTGCAACCACCCACCCCCGCCCTACGAACAGGTGTTCCGGACACCAGAGAAGAAGTAAAGGCTGCCGGTCACGGCGTCATTGACGGAGACCATTGGCGTCCCCTCCGTTTCTTCTCCTTCATGGTGACCTCATCGCGAGCAGAACTGACAGGACAAGGAGAGGAGGGGACATCTACAATCTGTCTGCCACTGTTATACCTTCACCATCAGACCAAGTCCTAGGGACAAGATACAGACAACCACCTTTAGAGACAAACTGGCTTCTGGGGACCTGTGCTGCAGGCGGTGGTCTTCTGGACAAAGACGGGCTGAATTTATCTCCGTATCTCCATGGCTTGGATTTCACTGTCATTCACCCTTCCTCTATCTTGTCCACTTTTTTCACAAAAGCATAACTATCCACCTCAGTCTTTTCTGCTGGCAATGCCATCTGGATGGGCATGGTCTGGCCTGTGACTGTGATATGTACTGAGTCGCTCACAGACCCCTGTAGATGGGTGTTCATGCCACAGACACCAAACTGTGGAAGTCGATGACGAAAGCTTACCCAAGATCAGCACCTTGCTTTTAGATTCATATCGATTCAAGTAAACATTAGGGTAGAGAAGCTGATCCAGGACCGAGGGCACAAGACCAACCACTATCTAAACTGTACAGGAGCAATAGCAAATTTGAGTTGAAAGACACCTTGGAGAAGTTGAAAACAAAAGGCGATTAAATGGCTTAAAAGGTTCAAAGACTTTCCTATTATGAGGCTGAATAATTGGGCTTCTCTCTGCAGCTGCCTGTGTTCGCCTAACACTGAGACAATGTTAAATAGACAATAAACACTTGTCAGGATGCGTTGTGCAAATTGTGCCCATTTGCTGTGAAGGGAAAGGAAACCGACCTGGATTTATCGGACCTATTATGTGCGCTGGAGAGAGCGGTAATTATGAGAGGCCGATTTGTTTGCAACGTTTCATTCACATTATGGATGCGTGTGTGTATCCCTGTGGTGCTGACCGTGGCGATTCGGCGCTCTGGATCGGGACACCACAAACTGGCAGGGAATGTGTAGTTCAGTTGGTTGAGCATGGCGCTTGCAACACCAGGGTTGTGGGTCCGATTCTTATGGGGGACCAGTACAAAAAATGTCGGAAACTGTATGCACTCCCTACTGTAAGTCACTCTGGATAAGAGCGTCTGCTAACTGACAAATCTAAATGTAGAATCAAATCAACCAGACGGACCCCCAATTGAGACCAAGTCACGTGGTTTCAAATGACAATTTGTCAGTGACTGCATGGGTATGGTGAAACCTACCACAACTCTACCTACGCCATATTCTCTAAGCATCCATTTCCACTCGAAGCGAGATGTGATCCCCATAGAAGTGCAGACATGTTTCTCAGATAGACTTCAGTTTGTACAGTAAGGAGCTCAACCAGAATGAGGATTAACCCAAAACGATATGTTTGTTTCACACACGCACGCAGGTTGCAATTGGATTACATTTTCCATATGGGAAGCTTTTCTGACTGATGGCCCATCCCAGTGAAACTGCTTACTTACCTGATTCTCAATTTCTGTGCTGCAATAATCTCTAGACAAAGTAGTGGTAGTCACAAAAGCTAGCTGCACTCTTTCAGTAGTCTAGTTCCTCAAACACGATATACCACCTGTTCGCCATTTAAACATCTCACGTTAGAATGTTGACGACCAACTGGTTCTGCGTAGGTAGATACAGCGCTGTACACCTTTACTGTGGTAAAAATGGTTTTCATGTATGAATCTGAAACCCTTTCTGCATTTCAGAGAGTAAAAAAATGGTTTTCTTTCACATAAACAAGCTATCAAGCTCACATGTAGAATGTGAATGTGTACTAGAGGTCCCATGTCCCACTGGTTGACCAGGTCCTCAGGCTGGCACTGACCATTTGGGTGAAAGTACCAGGATATGTTCTTCTGTTTACACGTATTTGTCAGAGTGGATCAGGCACTCAACCCCTCCACAAAGGCAATCATGTGGAAATGTCCTAAGATAGGGCATTGACTCTTTTCTGGGCAGGATATGGGACATTACCATCTGTTAAAACAGATCGAACTAACCACCCAGTGTTAACGATACAACTGTCATTGACTAGGAATGTCCTTCAGGATGTTGCTCCATTTGTAGATGTTAGCCGGCAAACTGGGTACGTAGACCCTATTAGAGCAGAACCAAGGAGGGAGATGTCATTTATGGTAAGTGTTACTATTGGATGATGTGTATACGTTTAGCTAATATGACATGTCTCTATTTGATAATTTAACTATGCAACCAAGGTTTAAAATGTAATTTGTAGAGCTAGAGTTAGGATTTGCTTTTACTGTTGTACCAGACGGTTGGTTTTCGCAATTTTACATTACAAAAAAATCGAAATGATCCATCCATGATATGGTTAATAAAGTTTCCTTCCGATAGAAGGTAGTGTTCATTTATTCACTTTAAAGTTGTCCGTGACTGCCTTCTCACTGTTCAGTCGTGCTTTGAGATTGAAGGTTTTATACTTGGATGTCATTTTTGTTTCATGAAAATATGATCATCTGGAAAGAAAACTGTTCCCCTCAGATAAAATGTAGACCAAATGAATGAGACACTCCCTAAACATTCTATAGAATGGTATCCTCCTCTCTTGCTTGTATTCTTACAGAAAATCAGCCAGAAGCCACATTTCTCCTCATTAACTTGTATTGTACTGTTTAAGTCATGCAGTTAAATACTCAAACACCGAGTCATTCCAGAATGTTAGCTTTGGGTGATTTAACAGTACAGATAACTCCAGGCAATGGCAGTCCTAACTTGGAAGTGATAGGTGGGCGTAATTCATGCTTATGTAACACTCCCATTGGCCTGAGGTGGCTTTCTAAAGAACACTAATTGGCCAAACCCCGTTAGACTTCCTCCTACTCATATGTTAAATAAAGCCATCTGTTCGGTACCTCATATTGAGATGCACCACTTTGACTATTGACCAATTTTTTCCACCCCCAAAACCAAACCTAAGCGGTCAGTCCTCTAAAGGCAGGTAAGAATGCATTTTATTTAAGACATTGTACTGTAATCACTCGGTAAGTCAACAATCGAAGCCCGGTTTATTGTACACATTCACAATGTAACGCTGTTCGCCTGAGGGAAACAATATCCACGGGAAAAGGTCAAAGCACAGTGACATACAAAAAGCCACGCCAATTTACTGTTAGACATTAACATTTGACTGACACGCACATTCCAAGGCTAATACATGTTTTCTGATGTTCCCATGCAAAGATGAATAGTCTCTAGGGAAGAGGGAGTAGCACTAAAAACTGGTGTGGGACCAGGATTAGAGATCGCATACAGAGAAGGAGATCTGGATAGGCATGCAGAGGCAAAGATCCACGAACAAAACAGCATTTTCTTCCCATTCACAACAAAACCCCAACACACATAGCGTTTACAGAGTTAAAGGCCCAGGGCTTTGGGGTGTTTTTCCTCCGTCCATGTGTCTGAAAAACCGGAGCGGGGAACAACATCCCTCCCCAGGTTGCAGTTCAGGGCTGAGGGTTCCCTTCGTCAAGACGCCGGGGGTCCATCACACCCCAAACCCCCTCATCCAAGAGCCCTGCTCATCGCACTCTCCCAAATGTTCAGAATGGAAGGGGGGAGAGGTCCGTCTACGACCCAAAGGTTAAAGTTCAAATGCAGGGAAGCAGGAAGACTCAGGCTGGGTTAAATCTGACAGGTAGTGGATAGCCCCAGCCATACCTGGATAAGAGAGAATGGTTTATTTCAAATTCAATAAGGCGACATTACATGGCATCAACAGCAGCTAATGCTGAATTATTTCACAATTTACAACAGTCAAATACACAAGAAATCAATTAGCAAAATATATAACTTTAAAACATATTTGCTGTGAGTAAGGATGGAGAAAAAAACCAGGGTCTCATTACAAGCAGAGACAGTACAACCTAGGGTTGGGCCGTATACTGTATGCCAGGGTATTCTGAATTACCCGCTGATTTTCCAATACAGTTTAATAAATTAAAATGTGTACATTTTAAATAAATACCTGCAGTCAACGTGTGCATTAGGTAATAGATAAAGCAGATCGCGTTAATCACGTCGCCTGTTAGATTATTTTTCCATTCGTGAGGTGAGTCACTCCTGCAGCGCAACTTAAGTGAGGTGATCAAGTTACACTTGTAAAAATACAAAACTGAAATACCACATTTACATAAGTATTCAGACCCTTTACTCAGTACTTCGTTGAAGCACCTTTGGCAGAGATTAGAGCCTCGTCTTCTTGGGTATGATGCTACAAGCTTGGCACACCTGTATTTGGAGAGTTTCTCACATTCGTCTTTGCGATCCTCTCAAGCTCTGTCAGGTTGGATGGGGAGCGTCGCTGCACAGCTATTTTCAGGTCTCTACAGAGATGTTCAATCAAGTCCGGGCTCTGGCTGGGCCACTCAAGAACATTCAGAGACTTGTCCCGAAGCCACTCCTGCGGTGTCCTGGCGGTGTGCTTAGGTTCGCTGTCCTGTTGGAAGGTGAACCAGTCTGAGGTCCTGAGCAGGTTTTCATCAAGGATCTCTGTGTACTTTGCTCTTTCCCTCAATCATGACTAGTCTCCCAGTCCCTGCCACTGAAAAACATCCCCGCAGCATGATGCTGCCACCACCATGCTTCACCGTAGGGATGGTGCCAGGTTTCCTCCAGACGTGATGCTTGGCATTCAGGCCAAAGATTTCAATCATATTTTTATCAGACCGTGGTCTGAGAGTTCTTTAGGTGCCTTTTGGCAAAATCCAAGCGGGCTGTCATGTGCCTTTTACTGGAGGAGTGAATTCCATCTGGCCACTGTTCCATAAAGGCCTGATTGGTGGAGTGCTGCTGAGATGGTTACCCTTCTGGAAGGTTCTCCCATCGCCCCAGAGAAACTCTGAACCTCTGTCAGAGTGACCATCCTGTTCTTGGTCACCTCCCTGACCAAGGCCCTTTTCCCCCGATTGCTCAGTTTGGCTGGGCGGGCAGCTCAAGGAAGAGCCTTGGTGGTTCCAAACTTCTTCCATTTAAGAATGATGGAGGCCACTGTTCTCTTGGGGACCTTCAAATGTGCAGAAATGTTTTGGTACCTCCCCCAGATCTGTGCATCGACACAATCCTGTCTCGGAGCTCTACGGACAATTCCTTCGACCTCATGGCTTGGTTTTTTGCTCTGACATGCACTGTCAACTGTGGGACCTTATATAGACAGGTATGAGCCTTAGTAAATTAAATTGATTGGATATGATTTACAACAGGTGGACTCCAATCAAGTTGTAGAAACATCAAGGATGATCAATAGAAATAACCTGAGCTACATTTTTATTCTTATAGCAAAGGGTCTGAATACTTATTTACATAAGGTACAATTTTAAAAAATATACATTTGTAATGGGGAATTGTGTATAGATTTACAAATGTGTTATTTAAACCATTTTAGAATAAGGCTGTAAGGTAACAAAATGTGGAAAAAGGAAAAGGGTCTGAATACACTGTATATAACTACTAGGTTAACTATCTAAGATGTGCCAAATAAATCTCTCTAGCTGGGTTTTTTCTCAACTTCCTAACATTAGTGGCTAATGTTCGCTTGCAATATCCAGCTTCTTGGTAACAGCAGAGACAATCCCCTCCTGCTGTGTAATATTTATTTTGTGCGTTATACAAACCAGAGTTCCTCATGAAGCTGGTTGAGAGAATGCAAAGAGCTGTCATCAAGGTGGCTACTTTCAAGAATGTCAAATATATATAATATAACACTTTTTTTGGTTACTACATGATTCCATATGTGTTGTTGTATAGTTTTGATGTCTTCACTAATATTCTACAATGTAGAAAATAGTACAAATAAAGAAAAACCCTTGAATGAGGTGTGTCCAAACTTTTGACTGGTACTGTTAATTTTTCATGCACTCGTTAGCATTTACCTAGCATCCACTATGGGGCTTCCTTAGTACTTGTTAGCATTCTGGTAGATGTTTACATGCTAATTTCTTTTGGCGCCCCCTGTCTGCACTACCGGTAATACTGTCTATCCCAGGATGGCACAGGCACGGTATGATGGCACGGAAATCAGGATACGGCATGGAAATCAGGATACAGCCCAACCATAGATGAAAGCTTGGCTTACAAATCACTCACCACTCGTCATGGAGTTATTTATCATTGTGAATAAACAAAACCTTCTCAAATCTCTTTGAAATATTTCAAAGAGCTGAACATGGACTTGTAACACTGTGGGTACAACAGTAATGTGAAATATTACATGTATTCTGTTATTACATACAAGACATGAACATTCAATATTGTAGGTTGTAGAGTCAACATGGGCCCATATATTACTAATAAAATTAAACTGCTGCAATATTTTTTACCAGACTGTATCAGTGGAAGATTAATTCCGGCAGGGATGGGAAAGGGGAGCGTACGTGTTTGTGTTTGTGTGTGTGTGTGAGAGAGAGAGAGGCAGACGAAGGGGGTCAAGACCAACCAATCACAGCCCACAAATCTACTCGGACGTGGGCAGCAACTGGTTGCCATGGAGATGTGGCGGTAAAACGTCAGGCAAGACGTTTCATGTGGCTGCACACAACACGTGGAGGGGATGGGGGGGACAAAGCTGGCATAGAGAAACCTCACCAGTGGACCAATGGCAGAACCAAACAGAGGCCAATCATTGCCAAATTGAAGGTAACCTACAGTGCCTTTGGAAAGTATTCAGACCCTTTGACCTTTTGATATTTTGTTACGTTACAGCATTATTCTAAAATTGAGAATTGTTTTAAGGATGATCAATGGAAACAGAATGCACCTGAGCTTGAGTCTCATAGCAAAGGGTCTGAATACTTATGTAAATGTTTTCGCTTTGTCATTATGGGGTATTTGTGTGTAGATTGCTGAGGATTTCTATTTATTTAATCCATTTTAGAATAAGGCTGTAATGTAACGAAATGTGGATAAAGTCAAGGGGTCTAACGTCTGAATACTTACCGAAGGCACTGTAATTGCCACTCTCAGAATATTTGGACTGTGCCCGTTGACAGGTTTTATGATGTAAGATCAGCCTTTCCTGACCAGCTGCTAAAGTAATCAAAGTTGACTTCACACCCTCACACAACATTTAACAGATTATAATTATAGGGGAAAAAATGATGATTAAAATATTAAGTCAGTTATCACCCTGTCATAGTGAGGCAGAGAGCTTTAAGTCTCAGGAAGGTTCAGAGAGGTAAGAGCAAAAGCCTCACTAGCTCATTAAACAAGACTTAGTGCAGAAGTCGTTGAGTGCACTTCTTTTCCTAAATACATTGTTATCAAATAATTTCACATGCCATGGAACATTAGAATTGCTAACTGAATATGTTAATCGTGTGTGAAATTTCCAGTAGTGGGTCAATCTCTCAGTTGTATTAGCAGACACTATGTGTGACAACTCTCAGTTCAGTTACAATGAGAGAGCAGGGCTCCTCAAATCTCATTAACAGAGGTACAGAGGCTCCTCTCTTATCTCCCTCTTTTACTACACTGAATGAGGGATGAGTCTAGTGGTGGAAAAAGTACACAATTGTCATACTTGAATAAAAGTAAAAAGTGAAAGTATATGTAATAAATCAAATTCCTTATATTAAGCAAACCAGATGGCACAATTTTATTTTATTTTTAAATTTACTGACACAGAGGGGCACACTCCCACTCTCACGCAAGGCTGCCCGTCATTACGCACACCTGTCACCGCCATTACGCGCAGCTGAGCTATATCGGACTCCCCTGGACGCCATTATCTTGTTGATTACCCCCTCTATATCTGTGTGCTCCTCCGTTTATTCCCTGTGTCAGCATTGACATCGGTATTGTTCCCCTGTCCAAACACTGTTCCTGTTCTGTTTCATGTCCGTTGTTTCATTAAAATGTTCACTCCCTGTACCTGCTTCTCGTCTCCAGCGTCGGTCTTTACAGAATGCTGACACCACTAAAAGAAGCATCAGGGAGTTTTGGTTTTTGTTTTGGTTGGTGATGTCGGGTCTGGGTGCCGTCGCCGATGGAACCAGGGGTGCCTCAGCTAGCTCGTCGGGCTTCCACGCCTTAGCTAGCACGAGAGTCTTGCCTTGGTGGGCTCGGCAGGCACCCACCCCACGTCATGCTTCAGCCGGTCCAACAGTCTTGAAGGAGTTCCCACGTATGCTGAGCACTTGTTGGCTGCTTAACACTTTTTTGGTTACTACACGTCTCCATATGTGTTATTTCATAGTTTTGATGTCTTCGCTATTATTCTACAATGTAGAACATAGTACAATTAAAGAAAAACCCTTGAATGAGTAGGAGTGTCCAAACTTTTGACTGGTACCGTACATATGTAAAGCAAATTCAGTCTGCATTTTCTTGGAAATTACAGAGTGATTATTACATTGATTGAATGGGAAGAAGAGAAGGCAGGAAAATGTCACGTATTTTGGGGATGTTCCTGTCTGTTTAAGGGGTGTAAATAAAAGTTTCACCTTCAAACAGAGAGTACGGTCTGTCTGGGATTCTGCAGCCGTGGGTTCCGTAGTCCAGACACCACTCAGCAAACTGGGAAAAAATGAGGACCAATGTGATTACCGGAACATAAGGTTGAACATGAAAAACAATAGATTATGCTGTTTGTTACCATACTTGGATAAATTAATTAATAAATATGTGAACCATGCATGCAGTAATTCAAAAATCCTGAGGATCGGATAAATGAATGCACAAATGAATTTATCAAAATTTATTGAGTCATTCACTGACAACCGGATTTCACACCGAGACAATACATATCGATGCAAGCAAGCGACAACGCAGACATAACACCCTAACATAGGCTATATTATAAAAGCAAGAAAGCTGGAAAGCAATGAATGAAATCCGACTGAATGACTCATCATATACTGACTTTTTGTCAGTAAGAAGAATGGCCTTCAATATTGGCCAATGGTACAATACATGTCATGATAAAGACTTCTGTGTCACAGAGTGTAGTCGTGTCTTTAGCAGGCTTGTTTAGGGCAGGCTGCCTACGCTGTACTGCATGTGTGGGCGAATCCTTCCTTCCCATCTCATTCAAACAGAGGAAGAAGATCTGAAGGAGCTCCACAGCCCCTCATCACACACACACACACACACACACACACACACACACACACACACACACACACACACACACACACACACACACACACACACACACACACACACACGTGTTGTGTTACCTTGCAGGCGCGGTAGAGGTACTTCTTCTCCTGTGTGAGCTGGTAGAGGGTGAGGAAGGAGTAGGCGTTGCCCGCCGTGCCGTGACAGATACCGTAACCTTTCCTCAGCAGGCCTCTCTGCCAGATCACCTCCCCACACTCCACAGCATCCTTCAGGTACTTCTCATCCTTAAACACCTGGAGGGAGGGAGGAAAGGGGAGACATGACATTAGACTCATGGCCAATCCCAAACCCCATCTGAAATCCAACCCCCATCCTACCACATACACGTGTGGGGATCGGAAAGGATTTGATGTAAGAAACATGGTATTAGAGTACTTTCCTCTTGCCCTGCTATTTAGACATCTGTAATGTTCTCCATGCACACCTAATCAATGGCCCTCACATTACATAGTGAGACTGAAATAGCCAAAGATACAGTATCAAATCAATTAACTGTGTTTCAGAAAGCACATTTTACCTCATCATTTGGAACAGCGCTTTACAGATACCAAGCCTAAAACCCCAAAGAGAAAGCAATGCAGATGCACATTGGTTAGGAAAAACTCCCTAGAAGGCAGGTGATACGCACATTGTATTCCTTCATGAAGTTAATGGACCAAAGAGACATGAAATGACCCTGCACCGCACGTGTGTGTGTGTGTGTGTGTACCCCCCTGAACGTGAGTGTGTGTATTCATGCCACACTACGACTGATGAAATACATGTTGTGTGTCAAGAGATGAAGCGGGGAAATCTCCTCTCCTCACACAACACACGCTCAAAATGCTCACCACATGATCTCCATTCTTTCTTTCGCTCCTTCTATTAGTCATTTCAAAGGGAGAGTGTGCGTTTTCAGACCTGCTGTGAGAGTCAGCTTGTAAGAGGCCATGCTGAGCACAGCAGAAAAACAGCCCATTACTCAATAAGACCTCTTCAAATTGACTGTGGTATTAAACCAGCGGACTTGCATGTCAAAGCTGGGATGTAGTGCTTGTTTAAATTCAGTCGGTAATCAAAGTGTGACACCGGGGCCCGTAGTGATCCTAGTGCTGATCTGGGATCAGGCCTCCACTGTTCGTATAATATCATGCATCCTACTGTGAGACGCTTTGTGAAAAGGGGCCTTGGTCCTACAGTGCACCTGATATCCACTAGGGGTCACTGTGGGTTGTGTATTTGTCCTAGGCCACGAGCCACGACGCGGGAGCATTGAGATGCAGCAGGAGCTGTTAAGTTCGTTACCTCCAGCTATAGATTTAATTCTCTTTCCTGGGTGATTCCATGCAATTATTTGAGAGTGGCTGAGCTGGAGGCATTAGAGGAGAGGGCCTGGTTCACTGCTATCTCTCAGTCCTCTGTATGGGAGAGTAGCTGAGTGCTATAATGGAACTCATGGGGTTAGTTAACGTGATATTGATATTAGGAAAACAAACGAGCCCTAATATCGTGAGAGTGTAGTCATGAGGTTTAGAGAGCCGTGCTAGAGAGGAGAGAGAGAGGTGTTGAGTGTTTCAATCCAAAATCCTTTCAGATCTACTTGAAGAGACATTACTACTGTGTGTGTCCCTCACCTTGTGTGCCATGATGAGCATGTGCACCACTCCTGGCGCCCCGTGGCACCAGTGCACCAGCCGGTCCGTCTCGTTGCTTAGCGACGACGGGTAGTTCCCAGAGCGGAACTTTTTGTGGCGGACGTAGTCCACACTGGGCCGCACCAACTCAGACAGGACTTCCTGGTTCACTTTAGCACTGGGCTGAGAGAGGTCGAGCAAGGGAGAGAGACAGAGAAAGAAAAAGACCAAGAGAAAGAGATAGGGGGAGGGGGAGAGAGGAAAAAAAGAGGGAATGAAAGAGAGAGAACGAGAGAGATAACGAAAGAGAGAGGAGAGAGATATAGGTACCAAGTAAATAAAATCCATATCCACATCCTTTGTAGAAATATCATGGTAACAATATGGAGGCACAAGTTCAGGGGACATGAAGACAGATGGTGTAACTATTGTGGAATACTGACATCTGATATCATCAGTTTTCAGCATACTGTGTTATGCATATCACAATCATCCTTATCGCGATGAACAATTAATACCCAACATATCACCTGGTCTGAAACATCCCAAGCCTTACACTTCAGCTTTAAATGCAGCAGGTTTGTCAGATGTTACATTTATGAGAGAACGTCAGGCATTTTAAAACGCGGGCCATTTTAACTGGGTTTCATTAAGAGACTAACTAAAGTTAGAATCCAGTCAAATCAAAGAGAATTCCCTGACTCGACAGTCATTATCCCAAATAGCACTCAGCAGTGTTCAATATGCACTTGATGGGTTTTTACTGCACAGAGAGAGATGAATTAGAGGCAAGTGCCAGAGAGAATTTATGACAAGGACAATCTTTTGATTTGGCTCGAGAGAAAGAAAAGAAAGACCATGCTGAGAAACATGGCCTACGGGAGAGAAGACTGTTGTTAGATAATAACACAGCCAGAGACAGGGAGGGAGGGAGCTGTTGGATATGAATACTGTCAGAGAGGAGGAAGGAAGGAGAGGACTGCTATTAAAGAATATTACAGCCAGAAAGAGAGGAAGAGGAGGGAGAGAACTGCTGTTAAAGAATATTACAGCCAGAAAGAGAGGAAGAGGAGGGAGAGGACTGCTGTTCAAGAATATTACAGCCAGAGAAGGAAGGATGGAGGAGAGAAGACTACCGTTAGAGAATGTTAGAGCGAGGGAGATCAGACAGAAAGGAGAGAGCGTCTGTTAGACATTAGACAGAAAGGAGAGGAGGAAAAAGGATGAAGCAGGAGAGAGGGAAGAGAGAGAGAGCTACTGTTACTAAATCAGAGGGTAGAGGAGAGAAAGAAAGGAAGGATGGATGGTTGGAAGATGGGTGTGTGTGTGTGTGTTATGTCTGAGTATAGGTGTAGCAGAGCATGTCCACGTGCGTCACAATGACGCACCGCACTTATTCACACACATGCACGCACGCACACACACACTGCATTGCTCTAACACACAGGGAAGATAATGCATATACACAATCTATTTACTCAAAGCAGCTGGGCACACACACACACACACACAGAGTGCGCAAATGGTAGTGGTTATCATCGAACACAAAAAGGAATCAAGTTGTTAACATTGATAACTGTTTGCCCTGAGAGTGAGTTGGCAAAAACATTTTGAAATTGAGCCTTTTAGAGCGAGAAACACAGGCCTAAATGGAGGTAGTCCAACAGCTTGGGGATTACTAAATAATTCATTTCCTGTTGGGTTCGGTCCAGGCCGCTATCAGGGACATTTGCTGGGCAGTGTTCTCGTGGGGACGGGTACGCCAATGCCAGATTGGAGTTGTTACAAGGCAAAATCTATATGAGCTTTCAGTTGTGCAACAGGGGACAACAATGCATCACAGGTAGTGGCAGAGATGCTCTGGTCCCTCGTTCACATATGAGGGCGGGAGGGTTTATCAGGGAGTGCTGCAGCACCCTCAACACCCCTACTTCCCACGGCTATGTTTCACATTTCAATGAGTGATCGATAGATAGATAGACGGAAACAAACTTTCATAAGTTCCAAATAAGACGTGTCCAATTTTGGATTGGGAGTCCCTTGTAAATGCTCGGGGGAGAAATACTCACACGAACGACCACACAAACGGGCGTACTAGCGTACGCCTACACACACATCTTTGTAATTTAGCAGACACTCTTATCGAGCGACTCACAGTTAGATGCATTGATCTTTAGGTAGCTAAGAGAGACAACCGCAGTCATAGTAAGCCAATATCTTCCTCATTAAGAATCTATCAGCAAAGTCAGTGCTAGTACATACTGTACACACACACACACAATTCCCAGGCCTGCGGTTGTTTACATGCGTTTCCTAGTTTGGCTGGTGGCAGTCCTTCCTCTGTTCATGTTTTAATGAGGGTCGTGTGGGTCTCAAATATTTGCAAAGCTGTAAACACCTACGGTGTGTGTGTGTGTGTGTGTGTGTGTGTGTGTGTGTGTGTGTGTGTGTGTGTGTGTGTGTGTGTGAGTGTGTGTGAGTGTGTGTGAGTGTACCATAGCCCTATAGAGTTTGAAAGGGGGAAGAGGTGGGGGTGCAGAGCCCTGTGGCTCCAGTCATCGGGAGCATTTCAATAGTCTAACGTGGTTTCCTCTCCTCGCTTCCTTCTACTGACAGTTGAAAGCAACATGGCAGGTCCATTGCTAGTTAATGATTACCAGTAGAGCCGTCCTGTATGGCTCAGTTGGTAGAGCATGATGCTCGCAACTTGGATTGCCATCCATCTTTAAAATGGACGCACATGACTGTAGGTGGCGCTGGATAAAAGGGTCTGCTAAATGCCATATATTATATTACAGATCTAAAAAAAGTCCCCAGTGCAACCTGGGAACTGGTTGTGGGCGGCATCATTACTCCCAATCACCGCCCTCCTCCCCAGGGGAAGATGATGCATGGCCAGCCAATCCCAAGAGAGGAGAGGCATGCTGATAGTGCCAGCACTACAGGAGGATCATGGAAACATTTCTAAAAGAGAAGCACATGGCCCAGCACAGATAGAACGCAGACTACTCTCCACTGGGGATCAAAGATAAGCTACTTTCCTCCACTCTGGCCTTTAAAAAAACTCTGAGAGGCAGATTACATATCCAACACATGGTCCCATGGCCTCTGACAGCCTCTGGAAGCCTCCAATACTAATGGGTGAAGATAGGGATTAGGACTAGCTAGCCTCCATAGGTGGCTGGTGTCATCATGGAATCTTCTATGGTGGCTTGTAAGCCGTCCTTGCCTTACTTTTTGTCATAGATACCATTGAGTTACATGGACTTTTAATTTATTGGTTGTGTAATTACATTGTAAATACACAGTAATTAGGCTATTTTGTATATATCTTTCATTGTACAACTGAGCAAAGATATTCTAGTTACCAAATAGCTGCAGATAAACTAGATAAAAAGTTAGGCTAATGTAAGGGGTTCCCTTAACCTACATAGTTACTCTGCATGTGCAGAGCCGTGGTGTAGTGGTAACACCTTCATTATATACACAGAGTGCACAAAACATTAGGAACGCTTTCTTAATATTAGGTTGCATCCCCTTTGGCCCTCAGAACAGCCTCAATTCATCGGGGCATGGACTCTACAAGGTGTCGAAAGCGTTCCACAGGGATGCTGGCCCATGTTGACTCCAATGCTTCCCACAGTTGTGTCAAGTTCTCTGGATGTCCTTTGGGTGGTGGACCATTCTTGATATGCACGGGAAACTGTTGAGCGTGAGAAACTCAGCAGCGTTGCAGTTCTTGACACACTCAAACCGGTGCGCCTGGCACCATACCCCGTTCAAAGACACTGAAATAATTTTGTCTTGCCCATTCACTCTCTGAATGGCACACATACACAATCCATGTCTCAATTGTCTCAAGGCTTAAAAATCCTTCTTTAACCGGTCTCCTTCATCTACAATGATTGAGGTGGATTTAACAAGCAGCATCAATAATGGATAATAGCTTTCACCTGGATTCACCTGGTCAGTCTATGTCATGGAAAGCGAAGGTGTCCTAATTTTTTGTGCACATATAACGAAATCTTGTGCAGAAATATATTCCTTAAATCCATCATAAAACTTCTCCTCCCTGACTAATTTAACTAATGGAGGCACATCAGTGTTACAAGGGGGATCCCCCCCATGGGGGAACAAAACAACTCACAAATGATTTTAAATAGGTTATTTTTCCCTAAAATATTAAAATGTATCGAGGTACACCCGCACCTGCCATAAAATCCAAGAACATTGATCATTAAAAAAGCATATTAATCCATATAAAAAGCAAATTAATCCATATGAATCCACCGTGGTAATGGGAGCGTAGGAGGTTGATGCCACTCTAGGATCTCATTATGGGATGTTGTTGTTCGGATCCTGAATAATTGATATTTTTTTATTTCCTGTGATAAATGATTAATCAATTCAGGTGAGGGCTAATCCCTCTCCTGGGTGAATTTAGATTACACATCATGATCATAAACAGCATCTCGCTGAAACAAAACATGGATATAAGCCACCCAGGAACCAGCGGAGTCTCAAATCCCCGGGAAATACTATGAAAACCTGCAGACTTACAGATAAGGAAATAGGGATACCTAGTCAGTTGTACAACTGAAATGTGTCTTACGCATTTCGGAGCATCAGAATGAAAATATCTGCTATCGGATTAGGAGCAACTCCCTTAAGGAAAAGCGGTAAATAAATTATATTATTAGAAACATGAAATAAGAGACTTACTACAGTGCCTTTGCATGCAATACTGTAATACTTTGTAATATGCATTAATGAGACAGCTGTCAAATCTACTCACTGATTGATATCACATGCTAAAGATAATGTTTCAAGATAATGTGTTCAACTCACCTGCATCAGCATACAGTAGATGCCCGCCAGACCATGGGCGGCGCCAACGTACTGCTTCTTGTGCCACTCGTAGAGCAGTGGGCACTTCTCCGCCTTCTTCTCCTCTTTGGCCATGTTCTTCCCCGACTCCAAGATGGCCGTCACAACCTGCAAAGACACCAACAGGAAGTGGGTTAGCCTCCCTCCCGTCTGTTTCAATAGGTTTGGAAGAGATACTGTACTTGCATGTGAGACCCCGTCCAAAGACACTAACTACCGTAACTAACAAACAGCAAAGTTCAACGGGTCAATTCTCATTTGCATTCCTGTCAGTTGAATTGAACACGACAGTTTCTCCATGGGAGTGCAATTAAACCCCTGAATTGATTGATATCTCCAAGAGACAGACGGAGAAACAGAATGAACATGTGATTTGACAGATCTCTGCTGCTGCTCCCTCTACCCTGCTGTTAGTATGCAGACTAGAGGTTGAGAAAGAGAGAAAGAAAGAGTGTGTGCGTCTGAACACACATGTGCACGCGCATTGGTAGGCACTAGTACCCGTTGAGGCAGATTGAAAAGAACAGGAGGAACGCAGGCAGGCAGCAGACAGACATGTCCTGCTGTTTTACACACACACCTCCAGGAAGTCTAAACTCTGTCTGTAGAGCACTTTACAATCACTTCCTCCCTCACATCCTGGGCTGAAGCCCTCTCCCCCCAGAGCCAGACACCTAATGCCAGCACCCCCCTATCCACATCGATGGGAGCGCAGTGGAGAAGGTGGAAAGCTTCAGGTTCCTCGGCGTACACATCACTGACGAACTGAAATGGTCCACCCACATAGACAGTGTGGTGAAGAAGGAGCAACATCGCCTCTTCAACCTCACTAGGCTGAAGAAATTTGGCTTGGCCCCTAAAACCCAGAAGGCGAGGTCAGTACAGGTGCATCAAAGCTGGGACAGAGAGACTGAAAAACAGCTTCTATCTCAAGGCCATCAAACTGTTAAATAGCCATCCCTAGCACCTTAGAAGCTGCTACCATATACACATAGACTTGAAATCCCTGGCCCCTTTAATAATGGAACACTAGTCACTTTAATAATGTTTACATATTTTGCATTACTCATCTTATATGTATATAGTGTATTCTATTTTACTGTATCTTAGTCTATGCCGCTCCGACATTGCTCGTCCAAATATTTATATATTCTTAATTCCATTCCTTAACTTTAGATTTGTATGTATTGTTGTGAAATTGTTAGATATTACTTGTTAGATATAACCTCACTGTTGGAGCTAGAAACACAAGCATTTCGCTACACCCGCAATCTGTTAAACACGTGTATGTGACCAATAAAATGTGATTTGTACTCCATACTGATCAGGGTGGGGATTTCATGATGATGACTAATGATTGTAAAGCAGATAAAAGACATGGCTTTGCATAATAACTGATTCATATCATTATAGGTTTAATGAACTTGCAGCTGCAGTATTTACGTCTCTTTGCCAGGTGGCTTGGCATATTAGACACTTAACTGACAGGGGGAAAATGGTTTATTACACCGTATCATTTTGGAGGGGTTCTGTAAAAAAAGTAGAATAAAATGGTAGCCTGGCATTTACACAAGCGTGTTAAAATGCTTTCCCCACACACACACATCAAATTGTACTTGTCACAATCGCCCGAATACAACTGGTAGACTTCACCATAAAATGCTTGCTTACAAGCCCTTCCCAACAATGCGGATTTAAAAAAATTTAAATACAAGAGATATAAAATAAAAAACACAAGAAGAGAAATATATATACACAGGCAGCACCAGTACCAGATCAATGTGCAGAGGTACGAGGTATTTGAGGTAGATACTGTATGTACATGAAGGCAGGGTAAAGTGACCAGGCATCAGGACAGATAATAATTAGAGAAAAAATAAAGAACAGAGCAGGAAATGAGTGTAAAAGTGTGTGTGTGTAATGTATGTGTGTTGTGTCGTTCTGCGTGTGTGTGGGTTTTGTGTGGGAGTGTCAATTTCGTGTGTTTGAGTGAGTAAATGGTTTATATATATATATATATATATATATATATATATATATATATATATATATATATATATATATATATATATATATATATATATATATATATATATACTATATATATATAGTTTCGTGAGTGTGCATAGGGTCGTGCAAGACAGAGTCAGTGCAGGTAGTTTGGGTACCATTAATTGACTAGTTAGCAGTTTTATGGCTTGGGGGTAGAAGCTGTCTCGGAGCCTGTTGGTCCAAGAGCAGATGCTCTGGTACCGTTTGCCGGATGGTAGCAGAGTGAACAGTCTACGGCTTGAGTGGCTGGAGTCGGGCAATTTTTCGGGCCTTCTTCTGACACTGCCTGATATAGCGGTACTGGATGGGAGGGAGCTCGGCTGTCGTGATGTACTAGGCTGCACGCACTACCCTCTGTACCTCTTTGCAGTCAAGGGCGGTGCATTTGCCACACCAAGTGGTGATGCAGCCAGTTAAGATACTCTCGATGGTGCAGCTGTATAACTTTGAGGATCTGATGGCCCATGCCAAATCTTTTCAGCCTGCTGAGGGGAAAGAGCCGCTTGCCGTGCCCTCTTCATAACTGTGCGGGTGTGTGTGGATCATGTTAGGTCCTTAGTGATGTGGACGCCATGGAACTTGAAGCTCTCGATCCGCTCCACAACAGCCCCTTTGACATGGGGGTGTGTGCTCCCCCCTATAGTCCACGATCAGCTCCGTGGTCTTACTGATGTTGAGGGAGAGGTTGTTGTCCTGGTACCACACTTAAGTCTCTGACGTACTCCCTGTAAGCTGACTCATCGCAGACTGATCAGGCCTACCACCATTGCGTCGTCAGCAAACTTGATTGTGTTGGAGTCGTGCATGGCCAAGCAGTCGTGAGTGAACAGGGAGTACAAGAGAGGACTAAGTACACACCCCTGAGGAGCCCCCGTGTTGAGGGTCAGCGTGGCAGAGGTGATGTTGCCTACCCTCACCACCTGGGGCCGGCCCTCAGGAAGTCCATGATTCAGTTGCAGAGGGAGGGGTTGAATCCTAGGGTCCCTAGCTTGGTGATGAGCTTGGAGGGGACTATGGTGTTAAATGCTAGGATGGTGTTGGTGTGTGCCATGACCAGCCTTTCAAAGCACTTCATAATTACAGATTGCAGAGTGCTACAGGGGGATAGTTATTTAGGCAGGTTACCATGGGTGTCTTGGGAACGGGGACAATAGTGGTCAACTTGAAACCTGTTGGAATTACAGACTGGGACAAGGATAGGTTTAAAATGTCTGAAGACACATGCCAGCTGGTCTGCGCATGCTTTGAGAAAGTGCCCTGGTATTCCATGCGGCCTTGTGATTGTAAACCTGTTCAAAATGTTTTGCTCACATGGGCCCAGAGAGCGACATCCCAGTCATTTAGAAAAACAGAGGCTTTCACGCAAGGCACAGTGTTATATTCCTCGAAGCGAGCAAAAAATGCATTTAACTCGTTTGAGAGTTCTGCGTCGCTGGGCAACTCATGCCTGGGTTTCCCTTTGTAATCTGTTATCGTCCTAAAGCCCTGCCATATACGACAAGCAAACGCTGCCGGTGTAATAGGATTCCACCTCCAATATTGTCTTTTTGCATGTTTGATGTCTCGGAGGTCATAGCGAGCTTGCTTGTATGCGTCCATGTCCGTGTCCCATTCCTTGTAAACAGTAACTCTAGCCTTTGGTCCAGCGCGGATATTCCCTGTTTTTGGTTTGGATACGCTCTTATAGTCACTGTGGTGACAACATTGTCTATGCATTTATTGATGATGACTCGGGGTAAACTCCTCATTATTGCTATTGAATTAATCCCAGAGCATATCCCAGTCCGTACTAGCAAAACAGTCTTGTAGCCTCGCGTCTGCTTCATCCGACCACTTCCGTATTGAGCGCATCACTGGCGCTTCCTGTTTGAGATCTTGTTTGTAGGCAGAAAGCAGAAGAATGGAGTCCTGGTCAGATTTGACGAAAGGGAGGATGAGGGAAGGCCTTGTGCTTTTCTCTGGGTAGAATAAAAGTGGTGTAGAGTTTCTGCCCCCCTAGTGGCGCAGAAGACGTGTTGGTGGAAGTGAGATAGGACGGTTTTAAGTCTCCCCGCGTTAAAGTCTCCGCCTACCAGAAATGCTGCCTCTGGGTGAGCATACAGTTTATTGGGTGCCAGTGTGGTGTAGGCTTGGGGCGGGATGTAGACAGACGTGATAATTACAGATAAGAACTCTCTTGGTAGATAAAAGGGTCTGCAGCTTACCATGAGTTATTGTATATCAGGAGTACAAACGCTCAAGATTTCCTTCACACTTGAAGCAGCACACCAGTTGCTATTTATGAAAAAAAAAACACTCCACCTCCTTTCAACTTCTCCAAAGCCGCTGTACGATCCTGACGGTGCATGGAGAATCCACCAAATAGTACGTGCATAGCGTCATCATCCAGCCACGTTTCAGTAAGACATAATATTGCAGCTTTTCAAATCGCTTGACTCTCGAACAAAGCTCATCCATCTTCTTCGCGAGTCACTGGACACACACACACACCCACCTCCTCTACACACACAGCAGAATGACAGACAAGTACAACCCCCCCCCACACTCTTATTCAAATGAGGTTCTGTCTTCTTTTGAAAGGAGAAAACGGGTGTGATATGGATTTCCTTTAAGTGAACTGGAGCTGTTGGCCAGGGAGCTGCTGAGCTATGGATAAGCTGCTGTATAGATCTGTTTCTATAGAGGGAGGGAGGGTGTGCTGAGAGAGCACTGTGGTGGCAGTATGGATCTATGGGAGTGTAGGGCCTTATAAAATCTGCGTTGCGGAAAACCTAGATGGCGTCACGGAATCCAGACATTAAAAGAAGAATTCAACAATATAATTTTCTTTTTATTGAAATGAGTAGGAAATCAACTAACACTGCTAACCAAACAACGGTCTCTGGCTCGTGACTAGTTGAATTTAAGGGTAACTACACCCAGACCTCAAAAGTGGTCTCCTGATGTGGTTTAACCATTGTTGTGGACAAGCATTATTGTTTTCCAATAAAAAAAATATTTTGAGAGCGAAAACCTGAAGAACACAGAAACCTGGGAAATACAAAACGAAGAAAAGGGCAAAACAAAATGAAGAAAAGGGCATTGGGGAAAAAGGCAACAACAAAACATACCAATATTATAGGGCCTAGGAGTGAGCAAGTGTGTGTGTGTGCGCGCGCTCTCTCATCATAAATCCACCTTGTCATAAAGGGAAGGGCTGCTGCAGTACTCTCTCTCTCCCGACTCCCTCCCGCACAGTCGTATCCCTGGAGACGGTGAACTGGGGGCTGCACAGGGGGAAACTGCAGACTCAGGGCCATTTCTGCTCTGTGGCAACCACACTAAGCACTCTGATCTCCCCTTAGGTCCCCTGGGAAGGGCTGTGTCAGTGAGGCAGGCCGGGCAGGGCTACACTGGAGAGGAGGGACCGATAGCTCAATGGTCCTCACTAACCAAACTTAAAAAAGACAGAACTTCTAAAAGGGTACTACACTGACCAGCACATAGTGATGGCTATAATATAGCTCCAGCACCATCAGATTGTTCCATCAACGTAGAACAGTAGGAATAGGTCTGTTCAGGTCTGTCGCAAGAACGACCAGAGACGAGTGCTGTGCAATCACAGGTTGCTAGATCCACAATCATGGCATTACTGTCAACCATAGTCTCCCAAGCAACCTTAATTCATTATCATCCATAGTCTCCCAAGCAACCTCAATTCATTACCATCCATAGTCTCCCAACCAACCTCCATTCAATACCAATCTTAATGTGTTGTGAAAAGTGTTATGAAATGTAATGTCATATTTTAAACTGTATATAACTGTCTTAATGTTGCTGGACCCCAGGAATTGTAGCTGGTGCCTTGGGAGCAGCTAATGGGGATTCTTCATAAATACAAACCTTACAGTCTCAACCAACCTCCATTCAATGCCAGCTTTTCTCTGGAGGCCAGGAATAAGCTGGTACGATGTACATTACTGGCGGTTTAAGATTTTAGTGATGTGTGTGTGTGTGTATATATACACTGCTCAAAAAAATAAAGGGAACACTTAAACAACACAATGTAACTCCAAGTCAATCACACTTCTGTGAAATCAAACTGTCCACTTAGGAAGCAACACTGATTGACAATAAATTTCACATGCTGTTGTGCAAATGGAATAGACAAAAGGTGGAAATTATAGGCAATTAGCAAGACACCCCCCAAAACAGGAGTGATTCTGCAGGTGGTGACCACAGACCACTTCTCAGTTCCTATGCTTCCTGGCTGATGTTTTGGTCACTTTTGAATGCTGGCGGTGCTCTCACTCTAGTGGTAGCATGAGACGGAGTCTACAACCCACACAAGTGGCTCAGGTAGTGCAGTTCATCCAGGATGGCACATCAATGCGAACTGTGGCAAAAAGGTTTGCTGTGTCTGTCAGCGTAGTGTCCAGAGCATGGAGGCCCTACCAGGAGACAGGCCAGTACATCAGGAGACGTGGAGGAGGCCGTAGGAGGGCAACAACCCAGCAGCAGGACCGCTACCTCCGCCTTTGTGCAAGGAGGTGCACTGCCAGAGCCCTGCAAAATGACCTCCAGCAGGCCACAAATGTGCATGTGTCAGCATATGGTCTCACAAGGGGTCTGAGGATCTCATCTCGGTACCTAATGGCAGTCAGGCTACCTCTGGCGAGCACATGGAGGGCTGTGCGGCCCCACAAAGAAATGCCACCCCACACCATGACTGACCCACCACCAAACCGGTCATGCTGGAGGATGTTGCAGGCAGCAGAACGTTCTCCACGGCGTCTCCAGACTCTGTCACGTCTGTCACATGTGCTCATGTGCTCAGTGTGAACCTGCTTTCATCTGTGAAGAGCACAGGGCGCCAGTGGCGAATTTGCCAATCTTGGTGTTCTCTGGTAAATGCCAAACGTCCTGCACGGTGTTGGGCTGTAAGCACAACCCCCACCTGTGGACGTCGGGCCCTCATACCACCCTCATGGAGTCTGTTTCTGACCGTTTGAGCAGACACATGCACATTTGTGGCCTGCTGGAGGTCATTTTGCAGGGCGCTGGCAGTGCACCTCCTTGCACAAAGGCGGAGGTAGCGGTCCTGCTGCTGGGTTGTTGCCCTCCTACGGCCTCCTCCATGTCTCCTGATGTACTGGCCTGTCTCCTGGTAGGGCCTCCATGCTCTGGACACTACGCTGACAGACACAGCAAACCTTTTTGCCACAGTTCGCATTGATGTGCCATCCTGGATGAACTGCACTACCTGAGCCACTTGTGTGGGTTGTAGACTCCGTCTCATGCTACCACTAGAGTGAGAGCACCGCCAGCATTCAAAAGTGACCAAAACATCAGCCAGGAAGCATAGGAACTGAGAAGTGGTCTGTGGTCACCACCTGCAGAATCACTCCTGTTTTGGGGGGTGTCTTGCTAATTGCCTATAATTTCCACCTTTTGTCTATTCCATTTGCACAACAGCATGTGAAATTTATTGTCAATCAGTGTTGCTTCCTAAGTGGACAAT
Source organism: Salvelinus fontinalis (assembly GCF_029448725.1). Taxonomy (NCBI): domain Eukaryota; kingdom Metazoa; phylum Chordata; class Actinopteri; order Salmoniformes; family Salmonidae; genus Salvelinus; species Salvelinus fontinalis. The sequence continues at coordinate 24,366,658 of NC_074671.1, read as the reverse complement.
TTGATTTCACAGAAGTGTGATTGACTTGGAGTTACATTGTGCTGTTTAAGTGTTCCCTTTATTTTTTTGAGCAGTGTATATATACATTCCCTGTCTTAGGTCAGTTAGGATCACCACTGTTTTAAGAATGTACAATGTCAGAATAATAGTAGAGAGAATGATTTATTTCAGCTTTTAGTTCTTTCATCACGTTCCCAGCGGGTCAGAAGTTTACATACACTCAATTAGTATTTGGTAGCATTGCCTTTAAATTGTTTAACTTGGGTCAAACGTTTCAGGTAGCCTTCCACAAGCTTCCCACAATAAGTTGGGTGAATTTTGGCCCATTCCTCCTGACAGAGCTGGTGTAACTGAGTCAGCTTTGTAGGCCTCCTTGCTCGCACACGCTTTTTCAGTTCTGCCCACAAATGTTCTATAGGATTGAGGTCAGGGCTTTGTGATGGCCACTCCAATACCTTGACTTTGTTGTCCTTAAGCCATTTTGCCACAACTTTGGAAGTATGCTTGGGGTCATTGTCCAATTGGAAGACCCATTTGCGACCAAGCTTTAACTTCCTGACTCTACAGCGCCGTTGGCTGGTCGTCATTGACCTTGCGTAGGCTTAAACACCGGTATACACTGATTTATAAGGCCCTATTTGGGTAAAATACCACTTTCTCTGTTCTTTAAAAAAAAATCAGGTCAGTAAATAAATATCAACTACAGTCCCATTCTCATTTGCTTTTAACAGTACCAAGAACTAGAACAGGTCACGGTAGAAATAGTTTTAGTTACACAGCTCTGTGGTCCTGGAATTCTCTCCAAAATATTTAAAAATATAATGATCTAGTCACATTGGTGGAGTTTAAACACTTGATTGATGTAAAAATCATAGAAGAGTGTAATTGTCTTTAGGACAGCTTTATTTTTATTGTGACATTTGTGTTTTGTTTTAATGTAATTGTTGTATGTGTGTCTATAGTTTTGATTAGTGTTGTGTTGGTGTATGTAACTTGTTTTGTCTGAAACTTTGTTCCCCCTGCTGCTACTGGACCAGGTCTCTCTTGAAAAATAGATGTTATCTCAACGAGAGAAACCTGTATAAATACAAGGTAAAAAATGTTTTTGTCTCAACCAACCTTCATTCAATACCAACCTTAAAGTCCCTCATCCAATCTCCATCCATTCACAACTCCTCTCATTCACACCATTGTAACTGCTCTCCAAATCCCTCGCCTCTAAAACACACAACACATTAATTCACAGGGCCTCATTCATAAGCCATCAAATTGTTTCACCCACAGGGAAGGCTATGTAATTCAGTGTGAATTAATTTGTTTATAGAACTAATTAAATCACAGCCTAGCACATCAAACAAACGCCCACAGCTGTTCGGAAAGACGTCAAAGGGAAGAATTGTTGTGACTAGATTGACACACTGCTCTAGTCTATGTGGTCTGAGATAGGAGCTGTGTCTGTCTGTGTGTTCATCTCGTGTTGCTGTACAGCTATGGCAAAATGGGATTCGTTAAGTAAGCTCTCGTTTGGCTAGAGGCAAAAAGTAAAGGCAAAAAAACAGACCAGAACAATAGAGATAGAATAGAGATAGAGAGGGGGTGGTAGGTGTGCGTGCGCGCATGGATGTGTGTGTGACTCATGAACATTATCAAGTGTTTGTCTTCTTTCTAAGACGGGGTGGCGCCTTGGAAGCAAAGGAACTTTTCCACCTTTTCCCCTCATTCTGATGTTTTTCCAAAATAGATGTCACAAGAGTAGGTGTATGGCTATGTGCAAAGTGCAAAATAAAACTAACATTTGAAAAACACAAAACGCTGCTCTCTTTCCCTGTAAGCTCAGACTCCCTCGCCACAAAGCTGTCAACTGCAGAATGAAATGAAGGAATGTTCAAACACAAGAAAAGGAGAGAGAGAAAACAACAAGAGGGAACTGGAGACACGTCAAGAACAGCCAGTCAGCAGATTGTATATTTGCCCTTTCATACTGCAGAAGAAAACCCATCTCATAATGATCTGCTGGTTCTGTTTCAGTTCATTTACACAAAGCACCATAAACTGGATATAAAAAAAATGTAATTAAAAAATGTAAAGTGAAACAAGTAGTATTAACCCTCCAAAAGAACAGCTATCAAAGTCACAGTTTTGTAACCCATGAAGGTTGTGTGTCTCTGTATAAAACACACATTCTCCTTGACAGGCACCTCATCTAACCCCATGATGCTGTGACAAATTGCAGGGCTGTGCCTGCCCAAAAACATAAAATACTAATATTAAAACTAAATTCGTGACAACTTTATTCCTATATTTGTCCTAATAATATACCTGTCCGATCGGGGCCCCAGAAATGTGCAGGCCATTTGTCAACGGTGTACTGTAGCATTGCTTAGTTGGTATGCTGGAGATGACAGGTGCGGTAGTGGATAAATTCACTCTCCCAGTTGTGTTCTGCAGTGGGGATTCAGCTACTATACTGTATTTATAGGGCAGGAGGAAATCCATCATTTGGAGGATGCAAGGAAACCAACAGTATGACAAAGGACAGGGATGGGATGAGTGTGACTGTGTGCATGCAAGTGCAAGAAATCACCATAACATGTGCAAAACTGTGCAATAAGCAACGGTAGAACAAAAAAATAGATATACCTGCTTCAGCTCATGCACAAGGGTGGAGGTTCTGAAATCTCTCTGTGGGTTACAGTGCACTAACTGGTGAATTGATATACAGTACGTGGACACTAGGGCTGTCTCCTGCTGCAGCTACAACCGCAGAATATCAACGGTGTTTATCGCGCTGTCCGTGTTGCTGAAGCTGTAACATAATTACAGCCATTTCTGACTGAAAAGTTATGTTACCAAAATCCCTCATTTGTTTAGGGAAAACATTCCTTATTCCCTCAACCTTTGCTCTCTTTATGTGACAAATGTATGCATTGCATGCATGTAACCAATAGTGCCTGACCTATAGCATAGTAATCACATCAATAAACTGGTTATAGCAAACTACAAACACGAGACAGCAAAATGGATGCAGAGGACGTGACATATAAACTCGAAATGGGGGAATGTTTACTGTTTGCTCAGGAGGTAAAGGGAATGTCAGATGTGTGGAATAAATGTGACTAGTTGCGGAAAATACTGGAGATCAAGAAAAAGAAGGTAAGGATCAAGCACTGCATGCATATTATGTGTACCAAACAGGTGCCGTTAGATTACGATATCATTTTTCTGAACGTTCGGAACAATGTACACAACACTAAATCAATTATAAGCATACCAGAGTCTGTTGCAAAGCTATATATTTTTTTTTTGGAAAGTCTTTATTAATGCAAAGACTAAAAACAGTCGCATTCATTCCTGAATGCAATTTCAAGAAATGGAAAGGTTTATTTTTTGTTTAGACAAACCATTCAAGGGTCCGTTTGTTAATTTAAAAACGAATATGCTTGATTGCATTTCCAATCATGAATGACTTGTATGCTGTGTGATGACATGAACAAATGAATGACTGATTGATACAGTAGCCTATATAAGTATTGAAATCTAGGTGGAAGTAAGTTACGGTATTAAGACTAAACTGGATGCGGTCGAGCCTACAGCTCGATGGTGGTTATACAACGCTGCTATTCTAAGCCTACTAATGATAATGACATTACTTATTATTAGAATGATGATCATAATAATTATAACAATAATGAGAAATTTAACTTTTGGGACCATTTGAAAGTGTAAACACTATATCAGTAATAAAAACATACCTGAGGCTGTTCTAACAACAACAACAAAAAAGTGTAAAGCCTTTATTACAGCGTAGAAAAGATTAAAAACAGACAAATGTGAAATTGTTTCTCATGTTTTGGTTGCACGAGGCTTGGTGCACACAGTAGGCTATTTAAACAAACACTCCAACAGGCAACAGAAGCAGGATCTGTCTTATTTCTGTTGATATACAGTACCAGTCAAAAGTTTGGACACCTACTCATTCAAGGGTTTTTCTTTAATTTTTACTATATGATACATTGTAGAATTGTGAAAAAATTGTGAAAAACTATGAAATAACACATATGGAATCATGTAGTAACCAAAAAAAGTTTTAAACAAATCAAAATAAAATGTTAGTCTTCAAAGTAGCCACCCTTTGCCTTGATGACAGCTTTGCATTCTCTCAACCAGCTTCATGAGGTACACGCCTGGAATGCTTTTCCAACCGTTTTGAGGGAGTTCCCACATATGCTGAGCACTTGTTGGCTGCTTTCCTTCATCACTCTGCAGTCCAACTTACCCCAAACCATCTCAATTGGGTTGAGGTCGGGTGATTGTGGAGGCCAGGTCATCTGACGCATTACTCCTTCACTCTCCTTCTTGGTCAAATAACCCTTACACAGCCTGGAGGTGTGTTTTGGATCACTGTCCTGTTGAAAAACAAATGATAGTCCCACTAAGCACAAACCAGACGGGATGGCGTGTCGCGCAGAACGCTGTGGTAGCCATGCTGGTTAAGTTTGCCTTGAATTCGAAAAAAAATTATTGACAGCGTCACCAACAAAGCACCCCCACACCACCTCCTCCATGTTTCACAGTGGGAACCACACATGCGAAGATCCGTTCACCTACTCTGCGTTTCACAAAGACACAGCGGTTGGAACCAAAAATCTCACATTTGGACTCATCAGACCAAAGGACAGATTTCCATCGGTCTAATGCCCACTGCTCGTGTTTCCAAGCAAGTCTCTTCTTATCTGTGTCCTTTAGTAGTGGTTCTTTGTCAGCACTTCGACCATGAAGGCCTGATTCACGCATTCTTCTCTGAACAGTTGATGTTGAGATGTGTCTGTTACTTGAACTCTGTGAGGTGCAATCTGAGGTGCAGTTATTTGCCAAATTCTGAGGCTGGTAACTCTAATGAACTTATCCTCTGCAGCAGAGGTAACTCTGGGTCTTCCTTTCCTGTGGCGGTCCTCATGAGAGCCAGTCACATCATAGAGCTTGATGGTTTTTGCAACTGCACTTATATAAACTTTAAAAGTTCTTGAAATTTTCCCGGATTGACTGACCTTCATGTCTTAAAGTAATGATGAACTGTCATTTCTCTTTGCTTATTTGAGCTGTTCTTCCCATAACATGGACTTGATCTTTTAACAAATAAGGCCATCTTTTGTATACCACCCCTACCTACCTTGTCACCACACAACTGATTGACTCAAACGCATTAAGGAAAGAAATTCTACAAATCAACTTTTAACAAGGCACACCCGTTAATTGAAATGCATTCCAGGTGACTACCTCATGAAGCTGGTTGAGAGAATGGTTTTGGTTACTGGTTACTACATGATTCAATATGTGTTATTTCATAGTTTTGATGTCTTCACTATTATTCTACAACGGGGAAAATAGTAAAAAATTAAGAAAAACCCTTGAATGAGTTGGTGTGTCCAAACTTTTGACTGGTTCTGTATATCGATGATTTATAAAGCCAGGCACATTTAACAGTTAGGCTATTGATTATAGATCCAAGTTGAGATTTCCTCTCTCCTCACTTTTCTTAGACAATAAGGCAAGGGCTGTTGTCTCGTCTCCTAATGCTGCTGCTGCCTCCGCCGCATTGTTCTCAACACCAACATGCTGGTTAACGTTGCTATTATGCACATAGAAACATGGTCTAGGAAAAGACGCCAATTCAACAGCGCACTTCAACCACTATCCAACGGGGGAGAAAGTGCATTTGTTCCGAAATCATATAATTTTATTTTTGCACCATAGCTCTTACATAATTTAATCATATACAATTTCAGTAGCACACGTCTTAGTGACGGACTGTGCCATCTCCACAGCCTCCGCAATGGATTAGTGCACTCAGACAGGCACGAATCAGACAGGTGTCTTGGGACAATAAGTACACTGCTTGACTAAAGAAATCTTGGTCGACCAACTGCCTATCGACTAAATAGGGTCATCCCTAGAGGTCACACACTAACCAGTGATTTGATATAGGGGAATGACGTGGGCACAGTCAGACTGTAACTGGTGAATTGATGGGAGGGTGACGCAGGCAGTGGGCACAAGCTCAGGTGATCCATCCATCCAGGCCTACCCTAAATCCTACGGGCCTGGCCCTCGCATGAACCTTCACTCCCCATCCTGATGGAGCATGAAGGGGGCTGATGCCTACCCTCTAGCCTGCACAGTGAGAGTGAGAGATCGATAGAGATGAAAAAGGGAAAAGACAGAGAGAGAGACAGCGAGAGAGAGAGAGAGAGAGAGAGAGAGAGAGAGAGAGCAGCATACAGATCTTTCCTAATGAGCTGTTAATGTAGTGGAAGACAGAGGCATTGGAGCCCTAGAGGAACGGAACTTCTAAGGATTAGCAATTAAGGTTCAGATAAAAGAGGTGATTTGATCCTCGAAAGGCAAACGGTACATTTAGGCCAATGGGATTAAATGGGGCCAATGTTTCCGAGTACAGTAGTATAGACGTAGTGGAAAAGTCCCAGCTGTAACCACTGTAAGGTTTTTCTCCAGAGGGAAGAGAATAGTTAAACGATGCTTTGACTGTGCATATTTTTGTGACTGGGGACATTTTTCTCCGTTACACCTCTGTGTGAAATACAGCTCTACAGGGAAGGTGTTCCATCGCTGCTCCAATAACCATCTGTCTACCAGAAAGACAGGGGGACGGACTGGGGTTGGAGAATATCCACTCCTACGCTACACAGTACGTGCGCGCACACACACACACACACACGTGTGAATATACACATACACCACACGAGTACTGGACAGCAGCCAGAGAGTATGTTAGATACTGTCCCCTCTGTGCTTTGCAAATGAGTAAATTAGGATTTGACTTTGTCGTTTTTTCCCCGGTTGCTAACCAGAATGTTTACGCCGTGTTAGAGATGACGTGTGTTGTTGCACTATAATTGACATGGTGGTCCCGTCCACTGTGTGTACTGTACGTGCGGGCGGGCGTGCTTGTTGCTCTAACCCTGGCGATGGTGGTCTCATCCACAGTGTCTGGTCCTATCTCCTTGTTGACATAGAGCAGGGCGTACAGGTAGCCGGCCCGTCCGTACAGCAGCTCATCCGGCATCTCAGAGTCCGCAGACACCACTCCACGCTGCAGCTGGAGCAACCTGGGGGAGGGGCGACGCATGTTAACACAGAGTTAGACAGGCACACACAGGCAATCACACACACACACAATACTCAGGAAAAACATGTACTAACAGAACTATTTCCGTAATAAATGCACAAAAGAAAATTAAACACATTTGAAAGACGGCCAAAACAGAGAGGTGGATTGAGTCACAGTCCCTAATTATATTAAATTGGATCCCATGTACAGTGAATTCGGAAAGTATTCCGAATGCAATCTACACACAGTACCCTATAATGACAAAGCGAAAACAGGTTTAGACATTTTTGCAAATGTATTAAAATGTTTAAACAGAAATACCTTATTCGCATAAGTTTTCAGACCCTTTGCTATGAGACTCAAAATTGAGCTCAAATGCATTCTGTTTCCATTGATCACCCGTGAGATGTTTCTACAACTTGGAGTCCACCTGTGGTAAATTCAATTGATTGGACATGATTTGGAAAGGCACACACCTGTCTATATAAGGTCCCACAGTTGACAGTGTAGGTCAGAGCAAAAACCAAGCCATGAGGTCGAAAGAATTGTCCGTACAGCTCCGGCACAGGATTGTGTCGAGGCACAGATCCGGGGAAAGGCACCAAACATTTTCTGCAGCATTGAAGGTCCCCAAGAACACAGAACACAGTGGCCTCCATCATTCTTAAATGGAATAAGTTTGGAACCACCAAGATTCTTCCTAGAGCTGCCCGCCCAGCCAAACTGAGCAATCGGGGGAGAAGGGCCTTGGTCAGGAAGGTGACCAAGAACCCGATGGTCACTCTGACAGAGCTCCATAGTTAATCTGTGGAGATGGGAGAACCTTCCAGAAGGACAACCATCTCTGCAGACTCCACCAATCAGGCCTTTATGATTGAGTGGCCAACTGAATGCCTTCAACTGAAATGTGTCTTCCGCATTTAACCCAACCCCTCTGAATCAGAGAGGTGCGGGGGGGCTGCCTTAATCGACATCCACGTCTTCAGCACCCAGGGAACAGTGGGTTAACTGCCTTGCTCAGGGGCAGAATGACAGACTTTTACCGTGTCAGCTCGGGGATTCGATCCAGCAATCTTTCGGTTACTGGCCCAACGCTCTAACCACTAGGCTACCTGCCGCTCCTTAGTAAAAAGGCACATGACAACCTGCTTGGGGTTCTGCCAAAAGGCACCTAAAGACTCTCAAACCATGAGAAATAAGATTCTCTGGTCTGATGAAACCAAGATTGAACTCTTTGTCCGGAACGCCAGCATCACATCTGGAGGAAACCTGGCCCCATCCCTACAGTGAAGCAGAGCCCAGACTTGAACCCGATATAACATCTCTGGAGAGACCTGAAAATAGCTGTGCAGTGATGCTCCCAATCCAACCTGACAGAGCTTTAGAGGATCTGGGAGAAACTCCCCAAATACAAATCATTTGTTACATACACATGTTTAGCAGATGTTATTGCAGGTGTAGCGAAATACAGGTTTGCCAAGCGCATACCCTAGATGACTCGAGGCCGTAATCGCTGCCAAAGGTGCTTCAACAAAATACAGTGTAAAGGGTCTGAATACTTATGTATATGTGATAGCAAATGTATTGAAAATAAAAAACAAAAAATTATAACCTGCTTTTGCTGTTTGCCGTTAACAAAATGTTGAAAAAGTCAAGGGGTCTGAATACTTTCCGAATGCATTTGATGTAAAAACATGTAGGCTCAGACTGCTTTGATGACCCCTCTTGCTGGGGCCTTTGTGAGTAGTAGGGAGTGTGTGTGTGTGTGTGTAATGAGGTTCAGACATTTAAATCAGCCCCTTGCTGTGAGCTCCACTGTTAGTTCCATCAGCGTGCTAACAGAACCAGATAGAGTACTAGAGGCAGGCAGGGCCAATAGGTTTAGCTACAACCTCACACGCCACTCAACATTACACACACCACTCCAGCCCCAGACCATGGGAGAGACATTTGTCCGTGATAAGCAGAGATTTGCGACTGAAAAGAATTTAAGGACAATTGACATGTTGGATAGTGTAGGGATTAACTGAATGGTTCTTGATGAAGAACACAGTGCACCTGAGGAAAAAGAGTGGAGAGTAAAAATGACCAAGTGAGAAACTGGTAGAGAGAGTAAAAGGAGAGAAAACAAAGATTGTGAAAAAAGGTAAAGACAGTAAAAGAGTATTGGAGAGAGAAAGTCAGTGTGAGAAGGTTGTAAAACGTGAAGAAAATGAAGGAGGAGGTAGGGTGCACAAACCGGGTGGCGCAGTGGTCTAGGGCATTGCATCGCAGTGCTAGCTGCGCCACCAGAGTCTCTGGGTTCGCGCCCAGGCTGGGCAGGGTTCGCGCCCAGGCTCTGTCGCAGCCGGCCGCAACCGGGAGGTCCGTGGGGCGACGCACAATTGGCATAGCGTCGTCCGGGTTAGGCCGGTAGGGATATCCTTGTCTCAGTATGTAAAAATGTAATAAAATGTATGCACTCTACTGTAAGTCGCTCTGGATAAGAGCGTCTGCTAAATGACTAAAATGTAAATGTAAATGTAGGGAGAATGAGGTCAGCAAGTTAACACTAGAACCGCCATAGTCAAAAGTCCGTGACCGTTGACCTATGTCAAAAAATATAAGCCATGTCCTGCTCCTTCCCTGACTTTTCCTAAATGTTTGTATTTTACACTGCTCGTTTGTCAGAATTTTGAAATCACAAACAAAAAAGTATTGAGAGCCTTTTTACCTGTTTTATTCACACCTACTCCCAACCTAACCCGCTAAGACAATGTGCTGTAGGACGTTGGTACCCAGTCAGGTGCTAATGCCTCTCTCTCTCTCTCTCCTCACTGAATGAATGAGAGATAATTGTGCACCTTACTCCACAATTGAAGTTAAAATCAGGCCTAACTGAAGGATAAGGAGGGTGAAGAGGTTGATTTAAATTTAGAAAGACAATAGTGGAATGATGAGTTAGTGTTATGCCTATTTATCAGCAGCAAATCATTTGACCATGCGCCTTGCAGGTTGATACCATCGTATCTTTGACGTTTTATTTTGTAAAAAGAAGCTGTTATGGGGCTGTTTTATTTACTATAACGCCATTACTAATGACATTTACCGTCGGCCTGCAAAGCCGGCCCATCGAAACTACACCTAAACTAATTTCACACATAATAGGAGTTAGCCTTTTGACAAGATTAAATTGACAATAATCTCCTGAGTGCCAATATTAGGCTTATCAGTTGTCAAATTGTACATGAAGAAATGGGCACATCTTGTAATTGACAGATGCAAGGAAATGTATATTTCTTCACGCAATTAATCCTTTATAGTAGTTGATGCACTATTTATCAAGTGGTGGTGCTTATGTTTGATCACCTTGCGGGTTGATATGCATCTGATGCATATGCTAAAGGTGCGCCCGGCAACGTTCTCTAGCGGGTACTTATAGGCTGAAAGGCCAGAAGGTTCTGGTGTTAAAGCCAACAACAAATCAGGTATTAAAGAAAGGAGCTTTAAAAAGAACAACAATATTTCTACTGCAGTCAGAGTTTTTAAAAGTTCCCTACTTGGTGAGGCACTCCTGACTCTCTGTCTGGTTTTTGAGGCGGTGGTGCACCACAGCAGCCACGGCCAGTGGCCCTGCATCCCCACACAGGAAGGTGACCTTGCGACCGTTCAGGATCCTCAGGGTCCTCTTCACATAGTCCAGCGCCCTCTGGAGGTGGGAGGCCTCGCAGGTCACCCGGTGCAACTGCAGGTAGAGAAGGGCGATACCTATAGACGGGGAAAATGAATCTCATTCATAACTGGCATATTTTCTAAACCGATTTCATAAATCGGTGCTAATTTTCTCTAATCGGTTTAGAGGTTGATGCAGTAGCTATCTGAACATAGTTGTGGACAAATTCCAAACAAGATCATAATAGGACACGTTTTAGTAGCAGGAGTGCTAAACAGGGTAAGGGAAGGCATGGGGGTATTTCTGTGCTGAGAATTTAACTTTCAACTACAGTTCACTTTCGCTCGTCAAATTGTGTTCCGTTAGCCATGAAATATGTAGGTCTAAAGAGGCATTCTGACAGTCCACTTAATCAAAATATCTCACTCACTGGAGCAATAAATACATCTTAGGCTAGATACAAAACAAAAATTCACAGGGATAGCACTATGGACGAGTACCCAGCCAGTATCACTTCCCCTAGACCTAAGGCTTAGGTAAAATGGTCACAACAACGCATACACACCAGCTGTCACAAACCATTGCTACATCTGTCTTGTGTCATTACCGTAACCGTACATTACCACATGTCATTACCGTAACAATGTCATTACCGTAACCCTCAAGATGGACTGTTCATGTTAAGTGGAACGGCCCAGGACTGACATCATCCATGGTCAACCAGGTCATGCACCCAGAGGCTATGGTCCACAAATGCCTGCTTCCAATATTTAGCAATAATAGCAGTGCACTGGGAGTCCTGTGTTTATGAACATTTCGACATTCAAGCCTCCATGTCAACATACTTCACCCTTAGATCAAACAGTGGGTTATAGCCCTAAATCAAATTGTATTTGTCACATGCGCAGAATACAGGTGTAGACCTTACCGTGAAATGCTTACTTACAAGCCCTTAACCAACAATGCAGTTCAACAAATAGTTAGGAAAATATTTACTAAATAAACTAAACTAAAGTTTAAAAAAATGATGTAATAAAAAGTAACAATACCGAGACTATATATAGGGAGCACTAGTCCCGACTCAATGTGCATTGGTTACAGGTTAGTCGAGGTAATTTGTACATGTAGGTAGGGGTAAAGTAACTATGCATAGATAATAAACAGCGAGTAACAGCAGTGTAAAAATCAAACGGGGGGTGGGGGTGGGTCAATGTAAATAGTCCGGTTGCCATTTGATTAATTGTTCAGCAGTCTTATGGCTTCTGGATAGAAGCTGTTAAGGAGCCTTTTGGATCTAGACTTGGCGCTCCGGTACCGCTTGCCGTGCGATTTCAGACAGAACTGTCTATGACTTGGGTGACTGGAGTCTGACAAGGAGTCAGAGATGACTGAGTAGGAGTCAGAGGTTAGTTTTTCTACCCTTGAGACATGATTAACCGTCTCTCACCTTCAATCCCATCGAGGTCTCTAAATCATAACTGAAGATCAGTCTACGCAACACTGACCTGTGGTCTGGGTCACTGACCTGTCCAGCCCGTATAGGTGGAGAAGTCGTGGGGGTCGGCCGTCTTCAGGCCCTCCTCCATCTGCTGCAGCAGGTCCTTGATCTTGTTCTGCACCTTCTTCTGGAACGCCTCGCTGATCTGTGGCGGGATAGAGGAGGAGGGTACGAGAACACATGACCACACCATATCTTCCTTGTGTCTTCCAGTTCCAGTCCATGAAACCGTGTACAAGGGAGACAATGGTACACAAATGGTACGGACAGCCCTTTTAAAACACAAACCGCTCGGAGGAGACCAGACCTAAAATGACTCAACTAAATCCAGGTAGGCCTACGTTAAAATCACATCAAGGGCTAGGGTTAGCCTAGGGTGTGGGAAGGGGGTTTAAAGTCAAACTGGAGTTTTGAAAAGAGCTTGCGAGCCAGAGCCAGTGTTATAGTCTTGAAAGGAAGTCGAGAGCCATGGAATTGTCAAGAGACATGCATCTTTGCACTTAGAGCTTTCCACAAGTGATCCCCAATACAGAGCACTCAGGTGGGCAAGTTGCTGACTTACAAGCCCTTAACCAACAATGCAGTTCAAGAAATAGTTAAGAAAATATTTACTAAATAAACCAAAGTTAAGTAACACAATAAATAACAATACTGAGGCTATAGACAGGGGGTACCGGTACAGAGTCAATGTGGAGGCAAAATACAGGGGGTACCGGTACAGAGCCACTGTGGAGGCTATATACAGGTGGTACCGGTACAGAGTGGAGGGTGTAGGCCTGCGTGATATTATGTAACACCTGCAAATAGCAGAGAGATAGAGGCATTCAACTCTTACCCTATGAGGTCTGGAGCCTGCTGTTTTTCTGTTCCAACTGCTAATTAAATTGCACCCACCTGGTGTCCTAGGTCTAAAATCAGTCCCTGATTAGAGGGGAACAATGAAAAGACACTGAGGTCCAGAGTTGAGTTCACTGAGGTCCAGAGTTGAGTTTGAGGAGCATAGGCCATAAGCCCTATGAGAAGACTGGGTTCAGACAGTTCCGCTTTGTCAAAGCCAAAGAGCCAAAGCAGTGAGATCCCATGGTGATTACGATCTTCTGTGGCAGGACTGTGTGTGTGGGGAATGCTGATGAGACGCACACCTCTGCTCTGAGCCAGAATGTGCGCGCACCAAAGCACACACGTACACACCTAGGCTTACACCGTACAGCGCTGTTCTGCTCTATTGAACAGGGGCTTTAGGGTGGGAGACGTGCACAGACTCGGCACACAGGCAGCTGCTCACTTACACACACACACACACACACACACTTGAAGTCGGAAGTTCACAAACTAGTTTTAGTGACACCAACCTAAGTGTTTCAACCACTCCACTAACCACTAATTTCTTGTTAACAAACTATAGTTTTGGCAAGTCGGTTAGGACATCTACTTTGTGCATGGCAAGCAATTTTTCCAACAATTGTTTACAGACAGATTATTTCACTATATCACAATTCCAGTGGGTCAGAAGTTTACACACTAAGTTGACTGTGCCTTTAAACAGCTTGGGAAATTCCAGAAAAAGTTGTCATGGCTTTAGAAGCTTCTGATAGGCTAATTGACATCATTAGAGTCAATTAGAGGTGTACCTGTGGATGTATTTCAAGGCCTACATTCAAACTCAGTTCCTCTTTGCCTGACATCATGGGAAAATCAAAAGAAATCAGCCAAGACCTCAGAAAAACATTGTAGACCTCCACAAGTCTGGTTCATCCTTGGGAGCAATTTACAAATGCCTGAAGGTACCACGTTCATCTGTACAAACAGTACGCAAATATAAACACCATGGGACCACGCAGCCGTCATACCGCTCAGGAAGGAGACGCGTTCTGTCTCATAGAAATGAACGTACTTTGGTGCAAAAACTGCAAATCAATCCCAGAACAGCAGCATAGGACCTTGTGAAGATGCTGGAAGAAACGGGTACAAAAGTTTCTATATCCACAGTAAAATAAGTCCTATATCGACATAACCTGAAAGGCCGCTCAGCAAGGAAGAAGCCACTGCTCCAAAACCGCCATAAAAAAGCCAGAATACGGTTTACAACTGCACATGGAGACAAAGAGTGTACTTTTTGGAGTAATGTCCTCTGGTCTGATGAAACAAAAATAGAACTGTTTGGCCATGATGACCATCGTTATGTTTGGAAGAAAAAGGGGGAGGCTTGTAAGCCGAAGAACACCATCCCAACCGTGAAGCACGGGGGGTGGCAGCATCATGTTGTGGGGGTGCTTTGCTGCAGGAGGGACTGGTGCACTTCACAAAATAGATGGCATCATGGAGGGAGGAAAATTATGCGGATATATTGAAGCAACATCTCAAGACATCATTCAGGAAGTTAAAGCTTGGTCGCAAATGGGTCTTCCAAATGGACAACGACCCCAAGCATACTTCCAAAGTTGTGTTAAAATGGCTTAAGGACAACAAAGTCAAGGTATTGGAGTGGCCATCACAAAGCCCTGACCTCAATCCTATAGAAAATTTGTGGGCAGAACTGAAAAAGCGTGTGCGAGCAAGGAGGCCAACAAACCTGACTCAGTTACACCAGCTCTGTCAGGAGGAATGGGCCAAAATTCACCCAACTTATTGTGGGAAGCTTGTGGAAGGCTACCGGAAACGTTTGCCCCAAGTTAAACAATTTAAAAGGCAATGCTAACAAATACTAATTGAGTGTATGTAAACTTCTGACCCACTGGGAATGTGATGAAAGAAATAAAAGATGAATAAATCTCTACAATCATTCTAACATTTCACATTCTTAAAACAAAGTGGTGATCCTAACTGACCTAAAACAGGACATTTTTACTCAGATTAAATGTCAGGAATTGTGAAAAACTGAGTTGAAATGTATTTGGCTAAGGTGTATGTAAACTTCCGACTTCAACCGTATATGCTCAGTCACACAATCCATTGGTTGGAAGTAAGGAACACACCTTCAATTCACAAAACAACACACAAACACCAAAAGACTGACACAAACCAGCTCCCTTTCCCAGGCCAAAATAACAGAGTGACAGCTTGGGTAACTCGGATGGCCTCCATCCAGCACCCCAGAGCTACAATCTGCCTTAGCGGGTCGTCTGTGTCTTTGAACGATATGATTGAAAAAATAAATAAATAGGCCACCTCAGCAATTCTCTTGTGATGCATATCCAGAATGCATTTTCAATTTCACTGCTCCACTGGTTTGAGACGGTAAAAGAACAGCTCAGCATCAACAGCTAAGTCAATACAGACTTTCTTGGACTGTCACAATGCAAATGCCATTAGAGGCTACAACAGTGCAAATCTCTCGTTGACAGACTACGTAGACAAAGTGGTACGCAAATTTCTGACCAAATTACGGAAGATTTTTGTTCTGGGTTAACGGAGATTGAAAGAAAAATAGAGTAGTCTACATTGGCCTATATACAGTACCAGTCAAAAGTGAGGACACACCTACGCAGTTTAAAACATTTTTACTATTTTCTACATTGTAGAATAATAGTGAAGACATCAAAACTATGAAATAACACATGGAATCATGTAATAAGCAAAAACATTATAATAATAATAAAAAATATAATGTAAATTTGAGGTTCTTCAAAGTAGACACCCTTTGCCTTGATGACAGCTTTGCACAATCTTGGCATTCTCTCACCCAGCTTCCAGTCACCTGGAATGCATGTCAATTAACAGGTGTGCCTTGTTAAAAGTTAATTTGTGGAATTTCTTTCCTTCTTAATGCTTTTGAGCCAATCAGTTGTGTTGTGACAAGGTAGAGGTGGCAAACAGATGATAGCTCTATTTGGTAAAAGACCAAGTCCATATTATGGCAAGAACTGATCAAATAAGCAAGGAGAAATTACAGTCCATCATTACTTTAAGACATGAAGGTCAGTCAATCCGGAAAATTTGAAGAACTTTAAAAGTTTCTTCAAGTGCAGTCACAAAAACCATCAAGCGCTATGATAAAACTGGCTAAGTTCATTACAGTTACCAGCCTCAGAAATTGCAGCCCAAATAAATGCTTCACAGAGCTCAAGTAACAGACACATCTCAACATCAACTGTTCAGAGGAGACTGTGTGGGTCAGGCCTTCATGGTCGAATTGAAGCAAAGAAAGCACTAATAAAAGACACCAATAATAAGAAAAGACTTGCTTGGTCTAAGAAACACAAGCAATGGACTTTAGACCGGTGGAAGTCTGTCCTTTGGTCTGATGAGTCCAAATTTGAGATATTTGGTTCCAACCACGCTGACGTGGTTGACGTGTGGTTCCCACCATGAAGCATAGAGGAGGTTTGATGGTGTGTGGGGGGGGGGGGGGGGGATTTACTGGTGACACTGTCTGATTCATTTAGAATTCAAGGCACACTTAACCAACATGGCTACCACAGCATTCTGCAGCGATACACCTTCCCATATGGTTTGTGGAAATATCATTTCTTTTTCAACAGGACAATGACCCCAAACACACTTCCAGGCTGTGTAAAGGCTATTTGACCAAGAAGGAAAGTGATGGAGTGCTGCATCAGATGACATGGCCTCCACAATCACCCGACCTCAACCCAATTGAGATCGTTTGGGATAAATTGGATCGCATGAGTTGGACCGCAGAGTGAAGGAAAAGCAGCCAACAAGTGCTCAGCATATGTGGGAACTCCTTCAAGACTGATGGAAAGCATTCCTCATGAAGCTGGTTGAGAGAATGTCAAGTGTGCAAAGCTGTCATCAAGGAAAAGGGTGGCTACTTTGAAGAATGTATAATATAAAAATATATTTACATTTATTTAACACTTAGTTACTACATGATTCCATATGTGGAATTTCATAGTTTTGATGTCTTCACTAATATTCTACAATGTAGAAAATAGTAAAAATAAAGAAAGCCCTTGAATGAGTAGGTGTCAGAACTTTTGACTGGTATTGTATTTCAATCATATTGGAATCAATTTCATGTTCAATTGAGTACTATTTAGCTAGGCTGCTACCCGAAATTTGTCTCAATTTCATGATGTGTAGGCCTAATGATGTGTGCAATGATGTGCCAAGTAATTGATTTAGTGCATAGCCTAAGCATTATAACAAGCTGCCTCAATATTTACAACCATAGGTGTTAATTTCCCTCTAGGAGCTGATCCGTTATCAGGCTCTAACATTAAGGTAAGATTTTAAATGGAAAATGCTGATCCGAGAGTAGCGCTGCCTTTCGATCTTATCAGTATCGACACATGCTCTAGCGACACACTTATTGAAAGTTCTCCCTACGTGTTGTTTTGTAAAATGCATGCGTCGTTAAAACACTTGTAAAAAGTTCCATCGCTATTGAGAAACTGGGCCCTGGCTATTAATTCATAGACGTGGATATTTGCATTTATGCAAAACATATGGATTCTCCCTTTAAAGAGTGGAGGGGGTGAATATCAACAGCTGCTTTACATTAAGCACATAGAAGTTGTGACTCTCAAAGTCCTGAATAAATTGTCAGAGTGAGCATTTAGAAAGAAATCCCCCCAGATGCACCTTTTTAACTTGTTGATGGCTACCGGACCGGCCTTGATTTCAATGTCCACGGATGGGAATCCCTAAAAAAAAACACTACTTCTATGCAAGTGACTTCTTGTAGCAGGTTAGGAGAGTATCTATGCTTATCCTAACCCTTTTCCTAAACTTAACCAAATTCTTCTGACATGCTGCGTAATATCTCCTAACCCGCTACGAAAAGGTCATAGCTGCATTGAAGTGGCATGTTTTTAGGGAATCTCATAAGATTGAATCATACTACACTGGCTCCGACGCTCGTCTTATGTGGCAGGGCTTGCAAACTATTACAGACTACAAAAGGGAAGCACAGCCGCGAGCTGCCCAGTGACACGAGCCTACCAGACGAGCTAAATCACATCTATGCTCACTTCGAGACAAGCAACATTGAGGCATGCATGAGAGCGTCAGCTGTTCCGGATGACTGTGTGATCAAGCTCTCCCGTAGCCGACGTGAGTAAGACCTTTAAAAACAGGTCAACATACACAAGACTGCGGGGCCAGATGGATTACCAGGACGTGTGCTCCGGGCATGTGCTGACCAACTGGCAGGTGTCTTCACTGACATTTTCAACACGTCCCTAATTGAGTCTGTAATACCACCATGTTTCAAGCAGACTACCATAGTCCCTGTGCCCAAGAACACAAAGGCAAACTGCCTAAATGACTACAGAAACGTAGCACTCACGTCCGTAGCCATGAAGTGCTTTGAAAGGTTGGTAATGGCTCACATCAACACCATTATCCCAGAAACCCTAGACCCACAGATGATGCAATCTCTATTGCACTTCACACTGCCCTTTCCCACCTGGACAAAAGGAACACTTATGTGAGAATGCTATTCATTGACTACAGCTCAGCGTTCAACACCATAGTACCCTCAAAGCTCATCACTAAGCTAAGGATCCTGGGACTAAACACCTCCCTCTGCAACTGGATCCTGGAATTCCTGACGGGCCGCCCACCAGGTGGTGAAGGTAGGTAGCAACACATCTGCCACGCTGATCCTCAACACTGGAGCTCCCCAGGGGTGCGTGCTCAGTCCCCTCCTGTACTCCCTGTTGACCCACGACTGCATGGCCAGGCACGACTCCAACACCACCATTAAGTTTGCAGACGACACAACAGTGGTAGGCCTGATCACCGACAACGACGAGACAGCCTATAGGGAGGAGGTCAGAGACCTGGCCGTGTGGTGCCACAATAACAACCTATCCCTCAACGTAACCAAGACTAAGGAGATGATTGTGGACTACAGGAAAAGGAGGACCGAGCACGCCCCCATTCTCATCAACGCGGCTGTAGTGGAGCAGGTTGAGAGCTTCAAGTTCCTCGGTGTCCACATCAACAACAAACTATAATGGTCCAAACACACCAAGACAGTTGTGAAGAGTGCACGGCAAAGTCTATTCCCCCTCAGGAAACGAAAAAGATTTGGCATGGGTCCTGAGATCCTCAAAAGGTTCTACAGCTGCAACATCGAGAGCATCCTGACTTGTTGCGTCACTGCCTGGTACGGCAATTGCTCGGCCTCTGACCGCAAGGCACTACAGAGGTTAGTGCGTACGGCTCAGTACATCACCGGGGCTAAGCTGTCTGCCATCCAGGACCTCTAAACCAGGCAGTGTCAGAGGAAGGCCCTAAAAATGTTCAAAGACCCCAGCCACCCCAGTCACAGACTGTTCTCTCTACTACCGCATGGCAAGCGGTACCGGAGTGCCAAGTCTAGGACAAAAAGGCTTCTCAACAGTTTTTACCCCCAAGCCATAAGACTCATGAACAGGTAATCAAATGGCTACCCGGACTATTTGCATTGTGTTGTGCATTTGTTTTCGAAATGATAGGTCAATAATATGGTCAAATCCGGAAACTAAGGCTCGTATTTCTGTGTGTTATTATATTAAAATTAAGTCTATGATTTGATAAAGCAGTCTGACTGAGCGGTGGTAGGCAGCAACAGGCTCGTAAGCATTCATTCAAACAGCACTTTCCTGCATTTGCCAGCAGCTCTTTGCTGTGCTTCAAGCATTGCACCGTTTATGACTTCAAGCCTATCAACTCCCGAGATTAGGCTGACAATACTAAAGTACCTATTAGAACATCCAATAGTCAAAGGTATATGAAATACAAATGGTATAGAAAGAAATAGTCTTATAATAACTACAATCTAAAACTTATTACCTGGGAATATTAAAGACTCATGTTAAAAGGAACCACCAGCTTTCATATGTTCTGAGTAAGGAACTTAAACGTTAACTTTTTAACATGGCACATATTGCACTTTTACTTTCTTCTCCAACACTTTGTTTTTGCATTATTTATTTGAGACTAAATACAACGTTTCATTATTTATTTGAGACTAAATAGATTTTATTGATGTATTATAGTAAGTTAAAATAAGTGTTCATTCAGTATTGTTGTAATTGTCATTATTAGAAATATATATAAATAAAAAAATACATTTCATTTGTATTTAAAAAATAAATAAAATAAAAAATTCGGCCAATTAATAGGCATCGGCTTTTTTTGGTCCTCCAATAATCGGTATCGGTGTTGAAAAATCATAGTCGGTCGACCTCTACCCCCAACCCCTCTTACACTGCTGCTACTCTGTTTATCATATATGCATAGTCACTTTAACTATACATTCATGTACATACTACCTCAAATCAGCCTGACTAACCGGTGTATGTATGTAGCCTCACTACGTTTATAGCCTCGCTACTGTATATAGCCTGTTTAATTTCTTTAAATTACCTATTGTTCACCTAACACCTTTTTTGCACTATTGGTAAGTAAGCATTTCACTGTAAGGTCTACACCTGTTGTATTCGGCGCACGTGACAAATAAACTTTGATTTGATTTGACAATATCCGCAACCACTGCCCTGGGGCATTGGGATATTTTTTTTAGACCAGAGGAAAGAGCGCTTCCTACTGGCCCTCCAACATCACTTCCAGTAGCATCTGGTCTCTTATCCAGGGACCAACCCATACTTTGCTTCAGAGGAAAGCCAGCAGTGGGATGCAGGCTGGTATGCAGCTGGCTTGTTTGGTTTAGATTTGTTCCGGTCCCCGTTCCATGTAATCCATCTATTCCAGAGCTAGCACACCTGATTTAACTTGTCAACTCATCCTCAAGTTCTTGAATCTCAACAACCTATTATAAAGATGAATGCACTAACTGTAAGTTGCTCTGGAAAATACATGTTCTGTATTTAATACATTTGCAAAAATTTCTAAAAACATGTTTTCACTTTGTCATTATGGGGTATTGTGTGTAGATTTGTGAGGGAAAAAATCTATTTAACCCATCTTGAATTTAGCCTGTAAAAAAACAAAATGTGGAATAAGTAAACGGATATGAATGCTTCTGAAGGCACTGTAGATATGTAGGGAGATTAATTTAACATTGACCAGCACGACTGTAATTAACAGTATTGTACTTTTCATGTAGCCTACTTTTGTCCAGCTAATAGCCTAACCACCGATCATGCAACATTACAGGCTGATCCTGTTGTGAAATTTAAATTGTAGTTTATTTTGCTAGAGGTAAGCTATTTCACAGGAGTCTTCACCCAATGTAGGCCATCCTGCCTTTCCCTCCATATTCAGCCTTCATTGATTTAATTTGGCCTTAGCGTATAGCCTAGCCTAAGCCCCTATAAAATGTGTTTACTCTGATGAATCAGGATCAGTCAAGATTTACTCTTTATCTTGTGTTTATTTAGAGCGTGTCTGCTAGATTTGACTCAAGCCCATGAACAACATCAGTATTATGCTAACGAACGCTTCAAATAGGCCGTCACTTTGACATGCTTGGCTTTGTGCAAGACACTGTAATAAATAGCTTTTCTCTTAAACAAGCTTATTATGTTACTGTCAAATAATGAGTTGACAACTTTATTTTAATGGATTTACAGTATAAAAATAACCCTAAAGCGTCAATATTGAGGTGAAAGACAGGCAGAAGCTTAGAGCCCGAGGCACCAAACCCCAATACTGATGAATAGATAAATATAAGAGCGATATCCAGGTCTAAACATCTGAATGAAGGGAATCCTGTATGAACTGAAGCTTGAGGCAGAGAAAACAAAACATCAAGCAAGCGTCAATACTACCCCAATCAAAATGGCTGGAGGCCGCTGCTGACATAACACCAACGACTAGGTCAAACTGTGATATCAACAGAGCTTGAGAAGATGGGGAAGCAGGAAAAGGGTTGGTTCTAGAAGTAGACATGTCTGTGTGAAAGATGGTTCCATCTCAGAGAGGATATAGGGGAAAGCCAGATGGATGAGGGTGAGGCCTTGAAGAAGCCCCAGGAGCCAGGAGGACTGAGCCAGAAATAGACAGACACACACAGTAGGCTTGGGCGTTATCCAGATTTTCATACCGTCCTTCTCTCATATCAGGATTTACGGTATGACAATCAAAGCACACAAGGTGGCGCCATAAACGCAAGAACAGCTCATTGGGCCTCTATTACCAGAATGCTAACAAGATTAGCACAAACTAATAGTGATATCACAGACTCTGTTAGCTAAATGCAAAAAATGTGTTTACAGACAGATTATTTCACAATACCAGTGGGTTAGAAATGTACATACACTAAGTTGACTGTGCCTTTAAATGGCTTGGAAAATTCCAGAAAATTATGTAATGTCTTTAGAAGCTTCTGATAGGCTAATTGACATAATTTGAGTCAATTGGAGGTGGACCTGTGGATGTATTTCAAGGCTTACCTTCAAATTAAGTTCCTCTTTGCTTGACATAATGGGAAAATCAAAAGAAAATCAGCCAAGACGTCAGAAAAAAACATTGTAGACCTCCGCAAGTCTGGCTCATCCGTGGGAGCAATTTACAAACGCCTGAAGGTACCACGTTCATCTGTAAAAACAATAGTACGCAAGTATAAACACCATGGGACCACGCAGCCGTCATACCACTCAGGAAGGAGACGCGTTCTGTCTCCTAGAGATGAACATTCTTTGGTGCGAAAAGTGCAAATCAATCACAGAACAACAGCAAAGGACATTGTGAAGATGCTGGAGGAAAACGGTACAAAAGTATCTATATCCACAGTAAAACGAGTCCTATATTGACATAAAATGAAAGGCTGCTCAGCAAGGAAGAAGCCACTGCTCCAAAACCACCATAAAAAAGGCAGAATACGGTTTGCAACTGCACATGGGGACAAAGAGTGTACTTTTTGGAGAATGTCGTCTGGTCTGATGAAACAAAAATAGAACTGTTTGGCCATGATGACAATCGTTATGTTTGGAGGAAAAAGGGGGTGGCTTGCAAGCCGAAGAACACCATCCCAACCGTGAAGCACGGGGGGTGGCAGCACCATGTTGTGGGGGTGCTTTGCTGCAGGAGGGACTGGTGCACTTCACAAAATAGATGGCATCATGGAGGGAGGAAAATTATGTGGATATATTGAAGCAACATCTCAAGACATCAGTCAGGAAGTTAAGCTTGGTCGCAAATGGGTCTTCCAAATGGACAATGACCCCAAGCATACTTCCAAAGTTGTGGCAAAATGGCTTAAGGACAACAAAGTCAAGGTATTAGAGTGGCCATCACAAAGCCCTGACCTCAATCCTATAGAAAATTTGTGGGCAGAACTGAAAAAGCGTGTGCGAGCAAGGAGGCCAACAAACCTGACTCAGTTACACCAGCTCTGTCAGGAGGAATGGGCCAAAATTCACCCAACTTATTGTGGGAAGCTTGTGGAAGGCTACCCAAAACATTTGACCAATTTAAAAGGCAATGCTACCAAATACTAATTGAGTGTATGTAAACTTCTGACCCACTGGGAGTATGATGAGAAAAATACAAGCTGAAATAAATCACTCTACTATTATTCTGACATTTCACATTCTTAAAATAAAATAGTGATCCTAACTGATCTAAATCAAGGAATATTTACTAGGATTAAATGTCAGAATTTGGGAAAAACTGAGTTTAAATGTATCTGGCTAAGGTGTATGTAAACTTCCGACTTCAACTGTAGGTATTTGTAGTTGTCCACATATTCTAAGTCAGAACCATCCAGAGTAGTGATGCTAGTCGGGCGGGCGGGTGCAGGCAGCGATCGGTTGAAGAGCATGCATTTAGTTTTACTAGCATTTAAGAGCAGTTGGAGGCCACGGAAGGAGTGTTGTATGGCATTGAAGCTCGTTTGGAGGTTAGTTAACACAGTGTCTAAAGAAGAGCCATATGTATACAGAATGGTGTCGTCTGCGTAGAGGTGGATCAGAGAATCACCAGCAGCAAGAGCGACATCATTGATATATGCAGAGAAAAGAGTCAGACGGAGAATTGAACCCTGTGGCAACCCCATAGAGACTTACAGAGGTCCGGACAACAGGCCCTCCAATTTGACACACTGAACTCTATCAGAGAAGTAGTTGGTGAACCAGGCGAGGCAGTCATTTGAGAAACCAAGGCTTTGAGTCTCCCGATAAGAATACGGTGATTGACAGCGTCGAAAGCCTTGGCCAGGTTGATGAAGACTGCTGCACAGTACTGTCTTTTATCAATGGTGGTTATGATATTGTTTAGGACCTTGAGCGTGGCTGAGGTGCACCCCTGACCAGCTCGGAAACCAGATTGCATAGTGGAGAAGGTACGGTGGGATTGAAAATGGTCGGTGATCTGTTTGTTTAACTTGGTTTCGAAGACTTTAGAAAGGCAGTGTATGATGGATATAGGTCTGTAACAGTTTGGGTCTAGAGTGTCTCCCCCTTTGAAGAGGGGGATGACCACGGCAGCTTTTCAATATTTAGGGATCTCAGACGATACGAAAGAGAGGTTGAACAAGATAGTAATAGGGGTTGCAACAATTCTGGCAGATCATTTTAGAAAGAGAGGGTGCAGATTGTCTAACCCAGCTGATTTGTAGGGGTCCAGATTTTGCAGCTCTTTCAGAAAAGCAGCTATCTGGATTTGGGTGAAGGAGAAGCGGGGGGGGCTTGGGCAAGTAGCTGCGGGGGTGCAGAGCTGTTGGCCGCGGTAGGGGTAGCCAAGTGGAAAACATGGCCAGCCGTAGAAGAAATGCTTATTGAAATTCTCAATTATCGTAGATGTATCGGTGGTGACAGTGTTTCCTAACCTCAGTGCAGTGGGCTGCTGGAAGAGGAGGTAATCTTATTCACCATGAACTTTACAGTGTCCCAAAACTTTTTTGAATTAGTGCTACAGGATGCAAATTTGTTTGAAAAAGCTAGCCTTTGCTTTCCTAACTGACTGTGTATATTAGTTCCTGACTTCCCTGAAAAGTTTCATATCGCGGGGGCTATGCTGGTCAAGGGCAGTCAAATCTGGAGTGAACCAAGGGCTATATCTGTTCTTAGTTCTACATTTTTTTGTACATTTTTTAAAGAACAACCATTTAGGGTTGTAGCTGGTAGATTCCTTGATAATTTGTGTGAGATTGAGGGCATCTAGTTTAGATTGTAGGATGGCCGGGGTGTTAAGCATATCCCAGTTTAGGTCACCTAACAGAATGAACTCTGAAGATAGATGGGGGGCAATCAATTCACATATGGTGTCCAGGGCACAGCTGGGGGATGAGGGGGGGTCTATAACAAGCGGCAACAGTGAGAGACTTATTTCTGGAAAGGTGGCTTTTTAAAAGTAGAAGCTCAAACTGTTTGGGCACAGACCTGGATAGCATGACAGATCTCTGCAGGCTCTCTCTGCAGTAGATTGCAACTCCGCCCCCTTGGGCAGTTCTATCTTGATGGGAAACTAATTGCAAAGGCAGGCAAATCCAGTTCAGAAAGTTAAACAAGCATAGCGAGTAGCTACCGAATGTCATTTTCGGTGAGTGTGGACATATACAAGCGAAAGTGAACGAGAGAAATTGGGCAAATCAACTAAGTTGACGCATGCTTTTCTGAAGGAAGAGCAGAATGTGTACATGGAGGAGAGAAGTACAGAGAAGGGGGGACAAAACGCTAGTAGGAAACAAAAGGAAAAGATGACAACTCATCCAGAGCCCTGACTTCAGTCAGAAAGCCATTAGAAGAAATCTGATGGCAAACATTTAGTAGTAACATCATCCCCTCATGTGCACCGCACAACAGAGACTAACCGATAGATATAGAACACTATGGGCTCACCATCTCACTTTCTCCCGTTGTGCTATTTACAAACAAACACGTGACTGGCTCAACTGTTCTGGGGAACTATGGAAACTGCATAATTTAAAATAAATGTGACAGGTGAAATGAAGAACGCAATCTGCTTTATCTCCTAAGTTCACTGCAGGTAATAACTTAAAAGTAGCTACAAATATTCACATTTATAGAAAAACGTCAAAGAAATAGTTGACGATATTGAAGGTATTGAAAAACCCTCCCGTGGCTTTTTCCAAATACCCCACCCGGTATACCGCCCACGCCTAACGCACAGCCAGACAGACAGACCAC
The DNA here is from genome assembly GCF_029448725.1 of Salvelinus fontinalis. Taxonomy (NCBI): domain Eukaryota; kingdom Metazoa; phylum Chordata; class Actinopteri; order Salmoniformes; family Salmonidae; genus Salvelinus; species Salvelinus fontinalis. The sequence goes on along the minus strand of NC_074671.1, from coordinate 24,340,373 downwards.
AGACACAGCCAAGAACTATCAGCACCCTTAGCTACTGTATTCTATTCAGCGTCAATACCACATACAACCAAGACAATAGTAACCTGACTGTATGTGTAGCCTAAGACTACATAATCTATCCTAATTCTGCTAGAACCATGGACAGAGTAACAACGAAGGCTAAACTAAGCCTGGGTTAAGTGTGTGCTGTAATGCTAAAGGCAGCGCTACCGTGTTTAAGCATCTTGGACAGTGACACACAACCTTGATGTAAGGTTAATCCAGGGATAACAAAAAACAAATCTATGAGGATTTAATTTTGACAACAACCAATCATATTCACAAAGAGTACTATTTGTCTGATCTAATGCAGGCCTTGTACATGGCCATTCTCTTGGGACCAATTTCCCATCAACAATATACACTGTAGGACAAGAGGGTACATGGCCTATAGAATGCAAAACAAACAATTGAGATCAATTTAAAGAACCTGCTCATATTACTGAAAGCATAGGCTTATGGAGCACAGCGGGCCTGACTACTAACCACTAGGAACATTGCGCTGGAGTCCACAATTCCCACTGCAGCCAGGCATGGAGAGGGAGTGCTCAACAGAGAAACAAACATTCACTGTTTAACATAACAATAGGAGGGAGAGAGGGGGGGCTGTGAGAAGTGCTACTGTATTGCATGCTGCAGTGTATTCTGCTGGAGAGCTGATGTGTTGTTAAAATGGATAGTTCACCTCCAGAACGTCAATGTCTACCTACAGTAAGAAAAGATTGTCTAAGTAATATCGTCATTTGGATGACTATCTGCTTTAACACCAATTCGGCCTAGATTCAGATTATACAGCGCATTCGGGAAAGTATTCAGACCTTCCCTTTTCCCACAATTTGTTACACTACAGCCTTATTCTAAAATTGATTAAAAGTTATCCTCATAAATGTACACTCAATACCCCATGACAAAGCAAAAACAGGTTTAGTTATTTTTGCAAATGTATTAAAAATGAAAAACAACGGTACCTTGTATTCAGACCCGTTGCTAGGAGACTCGAAATTGAGCTCAGGTGCATTCTGTTTCCATTGATCATCCTTGAGATGTTTCAACAACTTGATTGTAGTCCACCTGTGGTAAATTCAATTGATTGGACATGATTTGGAAAGGCACACATCTGTCTATATAAGGTGTCACAGTTGACAGTGCATGTCAGAGCAAAAACCAAGCCATGGCGTCGAAAGAATTGTTCGTAGAGCTCCGAGACAGGATTGTGTCGAGGCACAGATCTGGGGAAGGGTACCAAAAAATGTTTACAGCATTGAAGGTCCCCAAGAACACAGTGGCCTCCATCATTCTTAAGTGGAAGAAGTTTGGAACCACCAAGACTCTTCCTAGAGATGGCTGCCCAGCCAAACAGAGCAATCAGGGGAGAAGGGCCTTGGTCAGGGAGGTAAGCAAGAACCCAATGGTCTCTCTGACAGAGCTCCAGAGTTCCTCTGTGGAGATGGGAGAACCTTCCAGAAGGACAGCCATCTCTGCAGCACTCCACCAATCAGGATTTTATGGTAGAGTGGCCAGACGGAAGCCACTCAGTAAAAGGCACATGACAGTCCGCTTGGAGTTTGCCTAAACAAGATTCTCTGGTCTGTTGAAACAAAGATTGAAATCTTTGGTCTGAATGCCAAGCGTCAACGTCCGGAGGAAACCTGGCAACATCCCTACAGTGAAACATGGTGGTGGCAGCGTCATGCTGTGGGGATGTTTTTCAGCGGCAGGGACTGGGAGACTAGTCAGAAACGAGGAAAGGTGAACGAAGCAAAGTACAGAGAAATCCTTGATGAAAACCGTCTCCAGAGCGCTCAGGACCTCATCAGACTGGGGTGAAGGTTAATCTTCAAACAAGACAACGAATCTAAACACACAGCCAAGACAATGCAGGACTAGCTTCGGGACAAGTCTCTGAATGTCCTTGAATGGCCCAGCCAGAGCCCTGACTTGAACCCAATCAAACATTCCTGGAGAGACTTGAAAATAGCTGTGCAGCGACACTCCCCATCGAACCTGACAGAGCTTGAGAGGATCTGCAGAGAAGAATGGGAGAAACTTCCCAAATACAGGTGTGCCAAGCTTGTAGCATCATACCCAAGAAGACTTGAGGCTGTAATCGCTGCCAAAGGTCCTTCAACAAAGTACAGAATAAAGGGTCTGAATACTTATGTAAATGTGATATTTCCATTTTTATTTTATACATTTGTTAATTTATAAAAAAACATTTTTGCTTTGTCATTATGGGGTATTGTGCGTAGCTTGGTGGGGAAAAAACAATTTAATCAATTTTAGAATAAGGCTGTAACGTAATAACATTTGGAAAAAGTCAAGGGGTCTGAATACTTTCCCGAAGGCACTGTATCCCCAGAAAACACTTGAGGTGAAGGATCAATCAGTTTACTTTATGGAGGGAAGGGAAAAATACAGCTGAGGAGAACCTATTTTGTCAAATTCTCCAAAAGAGTTATAGGAGGCAGGTAAGTTGCCCAGAATAAAGATTGATAGTAAGAGGGTGTTGGGTCATAAATCACGGCTAAAGATCTTCGCGTTTGGCCGCTGGATGATCATCCACTTTATAGCACACAACCTCCTTTGTGCTTTCCTCCTTTCAGACTTGCTTCCTAGCTGCAGCTTTTCTCAATGCAAAGCCTAACATTAAAAACTAGTAGCTACTCTTCCTGAATTTATCAAACTCAGTTTATAATGTATACTGAACTAAAATATAAAAACTCAACATGCAACAATTAAAGACTTTACTGAGTTACAGTTCATATTATGAAATGTCCATAAATTCATTAGGCCCTAATCTATAGATTTCACATGACTGGGAATACAGATATGCATATGTTTGTCACAGATACCTTAAAAAAAAGTAGAGGTGTGGATCAGAAAACCAGTCAGTATTTGGTGTGACCACCATTTGCCTCATGCAGCTCAACCCACCTTCATCGCACAGAGTTGATTAGGCTGTTGATCTCGTCACGCTATCTCTGTGCATTCAAATGGATTTATGCCTGCCCATACCATATCCGCCACCATGAGTCACTCTGTTCACAGCGTTGACATCAGCAAACCGCTCGCCCATACAACGCCATACATACGGTCTGCCATCTGCCCGGCACAGTTGAAACTGGGATTCATCCGTAGAGGATAATTCGGCAGCGTTCCAGTGGCCCTCAAAAGGTGAACGTTTTGCCCACTAAAGTCGGTTAAGACACCAAACTGCAGTCAGGTCAAGAACTTGGTGAAGACGACGAGCACGCAGATGAGCTTCCCTGAGATAGTTTGACAGTTTGTGCATAAATTCTTCAATTGTGAAAACCCACAGTTTCATCAGCTGTCCAGGTGGCTGGTCTCAGACCATCACACAGTTGAAGAAGATGGATGTGGAGGTCCTGGATTGTGAGGCCGGTTGGACGCACTGCCAAATTCTCTAAAACGACATTGGAGGCGGATTATGGTAGCGAAATTAACATTAAAGTCTCTGGCAACAGCTCTGGAGGACATTCCTGCAGTCGGCATGCCAACTGCACACTGTCAAAACTTGAGACATCTGTGGCATTGTGTCGTGTGACAAAACTGCACATTTTAGAGTGGCCTTTTATTGTCCCCAGCACAATGTGCACATGTGTAATGATCATGCTGTTTAATCAGCTTCTTGATATGCCCACCTGTCAGGTGGATGGATTATCTTGGCAAAGGAGAAATTCTCACTAACAGGGATGTAAACAAATGTGTGCACAAAATTGAGAGAAATAAACATTGTGCATATGGAACATTTCTGGGATCTTTTATTTCAGCTCATGAAACATGGGACCAACACTTTACATGTTGCGCTTATAGTTTTGTTCAGTATAGAAATACATTTTTCATAGAAGCCATGTTGGCACCAAATGTTCCTTGACCTGAACACCTCAATTAGAATATAAAAAATGAGTTTCTCTAGGGCTGTGTGGGAACTTTCATTGCTCCCTGGTTGCCCCTTCAATCTCATCCAAACCACGACCCACTCTGGAGGTAGCCCTGGGCCAGACGAGTGAGTGAGTGAGTGAGAGAAAGAGAGCACCTAAGAGAGCTAAAGAGAGGAGGGGTGAAGTGTAATTCTGGTTTATTGGGTTATTTTATGGAGCCTTCTGCCTTTCTCTCCCCCGGGGTCTAGGTACTGTTGCTGACAGTGAGTAAACACACAACACCAACTCAGGAATTAAGTTAAGAACATAACTTATTTTAACTGCACAGGTGACTGACGATCCCTCTGGCTCTTTTACTGTGTCCCCTGATATTTCCCTCTCTTTTTGATTGATGTAACCCAACAAAATGTTGGCCTGAGGACCAGACTACAGTACCCAAGCCTCTCAGGAGCAGGAAAAGAGATATGATGTCAGGCCGGGTCTAAGTGTATTAGGGCAGGCTATCCACTCAAAGTACAAAACCTATTTGTCAATCCCCATAACAGCATCAAGGTTGAGAGGTAAGGACTCAACCTCTATGAATCTAATGCATGAGCTGCTGAGCATGACATTATCCCTGGTATCTCCTGTCACACTTGTGAATGATCTCAATTCAGTCCAGGGCTCCAGACTAGCTAGCAGCAGCCTGAAGGCCAAGTCATTAGACAGGCAGGTTTAAGGCTGTGGAGGCTTATGACTGGGTGACCGTGGCAAGAAGCATTGTGCTGGACAGAGAGGGCAAGAGGGAAATTCTAAAAGGCTTTAGGGGGGGGGGGGGGGGTCACAACACACAACACAGAATGGCTTGGGAAACCACTGGGTATTAATGAAAATAGCAAAGAGATGGAGACCAAATGGCCTACAGTCTCCTCTATTTTTGTCTTGTAAGTGAGTAGCCTTGGCTTGTGCGAGCCGGCACAACTTATAGGAGCAGGCACTCTCCTGTTTCTGTAGCTTGAGGCAGCTTGATGTACAAGTACACCGCCGAGTGCCAAGCATTGCCGCATTGGGTCCCAATTTTACAGTCTTTGGTATGACTCGGCAGGGGAACGAACTTCCAACCTTTCAATCTCAGGGCGGACACATAACCACAAGGCCACCGAGTTGTAGTCTTGCATGACAGAATTATTTGTCTCCAAGGCTAGGTCACATGACTACATGATGTGTTATGACCATTATGTCATAGATTTCAAGGCTGTGACGATACCAGTATCGCAATATTTTTTCCATGGCAAAAATGAAAACACGAAGCAGATCAATCTCTTTGGTCCTATAAAAACCTTCTGTATGTAAAATACTGTGTGCTATAGCTGGGAAAAAAAATAAATGTGACTCTGTATGAAACATAATGAACTTTGTTTCCAACATTAGGGCTGTTTTCTAAAAAGTAAAAGGAGCTGTGTGTTTTGTTTCCTTGCCACGATACTAACGAGTATAAAGGCTGAAAGGGCATTAAATGATTAGCCACAATACTGGCGGGAGCCGGCCGTTACAACAGTTTCTTGAGTCATAATTGTACCCCACTGCCAAAACAGATCCACACGGCCTCATTAGCAGTTAGATGCAATTACTTTTCCTAGGGGGAGCTGCAGTTCAATATGTCACAATTCAATCCATCACTGTATAAGGGCCATAGACCTCCTACACCAGCCGTGCTAATCGTCTAGATCGTCTCTAAAAGCCCTTTTCTCCAGACCACTCTTTCCTCCACAGGACCAGGGATTTGCTGCATTGGTGTGAGAAGTGGAATGGCACTACCATGATGCCATCTGTCATATTGGGAACGGCTAAAGGTAAAATGAAGACATCCCAAAAGGAGCCTGTGGTAACTGGAAGTTGTGCCATTAACACAGTGCACAAGTAAACAATGTTTCAGAAGCATGGACCATAGCACCATTAGCGCACGATAAAACAATGACAGCCAATCGCCAATTTCAGCACCAGAGCCTCTGAACAGTGCGACACCCAGGTCACAGCTCATAAATTACAAGATTCAGCACACTTGTCCATTGGCAAACCATCACACTGTTACCATGGTTACTCCATGAAAATCAGTCTAAACAAAGTCACTGTAAAAAAGATGCAAACGTCTCTAGCTACAAAGCAGAATGTTAAATAAAATGATATGTACACTTACTCTACAGCGTACACAATACTGTGGACACTGTTGGTCCTTTTGGTGGTAGGAGGTGGAGATTGTTCACCCAACTTTTTGCTACGCTAGTAAGTTCTGCCCGCTTGTATTTTCAATCTGTTGACAAATTGCATGTGATGCACAAAATATGTAAACAATAGCCAAATGTAGTCGACCTAAGCATGTTTCCTCGCAATCAGCTGTAAGTGTTTGCTGTTAGACTCGACCATATTGTGCAAGGGTTTGTCACCTGGGATTGGAATTGCATCTGTGTTGAAAATAAAAAAAGGAAATGCAAACGACATACAGACCAGCATACTGAAGGTCTGGTTGATAACACTACTCTGTGGATATTTTGTCTCACATTCATACCTGAAAAAAGACAAACCACACAGACAACCTGTCAAGTATATTTTATTTAGCATTCTGGCTTGTAGAGATCTTGAGAGGAAACTTTCCTTATCGAAACGCTCATTTCTGCCCTACATAATATTCTAAGCAATTCAACGTCGTTCGGGCTAATAATGTGTCAGAGTACTGTGGGCTCTGTGCAGGAATGGTCTGAGTGACTGTTATTACTGAGTCATATGGTGTTTACTGACTAATAGCAGTCACAATGGGGCACTTTGAGTTAGAGCTCTTCAGAATGTCAAAGATGCGCTTGTGGCATGCGCAAATGAATCATAACAGCTACGTTACAAGTTAGCCAGATACAGTAGCTACTTATGGCAAATAAATGTTAAACACAAGGGCTCTTACCTTTCCATTTTCGCCGAAAGGCTCGTTGCAGTCACTGTCCATTCCTGAATTGGAAGATGTGAAGACTCCTTGGTCCCAGTCGGGGTATGGGTTGATAAAAGATCTTTCCTCCATCTCCGCTTCCGTAGCCGACACTAATTTCAATCTTTTGGACATGTTGTCTCCCATTTTAACGGCAGCTCGTCAAGGCCAAAATGTATACGGACTCCCTGTTGGTAGACAGTAAAGCGCGTTTCAAAATGAGAAAATCAAATTTTCCAATAGATTTCGCTGGTGGACCGTGTCTCTGAATAAATCTGTCTAGTTTAATATTGGCCTCTGTAGTGAGATATAAGAGATAAGTATTCTCATATAAAAGAAATAGGCTACATTTGGAGTCCAGACACCTGTGGAAAATCGATGCTACTAAACTAATGGTGGCTATCCCTTATCGATTCACCTTGAATAGTTCGTTTATGATAAGGAATTTATTCTCAGAACTCAAATAACAATAAAACGCCGTTCCTGAATCAAAAAGTTAAGTTAATCTGAATCAGCGTAAGTTTATAGGTTTACTTTATATAAAACATATTCATTTACTATCAAATAATTTGCTAGACTTCTAAAATGCATTTATAAAACTGGCGTATGTATATTGGCTAATGACAAACAAACACGTAGATATGAAAGCCTGAATACATAGCCTAGGCCTACTTTAACAAATGCAACGTGATCACACGTGTGGTTACATATGACTTTATCCTAAATATAACAATGTCACTAGGTTTTGTATAACTGTCCGTTACTGCAGCAAAGTACATTCTCAATGGACAAAATCAAACCCACAATTCAACACAAATAGCCTATAATGAACATAAAAACGCGGCAGGCTCACCTATTTTTGATATCAAATAATGACCATGCAATTAATTTCGTTTGTCTTCGGCCGTTGCAAGCGCTTCATCGATGCAGGAGGATAGATGGACCACAGTCGTAGCAGCCTTCAAAGCATCCAGGATGATTTCAGCATTAACACATTAATGCAGTTTTGTGATTGGCTCTCCTCATCTAATTCAGTCCTGTAAAACGTTATCAATTCTCGGAAATTAAAGCAGTTATTGGATACAGATAAAAACATGTAAAATACTTTACTCTCAACGATATTAGTTCGCATCTTCTCTCGTCATCATGTTCGGGCTCCCGCTTTCGCAGTCGGTGAGAGTGGATTTTAAATTCAGAAATTCTACTGGTTGACGAGCTACGGGAGGCTACGGGAGACAGCCCACCAGTCCTGCAATAAGCAGCTGTCTCGCGCCGATCTGGACCAAATTTGAGTCCTAGCCTCTGAGGAAACAGATGGTGTTTCTGCTGTGTACTGATTTGCCGCACGCACACAGATTATACTACCACAAACAAATCTATAAACACCCCTGTGTGCCTCCATCCCTTCCCTCGCTCTCCCTTCCCCTTAATTAATGGCTTTACTTGTCCCCCACGATTAAATCGGGGAGGGGATTGTGGATATGTCTCTGTTCCTCCGTTTGTACGTTAGTCACAGGCGATATCTCTGACAGCACTGGGCCGATTTTTACGAAACGTGGTTGAATAATGCGTCTTACCATAGAGATCCGGCATTTACAAAATTACACTAATTTGCCCAGGGCGGGAGCTATAGCAATTAACTGACGTGTTAGTCACAAGCGATATCTCAATTGGTCCAAAGGGGGCGCTGCATCATTCGTGTGGGACGACATGTTTACTGTTGTTTTCATTGACTGACACGTGATTCTGCTGAACAATACAATCCTATTCTCTTCTGCATTTCTGAGACAAAATAAGTTACTTTGTTTAGTTTTATGTATTAGACAAAAAGGAGCATGCTCAACTTTCTTGTGGGCCAGGTGATTTCCACTGATGGATGCTTTGACAAACTATTATCTGGGAACAGTGGTGGAAAAAGTACCCAATTGTCATACTTGAGTAAAAGTAAAGATACAGTAATATAAAACGACTCAAGTAAAAGTGAAAGTCACCCAGTAAAATCCTACTTTAGTATAAGTCTTAAAGTCTTTGGTTTTAAATATACTATAGTATCAAAAGTAAATGTAATTGCTAAAATATACTTAAATACCAAAAGTAAAAGAATACAACATTTCAAATCACTTTATATTAAGCAAACCAGACAGCATGATTTTCTTGTTTTTTTTAAATTTACAGTTAGCCAAGGGCACACTCCAACACTCAGAATTAATTTACAAATGAAGCATTTGTGTTTAGTGAGTCCTCCAGATCAGACGCAGTAGGGATGACCAGAGATGTTCTCTTTAAGAGCGTGAATTGGACAATTGTCATGTCTAATTGTCTAAGCATTCAAAATGTAAGTACATTTGGGTGTCAGGGAAAATGTATGGAGTAGAAAGTACATTATTTTCTTTAGGAATGTAGTGAAATGAAAGTTCTCAAAAACATGAATAGTAAAGTACAGATACCACAAAAAATGACTTAAGTAGTACTTTAATGTATTTTTACTTAAGTAATTTACACCACTGTCTGGGAGTAATGCACCTCTTCTTTAGTTAGGAAGCCTATGTCATCACCAAAGCCATAGCAGGAAGGATTAACATAAAACAAATTAAACAAGTCTGAACACACTAAAGGCATTTGATTCCGCAATTTTTCATCTCGACTTGCCCTTATCTCTGTGCTAGTGCTTAATGAGCATATTGATAACAGTGTGAAATACAATATTAGCAATTTGGCCACTCACACCTTCTACAAAAGCAATCAGTTAGTTTGTCCCTAGTTACAAAGTATTATATTTTGCTTTGTTCTACCAGCTATTGTTTCTTCCCCCTTCACATAGCTGTCAACCAGCAAAGAGGGATTGGAATGTCATGTATTAGGCCTATACATAGGCTATATGCGAGAGCAGGGATGTAGGGTAATACATTCAGCCAGGGGGCTTGTGAATGTATGCTTAATGTATGGCATATGTAGACGTGTGAATAATCAATAGAGTACAGCACGTGGGTGTCCAATACAGTGCTTTCAGAACGTTTTCAGACCCCTTGACTTTTCCCACATTTTGTTACGTGAGAGCCTTATTCTAAAATGGATTAATAAAAAACAAAAACAATCAATCTACACACAATACCCCATAATGACTAAGCGAAAACAGGTTTGTAGAATTTTTGGCAAATGTATTAAAAATAAAAATCAGAAATACCTTATTTAAGTAAGTATTCAGACCCTTGACTATGAGACTCGAAATTGAGCTCAGGTCCATCTTGATTCCATTGACCATCCTTGAGATGTTTCTACAACTTGATTGGAGTCCACCTGTGGTAAATTCAATTGATTGGACATGATCTTGAAAAGGCACACACCTGTCTATATAAGGTCCCACAGTTGACAGTGCATGTCAGAGAAAAAGCCAAGCCATGAGGTCGAAGGAATTGTCCGTAGAGCTCTGAGATAGGATTGTGTCGAGGCACAGATCTGGGGAAGTGTACCAAAACATTTCTGCTGCATTGAAGGTCCCCAAGAATACAGTGGCCTCCATCGTTCTTAAAATGGAAGAAGTTTGGAACCACCAAGACTCTTCCTAGACCTTCCTGAAGGACAACCATCTCTGCAGCACTCCACCAATCTGGCCTTTGTGGTAGAGTAGCCAGACGGAAGCCACTCCTCAGTAAAAGGCACACGACAGCCCGCTTGGAGTTTGCTAAGCGTCACCTAAAACACTCTCAGACCATGAGAAACAAGATTAACTGGTCTGATGAAACCAAGAATGAATTCTTTGGCCTGAATGCCAAGCGTCACATCTAGAGGATACCTGGCACCATCCCTACGGTAAAGCATTTTGATGGCAGCACCCTGCTGTGGCAATATTTTTCAGCGGCAGGGAGACTATTTAGGATTGAGGGGAGGATGAACAGAGCAAAGTACAGAGAGATCCTTGATGAAAACCTGCTCCAGAGCGCCCAGGACCTCAGACTGGGGTGAACGTTCACCTTCCAATAGAACAACGACTCTAAGCACACAGCCAAAACAATGCAGGAGTGGCTTCGGGACAAGTCTCTGAATGTCCTTGAAAGGCCCAGCCAGAGCCCGGACTTGAAACCGATCAAACATCTCTGGAGAGACCTGAAAATAGCAGTGCAGCGACGCTCCCCATCCAACCTGACAGAGCTTGAGAGGATCTGCAGAGAAGAATGGGAGAAACTCCCCAGATACCGGTGTGCCAAGCTTGTAGTGTCATACCCAAGAAGACTCAAGGCTGTGATCGCTGCCAAAGGTGCTTCAACAGAGTACTGAGTAAAGGGTCTGTATACTTATGTAAATGTAATATTTCAGTTTTTGCTTTGTCATTATGGGCTATTGTGTGTAGATTGATGAGGGATATTTTTGATTAATCCATTTTAGAAAAAGGCTAACAAAATGTGTAAAAAGTCAAGTGGTCTGAATACTTTCCGAATGCACTGTATATGTTAGTGTCTTTCAAAAGCATTGTGTCTGCATCAGTCTAGAATCCTGGCATGTGAGGCTACCTACATCATGGTCTACCCCTTCGCTCTATAGGTGGGAGGATGTTTTTCCCACAACCCCATGCCAGCACACCAACACAATCCCATGCCAGCGTGTCCACCCTCATTAGCTGTGAAAGGTTACAGTGAGCTGAATTCATACCAACCTCCCACCTCCTGCCAAGGTGCCCAGTGGGCACTGCCTGCTTGAAATCCAATCATCTGCCAACCTCCGCTTTACCCTTCTCATCTGTTCCACACTGCCAGAAATCCCACCTAATTTTAGGGGTGCCAGCTGGGGTAATCCAAAAACCAGGTGCCCCTTAAATGTGATCAATGTGTAGATTATTAAGGATTACTAATCTGCTAGTGATTCATGTGCCTCTGGGATTTGAGAACATGCTCATAACAAAACAAAGTATGACCATGATGCACTGGCATTACCTCTGCCCCACAAAAGCCAAGGAATTCATTGGTTGTGGGTTGTTATTAGCCTGGGTGCCAGTCTACCACATGACTAGCCTGGGTGCCAGTCTACCACATGACTAGCCTGGGTGCCAGTCTGTTTCTGCTCTCTTGCCAACTCCTTGTGAAATTGGCACGCAAAACATGTTTGGCTTGACAATGAAGTAGGCAAAAGCACAAACAGATATGAGACCAGGCTAGGTGTTTGTGGCTTGTAATCCAAACTGATATGCTCCGTTTGGGTTCCAGGCTAGGTCTGTAGTGTACACCTTTACTAAACCAACAGGACAGTGTAAAGAAGCAGGCACAGTGTGATATCAGCATTCTGTGTGTTTGTCACATCAAAGAAGTTTAACTCACAGTATTTATGTGTCAGTTTAGTTGCTGAAAGAGATAGAAGAAAGGCTTGGATTTATGCAAATGCTGTTCTGGTAAGTGGAATTTTCTCTCTGTCATTTATGCGGATGGTACATTTCAAGGACATTGGAACTGTGTCTTGAAGGGAATTGTGTTGGCCTAGATGATACTACTTTTGCAAAGTTTCAAGATGTGATAGTCCCACTGCAAAGACTAGGCCTATTAAAAAGGCTAGCTACATGAATTGCTCAAACAGAAATACGCAATGCAATATGCATTATGTGGCATTAATGTCTGGGCTCGACATATTACATAGTACACATGAATCATGATCCTAGACATACTACCAAGTTGGCATTTCAGCTGAAACATGTAATATTATCATCGTCATGGTGATAACGTGTGAGCAAATGGTCTGTCGAGAGATGGGACTCTTGCTAGACCTGCCCATCATGATTAATTCAACAACGTCCCATTGCGTCGAACAAGCAGGAGAAATCGAGCAGAAATAAAAACCACTCAAAGGTCATTAAAGCCGCTATAACCAATCCTCCCCTAAACCCACAGTGTGGTGAATAAGGCGACTGTAAATGGAAGCTAAATGTTGGACAGCACCCCTGAGAGCAGAGACAGACCAAGAACACGAATGGGAGATGCTGGCACAACACATCACCAGTACTACTAGTCATGGCCATGCTACAGAGGACGGAGACACTGCTCTATTGTAACACAGTACATTACGTAGGCATTGCACTTTTTTTTGTATTGTGACTGCACCATAGGAGCTACGATTTGAGTCTCCACTGCAGCTCCCTCTCTCTCTTTCTTGCTACATTGGTGGCAGCAGTGGGAATATCCCTGTGTTTCCTCTTGGTGTTGGGGAAGTGTGCTTGTTGGCATGCTGGGCTTCATGCATAATGACGGTTCTTGAGATAGTGTGTTACAGTAGGCCTTGGCCTATTCTCCCTATGTGAGTGGTGTACTGGTTCTATTTAGCGGCCTGGGCTTTTATAGTACATTGGGTGCTTGCCTCTGCACCATGGGAGCTACTGTTTGAGTCCCTGATGTAACAAACAGTAAGTAGGGGAGCATTTTAGCCTTCCCCTTCCAGACTTCTTGACTCCTGGATGAGCCTACTACCATGTATCCTCAGAGATTCCGTCAGTGGTGAGTTGTCGCTGTATAAGATGGCTGCTGTCCACTGGCCATTAGTGGAACTTCAAAATGATGTCGCTGTCCACTTTAATGGTGCTAAATCGCTGCTATTATCATCTTTGTTGTATAGTATAGGATATTAAAGCAAAAATACACATCTTAGTGCTCTTAAAGGCAATGATCAATAAAATAGTCATTGTATAGTAGCCGGCCTGTTGTTTTCTTCAGCATGGCCGTCTATACTAACATGTTGAACTGTTTGGCATTTAATTCTCTGTTTCAACTTGTCTTGTAATGCCTAGAGAACCCTTCAGTCTACTGCTGTTTTTAATACGGTTTATTGCCCCTAGCATGGCATTTTCATATACATACGTGACAATGAAATGTCATGTGATTTGGCACACACATGCAATCTGGTGAGGGTATTTGCTTGGCAAGATAACAGAATCAACCTATCAGTGCTCTCCATATGTATTTGTTATCTATAACACAAATGGCCTCTCCTGCATATAACTCGTCACTGGCTTTCAACCATATTTGGGACATTTTCTGTTTTTACCCGATGCTGCATCATGACGATGTGGCTGGTGACATGTCTTTTACATGCCATTTTCCTGGCATCAGTCTCTGTCTCGCTGGGTTGACTCTCGCCACCCACTCTTCCCGCCATCCATCGGATTATAACCCAGTCTTTTCTTTTCATGATTCCTGCAAGATTATTACTGTCACTTCTCCTACACCCCAAAAGGTCAAAGTTTAGCGATTCAGTTGGAGCTTTGAGCCATCACTGTTTTTAATGGACTGAATTTGCCTTCGATTTTATATAACAATGGAGAGACATTTACTCAGGGAATGCTATTAAGGCAAGCTGTCTGAACCGGGCAGGGCCTGTCTCGCTACTTTCAAATGAACCATATTCTCATATTTCATAGGTGAAAATGATGTGAGGATATTGCATTACATAGAAAAGTGCTATTTGAGTTATTATTCCACTTCGTGAGCCTGTGACACATTGGTAGTTCGATCGACCAATCATGCCCTCTGCAATTTGCGAATGGCAGCACGCCGCCAAATACAGTATATATGCTCTTAAATTTGCTCATTGCCCTGGTTCATTTCAGACTAATTTCTCTTAGCCTCATTACGCAAGCACAGCACACCCTTGTGTGAGCTCTTAGTCAAACTCACACACAGAGACTCACACACTGTGCAATTGTGTCTTTGGATTCCCATCTTAATGAGATTCTGCCGCGCTCTGGGGGCCAGTGTCATTCTGAAGTCATTTGGATGATTTAACATGGCCGAAGGGCCTTCAACGAAGCACCACACAGCGCTTGAGCACCACATCGAGCACAAAACTGTAAACTCTCTCCTGCCTCCGTCCAAACCCTAAACCTCAAAGGAGCCCTCTTTTTAAAACAATATATCACCTCGAGGGCCGATGGGTTGTTGTGGTAAACCAAGCTGATTTGTAACACTAAAGCTTCTGTCTCCGTTCTGTCTCCATAAGTGACTTCAGTTGTATAAATACAACATGGCGTCTAATTGTTTTCTATAAACAACCAGGAGCATCCTGTTGCCAAAGACAATATTGAATTAAGTGTTATTACAGCTCTACTCCAGGGCCATAAGTCATAATACATCTGGTTAGTGAAAAGGGATGCTGCCTGGCGGTAGGGCCACAGTCTCATGGGAGACATTAACATGGCTCTCACTGACAGGTTTACACATTGTGAGCTACTGCCACCGCAACCACCCACCCATGCTAGCCTTGAACAATCCTACCACAAGACATAAGTGACTCAAATAGACAATACAGACTCAAACTTGAATCGACGTTCAACAACTCAGACTAGCGTCGCACATGGCAAGGACTACAGAGCTCAGACTACAAAGGCAAATCCAGCTGTGCGGTACCCACCGAAGCCTCCCTCCCAGACAAGCTTAACACATTCTGTGCTCACTTCAACGCATCCAGGAAGACTCTCGCTGCTCCGGATGAGCAAGTGCTTTCCCTCTCCGAGGCTGACGTGAGGAAAACTCCGAGTGAATACTCAAAGCCGCTGGCCCAGATGGCATACCTGGCTGCATCCTCAGAGTGTGTGCTGACCAGATGGTGGGCGTCTTCTCTGACATCTTCAACCTGTCTCTGTCCCAGGCTGTAGTCCCCACCTGCTTTAAGGAGAACACCATCGTCCCAGTGCCCAAGAAAAACAAGGTGACAAATGACTATCGCCCCGTCGCGCTCACATTGGTCATCAAGTGCTTCGAGAAGCTGGTCATCGCCCACATCAAAGCCAGCATGCCAGGCACACTGGACCCACTATAATTTGCCTAGTGCTCCAACAGTTATATGGAAGATGCCATTTCCATCGCTATACACACTGCCGTAACACATCTGGACAAGAGGAACACCTATGTGAGAATGCTGTTCATTGACTACAGTTCAGCATTCAACACTATTGTTCCCTCCAAGCTCGACACCAACCTCAGAGCCCTGGGTCTGGACACCACCCTCTGCAACTGGATGCTGGACTTCCTGACAGGCAGACCACAGGCTGTGAGGATTGGGAAAAACACCTCCTCCACACTGACCGTTAACACTGGAATTAACAGGGGTGTGTCCTCAGTCCTCTGCTGTACTCCCCGTTTACTCAAAACTGTGTGGCTTTGCACGACACCACCTCCATCATCAAGTTTGCTGATGACACCACGGTTGTAGGCCTGATAACCAACAACAACGAGTCAGCCTATAGGGAGGAGGTAAGTGAACTGGCATTGTGGTGTTATGACAACAACCTCAGCCTCAACAAAACAAAGGAGCTGATTGTTCAGGAAGCAGAGGGAACATGTCCCGATCCACATCGACGAGACTGCAGTAGAGAGAGTCATGAGTTAAGGTCCTCGCCGTCCACATCACTGAGGACTTGTCATGAACCAACACCACCACTCGTCAAGAGGGGGCAACAGTGTCTTTACTTCCTAAGGCAGCTGAAGAAATGTGGCATGCCGCCCTGGGTCCTTTTCAAATACTACCACTGCACCAGAGGGATACCTGACCGGTAGCATCACAGCCTGATACGGGAACTGCTCCATCCACAACCGCAAGGCCCTCAAGCGGATGGTGTGAGCGGCTCAGTACATCACTAAGACCATGCTCCCACCCATCCAGGACATCTACTTGAAACGGTGCATGAGGAAGTCCCGCAGCATCATCAAGGACCAGACACACCCCAGCCACGAGCTGTTCAATCCCTTACCGTTGGGCAGATGGTATTGGAGCATGAGATCTGATACCAACAGGCTCAGAGACAGTTCTATCTACAGTACAAGCCATCAGACTGCTGAACACTTGAACTGGACTGACCACCTGCTCTGATTTTCCACACCTTAGTACACTCACTAATGCACACACCCATGATAGACACACATCACAACTGCTGCTACCAGACTCTTATTATACTGCTCAGTTCATACACTGTCCCCCCTTCCCCAGTACACATGGAAATATTGGACCATAAATTGTGCCTTCCTGTATTATACTTATGCTAAAAATGTTTATTCCATTCTGCTGAGACATTTACTTTCGTATCTTTTCTTATTTCTTATTGTTGTTGCATTGTCGACAGGGAACCTGCAAATAAGCATTTCGTTGGACGTTGTATACCATGCTTATACCATACGTACGACTAATAATATAATAATAAAACATCAAACATAAAAAAATGCCCCTTGACCTACTGTATAACCCCACGGCTATAACCAGGCCACTAACACATCTCTATTGCTCACTGATGGTGTATCACTGCCCTGAAGCATTGGGGTCTCCATAGACCAGGGGAGAGTGCCCCCTACTGGCCTTCCAACACCACTTCCAGCAGCATCTTGGTCTTCCATCCAAGGATCAACCAGACACAATGCCACTTACTGTGTCTTTAGCAAGTATTCATACCCCTTGACTTATTCCATATTTTGTTGTGTTAGTCTGAATTCAAAATGGACTAAATTGATTTTTTTCCTCAACACACAATACCCCATAATGACAAAGTGAAAACATATTCTTAGAAATGTTTGCAAAATGAATTGAAAATGAAATAGAGAAATATCTAATTTACATAAGTATTCACACGCCTGAGTCAAAATATGTTAGAATCACTTTTGGCAGCAATTACAGCTGTGGGTCTTTCTGGGTAAGTCTCGAAGATCTTTGCACACCTGGAATGTAAAATATTTGCACATTATAATTTTAAAAAATTCTCCAAGCTCTGTCGAGTTGGTTGTTGATCATTGTTTTCAAGTCTTGCCATAGATTTTCAAGCCGATT
This sequence comes from Salvelinus fontinalis, assembly GCF_029448725.1. Classification (NCBI taxonomy): domain Eukaryota; kingdom Metazoa; phylum Chordata; class Actinopteri; order Salmoniformes; family Salmonidae; genus Salvelinus; species Salvelinus fontinalis. Next base: position 24,322,694 of record NC_074671.1, on the reverse strand, counting down.
AATGTCAAAACTGTAATTAGGCCACTCAGGAACATTCAATGTCGTCAAGGAAAGCAACTCCAGTGTATGGTTGGCCTTACTCCAGTGTATGGTTGTCCTGCTGAAAAATTCATGTGTCTCCCAATTTCTGTTGGAAAGTAGACTGAACCAGGTTCTCCACTAGGATTTTGCCTGTGCTTACCTCTATTCCGTTTCTTTTTATCCTAAAAAACTAGTCCTTGCCAATTATTATTATTATTATTTTTTCACCTTTATTTAACCAGGTAGGCAAGTTGAGAACAAGTTCTCATTTACAACTGCGACCTGGCCAAGATAAAGCAAAGCAGGTCGACCCATATAACAGAGTTACACATGGAGTAAAACAAACATACAGTCAATAATACAGTAGAAAAATAAGTCCATATACAATGTGAGCAAATGAGGTGAGATAAGGGAGGTAAAGGCAATAAATAGGCCATGGTGGCGAAGTAAATACAATATAGCAATTAAAACACTGGAATGGTAGATTTGACAGTAGATGAGTGTGCAAAGTAGAAATACTGGGGTGCAAAGGAGCAAAATAAATAAATACAGCAGGGGAAGAGGTAGTTGTTTGGGCTATTTACAGATGGGCTATGTACAGGTGCAGTGATCTGTGAGCTGCTCTGACAGCTGGTGCTTAAAGCTAGTGAGGGAGATAAGTGTTTCCAGTTTCAGAGATTTTTGTAGTTTGTTCCAGTCAATGGCAGCAGAGAACTGAAAGGAGAGGCGGCCAAAGGAGGATTTGGCTTTGGAGGTGACAAGTGAGATATACCTGCTGGAACGCGTGCTATGGGTGGGTGCTGCTATGGTGACCAGCGAGCAGAGATAAGGCGGGACATTACCTAGCAGAGACTTGTAGATAACTAGTAGCCAGTGGGTTTGGTGACGAGTATGAAGCAAAGGGCCAGCCAACGAGAGTGTACAGGTCACAGTGGTGGGTAGTATATGGGGCTTTGGTGACAAAACAGATGGCAAAGTGATAGACTGCATCCAATCTGTTGAGTAGGGTGTTGGAGGCTATTTTGTAAATGACATCAAAGTCGAGGATCGGTAAGATGGTCAGTTTTACGAGGGTATGTTTGGCAGCATGGGTGAAGGATGCTTTGTTGCGAAATAGGAAGCCAATTCTAGATTTAACTTTGGATTGGAGATGTTTGATGTGAGTCTGGAAGGAGAGTTTACAGTCTAACCAGACACCTAGGTATTTGTAGTTGTCCACATATTCTAGGTCAGAACCGTCCAGAGTAGTGATGCTGGACGGGTGGGCAGGTGCAGGCAGCGATCGGTTGAAGAGCATGCATTTAGTTTTACTTGTATTTAAGAGCAGTTGGAGGCCACGGAAGGAGAGTTGTATGGCATTGAAGCTCGTCTGGAGGGTTGTTAACACAGTGTCCAAAGAAGGGCCAGAAGTATACAGAATGGTGTCATCTGCGTAGAGGTGGATCAGAGAATCACCAGCAGCAAGAGCGGCATCATTGATGTATACAGAGAAGAGAGTCGGCCCGAGAATTGAACCCTGTGGCACCCCCATAGAGACTGCCAGAGGCCCGGACAACAGGCCCTCAGATTTGACACACTGAACTCTGTCGGAGAAGTAGTTGGTGAACCAGACGAGGCAATCATTTGAGAAACCAAGGCTGTTGAGTCTGCCGATGAGGATGTGGTGATTGACAGAGTCGAAAGCCTTGGCCAGGTCAATGAATACGGCTGCACAGTATTGTTTCTTATCAATGGCGGTTAAGATATCGTTTAGGACCTTGAGTGTGGCTGAGGTGCACCCATGACCAGCTCTGAAACCAGATTGCATAGCGGAGAAGGTATGGTGGGATTCGAAATGGTCGGTGATCTGTTTGTAACTTGGTTTTCGAAGACCTTAGAAAGGCAGGGTAGGATAGATATAAGTCTGTAGCAGTTTGGGTCAAGAGTGTCCCGGGGATGACCGCAGATGCTTTCCAATCTTTGGGAATCTCAGACGACACGAAAGAGAGGTTGAACAGGCTAGTAATAAGGGTTGCAACAATTTCGTCAGATCCTTTTAGAAAGAAAGGGTCCAGATTGTCTAGCCCGGCTGATTTGTGGGGGTCCAGATTTTGCAGCTCTTTCAGAACATCAGCTGACTGGATTTGGGAGAAGGAGAAATGGTGAAGGCTTGGGCGAGTTGCTGTGGGGGGTGTGGTGCGGTTGCCCGGGGTAGGGGTAGCCAGGTGGAAAGCATGGCCAGCCGTAGAAAAATGCTTATTGAAATTCTCAATTACAGTGGATTTATCGGTGGAGACAAAGTTTCCTATCCTCAGTGCAGTTGGTAGCTGGGAGGAGGTGCTCTTATTCTCCATGGACTTTACAATGTCCCAGAACTTTTTTGAGTTTGTGTTGCAGGAAGCAAATTTCTGCTTGAAAAGGCTAGCCTTGGCTTTTCTAACTTCCCTGAAAAGTTGCATTTTAGGGAGGCTGTTCGATGCTAATGCAGAACGCCACCGGATGTTTTTGTGTTGGTTAAGGGCAGTCAGGTCTGGAGAGAACCAAGGGCTGTATTTGTTCCTGGTTCTAAATTTCTTGAACGGGGCATGCTTATTTAAGATGGTGAGGAAGGCATTTTTAAAGAATAACCAGGCATCCTCTACTGACGGGATGAGGTCAATATCCTTCCAGAACACTCGGGCCAGGTCGATTAGAAAGGCCTGCTCGCTAAAGTGTTTCAGGGAGCATTTGATAGTGATGAGTGGAGGTCGTTTGACCGCTGACCCATTACGGATGCAGGCAATGGGACAGTGATCGCTGAGATCTTGGTTGAAAACAGCAGAGGGGAATTTAGAGGGCAAGTTGGTTAGGATGATATCTATGAGGGTGCCCATGTTTACGGCTTTGGGGTTGTATCTGGTAGGTTCATTGATAATTTGTGAGAGATTGAGGGCATCAAGCTTAGATTGTAGGATGGCCGGGGTGTTAAGCATGTCACAGTTTATGTCACCTAGCAGCACTAGCTCTGAAGATAGATGGGGGGCAATCAGTTCACATATGGTATCCAGAGCACAGCTGGGGGCAGAGGGTGGTCTATAGCAGGCGGCAACGGTGAGAGACCTGCTTTTAGAGAGGTGGAAGTAGAAGCTCAAATTGTTTAGGTACAGACCTGGAGAGTAGGACAGAACTCTGCAGGCTCTCTGCAGTAGATTGCAACACTGCCCCCTTTTGGCTGTTCTATCTTGTCTGAAAATGTTGTAGTTAGGGATGGAGATTTCAGAGTTATTGGTGTTCTTCCTAAGCCAGGATTCAGACACGGCTTGAAACCAAGGCTTTTACGGTTACAGAAGTCATCAAAATATAGCACCTGGGGAATATGAGTGGAGCTAGGCACTGCAGGGCCTGGATTCAATGACAAGCATACCCATAACATGATTCAGCCACAAGCATGCTTGAAAATATGAAGAGTGGTACTCAGTGATGTGTTGTGTTGGATTTGGCCCAAATATAATGCTTCGCATTCAGGACATAAAGTTAATTTCTTTGCCACATTTTTTGTTTTGCTTTACTTTAGTGCCTTGATGCAAATAGGATGCATGTTTTAGAATATGTTTATTCTGTACCGGCATCCTTTTCACTGTCAATTAGGTTAGTATTGGGGAGTAACTACAATGTTGTAGTTGGCCTCATGGTGAAATCCCTGAACGGTTTCCTTCTTCTCCGGCAACTGAGTTATGAAGGGCGCCTGTATATTTGTAGTGACTGGGTGTATTGATACATCATCTAAAGTGTAATTAATAACTTCCCCATGCTCAACGGGATATTCAATGTGTCTTTTTTTTTTTTTACCCATCTATCAATAGGTACGCTTCTTTGAGAGGAATTGGAAAACCTCCCTGGTCTTTGTGGTTGAATCTGTGTTTAAAATTATCTGGGAGATTGAGGGATCTTACAGATAACTGCATATGTGGGGCATAGAGATGAGGTAGTCATTCAAGAATCATGTTAAACGCTATTATTGCACACATGCAACTTATGTGACTTGTTAAGCAATGTTTTACTCCTGAACTTATTTATGCTTGCTATAAAAGGGGTTGAATACTTATTGAGTGAAGACATTTCAGCTTTTCATTTTGTATTAATTTGTCAACATTTCTTAAAATATAATTCCACTTTGATATTATGGGGTATTGTGTGTAGGCCAGTGACCAAAAAAATCTAACTTTTATACATTTTAAATTCAGGCTGTAACACAACACAATGTGTAAAAAGTCAAGGGGTGTGAATACTTTCTGAAGGCACTGTACATAGATTAAGAGGCAACACAGCATTGGGATGGTACGGCTGCTGCACGACTCCCGCCACCGCCTGTCAACAGCCTCTTAGGGTTCTCTGTCCGTTTGTAGAGGAGTCAGTGACGCTGAGCACCACCATGCATCACTCATATGGCACCAGAGCGTCAGAGGGAGCTTGCAGAGTACACTACTTCTGATATGGAGATTTCCCGCCTGGCAACACTCGCATCACCACCACGTCCAGGTGGTGAGAGATGGGGGAGATTATCTCCGTGTTAACATGGCGATGCAGCGCTCCGTGAAGAAATGTAAGAAATATACTAGGGCAGCCAGGAGGAAGGGAAAACAGACAGATTGAACAGCTAAACGCTAAACACGTGCACATGCACGCACACACACACACACACACACAGGTATTAATCAGAGAGGGGAGGGAATATAGGTCACACAAAGACAAAAGCCTGCATCTGCTCCAGGGTCACTGTTGTATAAAGATTACTTTTGCATACCTATAGTAGCCTGATGATGTTTGCTGAAGCAAATGCCTGATGGTTTTCACTAATGTAGTGTATTAGGTTAACAAGCTGTGATTAGTGTAATGGCCATGGTGCAACATAGTGTCTGACCCCTCATTATGAGGTTGTTTGACCACTATAGAGGATGTGCATGTCTTTAACTGATTGATTGGTACCAGTGTGTTCTGCTTGGATTTAATTGGTTAGTATTACATAATTGCAAGCACACACACACACACACCACGCGCACATGTCTTGTTTTGGTTAGACGTCCCCCTACGTGTACATATGCCTTTTTGAGGATGATCTGAGGAGCCATTAAAATAACACTACACTAAGCTTTTTACAAATAATTTGTGTTAAAACCACTTGAAAAGTAAATCTCAATTAATCTATTTTTCAGGAGAAAAATAATAATATGAAGTTTCCTCTGAGGTAAACCCAGGAATTTATCTACTGTGGATCTCACTTTAATTAGTGAAATATCAAAGCCTGGCAATGGAGGAACAGTAACAACAGGGAGTTGTGCTATTATCATAACAGACTTTAGCACGTTTAATTCCTCATCCCATCCCGAGCGTGTGCAAATGGGTGTTAATTCCTAGGGCGGCTTGCTAAAATGGGCACATGTTTCCGGGAGGTTAAATTGATTATCCTTAATTACCCTCAAATGCCTAACAACATTTGATGTGGATTAGAGAGTAAATCTATGATTGGAACACCAGGGGGGGACCAGGCACTCTCTCTAGGCCACTGCAAATTGACAGGCTCTGTCTTAATGCTCCTACAATGCCTACCCAACCTCCCTGTCTATTTGAGGCTCAGCAGTGCTGATCTTACAGATCTGAATAGGCTGTATGGATGAAAGCAAACTTGGTTGAATCTTCTCTCCCACCTTCACATTGTCTTTATTTCTCTCAGCTGTTTAGTGATTTCTCAACAGTCAGTGATCAAGTCAATCATGAATGGAAGGAATTACTAGGGGGACTGGTACATGCCAGGTTATATTCATGGAGATCTATCTTTTGTGCACATATTATTTATTCAATGGGAAATGAGCCACATCTATGGTTGACTTAATGTTAAATATTCATCAACTGTAGAAAACTGTTGGCCACCTTGGGTCCTGAAATAATTACTTGTATTGATGACAAGACCTATCTCAGGTCCAATAGATTTTGTATATAAATTGTATCACCACCAAAATGGTACAGATGTAACATATACTACTTTATTTGGTGGATAGGATGACAGACAATTTGTTTTTTTAATAAATTTAACCTTTACTAGGCAAGTCAGTTATGAACAAATTCTTATTTATAATGATGGCCTAAACGGGGAACAGTGGGTTAAACTGGCCTTGTTCAAAACAAAACACCAGATTTGTACCTTGTCAGCTCAGGGATTCGATCCAGCAAACTTTTTGGTTACTGGCCCAACGCTACCCGCCGCCCCAAGATGAGTCCATATAACTGCCAATATCAATTTACTTTCAAAACATCTCGATCCTCAATCTTATATCGAGTTAGCAAGATAGACGGTAGAACGACAGTCTACTTGACATGTGCCCCTCTGATCTAAACGTTTTAATTTGTTTTCCATCTTCAGTCTGCATAGGTGTTGACACTGATATACTTTGTACAATTAATATGCTAAGTATGGTCAATTAGGCAGCAAAACGTTCCAATATGTACTAAATTTCACAATGACAACATGTAGAAGGTAATTAAAATTCACATTTACTACCACCCCCCAGATGTTTATACCCTGAGTTATGCATGATTCGTTTGTAGGCCCCCAAGACGCAACTTCTTCTGTTAAAATGCCAATTTTCATATCCTGTTTGAAAACATTTTGTCAGCTGGGGCTTGTGGATAAGATACGTATAAAAGGAGCACATCACAGCGGAATGCAGAAGATGGGGAACAAAGAAAGAAACTCGTCGACCCCGTCGTACACAGCAGTGGCTCAGAAGCTGAATTGGTGGGCAGCAGCTCCCTCCTCTGGTGGTTTTATTGATGGTGTGACGTGACACCTGCTTGCATTTTCTTTACCTTCATAAAACACAGCATTGGTCTTTTTATTTAATGTGTAGATGAAATGCACATTGACATATCTGTAAAAATCAAGTGTGAATCAAACTTTGGATTTTACATACTGATACTGTAAGCTTAAAAACACAAGGTTCACAAATCCAGTTACCTGTATTAAATATTTCTGCATACGTTCCATTCTGCTTGACTATTAAATGATGCATCAGTTCTGTTACCTGCACTCAAGGACACAACATCTACATGCTGCCCGACTCTTGACTTGCTGTTCTGCTTCTTGTCAGCATGTTCTTCCCTTCACCACCAGCTCCTGCATTTATACTGCTAAAAAGGGGAGAACAGAGAAAATAAATCACTGTCTGGATACTGTCTGACAATTTTTATACACTGCAGCAAAGTGTGACTGTTTTGAGACATTTATAATGGGCTCTGTCAGTGTGTGATTTTGTGTACGGAGAATCAGCCAATCACTGCAATTCCATTATACATGAAGTATCATGTACATTCCCTTACTATGCCCAACATTAGGAACACCATCCTAATATTGAGTTGCACCCTCCTACTCCCCCTTTTGCCATCAGAACAGCCTCAATGTCAGGGTATGGACTCCACAAGTTGTTGAAAGTGTTCCACAGGGATGCTGGCCCATGTTGACTCCAATGCTTCCCACAGTTGTGTCAAGTTGGCTGGATGTCCTTTGGGTGGTGGGCCATTATTGATACAGATGGGAAACTGTTGAGTGTGGGGGAAAAAACAGCAGCGTTGCAGTTCTTGACACAAACTGGTGAGCCTGGTACCTACTACCATACCTCATTCAAAGGCACTTACATGTTTATTCCATGTGTAACTCTGTGTTGTTGTATGTGTCGAACTGATTTGCTTTATCTTGGCCAGGTCGCAGTTGCAAATGAGAACTTGTTCTCAACTAGCCTACCTGGTTAAATAAAGGTGAAATAAATAAATACATTTCCTTTTCTTGACCATTCACCCTCTGAATGGCACACAAACACAACCCATGTCTCAAATTGTCTGAAGGCTTAAAAATCCTTCTTTAACCCATCTCCTCCCCTTCATCTACACTGATTGAAGTAACATCAATAAGGGATCATCACTTTCACCTGGTCAGTCTATGTTATGGAAAGAGCATGTCTTCTTAATGTTTTGTGCACTCAGTGTATGTATTATGTGTGGCGTGACATGCGCTGCTAATGAGTCATTTTGTAGGAGTTATTTCCCATTGCCACCACACAGCTATCAGGAGATTGGTTCACGTCAGGCAGCTTTTGAGTGTCAATAGAAGCAGGCAGTATTGACTGGAATCTACTAGCCAAGCCTATTAAACATTCAATGGGTGCATCTCAGTCTCAAGCTGCTTCTTCTCCTCGTCTCCTCTCCTTAACCTGCACTGAGCTGTAAAACACTGCAAGGGGAAAGCAATAGGGTGGAGAATGCCTACACAAGCTACAGTATTTGCTATCACCAATCCAGTTCATATTCATCAATGGAAATGAAGAAACCTAATTTACACTATCGAGACACAGCCAATGTCTGTAGAATTTCAGTTTTTTTACTGTGTGGCTGTTGTTACGGTTCTATTATTCAAGCCTTTTACCCATTCTGTATTGACAAGTCTTCAGCTTGGTCTGAGCTCCAGCACCACAGTGAAACGTCTGCGTAGCGGCGAGACCGTGGTGCGGGGGTGTAGGCAGCATAGTTTGTGATTCAGCCCATCGATTTCCTCATTTTGCTATTGACCCTTTTGCTCCGAGAGGCCTTGGGAGCGCCCCAGCGTATCCACACATAAAACAAAAAGGATAGAGCGGTGCGCACATCATTAGCTATTGTAAAACACCAGGGATTATGGTGGAGGAAACTTTCAGACTACATTGCTCTCCTACAATGAGAATGAGACCCTAGTGGAGAGTTGCACGAAGGCTGCTTCTCGGAACTGTACTGCACCTCACACAACACAGGTACAATGGGTATTATGCATCGAAAACACATTATGTAACAGGTTTTAGATACAGTATGTCAATATACTGCATCATAGTAACATCATTCTATAAACCATGGTGTAAATAATGTCATTTATGCTAGAATTTGCAACAGCATTCAGACACTTGTAAATCCTCGATTCGCATTGCAGGGGATCGACGTTCACATTCTTTTACCCATGAATGCTCAGCTCTGAAATGAACAGCATCTTTCCTCTTGAGAAAAATGTATCTGTACACTACTCTGTACTTAATGTGCGTCGAAAGAGAGAGAGGGCAGATAGAAATAACAAATAAGAGGATCTGAACTATCCACCCCATTAAACTAGGATGCGGCAGCCAACTGAGCATCGGGAGAAAAAAAAGACAACCCATTTCCATCGCCAGTTTGTGTTTGGCCCCTTTGGTTTCTAGTGGGCTTGCCGAGAGTAGGTGCCCATAATTGTCAGTGTCACAAAAATCAATGAGGGGCAAATAGATAGTGTATAAGCCTAACTGAGCACTGCTTGCCTAGACATCTTTAAAACACTTCACTATCAATGTTGCCTCAAATTAGATATTGGGGCCAGGAGAGCCAATGGTAGAGAGATCAATACCAAAGGATTCAATTCTAATGGTGGCCCAATAAAAACCATCAAACTATTGAAGCATCTATATCTAATTAAGATAAAAATACATCTCAGTATGTACACAGATATTGTTGCTAAATTGGTAATGAGAAAGTTTTTATTTTATATTTGACAACAAGTGGGAGACTATAGACAGATGACTTCCATACACAAGTACAGAGAAGATTGACAGCAATTATTTCCTCCTGACAGAACAAATCATTTCTGATGGAGCCTCAAATAGACCTGACACTGCAGAGGAGAGCAGTACGGAAAGTACCAGTTATTTAGCTCGAAATTACATGGTGGACACCAATTGTGTTGAATTATTTGAAGTACACAAAAGTATTCATTGATAGAACATCCGCTCCTAGTAAATAACATCTGATTAATACCAGAGTGGTGTACTATATAGCCGGATCAATGAGTTAGCCAGCTAACTTTGATAAACAAACAGAAATAACTATGGATTTTATGGTTCATTAAGAAATCTAAACTTAATGTGTTTTTGGTTGTGAGTCAATTAGACCATGGCCATTTCAAGATCAAAAAAAATATTTTAATAAAAATAAAAACATTTCTGAATATTGATCCTGCTTTGTAGTAAAACCCTCACAGGCAGCAATACGCTACAACAATGTTTTAAAGGTAGATAACAGTACGCTGGCCCAGACAGCATTTTTTGTACTTTCTACATGTTCACCAGTGAGGCCATAAGCTACATGCAGAGCTGTTCCTGGAGAGCTACCGTCCTATATTTTCTCACTCCGAAACACAATCTAGCACACCTGATGCTAATAATTAGCTGGTTGATAAGATTATTCAGGTTAGTTACAACTGGGGTTGGAGCTAAAAACCTACAACAGGCTAGCTCTCTGGGAACAGGGTTGGAGAGCCCTGGGCTACAGGCTAGCCTTCAGCCAAAACCAAGAGTATTTATTCCATTGTGTTTGATAGAAAGGTCTAATCCTCATGTACTGGCACACCAGAACCCCCCAGCAGTAATTAAATACATGGTTCATTCCTTACACAGACTGTGAATGTGAATCCAACACCACAAAGAAAACCATGGTCTTACAGAAACGTATTTTATTCACACCACTTTGTACTCCAACTATGTTAGAACTTAACATAAGCTATCCTATGTTGATCGTTCATTCTTCGGTGCACACTATTCAAAAAAAGTCAATACATATGCATTAGAAGTATTCAGAAGGGGGCACAGGCGATTCTGAAAATCCTTGCAGCCTCCCTTTTGACCACTTAAAAAGAACAAGACATTTTTAACACAGCTCAGAGGGGCTTGGAAAAGACTAAGGTTTTGACGTTGGTAAAGCATTTACATTTGGGAGAGAACAGAAGTCAAAGAGTGATAATGGAAAATAGAGGAATATACTGCTTGGGAACACCACAAAACACAATACCATTGACGACAAAAAAGTACCATTGACAAATGTGTATTCTTCAAATTAGCATTTCATAGAAACAAAAAAAAATCTAAACTAGGCGTAAACAAATCGAATATATACATTGAGGTAAAAACACATTGGTCTTCAGAGGAGGTATTTTCTTTAGATTTGAATGACCCAATATCCTGTTAATTACACTTCATATTTTTTTCAACTTTTTTTGTTTATTTATAAATCAAGTGATGCATACATTGGAACACAATCACATGCAGCTCGTCATTCTAGGAGGAAAAATGACAGAAGAGAGAATAGTCTAACTTAGGCACCAAATAAAACACGATAAAGCTTTCTTTTACACAATGGTCTCACTACAGCAGCCACAGGGAACACGTGGAGAGCACCTCTATTGGTTTTTTATTTAGCAAGCAGGACCCTTTTGTGACCCAAACCATTGCTTTCTAAACATGTCTCCAGAATGATGATGCCTGTGCTTTCTGACACTACTGAGCCACAGTACTGCACAAAAAAAGGTCCAGATAGTAGCATAGATAGAGACCAGTAAAACTGTGGCCAAACAGGACAGGAGTGAAAAATGGAAAGCCAAGGGACCACGTTAACCAAAAAATTTGCATAACTATAAGAGGAACCCGTGTGTTGTGGTTTTGCATGCCAACTGGGCATATGCATGACCTTTGAAGAAATTATGCAAATTGTGCTCCGGTTTGCGGCCTCTCTCGGGAAAGGTAGAGCCATTTGAGTTTATACATTCACGTCCGTTTAATCTCAGTGCTTACATTTTTTTGGGGTCATCATTTGCATATCTCCCTGGCCTCAAATAGATCACACAATAAATCAAATAATGAATTTAAAACAAATTAAATCAAATAAAAATAGGAACCATTAGTGTTGCTCCTTGCTTGGAGCAACAGTACTGCGTTTCTGTCTGAGCAGACTGCATATCCAGCGGTGCCGTCTACACCATTTGTCTGCCAGTGATAAAATTACCAGATCATATGGGTTTGGGACACAAAAGGGCACGTACAGCAAACACCCACCCTTTCAACCCTTATAACTGGTGCAACAAAGATGGCCGCTGGCAGTCTGCTGCCTGGGACATCCTGGCTTGTGTCTCCTTTCTGTGTTTGGGTGGAAATAGATGAGCAGAAAGGAGGCACAGAAACGTTTTGGGGGGTTGGGGTGGTGGGGGGGATATTGAAAAGGACACTGGTAGCACCTCAAGAGACCTCTAGGCAAACTAAATGCGCTTCGAGACCTAAAACGCCACTTTTCCACTCTAGACCACCCCGAAAGCCGCGACTGTGTCGCCCCATTTTTATAATAAAATCAGAGGTGCAAAGGTATGGTTGTTGTCGTTGTTTCTGTTAACACGTAAGCTGGTATGGCCAGGAAAAATGACCTGCGTATCACTGAGACGAATACCTGGATATGTCATGTTTTTTACAGTTAATGTAAGAATAAGTCACCTTTGATTTTGGAAACGAAAAGAAAGGCTGCTGGTGATTTTAAGACAGAAATGTGTCCGGACACAGAATGAACGTTGGCCCAGTGTAGACAACGGAGGCATAGATAGCGAAGTAGTCAGCTGAACTGCTGCTGTTTGAGTGTTGTTGTTATGTCCCAGAGAATGGAGTTGACCTTGCCACAAACACAAGCTCTAAGATCTAGCATTATGTACACGCACGGGGACCAAATTCAGCATGATGACATTTCTGCTCTTTTTTTCTTTAGTTTCAGCGATATCTGTTACTCTCTTAATATTAGGGATAGCTTTCACTTCCTTTTCGTTCAAACTATTTTTGCTGACCAACTGTGCAGGACAGAGCTTCCAGCCAGATATACAAGATGTAGGATCTTAAAATGTGACCAGTTCGCTGAAAAAAAATCATGCAGCAACAGGAAATGAGAGTTATTACGTGGATTATAATTAATGGACATTTTTGTAGGGGTTGGTACATTTTTTGTAAGTGAAAATTGCAAACTTCAGAAGTCTTTTTAAACCTCAAATACACACGTTTAACATGTCCTGCTGATTTACAGGAATGTTTTCCTGCAACGGGGTGATCAAATTAAGATCCTACATCAATAGTTGTATATATAAACCATTTCCCGCCCTCTGTCCATTCATTTCCACTAACTTTATTCTTCCAAATGAACATTTTCAGTATGTAGCAGGGATCACTAAAACCACTATATGGCACAGCATACAATCAATCTCCAAGGTTCAACACAATGTAAAGATCATTTCCTGAAGCACATCTAATCAGAAATAATTTTTAAAAAATGCTTAAAGGGCTACTTCAGCATTTCTCTACAGGATGAAGATTGACCTGATGCATCATACAGACATACAGAGAGAAACAGAGAGACAGAGATCCCAGCACTCACCCTTGGGGAACACCAATGGTGAATTATGTAGAGACAAAAACATCATGGCACAGATCTATTAAGAGGCATGTGGGATATGTTATGTACATCCAATCGGGGCTCTCACAGAGCATCTCTGACCTCATCTTGGTTTCTGAACAGAGGCAGACATTTTGTAGCAGCAGTGTCCCATAGATAAATACAATGCATCCAAACAGCAGACAGTTGAAGAGAAATCCAAAGGAATAATAAAAGAACAAAGACAACCTTATTGCCACACAGGTTCATGTGCAGTTAGGTCAGAAGAAGTGCACTTATTGCCAAACACTCATATATTTTGGGGTTCTGTTTATTTTTTGTGATGATTGACAACAGTATTTAATAAAAAAAAAAATATTATATATATTTTTTTACACATGCTTCAATATGAGGTTTTGCTTAGTATGCTGAAATAGAACAATAAGCTGCAGTGACATCAAGACTGTGGAAACTGAACATACCAAAACGAGCACAATCCAAATTGGTATAAATATGCAGCTTGCATGTTTAGGTGTGTGGCAATAGGGCACCTTACAATACAAACAAAAACATACAATTGTTAAAGATACACTATGCAGAAACCGCTCTGCCACTTCCTGGTAGCTAAAATTCGAATAATTCGCCTAATTTCAATTTGTGTGACAAAACAAGCAAGTATAGTTTAGAGAATCATTGTACCTAAACCATTGTGAAATTTTCCATAACCAAAAATAGTGCATTTTCAGGTGTTTGAAGCTGGTGCACAAAACCAAAAGTAAGGCAAAAACTAAACTTAAAAACAGGAAGCACAGAAATAACGCACATAGAAGAGATCTACCGATTCTTAGACTTGCTTTCAAATGAGAATGACAGATCTATAATTCACATTTCTATGTGAATTTTGACGGTCGCCCAAAAAGTTACATATTGCAGCTTTAAATCTGGTGCTATATTTACTTTTTTCTTTATATAGAATATTGACCCTACTTTCTAATAGTTATTATTTATCATCTTACTTTTCACAAAACAAAAGCAATCCTGCATCTCTCCATTGGTCCCTTAAGATTTGCTAAGCTGAAATGTGAAGCAGTTTACATAATGTAACAGAACATTTTTATCCGTAAATTTACATTCTTGTAGTAGTAGAAAAAGTTGCAAAAACCCCCCCCGGAAAACCTATGGCTTAGTAAATATCCATTTGCTATATTTAAATGAATGTACCTCACCTTGTTTTTCTTTAAAGAGCCATCTAAAACAATAAATGTGTGCCGTCACACACTCTGAAACAACCCCAAAAAAAGTATAATCCAACAATGCATGTTCATAGGGCAACTTCAGTAATGCTTGAGCTGTTTTTTATTTCTCCTTAAAGCCACTTTGGAGGTGACCAGTGTAGTCCTGTGGGTACTAGCCCCACTATCAGTCTGGTATTCAGTTTCTATAGTCCAGAGAGCTCTCCCATACAGCAGAGAGAGCGCGAGAGAGAGAGAGAGCGCGAGAGAGAGAGAGAGCGCGAGAGAGAGAGAGCGCGAGAGAGAGAGAGCGCGAGAGAGAGAGAGAGAGAGCGCGAGAGAGAGAGAGAGCGAGAGAGCGAGAGAGAGCGAGCGAGAGCGAGCGAGAGCGAGAGAGCGAGCGAGAGAGCGAGCGAGCGCGAGAGCGAGAGCGAGAGAGCGATAGAGAGCGAGAGAGCGATAGAGAGCGAGAGAGCGATAGAGAGAGAAGATAGAAAGACATACCTTGTTGCTGTTTTGATGAGGGGGGCTGGCGGAGGGGGGTAGAGGGAGGGTGGGTAGATGGCACCAGAGAGGCGGTATTGTGGCTGCCCCTGGCAGTGTGGCAAGGCCACATGTGTCCCTTCATGTGCATAGGAGGAGGAACACTCCCTGCTGCTCCTACAGCTCTGGGAGGGCTTCTGTCAAGACTCCATGTGATCTTACACACACACCCACCCACCCACACCAACACCCATCCACCCTCACACAGTAACTGACATGAGAGGAGAAGAAGGGGGGTAGGTTTAAAGCAGTGGCACTTTCAGGTTATCACCTGGCTCGGAAGGCATGATGGCGACTGTCGAGCTGTTGTTGTCGTAGTAGTAGCAGAGCAGAGTATATAAAATAGATACATTTTATCTATATTGCATATGCCATAGCATGTTGGCCAATACTGAATGAGCTCATGTCCAGTTTGTTTGCAAACAAAAACCAATAAGTTAAACTGACCTGTAGACCCCCTGTACCGTGATACGTAGGGAGAAGAGAAAGAAACACTAAAAAAAGATGCAACATTTTCTGGAGACGAGTCCAACAGCATCTCTCCATGGGAAAAAACACAAATAATAACTCAATTAATATGCTCGTTTTTAAGTACCAGATGGTAAAAAAATAAACAAACTATAGTTCGTTCAGTCTTTTTCTAGGGCGGTTCTCGTCGAGTCCAAGCTACCTCGCCCAGTGACAGAACATTTGTTGTTGGAATGGAGGCATTGTCACCTGAATGTTATGACCAGCAGTCATGCAACCTTAGGGTTTTTCTTATGGGTTGTTGATGTTTCCTTTCCTCTGGTTTCTGCTGAACAGCATTGAGAGATGGATCTGTGGCAGGGTGGGACTACTTCGGTCTGTAATCACCCTGATAGGTAATTCACGAGCACTGGAGGAAGTGATCCCACCAATCTTGAGGACAGGGGGGTGGGGTTTGCACTGGCAAACATCCCTCCACCAGATCCACCCATCACCTCCGTGACACAGGAAATAGATCCACGCGCCGGTCAGCGGGGCCACGAGGAAACGATGACGCCGTTTAGGGAGGGGTCGGGGATATCAGAGTAAAACTTCACCGGGCCGCCTCTCCTTTCAAACCAAGAGGATCAGCGGGGCGAGAACTAATGATGGTAATAATAAAATAATAAGATTATGAATAATATAATAAGAGAAAGGGAGTGTCTACATCTTGATGCCCTCTGATTGGCTAAGCTGGGAAAGGGTCTTCTTGATGCGTAGCGCAGTGAGGCGGGCGGCTCCGTTGGCATACCAGCACTCCCTCATGATCTTAGCCATTACCCGCAGAGCCTGGAGGAAAGAGAGAGGAAGGTTGACTTGATGAAAAAAAAAACGTCACTAAAGCAACGTGTTAGAACAGAGGTGTGTATGAGTATTTTTTATCATGACAATGATATTAGTAAACAGTGGTTTCGTATTCCCAGCAGAACAGAGGCAATATCCCAGTGTGCATCACACACACATAGGGAGAGTCCCCCCCTCTTCACTGTACCCCGATCAAACGCGGAGAGGCCAGGGCCCTGATTCAAAACACTTTTTGTTTAAGGAGAAACATAAGAAATAGCGCAAGAACATTTTCAAGAACCTTTGAGGAATAGCAACTTTGCTTAACTATAGACTTATGAAGAAAGTACAGAGGGGAAAACATGGCAGTTAAGAAAAAATGTCTTCTTAAGGTTTTGTGAACCTGGGCCCCTGTGCTCTTAACCACTTACTGATGTTTTTATCCTTTCCACTGTTAGACTCCTGAGAGGCTTGGCTGTGGACCTTGGGTGTACAAGGTGACCCAATACCTATTTCAACAATAGCCCCGTTTTGCTCTCCTAAATTGAAAACCCTGGGCCAATTTGATGCTCATTCCTCAAAAACGTGTTTAAAGGGATAGAAAATGACCTGCAACTTCCTACATACTGGATGCAGAGACATAAAACCACAAGTTCATCTGACTCTTGGGAAGTATGCTTCATTGCCAAAATCCCCTTACTATCCTTTTACGAAAGTAATGGCATGTTTTTGGTGGAGCTGGAATGAGACGTTGAATCATTTTGTTGCCAGCCTTGTAAACAGCATCTGTTTTCTGGCCATAATTTGTCTATATCTCTCAGAAACCTGTCGAGGACATAATCTTGGAGATTTCCACTAGTGCTTATTAAGACAGAGTGCACTCATTTGGATTAATGCTGACAAATACTCTTCAGGAAGCTTTCTGACAAGTAGGCCTCGCCGCCGCATCTGCTACGGTCTCTCAGTACAACCCACGTCAGTGGCTATGTATATGCTCCAGTTGTGGGAGAAGCCCGCAATTTGAATGGGCGTGTTTAACCACAGAGATTACGTAATTCTATGTGTGGAACTGTTCAGTTATGATTACCGTAATTTCCGGACTATAAGCCGCTACTTTTTTCCCACGCTATGAACCTTGCGCTTTATACAATGACGCGGCTAATTTATGGATTTTTCCCGCTTTCACAAATTCATGCCGCCAAAAAACTGAGCACCGTCACATAATGTGACGTAAATCGAGCGCGCTCAAACTTTCCATCATTCTGATTACGGTAGTCATTTTGTCACCCTCATCATGGCAAAGACACGGAGAAATGCATATGATGCAGCTTTCAATTTGAAGGCGATCGATCTGGCTGTTGGAAAAGGAAATAGTGCTGCTGCACGGGAGCCTTAATGAGTCGATGATAAGACGTTGGAAACAGCAGCGTGAGAAACTGACTTAGTGCAAAAAGACAACAAAAGTTTTCAGAGGAAATAAAAGCAGATGGCCCGAACTAGAAAATGAGGCTTGGATGAGTTTGCCTCCGGATGAAAGTGAGGAGAGCGCAATGAAAACGATCCAACATCGGATGAAGCAATTCTGAGGCTATTCAACTCCGACACCAAAGGAGATGACTTCAGTGGTTTCAGTGCACAGGAGGAAGATAGTGACCAAGGACTTTCTTGGTAGGCTATTGTTTACTGCTATTTAAAAAAAAAAAAAATGTTACAAGCCTGTTTCGTTAAAGCCTATTTATTTTTGTTACAAGCCGTGTTTCGTTAAAGCCTATTTATTTTTGTTACAAGCCGTGTTTCGTTTAAAGGCTGTGTAAAGTTAAATTTGTTTCAATGTACCGGTAGGCACCTGCGGCTTATTTATGTACAAAAAAAAAAAAAAATTAAATTCAGTGGGTGCGGCTTATATTCAGGTGCGCTTAATAGTCCAGCAATTACGGTACTCATTTTGGTCATGTCCTAGCATTATACTAGCGACAACGTCAACAGTGAAACGCTTACATTTTGACTTACACAATGCTCGATTTTACAATGCATATTTGAATGACTTTAAAATATTTAGGATTGATAATTATGCATTTAAAAATTGTGAAATGCATTCAATTTGTTTAATGCAACAAACATTTATTTTTTTTGTGAACACATACCAATTGGTGTACGATGCGGAAATAAAATATATTTTAAAAAATCTACCAATACCCTATGGATAAGAGTAAGAGACAGGCTAGAGAAACACAGCATGTACTATTGTTTCAGAAGCTGTGGCATTACCCAAGTTCACATGATGAGACCATGGGACATTCAATACAGTTGGGACTCATAGAAAAATCCCCACTGATCTAAGAGTCTAGACACTTCCCTATTCAGTTCCAAATATTTTGCTTCCCTATTCAGTAATAGTATTAGTGATAGCCTGGTTGTGGGAGAAGTCTGGCACAGTAGTAGCAGAGCAGCAGCAGCCCACCACGGTCCCTCACTCCCCCACAATCTGCTGCAGTCTGTTGACAAACATACATTACACTGACTCACATCCAGCAGGGCCTTTTCAGCAGCTAGTCTCCACGCTGGCTACTGCTTTAAGAAGCATTCACAGCGCTCTCCGTTTTGTATGCCTGAATAGACTCAAGGCCAGAACACGGCATAATCCTGACACCTAGAAATGACTAAGTGTGCATCTGACTGGAACGGTACCCTATTACCTACATAGTGGACTACTTTTGATATAGTGCACTACTTTGGACCAGGGGGCTCTGGTCCAAAGTAGTGCACTACATAGGTAATAGGGTGCCAGATTAGATGCAGGCCAAATCTGTATCGAGCAGACTTTTCATACCCAACGTGTGGTTCTGATGATACAGATGGACTGGCTAAGAAGATTCTTCTCCAGAGTGGGAAACAGAAGAGGGGTGAGTCATGTGAGAAAAACGCACAGGGGAGATGTTATCTGGAGAGTTCACAAAGCCACCGTGGGGCTGTGGGCTGGAAACCACAGGAACGCCCCAGTGGCTAGCTAAAGAGCACAGAGGGTTGTGTGTGTGTGTGTGTGTGTGTGTGCACTTTACTGCACGTAAGCACACACGTAGTATGCAAACCGAATATACACACACACACACACACACACACAGTGTGCAAACTGACTAGACACACACAACTCCCTGAAACCATAGCTTGTGGTGAGACAGAGCGGTTTTTCAGGGTCGTGCTGTCAGACACAAAACAAGGCCGGGAAGGCTCTCCACATGTCACGCTCTGCCTGACTCTGAAAACAAAGCGTCTCACAGAATACCAAAACTACCCCCGACAACCTGTATGAACATAAGCAGCGGTTTGGTCTGTCTGCAAAGGAAGTCCTCTGAGAAGTCATTACGAGGGTAATCTGTACCTCATCATAAACTACACCACTGTCTGTTTGGAGAGGGTGCCCCAAGGTGGTCCCCTCACTGTTCTCTGCTCTATCCTACCAAACAAAAACACACTCCTCCTCTCAGTCCTCCTCCTCCTGGTCGTATTGTTGTTGGCAGGGTGTGGCTGACTCACCGTGGCGGTGCAACACTCCAGTCTCAACAAAAAGCATCTGTGTTTACGGCCTGACCTGGAAACGAGTGGCGGCCGCTGAGGCGCCATCTGCCCATTGGCACATTAAACCACTGCCCCCTCAGCCGTAGCTAGCCTCAATTAAAACCCAGGTGAGAAGAAGCGAATGACTTTCCTCTGTCTGTATATTTCAATTTTGGGGTGGTTTATGCTAGGCCTGGCATGCTAAATGGAGATTCTCCATTGAAAGCGTTTCTTAGTCTGAGATTTGGCTTAATCTTTTTCTGTGAAACCAGACCTGTATGTCTTGACATGTTGTGTTAGTTGTACTGTACATGTGGTCAATTGGTACTGGCATGCTACATTGCTTAATATTTGTGTTGCCGTAGGTTGTATGTATGTATTCATCTAAATTATAAATCATATTTTTACAAAAAAGGTTTTCGGTATGGGGACAACTCAGCAAACAACTTGTTCTGGCCAAGGCAGAAATATAGAATATACCTCAACAATATCTATACCCATTAGACTATTATTTTGGTATCAGGGACATCTATCTCTCCGGTTGATCGGTCAGTGTCTTGTCACTGGGTTGTGTTGCATGGCAGGTGCAGCACAGTCACAACAGCTTGGCAGCCATAAAGGCATGGTCGTAGTGGCCAGATTAGATTACAAGATTGTATTACTTTGGATTGGCTCTAATCTAATTGTTCAGTTTTACAGGCAATAAACAGAACACCAATAAACAGAGAGGAAGAAAGAAAGAGCAAAAGAGGGAAAAAAGAGCCTTGTAAACAGAGTGTGATGCCGTCAAGGAGGGAAACCTGAGAGAGAGAGAGAGAGAGAGAGAGAGAGGGGAGAAACGCAGCACACTTTCTTCCCCTCAGGGTGGATGGTTACTCTCTGAGGGAGGGACTGTGGTTCTACTGAGGAGAGGGAAACACTAGCTTGTGAGACCAGTCTTATTGAGATAGATGGACGCATGGGAGAGTTTCAGGTTTGTGGGCTGTGATCGTTCTTGGTTTAAACGCACCATGTCACGTGGATTTTCAGTTGATGAAATTGCCCGTGTGGCTCAGTTGGTAGAGCATGGCGCTTGCAACGCCAGGGTTGTGGGTTCGATTCCCACGGGGGACCAGTACAAAAAAGTATGAATGTATGTACTTGTAAGTCACTCTGGATAAGAGCGTCTGCTAAATGACTTAAATGTAAATGTAAATGTAATGAAATTGGCTAGTTATTATGGCTGTAAAGAGAAGACACTTAAGGTGAGTCGTACCTCAGAACTTGGAATGTGAACGGTTTAAAAACCAAAGCAATAAAAATAAGCATTTTTAATGGTATGAAGGTCCTGTGTGTGTGTGTGTGTGTGTGTGTGTGTGTGTGTGTGTGTGTGTGTGTGTGTGTGTGTGTGTGTGTGTGTTACGTACCTCACAGCTCTGCCAACGGTTTGGAATGTTGGGCCGTAGCTTCTGCTCACACACCACCCTCCTCATCTCCTCTACAGAGGGGTCTGACTGCACCAGGTCATGGTATGGCAGCTGGTAGTCTTCAACGATGCCTGACGCAAATCACGTCAGACGCGTTAAAATACATCACAAACCGCTGACGGTACGTACAACGCAATACAACAAACGTTTATTATCCCTCGAAGGGATAATTGTCCTCTGCACAGTATATATCATAAACATCCCAGAGGAAGTAGCTCATGTCCTTCAAAAAGGAAATGTATGTGATTTGTATATACAGTGATAATCCAACAGAACCAGAGAATTAGTTAATGAACTAATAAACTTGCTATGCGCCATCATATTACTCACCAACTGTTGTTATCGGGGGCGCAACAGACAGTGAATTAATAACGGCGTATCTACAGGGGGACCAACGCACGTACCTGCTAGAGAGCATCTACTGGCTATCTCCCAGAACACCAAGCCCATGGCGTAGATATCTGCCCTCTTAAATGACTCAAAATGCTTCATGTTTATCGAGTCGTCCAGCACCTCTGGTGCCATATACCTGGGGGGGGGGGGGAAAGAAGGAAAGAGAGAGCGAGAGAGAGAGCGAGAGAGAGAGAGAGCGAGCGAGAGAGAGAGCGAGAGAGAGCGAGAGAGAGAGCGAGAGAGAGCGAGAGAGAGAGCGAGAGCGAGAGAGAGCGAGAGCGAGAGAGAGCGAGAGCGAGAGAGAGCGAGAGCGAGAGAGAGCGAGAGCGAGAGAGAGCGAGAGCGAGAGAGAGCGAGAGCGAGAGAGAGCGCGAGAGAGAGCGCGAGAGAGAGCGCGAGAGAGAGCGCGAGAGAGAGCGCGAGAGAGAGCGCGAGAGAGAGCGCGAGAGAGAGCGCGAGAGAGAGCGCGAGAGAGAGCGCGAGAGAGAGCGCGAGAGAGAGCGCGAGAGAGAGCGCGAGAGAGAGCGCGAGAGAGAGCGCGAGAGAGAGCGCGAGAGAGAGCGCGAGAGAGAGCGCGAGAGAGAGCGCGAGAGAGAGCGCGAGAGAGAGCGCGAGAGAGAGCGCGAGAGAGAGAGCGAGAGAGAGAGCGCGAGAGAGAGCGAGAGAGAGAGAGAGAGAGAGAGCGAGAGAGAGAGAGAGAGAGAGCGAGAGAGAGCGAGAGAGAGAGAGAGAGCGAGAGAGAGCGAGAGAGAGCGAGAGAGAGAGAGAGAGAGAGAGACGACAAGGTTGGTTAGATACTACAGTAGACTGACCGCGCACCGCGTCTTATGCAGCATTCAATTCACAAGTCTAATTCACAACCTTCCACAGAGCAAAAATGTCTTAAATTGAAATCCTTGAGCTGGAGTTACATACTGACAATAAAAACCATCAAAAGGTTTGGTTTCAATACACCTACAAACGCTCCCGTTCAATTGAGAGCGTTTCAGAAACGCTCATCTCACAGCAGTTAGAAGCGAATCAATATTTGCCCAACACACTCCATGCAATCAAAGATACAATCATTCCTCTGTTTTTTATTTAAAATAATTCAAACAAAAACTGATTCTATCCTCTGCTAGGCAGCCAGGCGTGTTCTCCCAACACAGCTTCTCAGAGAGATATGAAACATTATCCTCCTCAGCATTTGTAGATGAACAACATTCTTGATAACCAGCAATTCTCTCCGGTTGGAAGTTTCTGGCACAGATCGACAATCAGTTTCCCCTCCTCCAAATTCTCACCTGCACCATTAGACCCTCAAACACAAAACTGACAGATCAGTGTCTAGGGGCAATATCTCTAATACTGTCATTAAAGAAAGGACATTTTGTTCCTTAAGAAGGGAACCCCAGATTCCAAGCTAGAGATGAAAGCGAGAGGGAATGTTTTGGGAAGGGGGTTACCCTCTCCTCTGGAAAGTTGGGAGCCACAGGAAGGAAGGGTGTTAGCGCTGCGGCGCTGGGCCTAATCTCCCTCCACAGTCCACAGACGTTCCAGAGGGTGAAGTCCCAGAGCCGTGAGCCTCACTAAGCCCCAGGGATTCCAGTGGGCCAGCTGAGCAGACAGACAGAGCCAGCCAGAACCACAACACAACCACCCCAAAGAGAAAGAAGGGGGTCTCCCGCGCTACGTCAGAAAGGTAAAAAAACTCACAGGGCTTGACATTGTCTACCAGCACCAATGTGTCAGTGCACCAATTAATGCAGCTCCACCACCTAACGACAATGAACATAGTAAACTGTGGTAATGCCATTGACCACCCCCCCCCCCACCCCCGCCCCATCTACCTCTCAATGACTCAGTACTGGGCCTGCAGCATTGATCCCCCCCCCTCACACCCACAGTCCCCAGTCCGAGGGCAATTCTACATGAAACACGAGTGCAGGGGGGAACGGGGGAAAAAGAGGGAAGGAAAGACAGGGGACATGTTTCTAGCAGGGCTTCACAAGTAGGACAGATTTTTACTCGTCCAAAATCTCAAGTCAATTGTCAAAAAAAAGAGAAAAAAAAGGTCTGCAACACCATTTTTACATCATCGTACGGTGCAAGGAACCACCTTACAAAATAAAATGCATTACTATGTTTTTCACCATAGAGAATCAGTTACAAATGTAGGCTACACCTATTGGCTTCTTTGCCTATTCAAGTCTGCTTCAAAATACAACACTGTCCCTTTAAGGCTCTGCTGGAGGATGGTTGGTTACTCTTGGTAGCATATCAAATATTGCAACATTACAATTACAACCAAATTACCTGTCTTTATAAAATAATTCCCTCCAGGGCTCGAAATTAAGGGCGTCCCGGGATTTTTTCCCCTCTAAAGTTCAAAACAGACCCTGGCACAGTTCTGGGACAAACCACTGCATATAATGTATATTTGGTTTTAAAGCAGAGGCTACTAAAACAGAACAGACCGTTTAGCTTAAAATGTTGATCAAGTTTATTTCTTCATATTATAAGCTCAATAATGCGCACATGGCCGTAGACTACGCATGAACGTTCCAAAATGCAATTACAGGGGAAACGGCACGCGCTAGCGGTTTCATGTTTCATGTGAAAACATGAGAAAAATGCTGGTTTCAATGGCATATTATGGGTGTATAAAATAATTCCCTCAACATTTCTATGGTTGTATTTTGGCCAGGCTACTTTGAAACAAGACATGGTTTCATAAAACATCCCTGTTGCTGCTGCAGTGAGGTAGAGACGGCGCATTTGAATGGGCAGCGTGTTTCCATGTAATTACTCGCGCCGTGTGCCCCTCTCTTTTCCTCCTTCTCTACCATCCGCCCCTCCCTCCCTCGCAGCTGCCCTCCCTCCCTACCTGCTACCGATTTCACTGCACCTTCACCTATTATGGCCAGCAGTAGCTGTTGGAGCTGGGAGTCGGGGTGATGGCTCCAGTCACTATGAATGACGACTCGAAAGAGGCCGCCCCTGGGGACTCCACTTACCTTTGAGTTTCACACTGTGGTTGGGGGCTTGGCAGCACTCTGGAGCCAGAATGGATGAACAGTTTAAAAGGCACCTCCACCTCATCATTACAGCCAATGACAGCTTGTGGAGCCAGAATGGCCGCCAAAGGGCTCCTGTTACCTTTTGATTCCCGTTCCATCGTCGAGGGGGGAGTAGTTTGAAGTTGCCACTAACCACATCAAAGAGCCTGCATGGCGGCTCAGTCATATCACCTTGCCAGTCCAAATAACAGGCATAAGAGGGCAGCGGAGCCCAAATGGGGAGTCCAGTTACCTTTTGGTTCCTACTCTGTGGTTGGGGGCGATGTCGATGGTGTCAGTGGCGGAGTCATGGCGCACGGCCAGGCCCAGGTCAGCGATGCAGCACGTCCCGCTCTTCTTCACCAGGATGTTCTTAGATTTCAGGTCCCTGTGGGCGATGGCCGGCTTCCCTGGAATTGGAGGGGAGAAGAGAGAGAGGAGAAGTGAGAAAGGAAGAAGAAAGAGTGGGAGAGAGAAAGAAAATAGATGAGAGTGGGAGAAGAGAGAGGGTGGGAGAAGAGAGAGGATGGGAAAAGAGAGAGGATGGGAAAAGAGAGAGGGTGGGAGAAGAGAGAGGGTGGGAAAAGAGAGAGGGTGGGAAAAGAGAGAGGGTGGGAAAAGAGAGAGGGTGGGAAAAGAGAGAGGATGGGAAAAGAGAGAGGGTGGGAAAAGAGAGAGGGTGGGAAAAGAGAGAGGGTGGGAAAAGAGAGAGGATGGGAAAAGAGAGAGGGTGGGAAAAGAGAGAGGATGGGAAAAGAGAGAGGGTGGGAAAAGAGAGAGGGTGGGAAAAGAGAGAGGGTGGGAAAAGAGAGAGGATGGGAAAAGAGAGAGGATGGGAAAAGAGAGAGGGTGGGAAAAGAGAGAGGGTGGGAAAAGAGAGAGGATGGGAAAAGAGAGAGGATGGGAAAAGAGAGAGGGTGGGAGAAGAGAGAGGGTGGGAAAAGAGAGAGGGTGGGAAAAGAGAGAGGGTGGGAAAAGAGAGAGGATGGGAAAAGAGAGAGGATGGGAAAAGAGAGAGGGTGGGAAAAGAGAGAGGGTGGGAAAAGCGAGAAGGTGGGTGAAGAGAGAGGGTGGGTGAAGAGAAGAGGGTGGGAGGAGGACAGAGAGAGAGAAGAAGAGAGATGAGAGGGTGGGAAGAGGAGAGAAAGAGAGGGGGAAGGAAGGGAAGAGGAGAGAAAAAGAGAGGGAAGGAAAGCGAGAGAGAAGAGAGAGAGCGACAGAGGGGACAAAAAAGTGAGAGAAATTAGATTGAGCGCTCACTGATGCAAAGGTCAGACAGTGAGGGGAGAAAAACTGAAAAGATAAAAAGCCTGCCTGTCCCCGCTGGTGCCTACATGATCGTATTTGACATGTAGGAGTGGAGAGAGTGGGGGTGCATCTCAATAGTCTTAAGTGGTCTCCTCTCCTTACTCCTTGTATCCATACTAATCTAAAAAACCTGGACAGCTGAAAGCACATTCTTTGCATTTGCATATCCTGCATCTTCAGATAAGAAAATAGACCCATAATAAGGTCCTGTATATGGTACAGTTGAAGTCAGAAGTTTACATACACCTAGGTTGGTGTCATTAAAACTTGTTTTTCAACCACTCCACAAATTTCTTGCCAAAACTATAGTTTGTTAACAAGTCGGTTATAACATCTAATTTGTAAAAAAATTCCAACAATTGTTTACAAACAGATCATTTCACTTCCAGTGGGTCAGAAGTTTACATACACTAAATTGACTGTGCCTTTAAACAGCTTGGAAAATTCCAGAAAATGATGTCATGGCTTTAGAAGCTTCTGATAAATGATGTCAATTAGCCTGAGTCAATTGGAGGTGTACCTGCGGACGTATTTCAAGGCCTAACTTCAAACTCGGTGCCTCTTTGCTTGACATCGTGGGGGAAAAAAATCAGAAAAAAATCAGCCAAGACCTCCGAAAAATAATTGTACACCTCCACAAGTCTGGTTCATCCTTGGGAGCAATTTACAAACACCTGAAGGTACAAATTTCATCTGTACACACTTTAGTATCCAAGTATAAACATCATGGGACCACGCAGCCATCATACCGCTCAGGAAGGAGACGCGTTCTGTCTCCTAGAGATTAACATACTTTGGTGCGAAAAGTGCAAATCAATCACAGAACCGCAGCAAAGAACCTTGTGAAGATGCTGGAGGAAACCGGTACAAAAGTATCTATAGCCACAGTACAACTAGTCCTATATTGACACAACCTGAAAGGCCGCTCAGCAAGGAAGATGCCACTGCTCCAAAACTGCCATAAAAAAGCCAGACTACAGCTTGCAACTGCACATGGGGACAAAGATCGTACTTTGAGAAAATGTCCTCTGGTCTGATGAAACAAAAATAGAACTGTTTGGCCATAATGACCCTCATTATGATTGGAGGAAAAAGGGGGAGGCTTGCAAGCCGAAGAAGACCATCCCAACTGTGAAGAACAGGGGTGACAGCATCATGTTGTGGGGTGCTTTGCTGCAGGAGGGACTGGTGCACTTCACAAAATAGATGGCTTAATGAAGAAGGAAAATTATGTGGAAATATTGAAGCAACATCTCAAGACACCAGTCAGGAAGTTAACCTCTCTGGGATATGTGGGACGCTAGCGTCCCAACTGGCCAACATCCAGTGAAAATGCAGAGAGCCAAATTCAAATAAATTACTATAAAAATTAAACTTTCATGAAAATCACACATTCAGTATACCAAATTAAAGATACACTTGTTGTGAATCCAGCCAACGTGTAAGATTTCAAAAATGCTTTACGGCGAAAGCAAACGATGCTATTATCTGAGGACAGCACCCAAGCAAACACAGACCATCATATTTCAACTCTCCAGGCGCGACAAAACGAAGAAATAAAGATATAATTCATGCCTTACCTTTGACGAGCTTCTTTTGTTGGCACTCCAATATGTCCCATATACATCACAAATGGTCCTTTTGTTCGATTAATTCTGTCGATATATATCCAAAATGTCCATTTATTTGGCGCGCTTGATCCAGAAAATCACTGGTTCCAACTTGCGCAACGTGACTACAAAATATCTCAACAACAAAAAAAAACATTGACCCCAAGCATACTTCCAAAGGTGTGGCAACATGGCTTAAGGACAACAAAGTCAAGGAATTGGAGTGGCCATCACAAAGCCCCGACCTCAAACCCATAGAACATTTGTGGGCAGAACTGAAAAAGTGTGTGTGAGCAAGGATCCTACAAACCTGACTCCGTTACACCAGCTCTGTCAGGCGGAATGGGACAAAATTCACCAAACTTATTGTGGGAAGCTTGTGGAAGGCTACCCGAAACGTTTGTCCCAAGTTAAACAATTTAAAGGCAATGCGACCAAATACTAATTGAGTGCATGTAAACTTCTGACCAACTGGGAATGTGATAAAAATAAATAAAAGCTTAAATAAATAACTACTATTATTCTGACATTTCACATTCTTAAAATAAAGTGGTGATCCTAACTGACCTAAGACAGGAAATCTTTACTAGGATTAAATTTCAGGAACAGTAAAAAAAAAAGGGAAAAAAAGGAGTTTAAATGGCTAAGATGTATGTAAACTTCCAACTTCAACTGTATATATACACCCACTAACGGTCAAAAGTTTTAGAACACCTACTCAATCAAGGGTTTTTCTTTATGTTTTTTACTATTTTCTACACTGTAGAATAATAGTTTAGACATCAAAACTATGAAATAACACGTATGGAATCATGTAGTAACCAAAAAAGTGTTAAACCAATCTAACTATATTTTTGTGAGATTCTACAAAATAGCCACCCTTTGCCGTGACAATGCAAAGTGTGCAAAGCTCTCTCAACCAGCTTCATGAGGTAGTCACCGGGAATGCATTTAAATTAACAGGTGTGACTTCTTAAAAGTACATTTGTGGAATTTCTTTCCCTTTTAATGCGTTTGAGACAAATAAGTTGTATTGTCACACGGTAGGGGTGGTATATAAAAGATAGCCCTATTTGGTAAAAGACCAAGTCCATATTATGGCAAGAACAAGCACTATGATGAAACTGGCTCTCATGAGGACCGCTGCAGAGGATAAGTTCAGAGTTACCAACCTCAGAAATTGCAGCCCAAATAAATGCTTCACAGGGTTCAAGTAACAGACACATCTCAACATCAACTGTTCAGAGACCGCATGAATCAGGCCTCCATGGTCGAATTGCTGCAAAGAAACCACTACTAAAGGACACCAATAATAAGAAGAGACTTGATTGGGCCAAGAAACACGAGCAATAGACATTAGACCGGTGGAAGTGTGTCCTTTTGTCTGGAGTCCAAATTAGGAGATTTTTTGTTCCAACCGCCGTGTTTTTGTGAGACGCCGTGTGGGTGAACGGATGATCTCCGCATGTGTATTTCAAACCGTAAAGCTTTGAGGAGCAGGTGTTATGGTGTGGGGGTGCTTTGCTGGTGATACTGTCAGTAATTTATTTAGAATTCAAGGCATACTTAACCAGCATGGCTACCACAACATTCTGCAGCGATATGCCATCCCATCTGGTTTGGGCTTATTGGGACTATCATTTGTTTTTCCAACAGAACAATGACCCAACACAACTCCAGGTGGTGTAAGGGCTATTTGACCAAGAAGGAGAGTGATGGAGTGCTACATCAGATGACCTGGCCTCCACAATCACCCGACCTCAACCCATTTGAGATGGTTTGGGATGAGCCGGACCGCGGAGTGAAGGAAAAACAGCCAAACAAGTGCTCAGCATGTGGGAACTCCTTGAAAAGCATTCCAGGTGAAGCTGGTTGAGAGAATGCCAAGAGTGTGCAAAGCTGTCATCAAGGTAAAGGGTGGCTATTTGAAGAATCTCAAATATAAAATATTTTGATTTGTTTAACTTCTTACGGCTGAGTCCCCGTTAATAACGGGATCGATATGACAACAGCCAGTGAAAGTGCAGGGCGCCAAATTCAAAACAACCGAAATCTCATAATTAAAATTCCTCCGTCATACAAGTATTTTACACCATTTTATAGATAAACTTGTTGTTAATCCCACCACAGTGTCCGATTTCAAAAATACTTTATGACGAAAGCACACCAAACAATTATGTTAGGTCTGCAGCCAGTCACAGAAAAACCCAACCATTTTCCAGCCAGAGAGGAGTCACAAAAAAAGAAATAGAGATAAAATTAATCACCAACCGTTGATGATCTTCATCAGATGACACTCATAGGACTTCATGTTACACAATACATATATGTATTGTTCGATAAAGTTCATATTTATATCCAAAAATCTTAGTTTACATTGGCACGTTATGTTCAGTAATGTTTTGCCTCCAAAACATCTGGTGATTTTGCAGAGAGCCACATCAATTTACAGAAATACTCATAATAAACATTGATAAAAGATACAGGTGTTTTACATGGAACTTTAGATAAACTTCTCCTTAATGCAACCGCTGTGTCAGATTTCAAAAAACCTTTACGGAAAAAGCACACCATGCTATAATCGGAGTAGAGCGCTCAGAGCCCAAATAAGCCATAAAGATATCCGCCATGTTTTGGAGTCAACAGAAGTCAGAAATAGCATTACAAATATTCACTTACCTTTGAAGATCTTCATCAGAATGCTCTCCCAGGAATCGCAGTTCGACAATAAATGTTTGTTTTGTTCGATATAGTCCATCATTTATGTCCAAATACCTTCATTTTGTTTGCGCGTTCAGTCTAGTAATCCACATTCATGACGCGCAGGTCAGATGAAAAGTCAAACAACTCCATTACAGTTCGTAGAAACATGTCAAACGATGTATAGAATCAATTTTTAGGATGTTTTTAACATAAATCTTCAATAATGTTTCAACCGGAGAATTCCTTTGTCTTCAGAAATGCAATGGAAAGCAGGTCGCTCTCACGTGAGCGCACATGTTAAGCTCGTGTCAGACACCTGACTCAGAGCTCTCCTTCCCTCATTCTTCACAGTAGAAGCATCAAACAAGGTTCTAAAGACTGTTGACATCTAGTGGAAGCCTTAGTATGCCCAAAATGACCAATATCCCACTGTATATTGGATAGGCAGACCTACAAACCTCAGATTTCCCACTTCCTGGTTGGATTTCTTTCTCAGGTTTTTGCTTGCCATATGAGTTCTGTTATACTCACAGACATCATTCAAACAGTTTTAGAAACTTCAGTGTTTTCTATCCAAATCTACTAATAATATGCATATCTTAGCCTCTGAGCCTGAGTAGCAGGCAGTTTACTCTGGGCACCTTATTCACCCAAGCTACTCAATACTGCCACCCAGCCATAAGAAGTTATCACTTTTTTGGTTACTACATGATTCCATATGTGTTATTTCATAGTTTTGATCTTTTCACTATTATTCTACAATGTAGAAAATAATAAAATTAAAGAAAATCCCTTGAATGAGTAGGTGTTCTAAAACTTTTGACCGGTAGTGTATAGTGCAATATATCATAGTCTGTGTGGGACCCAGAGAGGTAGACACAGGGGAAGAATAGGGAATAATTACTAGGTAGGTAGCGTGCAATCAGGAGATCAACTACAGAGGCCCGACAGGGATGATTTAACATCTATTTACAGATATAGAGTGGGGTTTCCCTACGGTGGGGAGCAGACCTGCTTGCCATCATAGTCGAACTTCCAAGTTTCCCTTTCTATGTCCATGATACAAACCTAATGTGTGAACATTATGATTAGAGTACAGATATACGTATGAAGTATTGTATGCATGTCATTTGGTGCCTATGTTACACACAGTTTGTAACACATTACTATTCTACGTGAAGCCAAAAGGCAAATGTTCCGACTCCCATCTCTTGACAAACAGTAAAGTCCTCAGTCGCTGATTGGTGGGTGTTGCTGTCACCAGTCACTGATTGACTGTGATTGGTCAACATAGCTGTCACTCACCTTGCGTGCCAACGATCTCCATGTGGAGGTGGGCCAGGCCGCTGGCAGTGGACAGGGAAAGTTTGATCATGCCCTCCACGGTGACGGTGTAGCGGTTCAGGTAGTCAAACAAAGAGCCATGCTCATGGTAGTCTGATACCAGCCACAGCTGGGTCCATGTCCCATTATCTGGAAAGAGAAGGGGGGAACAGAAAGAGGGAGGGGAGAGGGATACAGGTACAGAGAGATAAAGTAGAGTAAGATGAGTGATGGAGAGAAAAACAAAGAAACAGACAGACCGAGAAAGACCGAGCGACCGAGGGTGAGAAAGACAGAGCGAGAGAGACAGAAAGACAGAGCGAGAGAGACAGAAAGACAGAGCGCGAGAGAGACAGAAAGACAGAGCGCGAGAGAGACAGACAGAGCGCGAGAGAGACAGACAGACAGCGAGAGACAGACAGACAGAGCGCGAGAGACAGACAGACAGAGCGCGAGAGACAGACAGACAGAGCGCGAGAGACAGACAGACAGAGCGCGAGAGACAGACAGACAGAGCGCGAGAGACAGACAGACAGAGCGCGAGAGACAGACAGAGCGCGAGAGACAGACAGAGCGCGAGAGACAGACAGAGCGCGAGAGACAGACAGAGCGCGAGAGACAGACAGAGCGCGAGAGACAGACAGAGCGCGAGAGACAGACAGAGCGCGAGAGACAGACAGAGCGCGAGAGACAGACAGAGCGCGAGAGACAGACAGAGCGCGAGAGACAGACAGAGCGCGAGAGACAGACAGAGCGCGAGAGACAGACAGAGCGCGAGAGACAGACAGAGCGCGAGAGACAGACAGACAGCGAGAGACAGATGGACAGACAGACAGACAGACAGAGAGAGAAAGACAGAGAGACAGAGAGAGAAAGACAGAGAGACAGAGAGAGAAAGACAGAGAGAAAGACAGAGAAAGACAGAGAGAGAAAGACAGAGACAGAGAAAGACAGAGAGAGAGGGAGAGAGAAAGACAGAGAGGGAGAGAGACAGAGGTTAATGAACACAGTGAGTTGGTTCTCCTCAGAGCAATGTAATGTTACATCCAGATGGCCAGAGAGCTCAGAGCAGCTGGACTGAGCACAACCACCGCCCCGACTCTAGAAACACACACACACACCTACCCCTGGCTCCCTAGCAGGGTTTCTGCACTGAGATCACTAGACTTCCTCCAAATATGCTGGAGTGACCCTTCTCATGAGTATCAAACCGTTACAAGCCCACACCAGCCTCTACCTTATCCTAAACACTAATAGAGGGGCATTACGAATCTTAAGGTCCAGCAAGAAAAATCTATAAAAACACACCCCTACAAAAGTGGTTCTACTCTTTAGAGGTGAGCGGTGATTGGTCGTACCTTTGTTGTCGGCAGCGATGAAGCCCAGGATGTTCTCGTGACGCAGCATGACTGTCTGGTAGATCTCAGCCTCGCGGAACCACGAGCGCTCCTCACGGGACGAGAAGATCTTGACCGCCACCTCCTCGTCTCGCCACTTCCCCCGCCACACCTCACCGAAGCGGCCCTTCCCGATGCTCTCCTGGAGGATGATGGTCCGGGCTATGGTCCTCTGAACCAGCAGAGGCAGACCTGGGAGGAAGAAGATGGTTTAGAAATGCGCTACAAAACGGGACTGGTCACTCACTAGCAATGTACATAGTAACAACCGCTGCTTAAGAAGAAAGCAATCCAAAAGACGACGTCATGAAAATGACCTGGAACTAACTTCAGTGTAAAAAAGTGATTGGCTAAAAAAAGTGATTGGCTAATTGTCTGTGCTGCGGCTTTTCAGACAATATTCAGCAAATGCATTTTATTTTTTTTAAACCTTAAACATATTGAAACTGAAACCGTCACAAACAGGCCAGAGTTGTGCTCCTGGGTAAATATATCTATCGCTCTCTTTAATTTCACCAGCTGGACAGTCAGCTATTTACTGTGGGGCCTGCAGGGAGGGGTTGAGAAGTTGAAAGCCGCAGGTACTAGCAGCAGCAGAAATAGCCTGGTTGTAGAGGCTGCGGAGGTCAGGGCCATTAGAAGCCAAACGGAGAGTAGGTTGTGGTGGGCTAGCTAGCTGTATGAGGAGAGAGGAGAGCAGGGAGGAGAGACAGATGCAGGGAGGAGTGCAGGGAGGAGACAGATGGGGTCACTATGATCCTAGCAGGGTCTGATGTTCACTAGATGTGTGCCGTGACGTCCTGGAAAATAATATTTTAGTCTACATGCTGCATGAGTGGACTGAATGCCTTGGTTTTTCCATGACTATAGTAGGCCCCTAAATTGTACTTTTGAAAGTCTTTCGTCTGTGCCGTGCTCCTCATCCTTTTTGTCTGTGTGTATTTAATTCAGGCAGACTGTGGATTTATTCACCTGCTTCGACAAAGAGCAAAACATTAAGCTGGGTAATTTAAGATCCCATTCTGAAAATGAAAAATCCACTTTAAAAGCCGGAAAAAAGGAGACACTGACAGGTTTGTCAAATTCAGTAAGACTGTGGACTTAGCTGGTCCTCCAGTTTTGATATCTTGCAGAAAGTACAAATCAACTTTGTCCTAGAATGGAAAATCCTACAAATCATAACCAAAAATGTATTCACATTTTCGCGCAAAAAGTCCCAAGAAGTTGATTCTGAATCAAATCCAGGTATCCTAGAGGTGTGGATTTCTCTGCCAGTCCTGATAGTGAGCTGTTAATTGCTGGTCGGACCAAGAAGACAAGGTTTCCGCGTGCCAGTTCTCTCACCACGTCTCCCGGCTGGCGTCTGGGGTTGAGAGCGGCTGTCAATAGAGCCACGGGCCGCACCGCTTCCATTACGCCACAGTTAAGGCTGAGTTCATCTGAGCTAGAGATGAACCGATAAGATAACGGCTGCCTTCACTACACACTCACTGAGGGCGGGAGTCACTTCTCCCTGGCTCGATCTCCCCCATCGCCTCACAGCGGAGTGTGTCTCTAAGCACTGTTCTGTAGCTACACACACACTCAGTTATTCACACAGGCACACACCCACACCAACACGCATGCTGGTAAGCTTGCGCACTGAACAGTCGCACGCTCATTCAATTGCACACGCACAGCCAAACAAAGAAGCAACGCAACACGAGTAGCCACATCGGAGCAGATAAGGCACAGACCAAAAGGATCTATTAACACTAAAACAAACAAATACAGATTATTTTTTTTGACTAAATAATATAACAAAACATGAGCGGTCCTGCATGAGCAGAGACCCCTCCAACACAGTCACACACACACATCCCCACCCCTTCACCCCATGGCTACCTAACCCACCAGAGCCGGAGCCAGAGGTGGTCATGTCGTAGATGAGGTCTTGGAGGGTGGAGCCCACGTTGAGGAAGGGGTGGTTCATGGAGGGGTCCTCCTCGTTGGGTACGCGGTGGTGGACGCCCGCACGGCTGTGGCAGATGTAGAAGACCAGCATCAGCACGAAGCACAGCACGCACACAGGCCCCGCGATGACCGCTGCCAGCGCCACAGGCCCCAGGGGAACCGGCTTCACCGTCGGCACTACAGGGAGGAGGGAAAAGAAGGGGTTAAAAGAGGAGCTAGATACAGCTGCTATTCTTTTGACTGTGTTGGGTTTGGTTTTTGGCTCATCTCTGGTTGGACGAAGAGAAAAAGATGTCCACGGGCACAAATTCACACAGTTCTTTTAATAATGAGAATTTTGTTCACAATCAATAGGAGTTTGTTAATTCACTTTGGTAACTATCGACATTCTTTACAACTGTTCCATCTAAATGAATAACTATTTAAAAAGGTCCAGTACAGCCAAATGCGTGATTTCTCTCTCTCCGTGTGTGTGTTATATATGTATGTATGTATGTATGTATGTATGTATGTATGTATGTATGTATGTATGTATGTATGTATGTATGTATGTATGTATGTATGTATATATATATACAGTGGGGAGAACAAGTATTTGATACACTGCCGATTTCGCAGGTTTTCCTACTTACAAAGCATGTAGAGGTCTGTCATTCTTATCATAGGTACACTTCAACTGTGCGAGACGGAATTTAAAACAAAAATCCAGAAAATCACATTGTATGATTTTTAAGTAATTAACTTGCATTTTATTGCATGGCATAAGTATTTGATACATCAGAAAAGCAGAACTTAATATTTGGTACAGAAACATTTGTTTGCAATTACAGAGATCATACGTTTCCTGTAGTTCTTGACCAGGTTTGCACACACTGCAGCATGGATTTTGGCCCACTCCTCCATACAGACCTTCTCCAGATACTTCAGGTTTCGGGGCTGTCGCTGGGCAATACGGACTTTCAGCTCCCTCCAAAGATTTTCTATTGGGTTCAGGTCTGGAGACTGGCTAGGCCACTCCAGGACCTTGAGATGCTTCTTACGGAGCCACTCCTTAGTTGCCCTGTGTGTTTCGGGTCGTTGTCATGCTGGAAGACCCAGCCACGACCCATCTTCAATGCTCTTACTGATGAAAGGAGGTTGTTGGCCAAGATCTCACGATACATGGCCCCATCCATCCTCCCTTCAATACGGTGCAGTTGGCCTGTCCCCTTTGCAGAAAAGCACCCCCAAAGAATGATGTTTCCACCTCCATGCTTCACAGTTGGGATGGTGTTCTTGGGGTTGTACTCATCCTTCTTCCTCCAAACACAGCGAGTGGAGTTTAGACCAAAAAGCTCTATTTTTGTCTCATCAGACCACATGACCTTCTCCCATTCCTCCTCTGGATCATCCAGATGGTCATTGGCAAACTTCAGACGGGCCTGGACATGCGCTGGCTTGAGCAGGGGGACCTTTCGTGCGCTGCAGGATTTTAATCCATGACGGCGTAGTGTGTTACTAATGGTTTTCTTTGAGACTGTGGTCCCAGCTCTCTTCAGGTCATTGACCAGGTCCTGCCGTGTAGTTCTGGGCTGATCCCTCACCTTTCTCATGATCATTGATGCCCCACGAGGTGAGATCTTGCATGGATCCCCAGACCGAGGGTGATTGACTGTCATCTTGAATTTCTTCAATTTCTTCAACTGCGCTAACAGTTGTTGCCTTCTCACCAAGCTGCTTGCCTATTGTCCTGTAGCCCATCCCAGCCTTGTGCAGGTCTACAATTTTATCCCTGATGTCCTTACACAGCTCTCTGGTCTTGGCCATTGTGGAGAGGTTGGAGTCTGTTTGATTGAGTGTGTGGACAGGTGTCTTTTATACAGGTAACGAGTTCAAACAGGTGCAGTTAATACAGGTAATGAGTGGCGAACAGGAGGGCTTCTTAAAGAAAAACTGTGAGAGACGGAATTCTTACTGGTTGGTAGGTGATCATATACTTATGTGATGCAAAAAAATGCAAAATACATACTTAAAATCAAACAATGTGATTTTCTGGATTTTTGTTTTAGATTCCGTCTCTCACAGTTGAAGTGTACCTATGACAAATTACAGACCTCTACATGCTTTGTAAGCAGGAAAACCTGCAAAATCGGCAGTGTATCAAATACTTGTTCTCCTCACTGTATGTATGTATGTATGTATGTATGTATGTATGTATGTATGTATGTATGTATGTATGTATGTATGTGTGCGTGTATGTAAATACACAGAGAAATCACGTTTTCGGGTATATATACACACACTCAAAACTTTGGGGTTGCTTAGAAATGTCCTTGTTTTTGAAAGAAAAGCTATTTTTTTGTCCATTAAAATAACATATAATTGATCAGAAATACAGTGTAGACATTGTTAATGTTGTAAATGACTATTGTAGCTGGAAACAACATTATTTTTAATGGAATATCTACCTAAGCGTACAGAGGCCCATTATCAGCAAGCATCCCTCTTGTGTTCCAATGGCACATTGTCTTAGCTAATCCAAGATAATTTTAAAAGGCTAATTGATCATTAGAAAATCCTTTTGCAATTATGTTAGCACAGCTGAAAACTGTTGATTAAAGAAGCAATAAAACTGGCCTTCTTTAGACTAGTTGAGTATCTGGAGCATCAGCATTTGTGGGTTCGATTACAGGCTCAAAATGGCTAGAAACAAAGTATTTTCTTCTGAAACACATCAGTCTATTCTTGTTCTGAGAAATTAAGGCTATTCCATGTGTGAAATTTCCAAGAAACTGAAGAACTGGTACAACGCTGTGTACTACTCCCTTCACAGAACAGTGCAAACTGTCTCTAACCAGAATAGAAAGAGGAGTGGGAGGCCCTGGTGCACAACTGAGCATGAGGACAAGTATTAGAGTGTCTAGCTTGAAATACAGATGCCTCACAATTCCTCAACTGGCAGCTTCATTAAATAGTACCCGCAAAATACCAGTCTCAACAGTGAAGAGGCGACTCCAGGATGCTGGCCTTCTAAGCAGAGTTGCAAAGAAAAAGCCACATCTCAGACTGGCCAATAAAAATAAAAGCTTAAAATGGGAAAATTAACATAGCCAAAATCCCGGAGTCGCCTCTTCGCTGTTGACGTTGAGACTGGTGTTTTGCGAGTACTATTTAATGAAGCTGCCAATTGAGGACTTGTGAGGTGTCTGTTTCTCAAACTAGACACAAACGTAATTGTCCTCTTGCTCAGTTGTGCACCGGGGCCTCCCCCTCTTGCTATTCTGGTTAGAGCCAGTTTGAGCTGTTCTGTGAAGGGAGTAGTACACAGCGGATATCGGTATCGGCCAAAAATGTCATATCGGAGCATCACTAAATTTGTTTATTCTTCACCATTTTAATTGCAAAAAAATAACAGTATGGTACTTAAATTGTTAAAAATGTCTGAATTGGACCTAAGATAATTTCAAACCAGCGGTGTGTGAAAAGGGGTCCAGGATAGAGTTGGCGAATGGGCCTTTTGATTGACATGAAGTGAGCCTAATGTTGGATGTACACCCATTAGTTACCCAAGTGCTGGATTATACATGTATGGATAACCCTATAAGTACATTAAAAACAGAATACCCACACACCAGTGTTCCCCAACAACCTTTTCAAAAATGTCTGACCATTACAGTCTTGGCTCTTTGGTCCTTTTCCTCGAAAAGCATCAAATATATGAAAGCGATGACAGAAGGAATAGCATGGCTCATCATATGCCCGTGTCA
Source organism: Salvelinus fontinalis (assembly GCF_029448725.1). Taxonomy (NCBI): domain Eukaryota; kingdom Metazoa; phylum Chordata; class Actinopteri; order Salmoniformes; family Salmonidae; genus Salvelinus; species Salvelinus fontinalis. The sequence continues at coordinate 24,283,883 of NC_074671.1, read as the reverse complement.
CCAATGTCTTCAAGTCACTGGTTAATACGCTTTCATACGTCGATACAGTACGTACAGTATAGTCACATGCCTATAGGATGAATCACTGGGGCTCAAGGCTCTAGCTGTATCAATAGTGATGGAAGAGAAGCTGTTCTGGCCTGAAGGCCACAGTAAAATATGTTGTTTTGACCACAAGACTGTATCTGAAAGGCTCCTACTGTGTTGGCCACTCAATCTCCTCTCTAATAGTTTGAAAACCTGCAACATGTAAAAAAAATATTTAAAAAAGGGGCAGACAGTGCTCCTGCAATGACACACTATGAGCGGTTAATTTTGTAAACGTCACAGGGGTAGCTAGGAAAATAATCAAACGAAAAGGGTCAAGTGTGGGGTGCGCTGAAGTTGTTCATTAAAGTCCTGGAGCTGCGCGTTCTCCGGTCCAAGGCTTTCAGTCAACACTTAAAAGGGCAGAGGTGGGCTTACTTTGTACGGCGACAGAGAATTGTTGAAGTTTGGAGAAAAATCGACCTTTTGCCAAAAACAGGGCCACTACACTGCGTGGGCAACCATCTGTTGCATATAAATGTTTTAATTTCTATACAGAAAGCTATGCCAGAACAAAATGCTTAGTGTAGCAAGACGGGTATAGGTTAACCTAGGTCAATCCTTTAAAAACAGGGTTTTGGGTTGTTAAAATCCTCTCCTCTACCTACATGGCAATCTCAGACAGTTATTTCTGTCCTAATTCTATGATTTCTGTGCACAGAGGGCAGTCGTAATGATGTGTTTTATAACTGATGGGTAAGGCTATTTAGGATTGGCAAGGTAACAACATAATTAGGACTGAAGATTGTGTGTGTGTGTGTGTGTGTGTGTGTGTGTGTGTGTGTGTGTGTGTGTGTGTGTGTGTGTGTGTGTGTGTGTGTGTGTGTGTGTGTGTGTGTGTGTGTGTGTGTGTTCGATGACGTGGAGAGATTGGGTGATTCATTCAATGGTACAGACAGACCGAGAAATCTGACGACTGTCGATAGGTACTTGGAACAGCCTCCTGTGCTTTCTCTTGCTAGAGCAAGAGACGTCCCTGCTGTGTACTGAACGGGTACCAACAACCCTGCCGTTTCTACTTCGCAATGTTTGTCAGTGGCCAAGAACTTGACTTTGAGCCAATCAGAGAGCACAAACCTCCACGTGGGGGAGTAAAATGAAGGGGGAAAAGAGGGCACTTCCCCCAACATAATCCACCCCCTTTTCATTAGAATGGTTCTAAGTAAAACAATTAAGATGCATAATACAAGTCTTTATATAATTATTTTAAATCTAGCTAAAGAGTTTTGTGCTTAAAGAAGAATTGTTTTGTTAGGTTCAGTTTAATAAATGTGCAACTGCTCATTACTTAGCTAGCTAACTGAGCCAGGCAGTTATACACATTTCATATGAAACTAAATGGGGCACAATGCACACAACACAAAATGCTTTGCCACGCTATCTAGCAAGATGAAGAAATAATTACATTCACTCTCCATTATCCCATCCATTATCCCATAGTCAGGTTGGTTGTTTAGCATCAAAACCAACACGTGCGGAACTATGGGGCAAAACAGACAGAGTTGGCTTAGATTGCTGACAACATGTAAACCAAATGTAGTCTCCAATGTTTACTGAAAACAAAATGTGCACTTGTCTTTCAAATACATTGTTACAGTTGATGGTTAGCTAGCTACTGAATTTTTACCATATTAGCATAGATGTAACAGTTAAAACCAGACATGTTATCAAGAACAAGATAAAGTTAGCTGAAACGAGCCACCTACGATTCCCCACATGGCAGCTTTTAGTCATTGTTGCTAGCCATCTCACCATCCAAAATCACAACATTTATCACTCCAGTGTTAATTTGCTAAATTGTAATTACTTCGCTACTATGGCCTATTAATTGCCTACCTCCTCACGCCATTTGCACACACTGTATATAGACTCTTTTCTATTGTGTTATTGACTGTACGGTTGTTTATTCCATGTGTAACTCTGTGTTGTTGTTTGTGTCGTACTTCTTTGCTTTATCTTGGCCAGGTCGCAGTTGTAAATGAGAACTTATTCTCAACTAGCTTACCTGGTTAAATAAAAAGGTGCATTTAAAAAAATATATATATTTATATATTTTTTGGGACTCGGTACAGGTACCCTATGGATATAGCTTCTTGTTATTTGTAGTTTTTTTTTTAACTTTAGCGGATTTAGCAAATATTTAACTGTAATTATAAGTTTTAATATTGAAGTCTATTTTCTTAACTGCATTGTTGGTAGGGCTTGCAAGCATTTCATGTTAAGGTCTACAACTACACCTGTTGTATTCAGTGCGTGTGACAAATAAAAATTGATTTGACCTGGTGAGAGCCCAAAAAGGTGACCAAATATTTTTGCACAGAAACATGCGAAAAATACCAACATTTACTATTCGGCCCTGTATTCACACCTCTACTCAATAAAACACAATGAATTTAACTTCACACTTTTTACTGTATAATAGAAAAAGGGAACTAAAGAAAATAGCTGATTTGCCTATATCCAAAAACCTACCTGTGATTGGGCTGGAGGACTGTAGTAAGGAATTTAAATAAATAATCAGCATTTTCATTGCCGCAGTAAGGGGAAACACATCAGGCCCATATGAAACCATCTTTAGCCAGATTGGAGGGGAAGAACGAAAAGAAGCAGCGGAACTAGCGTCGAGGTAGAGCTGGGACAATAAACCGAAAATGATCGACACCGGCCACTTATCACAGGCATTTTTCTGATATCGTTCATTACGATAAGTAGCTTAAATACTAGAGAAATGTGAAGTTTGAAATTAAATAAGTTTGCTAATATGTGTGATCATTAACGGGACAGTTGATGGCAACAACCATCAAACTAGTAGTAATAGAATTTTAAAAGGATTTATTTTATTTTATGGTGCATATTAACGTTTAGAAACTTAACGTTCTAGTTTTCACGTCAATTTGGGAACCTTATCGATGTGGATTTTTTTTGCCATATCGCCCAGCTCTACTTTGCGGTCCAGATTTGAATTTGAGGACCCTAGATAGTACTCCACCGTACAGTAGAACAGTCCGTGTATAAATAACCCTGAGGCCTACAGCCTAGCCCTTATAAATGCAAAGGCTTGGGTTCTTAGTTTACTGTGTGCATTTATGAGACACACGCAGACAGACACACAAGGGACGGACCTGGGAAGACGCTGAGGTCGGGGTTCTTGTTGCACCAGTCGGTGGCGCAGCACATGGGGTAGATGCCAGTGTCGTCCTTGGTGGAGGGTGCGCAGATGAAGGGGCGGTCACGCGGAATCAGCTCGTTCTCTGGGACACACATGCTGCTCTCGGCGGTGATGCTGCTGCCAGACTTCTTGACGGACACGAAGCACAGGCCATCCGTGATGCACGTGGAGTTGAGACATCGCTGGCAGTAACACTGCAAGGCTATTAGAGGGTGCGATGAGAGAAAGGAGAGAGGGAATAGAGATTCAGGTAGAAAGAAAGAGAGAGTGGGGAGGGAACATGAGAACAAAGGAGAGATTACCACTTATTATCTTCCCCACAAAAGGAACTGAACAGAGTGCATGCTACAATACAAGAGCGCAATTTCACTGTGTGTGCGTGTGTGTGCGCGTGTGTGTAGCAGTTAACATAAAAGCAACAAATAAGTAGTTACAATGCAGCACAGAAAAACCTCAATGCTGTCTGCTACACTAATCAAAAACAACAAGTCAACAACACGTCAAAACAACGCTAGCCCACTCTGAGGTTATGTGATCCACCTAACCACCCGTAGTCTCACTTCCCCTTAGTCAGCTTCCTTCCTGCTCAGCCCGTTTGCAGCCAGAACACTTGCAGATGAAACGTAAGACATTGTCAAGAGGGAGCGTGCCAGACTTTCACCTTCTCACAACAACCACCAAGAGCTTTGTGCTGGTTTAGACCTAGAGATTTACTATGAACCTAGCTGGGTCAGTTTAAGTTGCTTCTCCCTCTCCATTTCTCTATCCAGGCTACCTCTCCCTCACTATGGTTACACTTCTTTCTTTCTCTATTTATTCTCTTCCTCTTCTCCTTTTCCATCTCTATTACACTTCCTTCTCCCTCTACCTCTACGCCAAAGGTTTAGTCTAATGGTATGGTTGTGTTGCTATGGCTGAGTGCGTATAACTTGGAGCAGGATTGAGCAGCCTAGGCCTATCACTCTGACTGAGACCTGTAGCAGTTCCAACTTCAAAATGAGACTTTGGGAATTGAAATCTGTTTTCACTTTGCAGCCCTCATTTATACCTGTCGATACAGACAAATTGCTCTTTAAACTCAGCACGGATGCCTGTCAGTTCAAAGCTTTGTAACCATTTGAGGGATTCAGATAGATAGATGCTGAACTAGGTCAGACATACAGACAGCATGCATGGCCAGTCTAAACCGTCAGACCACTACTGGACATTGGGGGATAAATTATTTACTGAACAGATAGACAGTCGTTACGCGAGGTGCCTTCCTATGCTTACAAGGCTGGTTGGTGGTGGTGGCCCCATTGACAGGTCTGGGGGTAGGGTATCAATAGCTGACTAGGCTACTTCAGTGTGGCTTTTGGCCCCTAGCTCCCCAATAAACACACGCTCGCTATGGCACCTGGCTCACACACACACTCCCCACCTGGGAGTCAAACATCAAGGCCGACAGACGCCAAGTGCTAACCTCTGTTTAGGTGTGTGTAATGACAACCGAGTGTGAGGAAAGGCTACTCAGGCAGAGGGGAAAGGGGGGGACAGAAAGGGCAACTAAAAGGACAACTTGAGAGAGTGAGTGAAAGAGAGAGCGCTAGAAACAAAGTAGAAGAGAGAGACCGAGAAAGCGCGCGCAACCAAAATTATTTTGTGAATAACCTAGAGAGGAGTGAGTCTGTCCCTCCCATAACCCCGGTGCCTGCCCTTCACAGTTTACTCTAAACAACTAGTCATTCAAAACCCAGACAACTATTATGGCAGCGGAGCATATCTCAAGTGTCTAGACGGTCTCCATACCTCCACCTTAATAATACTGCTTGGCCTCAGGGGAGGAGGTGGATGGTGTGACTGTCTGTGGAAGGTTGCCATGTGTACGGCCCTTTGTCATGGCAAAGACACCTCAACTCTAGAGCCCATTAGACATGAAAAGCTTCCAAGAATGAGAAATGTTGTTATAAAGTCAAAACAGCGCTGATCTGCACCAACGTGGCATACAAAATTACTATTGTGGAAATCTAAGTTTCAATCATTTCGCCCATCAGTGACCATTGAGGAGAAGAGAAACCTAGGGAAGAGATTAAACGATTTTGAGACAAGTCATGTTTCAGTGTCTGCCGGCACAGCTGGAATGGCGTGGCAGACCAAGAGAGAACGCGAGAGAACCAGATAGTCAGGGTTGGGACCACAGGAGCTGCTGAGGGGAGGACAGCTCATAATGGCTGAAATGGAGTGAATGGAACGGTATCAAACAAATTTCATTTATTCAGTTCCAGCCATTACTATGAGCCCGTCCTCCCCATTTAAGGTGCCACCAGCCGCCCGTAGTTGTCTCGGTCACAGTCTGGTCCTATTTTGGATGTGGAGAGTGCGACTCACTGCTTTGCTTGGCATGGGGAAATTAATCAGACAGACACGCACGCAGAGACTAGACTAAATAAACACGTCTGTGAATGGAACAATACCTTTTCAGTATGTCATCTGATCTCAGACCAGTACAAAAGTGAATCTAGGGGTAGTGGCAGACGCTCTCATCCAGAGTGAATTACAGTCAATGCATTCAACTAAGTTCAGTAGTGAGAAAACAAAAGTAGCTGTTCAGTATGAGAGCTGTCATAATCCCACAGTGGTTTCCATCAACAGGTGAAAGCAGAATTCTAATACGAATCACCCATCCGGTTCACCCACTGTACTGTTCCCTCATCCCATCTTTTCATATCAGTGAGTTATCAAAGGAGAGAGAACATGAGGGGGAAAAGTCTCTTTAGGCTGCTGAGCGTCCCTTTATACATGGGAACATTCAATTCCTTTGTAGTTGGGAGGTACTTGGGCAGTGGGCACCGAGGCTGGCACACAGGGGGCATGAGTAAGGCAGAATGAGTCTGATTAGATCTGTGGATTCCTTCAGCAGAGAGAGACGGTGATAAAAAAAAAAGGAGGTAGGGAGAAGGACAGAAAGAGTGAGAGAAGATAGGCCTAGAAAGCAAAAGATGAGAGTCGTTGCCAGGAGAGCAGAGTAGTTGTCCAACAGCCGGCGGATTCAATCTGCTCCCCTTTCCATCATTCCTCAGATATGACACAACAGCAGACAGACACACACAAGTAAATGGCAGGCATAAGGAATTCATCCTTAGATAGCACAGAAAGCAACTAATTTAACCAGGGAACAGGGGAGGAGTAGCTGGCACTGAAGAAGCAGGTAATTTATTTAGTCTGTGGCAAAGCACCATTTGTTAGGTGTCATAAAATGTATAGGGGGAAAAAAACAAATGTCCTTTCTCGCTTTCTCCAACCCCCTGATGTTTGCTCTACATCAAGTAAACAAAGTCTACCCGGTAAAACAGCTCAACAAAATAGGCACGATTGGAATTATTTCCTAATTTAGGGGAGCGGACCTGGAGGACAGAAGGAGCGTAAACAAAGCTCTCACAGTGATCTAACAACTCAACAAATACACCCAACCACACACACCAAAGACTCTCCAAGGCATACAAACTGTTCCATGTCTACCTCTAATCCCAATTGGGTCATGGTTATATATAAAACATTTAAAAAATAGTAATAAAATAAATAATGAATAAAATTTAAAATTAAAAAATAAATCACACACACACCTACCTAGAAAGGTGGCGTAGAAGCAGTCCCAGGCAGATAAAAAAAAAACACCCAGAGGGAGCAGGATCAGGGTAATAAGGGCAAGGACCAGATACAGAGCCTTCAGAAAGTATTCACACCCCTTGACTTTTTCCACAGTTAGAGTTTTAATGGCCGTGATAGGAGAAAACTGAGGATGAATCAACATTGTAGTTACTCCACAATACTAACCTAAAATGGGAGAGTGAAAAGAAGGAAGCCTGTACAGAATACAAATATTCCAAAACATGCATCCAGTTTTTCATGGTTCGGGCTAGGCCCCTTAATTCCATTGAAGGGAAATCTTAAAGCTACAGCATACAATGACATTCTAGACAATTCTGTGCTTCCAACTTTGTGGCAACAGTTTGGGGAAGGCCCTTTCCTGTTTCAGCATGACAATGCATCCGTGCACAAAGCAAAGTCCATACGGAAACGGTTTGTCGAGATCGGTGTGGAAGAACTTGACTGACCTGCATAGAACCCTGAACTCAACCCCATTGAGATGAATTTGGAATGCTGACTGCGAGCCAGGCCTAAAAGCCCAACATCAGTGCCCAACCTTACTAATGTCCGTGGCTGAATGGAAGTAAGTCCCTGCAGCAATGTTCCAACATCTAGTGGAAAGCCTTCCCAGAAGAGTGGAGGCTGTTATAGCAGCAAACGGCCAACCAACTCCATATTAATGCTCATGATTTTGGAAAGAGATGTTCGACGAGCAGGTGTCCACATACTTTGTCATGTAGTGCATTTCTGAATTTAATTTCAAATAAATTAGCTAAACTTTCTAAAGACAAGTTTTCACTTTATCATTATGTGTAGACAGATATCATATATATATATATACATACACACACAGTGGGGCAAAAAAGTATTTAGTCAGCCACCAATTATGCAAGTTCTCCCACTTAAAAAGATGAGAGAGGCCTCTAATTTTCATCATAGGTACACTTCAACTATGACAGACAAAATTAGAAAAATAATCCAGAAAATCACATTGTAGGATTTTTCATTAATTTATTTGCAAATTATGGTGGAAAATAAGTATTTGGTCACCTACAAACAAGCAAGATTTCTGGCTCTCACAGACCTGTAACTTCTTCTTTAAGAGGCTCCTCTGTCCTCCACTCGTTACCTGTATTAATGGCACCTGTTTGAACTTGTTATCAGTATAAAAGACACCTGTCCACAACCTCAAACAGTCACACTCCAAACTCCACTATGGCCAAGACCAAAGAGCTGTCAAAGGACACCAGAAACAAAATTGTAGACCTGCACCAGGCTGGGAAGACTGAATCTGCAATAGGTAAGCAGCTTGGTTTGAAGAAATCAACTGTGGGAGCAATTATTAGGAAATGGAAGACATACAAGACCACTGATGATCTCCCTCGATCTGGGGCTCCACGCAAGATCTCACCCCGTGGGGTCAAAATGATCACAAGAACGGTGAGCAAAAATCCCAGAACCACACGGGGGGACCTAGTGAATGACCTGCAGAGAGCTGGGACCAAAGTAACAAAGCCTACCATCAGTAACACACTACGCCGCCAGGGACTCAAATCCTGCAGTGCCAGACGTGTCCCCCTGCTTAACCTTTCACGAGTATCTACCCCGGGTCCGGGGTCCGGGATCCCCCCCCCCCCCCCCCCAAAACTGAGTAGCATAGCCTAGCATAGCGTCACAATTAAATAGTAGCATCTAAATATCATTAAATCACAAGTCCAAGACACCTAATGAAAGATACAGATCTTGTGAATAAAGCCACCATTTCAGATTTTTAAAATGTTTTACAGGGAAGACAAAATATGTAAATCTATTAGCTAACCACGTTAGCAAAAGACACCACTTTTCTAACTCCATCAGTTTCTTACTCCATCAGGTGCTATCACCAATTCGGCTAAATTAAGATATTGATAGCCACTAACAAAGAAAAAAACTCATCAGATGACAGTCTGATAACATATTTATGGTATAGGATAGGTTTTGTTAGAAAAATTTGCATATTTCAGGTAGATGTCATAGTTTACAATTGCACCCACCGTCACAAATGGACTAGAATAACTACATAGAGCAACGTGTTTACCTACTTACTAATCATCAAACATTTCGTAAAAATACACAGCATACACTAATCGAAAGACACAGATCCTTGAATACAGACAATATTTCAGATTTTCTAAGTGTCTTACAGCGAAAACACAATAAATCGTTATATTAGCATACCACATATGCAAACGTTACCAGAGCATTGATTCTAGCCAAAGAGAGCGATAACGTAAACATCGCCAAAATATATTAATTTTTTCACTAACCTTCTCAGAATTCTTCAGATGACACTCCTGTAACATCACATTACAACATACATATACAGTTTGTTCGAAAATGTGCATATTTAGCCACCAAAATCATGGTTAGACAATGACAAAAGTTGCCCAGCTGGTCAGACAATGTCGTGCGCCATATTAGACAGTGATCTAGTCGTATACATAAATACTCATAAACGTGACTAAAAAATATAGGGTGGAGAGCGATTGATAGACAATTTAATTCTTAATACAATCGCTGATTTACATTTTTTAAATTATCCTTACTTTTCAATACAGTTTGCGCCAAGCGAAGCTACGTCTAGCAAGATGGCGTCATAAGCGATTAACATTTCTCGACAGAAACACGATTTATCATAATAAATTGTTCCTACTTTGAGCTGTTATTCCATCAGAATCTTGGGCAAAGAATCCTTTCTTGGGTCTAATCGTCTTTTGGTCGAAAGCTGTCCTCTTGCCATGTAGAAATGCCCATTGCGTTCGGCATGAACTGGAACCGTGCCCAGAGATTCACAGTGTCTCAGAAATAAATGTCCCAAAATCGCACTAAACGGATATAAATTGCTATAAAACGGTTTAAATTAACGACCTTATGATGTTTTTAACTCCTATAACGAGTAGAAACATGACCGGAGAAATATAACTGGCTACACTAATGCTTGGAAAAAGAACGGGGTCGGTGTCCACCGTGCGTCCGACGCAGCTGGAAAGGATTGCCTACCTACACGTGTTTTTGTTTTATAGGGGCTGTGATTGCGTAATCGATACCATTCAAATCGTCATCACGTAAAGGCATCCAGGGGAAGACGTAAGCAGTGTCCGTATCCTGATAGCGTTCACAGTGGCCTTTAAACTGACTCCAGATCAGGGGCCAAAATGTGTGAAATCTGACTCCATGTCAGGGAAATTGCTGTAGAATGAGTTCTGTTCCACTCAGAGACAAAATTCCAACGCCTATAGAAACTAGAGACTGTTTTCTATCCAATAATAGTAATAATATGCATATTGTACGATAAAGAATTTAGTAGGAAGCCGTTTAATCTGTAATGCAATTATGCTAATGAGAAAACAGCACCCCCTGTAGTCGCAAGAAGTTAAGCCAGTACATGTCCAGGCCCGTCTGAAGTTTGCTAGAGAGCATTTGGATGATCCAGAAGTCATAAGGTGAATGCACCAATTTGTAAGTCGCTCTGGATAAGAGCGTCTGCTAAATGACTTAAATGTAAATGTAAATGTAAGATTGGGAGAATGTCATATGGTCAGATGAAACCAAAATAGAACTTTTTGGTAAAAACTCAACTCGTCGTGTTTGGAGGACAAAGAATGCTGAGTTGCATCCAAAGAACACCATACCTACTGTGAAGCATGGGGGTGAAAACATCATGCTTTGGGGCTGTTTTTCTGCAAAGGGACCAGGACGACTGATCCGTGTAAAGGACAGAATGAATGGGGCCATGTATCGTGTGATTTTGAGTGAAAACCTCCTTCCATCAGCAAGGGCATTGAAGATGAAACGTGACTGGGTCTTTCAGCATGACAATGATCCCAAACACACCGCCTGGGCAACGAAGGAGTGGCTTCGTAAGAAGCATTTCAAGGTCCTGGAGTGGCCTAGCCAGTCTCCAGATCTCAACCCCATAGAAAATCTTTGGAGGGAGTTGAAAGTCCGTGTTGCCCAGCAACAGCCCCAAAACATCACTGCTCTAGAGGATATCTGCATGGAGGAATGGGCCAAAATACCAGCAACAGTGTGTGAAAACCTTGTGAAGACTTACAGAAAACGTTTGACCTCTGTCATTGCCAACAAAGGGTATATAACAAAGTATTGAGATAAATAAGTATTTGGTCAATAACAAAAGTTTTCCACCATAATTTGCAAATAAATTCATTAAAAATCCTACAACGTGATTTTCTGGATTTCTTTTTCTAATTTTGTCTGTCATAGTTGAAGTGTACCTATGATGAAAAAGATGAGGCCTGTAATTTTAAGTGGGAGAACTTGCACAATTGGTGGCTGACTAAATACTTCTTTGCCCCACTGTATGTATGTATGTATGTATGTATGTATGTATGTATGTATGTATGTATGTATGTATGTATGCATGTATACACACACACACACACACACAACACACACACACACACATTTGTCATTCAGGCTGTAAAACAAAATGTGGAATAATTCAAGAGGTGTGAATACTTTGAAGGCCCCTAGACTTAGGCAGCACAACTAGTGAGTACTTGGCTGCACTGACACGGTTACTCGAGAGCTCTAACTCCCCTAGAGCATAGTAGACCCTGAATGATGCCAACTGATATCCTCCTCTCCTCCTTTCTCCATCCCCCTCTACATTCTCTCGCTCTCTTTTGGCTGTGTGTCGGGCAGTGGCAAGTCACATGTTTGTTAGTGGGCCTTGCTCTGTGCTCTGAGGCCTCCAGTAACCGAGAACAAAGCAGCATGTGAAAAAAAAGTCTCCCTCCCTCTTTGCTTCTCTCATGGACCAGGCAGCATGTTCAGCGGTACTAGAGAACAGGGTTGCAACATGCAGGCTAGCTACTGTAGGGACTAGTCACAGTCAACAACTAGACAACTCAGATCAAACATTAAGGATATGCTCCACAAAAACCACAAACCATTCTCCACAACGGTTAGGCTGTGTCAAATCCAAGTGAATACCAAAAAATGTGAGGGAAAAAAAGGTTAGAGAGAAAATATGCAATTTTCCTTTATATATATATATATATATTAAAAAAACCTATGCCATTTGTAGTGACCAGAGGCAATGAGCCAACACATGGTCAATGGCATCAGCATCAAACAAGCTCCTTTGATGATGATCTAAACATGTATCGTAAGAACTAAACTCTCTCTTCCAGCTAATAAGAGTGAGCAGCTGTGGCCTTCCAGTCCCTACAAGGGAACAAGAAGGTGGTGTAAAAACTAACACACAGGCCTGTTTGTGCTGAGGCCAGGGGGACAGTTCCAGCAGGAGGGGGGGGGGGGGGTAGCAGCCTACATTGAAGAGGGATGAGATGGCTCTTTCACTCAGCTGTCCTGGCTTGGGCTAGGACAAGGGAAGGGAACCAACAATGCTGTGTGAGGAATGAGGGACATCTCATCCGGCGCTCGCTGACCCAGAAGGGAATGAGAGAGAAGAGGGGGGAAGCGGGGGAGAGGCAAACTGACAGAACCTCAATGTGGAGGAGAAAAGGGGGAGAGGAGAGGTCAGCGGTACAGAACACAACACACACCAGTTCCAGAGCAGAGCGTCAAAGGGGAGTTGGAAGAGGGCCTCTGGACAATCCACCTGATTGGCTGAGCTAGGGAGTGAAGGAGAGAAGAGCGAGAGAACAAGAACGCAAGAGCGAGAGAGGGAGAGGCCAGAAGAGTGTAAATATGTAAATACACGTTCCGTCACTGAACCCCTGCTGGCATAGAGGCGGTGCCAAGAGAATGCTTTCTGGCACAGGGTTGGAGCACAGACGACAAGGGGGGGGGGGGCAGGACTTGAGGAGAAGAGAATGGCGTTTTCAGTCATCGGACTCCAGTGGAGGCTCATCCTAACTCAAGGGGAGGAGAGAAAGAAGCGAGCAGGGAGGCTGAGAGAGGCTGATGTCTGGAGCGAGGCTGCCCTGGCCTGTGTCGCCCCGCCACGTTACTCCACACACACACTAGAACAGCGCCTAGTGCCCAGAGAGCCGAACCACAGCCTTTAATCTATTAAACACAAGACCATCCACATGCATGCCGTTACCTGGCAACGCACGAACAATGCATAGCTGTCAGTAAGCAGTTAGGGGGCTAAAAATCCCCCCTCCCTCTTGTAACAGAGAAACAGAAGCAAGAGGTGTGAACAAATAGGCTAGATCTAGCGACAGCCCGGGCGCTCGAGTCAATACTTGAGCAGGGGGCATGAAATGAATTGTGTAATCTGCATCGAGAGTTCCGACGCATTTACAATTGCACCGAGGCCAGGATTTAATATCCCATTCCAATTGGTTAAACAATTTTGTCAGTGGCAGCAGCGTGTGCATCTAGTGCATCAAAACAATATGCAAATGAGCCAGCAGAACAGTGAGAAACAGATGATGGCCGATCAGTAGAAAGTAGAGAAGGTACGTCCTTCCTTGTTTTTCCCCCTTCGTTCCATCTCCCATGGCGCATTAACCCGCCTTCAGGAACCGCCGGTTAAAAGACAAGCGCTGCTAATCATTACCTGAGGCAGCAGCAAGCAGACAGCTTGGGCATTACCACTCACATCTGGGCTGATGAGTAATTCACCCTACTACCCGACAAAATCAATGAATATATTACATCAGTCTGACAACCCCTTGTCTAAAGTACCAACCAAAAGATAACTGCTAAGTGTGAATGTGCTGATGGCAGAAACATGCTGCATAGCATGAGAGCACCGCATGACTAAGCTCAGGACTTGTACAATATAGTACAGAGGAGTGGCCAGCCACCCTGCATGTAGACTCACTAGCCGGATTGTCACTAGTGCACTTAAATGGATTCCAGACAGGTTTGAAAATCAGGGTAGTCCTGAGCATTCTACCCCTTCCTCCCCCTTTTTAGAAAGGTCCCCTTGTTTTAACAGACTGCTGTTAAAAATGATCTGTTGGCAGCAGGCCAGGAACAGTGGATCCATACAGCTCCCCCCCGCCCCTCCATTCTCCCTGGACTGCATGTTGATTAGACATGGACTAGCACACATAACAGCCAGGCACCGAGGGTACAGACTAGAAGCTCTGTATGCAAAAGATCCTGACCAGCAATGCTGCACCTGACCATGCATACTGATGAGTGTTCCTATATGGGATTAAATGAAGGCGAGGACTGCCAACATGTATCCCAGTAAGACTAGCTGTCGTCACTGACGTTGGCTAATGGGGATCCTAATATATTACAAGTAAAAAAGCATGGCTTGTGTGGTCTCAATAACAACCTACAGAACAAAATGTGTTAAAACAGTGGGGGTTTTAACACAACCCCATTCGCTAGGTTTTTCATGGATTCTCTAGGTGAGCTAGGCTGGAATAGTAGCAGTGGAGTACCCATTTGGGCGTGATGGCGAGTTGCTTTACGATTCAGCCCATAGCCTGCTTTCGAGATCAGGGACACTGTGTACCGGCCAAGGCACGTCACATCTAATCTCTTATTGATGGTTTCAGCAGAGGATATTTTGTCTAGTGGAAATGTAGATTTGCTCACTTCTACTTTCCCAAGAGAGGAGACAGCCTCTGGTCCTGGGTGGAGAAGAAACCTGATGTATCAGCAGCATACACTTCAAGAGGGAGCTGGCCCACTGTCTCAACTCTGTTAACTACTTGGTAGAGGGAACAAGTCATCCCCCATGCCTTAAACCCACTAAGGCGACTGAACCAGACCATAGGCAGGTGGACTGTGTAAGAGACTTAAGGCTAAAGCATGCTGGCCTTGACCCAGAAAGAGACAGTGGCTGGATACAGCCAAAATGGTTTAGGGGAGGAAAATGGTTTTGGGAAGGACTGCTGCCTGAGCCCCAAAGCCAAGAGACTATTTTTGGACAGGGGTAAGCAAAGTGAGAAGTCTACAGAATGCCGAACGCCACCGCCCAAATAAAGTGGACAGATGACATGAACATCCAAAAGGGCACAGTGGTCATCACGCAGCAACAAGTGGGCCTCCAACAGGGTCTAAAACTAACTTTTTGGTCAACCAGCCACTGTGGCATGTAGATGTAATATATCTACAAGCCACAGATAGGCTATATAGGATTCGTAGTTCTTTGACTTTGTGCAAATAGTTTACCAGCTATGAAACAAAATGTCAGAAATACTGCAGCATTTATTTAGCTATAAATGAGATCATACTTGACTATTTTTGATCACAAATGAGTGAAATGCTCGCACTGTGGAGCCCTGACCACCCGGCAACAGTGGTATAAAGTACTTAAGTAGTACAGTAAAGTATTTTTAGTTAACCTTGTCTAGGACTGGGGTGCCGCTAGAGCCGCGAAATTCAAAAAAAATAGTTTTTTAAAATATTTGACTTTCACACATTAACCTGTCTAGGATGAGGGTGCCGCTAGCGGCACTCCCCCCCCACCCCCACTGAAAAGGCAGAGCCACGAAATTCATTTTTTATTTTTTAATATTTAACTTTCACACATTAAAGTCCAATACAGCTAATGAAAGACACAGATCTTGTGAATCCAGCCAACATGTCCGATTTTTTAAATGTTTTACAGGGAAGACACAATGTAAAGATGTAAATCTATTACCTAAAAACACATTAGCATAATCCACCATCTTTTATTTGTCCACCAACACCAGTAGCTATCACCAATTCGGCTAAACTAAGATATTTATAGCCCCTAACCAAGAAAAAAACTCAGATGACAGTCTGATAACATATTTATGGTATGGGATAGGTTTTGTTAGAAAAATGTGCATATTTCAGGTAGATGGCATAGGTTACAATTGCACCCACCGTCACAAATGGACTAGAATAACTACATAGAGCAACGTGTTTACCTACTTACTAATCATCAAACATTTCGTAAAAATACACAGCATACACTAATCGAAAGACACAGATCCTGTGAATACAGACAATATTTCAGATTTTCTAAGTGTCTTACAGCGAAAACACAATAAATCGTTATATTAGCATAGCACATAGCACATAGCAGCCCAGCATTGATTCTAGCCAAAGTGAGCGATAACGTCAACATCGCCAAAATATATTATTTTTTTCACTAACCTTCTCAGAATTCTTCAGATGACACCCCTGTAACATCACATTACAACATACATATACAGTTTGTTCGAAAATGTGCATATTTAGCCACCAAAATCATGGTTAGACAATGTGAAATGTAGCCCAGCTGGTGAGAAAATGTCCGTGCGCCATATTAGACAGTGATCTACTCTTATACATAAATACTCATAAACGTGACTAAAAAATATAGGGTGGACAGGGATTGATAGACAATTTAATTCTTAATACAATCGCGGATTTACATTTTTTAAATTATCCTTACTTTTCAATACAGTTTGCGCCAAGCGAAGCTACGTCAAAAAACATGGCGTCCTAAGCCACTAACATTTTTCGACAGAAACACGATTTATCATAATAAAAATGTCCTACTTTGAGCTGTTCTTCCATCAGTATCTTGGGCAAAGGATCCTTTCTTGGGTCTAATCGTCTTTTGGTGGAAAGCTGTCCTCTTGCCATGTGGAAATGCCAACTGCGTTCGGGATGAACTGGAAGCGTGCCCAGCGATTCACAGCGTTTCAGAAATAAAATGTCCCAAAATCGCACTAAACGGATATAAATTGCTATAAAACGCTTTAAATTAACTACCTTATGATGTTTTTAACTCCTATAACGAGTCTTAACATGACCGGAGAAAGATTACTCCCAACACTAATGCTTGGAACAGGTGCGGGTCGGTGTCCTCCACGCACATAACGCAGCTCCAAAAGACTTACTAGCTACAGGGTTTTTTAATTTATAGTGCCTGTGAACGCGCAATCGACCCCATTCAAATCGTCATCACGTAAAGGCATCCAGGGGAAGACGTAAGCAGTGTCCGTATACTCATAGCAATAACAGTGGCCTTTTAACCTGTTTGGGGTGCAAGCCCGACCTCGGACCGAAAATGACAACAGCTGCAGAGCGCGAAATTCAAAATCTATTTTTTAAAAATATTTAACTTTTACACATTAACAAGTCCAATACAGCATTTGAAAGATAAACATCTTGTCAATCCAGCCAACATGTCCGATTTTTTAAATGTTTTACAGAGAAAACACCACATATATTTATGTTAGCTCACCACCAAATACAAAAGTGGACAGACACGTATGAATTATGATTATGAAGTATGAATTATGATTGAAGTAGCATGCACAACCAACCGAAATAAACTAAAACCAACCTAAAGAGCCCAGAAAAAACGACCTCAGATGACAGTCATATAACATGTTACACAATAAATCTATGTTTTGTTCATAAAAAGTGCATATTTTAGCTATAAATCTGTTTTACATTGATGCTACCCAAAAATGCTAATACATAGCTACAGTCTGAATCCAGCCGGGAGTAGCCAGAGAAAATACATACACCAACGTCGGCTACTAATTACACCTCATAAAACATTTCAGAAAAACATATGGTGGATAACTAATGAAAGACAGATATCTTGTGAATACAGACAACATTTCCGATTTTTGAAGTGTTTTACAGCGAAAACACAATATATCGTTATATTAGCTAACATCATAAGCTAGCATAAGGCAGCATTGATTCTAGTCAAGCGCTAGCCTAGCATAGTTAGCAGCGTTAGCATTCAACAGTTCGACATATATATGAAAAAGCATCCCAAATTGGGTCTTATCTTTCTTGGTACTCCATCAGAATGTTGTAACGGGGTCCAATGTCCAGTAGAGTCTTTAGTTGGGTTCCAGAACGAATTATTTCCCTCTTTGGTTAGCTAGCACGGTAGCATTGCTGCGCCAGAAAGCGTTTCTTCAAAAAATTCTTCCGTCGTTTCACATCTAAAGTCCAGAATAAATTGCAATAATATAATTAAAGTATATTGAAAAAACCTACTTTAGGATGATTTTGTGACATGTAGCAAATAATATCGTAGTCAGGCATCATATTCAACGTTACCTACCTTGTTCCAGAAGCCGAGATCAAATTATCCTTCGCGCCCGGATTTTTATTTTAACTGCGCAGCTCTCACAAGAAGTTCTGTTATTCAGTCCAGGGACGAGATATTCGACTCCTTTCAATTCTCACTTCCGCATTACAGTCTGACGTACGCCTCTGACGTGTCCCTATGGTCCCAAGTCAAATGGCCTTTTATAGAGAAGGTCTTAAAGAGACACATCGCATTTTGGGAAACTCAATTCGGCTGGGAAAATGGCTGTAAAAATATTTCTGTTCGACTTAGAGAAACAATTCAAACCTTTTTAGAAACTACAGACTGTTATCTATCCAACAGTAGTAAATATATGCATATTGGAAAATAAAAAGTTTCTTAGGAGGCCGTTTGAAAATGTGCACACATTTTCCAGTTTTTTCAATATTCAGCGTGCAGCCCAAACAGGTTAACTGACTCCAGATCAGGGGCCAACATTTCTGAAATCTGACTCCATGTCAGGGAAATTGCTGTAGAATGGGTTCTGTTCCACTTAGAGACAAAATTTCAACTCCTATAGAAACTATAGACTGTTTTCTATCCAATAATAATAATATGCATATTGTACGATCAAGAATTTTGTGGGAAGCCGTTTCAAAAATTACACGATTAGCATAAATAGTGACAACAGCGCCCCCAGCCTCAACAGGTTAAAGTCCAATACAGCTAATGAAAAGACACAGATCTTGTGAATCCAGCCAACATGTCCGATTTATAAAATGTTTTACAGGGAAGACACAATATGTAAAGATGTAAATCTATTAGCTAAATACATTAGCATAATCCACCATCTTTTCTTTGTCCACCAACACCAGTAGCTATCACCAATTCGGCTAAACTAAGATATTGATAGCCACTAACAAAGAAAAAAACTCATCAGATGACAGTCTGATAACATATTTATGGTATAGGATAGGTTTTGTTAGAAAAATGTGCATATTTCAGGTAGATGTCATAGTTTACAATTGCACCCACCGTCACAAAAGGACTAGAATAATTACATAGAGCAACGTGTTTACCTAATTACTAATCATCAAACATTTCGTAAAAATACACAGCATACACTAATCGAAAGACACAGATCCTGTGAATAGACAATATTTCAGATTTTCTAAGTGTCTTACAGCGAAAACACAATAAATCGTTATATTAGCATACCACATATGCAAACGTTACCAGAGCATTGATTCTAGCCAAAGAGAGCGATAACGTAAACATCGCCAAAATATATTAATTTTTTCACTAACCTTCTCAGAATTCTTCCGATGACACTCCTGTAACATCATATTACACAATCCATATACAGTTTGTTCGAAAATGTGCATATTTAGCCACCAAAATCATGGTTAGACAATGACAAAAGTAGCTCAGCTGGTCAGAAAATGTCCTGCACCATATTAGACAGTGATCTACTCTTATACATAAATACTCATAAACTTGACTAAAAAAAATACAGGGTGGACAGCGATTGATAGACAATTTAATTCTTAATACAATCGCGGAATTACATTTTTTAAATTATCCTTACTTTTCAATACAGTTTGCGCCAAGCGAAGCTACGTCAAACAAGATGGCGTCCTAAGCCATTAACATTTTTCGACAGAAACACGATTTATCATAATAAATTGTTCCTACTTTGAGCTGTTCTTCCATCAGAATCTTGGTCAAAGAATCCTTTCTTGGGTCTAATCGTCTTTTGGTCGAAAGCTGTCCTCTTGCCATGTGGAAATGCCCACTGCGTTCGGCATGAACTGGAAACCTGCCCGGCGCTTCAAAGTGTCTCAGAAATAAATGTCCCAAAATCGCACTAAACGGGTATAAATTGCTATAAAACGGTTTAAATTAACTACCTTATGATGTTTTTAACTCCTATAATGAGTAGAAACATGACCGGAGAAATATTACTCCCTACACTAATGCTTGGAACAAGTGCGGGTCGGTGGCCACCGCGCGCCTGACGCAGCTGGAAAAGAGTTCCTACCTACAGGTTTTTTTGATTTATAGTGGCTGTGATTGGGCAATCGACACCATTCAAATCGTCATCACGTAAAGGCATCCAGGGGAAGACGTAAGCAGTGTCTGTATGCTCATAGCTATAACAGTGGCCTTTAAACTGACTCCAGATCAGGGGCCAAAATGTGTGAAATCTGACTCCATGTCAGGGAAATTGCTGTAGAATGAGTTCTGTTCCACTCAGAGACAAAATTCCAACGCCTATAGAAACTAGAGACTGTTTTCTATCCAATAATAGTAATAATATGCATATTGTACGATCAAGAATTTAGTAGGAATCCGTTTAAAAAATTACACGATTTACATAAAGTGACAACAGCACCCCCTAGCCTCAACAGGTTAAGTCCCCTTTTGGGGGATATATTTGACTACTTTTACTTCACTACATTCCTTAAGAAAATATTGTACTTTTTACTTTATACCTTTTCCTTGACACCCAAAAGTACGCTACATTTTGAATGCTTAGCAGGACAGGAAAATAGTCAAATTCACGCACTTATCAACCAAACATCCCTATCCCTACTGCCTCTGATCTGGCAGATTCACTAAACACACATGCTTCATTTGTAAATGATGTCTGAATGTTGGAGTGTGCCTGTGCCTATCTGTAAATTTAAAAAACAAAAAAATGGTGCCATCTGGTTTGCTTAATATAAGGAATATGAAATGTATTCTTTACTTTTGATAGTTAAGTATATTTTAAACCAAATACTTTTATTCAAGAAGAATTTTACTGGGTGACTTACTTGAGTCATTTTCTATTAAGGTATCTTTACTTTTACTCAAGTATGATAGCTGGGTACTTTTTCCACCACTGCCTGCCAATATGGCTGGGGAAAGACATCTTACCTGCAAGGAACTGCAACACGGCTGATAGGTAGCCAGCAACTGACAAATGGCCAACCCCAAAAACAATGGAATTAAATAAAATAATCTTCTACAGGGTTTCCCAAACTCGGTCCTCAGGATCCCAAGGAGTGTAAGTTTTGGTTTTTGCTAGGAATGCACGATATATCAGTGAGTATATTGGTGAGCATATCGTAATCGGACGATATTAGCTAAAAAATGCCAACATTGGCCCGATGTCTAGTTTAACGCTGATGTGCAAATCCGATGTCAAAGCTGACATGCATACCTATGTAATGTAAGTAGATGATGTAATGACGCCACGAAAACTACAGCTCTACACAGAAAAGCTGAAGAATACTAAGCGCACACTTCCAACAACTAAACAAGTTCCAAGTCGAGCAGTCATTTTAAAGAGTAAGAACATTTCAGTGAGACAACAAAGGCGAAATCCATTAACGGCAAGATAATGGAATTCATTGCCCTTGACAATCAACCGGCCCCTGTCGTGGATGATGTTGGCTTTCGCCGACTGGTTGGGCCCCGGTACATAACATTTTTCAGATGTTGCCCTGCCGGAGCTACACAGTATTGTTGAAACGTACATCTATGAGCGTCACTGCTATTAGCTTCACGACTGACATTTGGACTAGCGATGTCAGCCCCATGAGCATGCTGAGTCTGACAGCACAGTGGGTCGACGAGGATTTTGTACTGAGGAAAGCCGTATCGCATGCTCAAGAATGTGCTGGTTCTCATACCGCTGCTGTCATTTCAATGGCATTTGAGAACATGTTTGAAACGTAAACACACTCCTAGCTCCATTCGAACAACTGACTCGAGAAATAAGCTAATCAACTGCGTCTACAGCAGACGTGATACCCTCTGGCATTGAAACGACTGCTCAACAAAACTGACAACACAGACCGTGGGGTTAAAACTTACAAAAGTACTCGAGGCTGTGAACAAGCGATTTGGTGGCATTCTCTCTGAGCCTCTTTACTGTGTCGCCACAATGCTTGATGCTAGGTACAAGGACCTCTACTTCGATGCAGACAAGACACAGGGTTACATGAAACGTTACATACACAGCTGGAAACATGAGAAAATCTAACCCGGAAGTGATTAAAAAAAAATTTAAAAAGTGTTTCCTGGCCCGTCTTTCTTCCATTTAAAGGGGTATCAACCAGATTCCTTTTCCAATGGCTTCCTCAGGCTATGACCAGGCTTTAGACATAGTTTCAGGCTTTTATTTTGAAAAATGAGCGAGATTTTTCAAAACTAGTCAGGTGTCCTCTGATTAGTTCCTGCGCGCGAGAGAGGTAGCTCTCCATTTTCTTTTTCTCTCTTATCGAATAGGTCAACGGTCCGGTTGAAATATTATCGATTATGTTTGTTAAAAACAACCTGAGGATTGATTATAAAAAACATTTGACATGTTTCTACGACCATTACGGATACTTTTTGGAATTTTCGTCGAACGGAACGAGGCTTTGGTTTTCTGAACATAACACGCAGCCCAAATGGCGTTTTTTTGTTATAAAAGTAATATTTATCGAACAAAAATAACATTTGTTGTGTAACTGGGAGTCTCGTGAGTGCAAACATCCGAAGATTATCAAAGGTAAGCGATTAATTTTATTGCTTTTCTGACTTTCGTGACCAAGCTAATTTGAGGCTAGCTGTTCTAAACACTTGAGTTGCTTTTGCTGTAAAGCATATTTTCTAAATCTGACACGATAGGTGGATTAACAACAAGCTAAACTGTGTTTTGGTATATTTCACTTGTGATTGCATGATTCTAAATATTTTTAGCAATATTTTGCGCCCTGCAATTCAGCGGTTGTTTAGGAAAATGATCCCGTAAAAGCGATCCGTAGCGCAGAGAAGTTAAGAACACATTCTTATTTTCAATGACGGCCTAGGAACGGTGGGTTAACTGCCTCGTTCAGGGGCAGAACGACAGATTTTCACCTTGTCAGCTCGGGGGATTCAATCTTGCAACCTTACAGTTAACTAGTCCAACACTCGAATCACTTGCCTCTCATTGCACTCCACGAGGAGACTGCCTGTTACGCGAATGCAGTAAGCCAAGGTAGTTGCTAGCTAGCATTAAACTTATCTTATAAAAAAAACAATCAATCAATCATAATCACTAGTTAACTACACATGGTTGAGGATATTACTAGTTTATCTAGCGTGTCCTGCGTTGCAAATAATCAATGCGGTGCGTATCGTTGCTCCAATGTGTACCTCACCACGAACATCAATGCCTTTCTTAAAATCAATACACAGAAGTATATATTTTTAAAACTGCATATTTAGCTAAAAGAAATCCAGGTTAGCAGGCAATATTAACCAGGTGAAACTGTGTCACTTCTCTTGCGTTCATTGCACACAGAGTCGGTGTATATGCAACAGTTTGGGCTGCCTAATTTGCCAGAATTTTACGTAATTATGACATACCATTGAAGGTTGTGCAATGTAACAGGAATATTTAGACTAATGGATGCCACCCCTTACAGATAAAATACGGAACGGTTCCGTATTTCACAGAAAGAATAAACGTCTTGTTTTCGAGATGATAGTTTCCGTATTATACCATATTAATGACCAAAGGCTCGTATTTCTGTGTGTTATTATGTTATAATTAAGTCTATGATTTGATAGAGCAGTCTGACTGAGCGGTGGTAGGCAGCAGCAGGCTCGTAAGCATTCATTCAAACAGCACTTTCGTGCGTCTTGCCAGCAGCTCTTTATTGTGCGTCAAGCATTGAGCTGTTGATGACTTCAAGCCTATCAACTCCCGAGATTAGACTCGTGTAACCGATGTGAAATGGCTCGCTAGTTAGCGGAGTGCGCGCTAATAGCGTTTCAAACGTCACTCGCTCTGAGACTTGGAGTGGTTGTTCCCCTTGCTCTGCATGGGTAACGCTGCTTCGAGGGTGGCTGTTGTCGATGTGTTCCCGGTTCGAGCCCTGGTAGGAGCGAAGAGAGGGACGGAAGCTATACTGTTACACTGGCAATACTAAAGTTCCTAAGAACATCCAATAGTCAAAGGTTAATGAAATACAAATGGTATAGAGAGAAATAGTCCTATAACTCCTATAATAACTACAACCTAAAACTTCTTATCTGGGAATATTGAAGACTCATGTTAAAAGGAACCACCAGCTTTCATATGTTCTCATGTTCTGAGCAAGGAACTTAAACGTTAGCTTTCTTACATGGCACATATTGCACTTTTACTTTCTTCTCCAACACTTTGGTTTTGCATTATTTAAACCAAATTGAACATGTTTCATTATTTATTTGGGGCTAAATTGATTTTATTGATGTATTATATTAAGTTGAAATAAGTGTTCATTCAGTATTGTTGTAATTGTCATTATTACAACAAAAAAATGATATATATATATATAAAATATAAATAAATAAAAAATATTAACATATAAAAAAATTAAAAATAAATTTGCCCAATTAATCGGTGTTATTGGTCCTCCAATAAATCGGTATCGGTGTTGAAAAATCATAAATCGGTACACTACACAGCTGATTCAAATAACCAACAAATCATAAATTCCAGATAAAGTTGAGAATGTGCCAAGTTGATCCTATTTCCCACTGATAAGGGTCCTTGCTCGTCAGCGGAGGGTTAACTTGTTTCGGAGCGGAGGGTTAACTTGTTTCGGAGCGGAGGGTTAACTTGTTTCGGAGGGCGCGGCAACATATTTCTGAATGAAATATGCGGTCATCACCCCCAATACATTTTTGCAACAAAGACCTTTGCAAATTACACTGCCATTTTGGAGAGCCTTATCATGAGGAGTCATTGAAGTCCTTCAACGCCTCCAATTAACTTAATTCCATATAGGCCTAGCACAATCTGATTACGACTAAATAAGCTATTTTTTAACAGTATTAGGGGGAGGGGAGTTTGCCAAGACCAGGCTTCAAGTGCCTGCTGCACCGACGAGCCCCCAGAGAGACTTCAAATGAAAAGGACAGTAGAAAGTTTAATCTAATACACGGTGCACAGCAAAAAGCAAGTCAAGACAACCGCTTCATATTTCAGAAATCAATGGCAATTGAATTTCACATCTTCTGAGACCTCTAATGAAGTAATTTAATTATCTTGCACTCAACAGCAGAGGGGCCAGTTCAATGGGTATGCAGCAGCAAAGAAAGAAAGAGAGCAGAGGAGATGAGAGTTTTTGTATGTTTGCTAGCATAAAATGGTGGGTCTTTGGTGACCATTGTATAAAAAGGCAGATTTTGACTTTACCTGCAAATTGCAAAGCAGTTCGTCAGCGTTTCCTTCAGTCATTAAAGGGCAGTAAGATTTACTGTCATGAGACTAAACAAATTCGAGAACTCATGTAGAAAAAGGTCATGATAGAATATTCTTTCTTGACAGATGCAGTATATCATGCAAATCAAGAGCTATTGGAATGTGAACATGTCATGGGATGTCACTGGTTACATTTTTGTCGATGGTCCACTAATGACATGCAGCCCATCTTCCAGATTGTGGCTTTAACTCTCTTAGGAAATTCTCTTCAAGTCAGCCTAGCTTGTAATTACTGGGGTTCTTGTACTAATGCCATTTTTTTATTTTTTTATCAGGGTTCTCTTGACAATCCACTGACAGCTTTCTGCGTCATCGGCTCCGACTAGGGCTGTGGCAGTCAAGACGGTTGTCGTGCAAAATACATTAATTAACAAACAAGTTTAGCATCTCCAGGCATACAAGCTGCATGTCAGGTCTAAAGAAACATTATGACACGATTTATTTTTTCAGAAAAACATAATATCAGTTGGCCTACTGTACGTTATCTGGCTATGCTCCATGCCATAGGATTATTTATTTGGCTGACAAGATATGCTGATAAAGTATATTATTTTCATAGTAAGAAGAATAGCATTCAATTTAGCTGAATAAAATAAAAAAGGATATCTTTCCAATTCCGGACCGAGCGTGCACATATATGAAGTGGATATGTTGAGCGTAAAAGGGATCATTTTAAAACAGGTCATATACGCTAGATTTAGAGTTATTAGGCAACTTTAGTTGAGAATGATAAATATAAAATAAAAACTTGTCTTAGAAGCCTATGAGTACAAGCTAGAACATGAATATGGCTGTTTTGAATTAATCATCCCCTTGGAAAGCACTGTCCACTTTGTGTTAGACTTTGAAACAACATCCACAAGACCATGTGTTACACTCCGTTTCAACCTGTTGTTGAACTTCTTTCTTCAAACTGATCATCACAGTGAGGTGAGTTTTAAAAGCACGATACTGTTTTGATGATAAGAGTTTGATTTGATTTTCAATTGCATTTGCATTGATGTCAGAGTGGTTAGAGGGACAATAATGAGTACCAGGCCATTAGGACCTGAAGGTCATTAGCAAGTTGGGTACTACCAAAGCATGTCCGGAGTGCATATAAAGGAGATTATTGTGACTCAACGGTCACGTAGAATTTTACTGCGTAAAATGACTGTCGGCGTGGATGGAAGTAATATGGTCACCGCAACAGCCCTAGCTCCGACCAACCTGGACAATGGCCCTCTGCTGCAGAGAGCACCCAGAACAGATCTGCCTATCAGGATAAACACTGAAGTTATGCATAGCCTACTTTACTTCAGCTCACTATTCTTGAAACATTTTTCGCCTGGGGCTGAGAATTCTCTCGTGCTAATGAGTGTCATAACTACAAGGAGATTCAGCAATGTTTAGAGACCTAAAAAAAAATGTTTTTAAAAGAGAAGATTACAGGCAGAAGAGTTTCCTTCCATGGGAGATTAAGCTCCAATCAAACGGAACTGAAGCGCTGGCCTTTTGAGCTCACAAACCTTAAGCACTTTGAAATACATGTCTTCTACATGCCGGTGAGAATGGAGCCGGTCATTTCACCACAAAGCAACTAGGCTATATTTTGTGGCGGAAGCATAGCAAAAGAACTTGGCACTAGATGCTTGAATAAAATGTTCCTATTCTAACGCCATTGGATTTTGAAGTGTCTACAGGTGATGCTTAAACGCATCTCCTGTAAAAGACTATTTGAACAATTCTTACTGTGTGCAAAGCTAAGTCAAGTAGCCCATATGCATTTGGAATACTGGACTGTGCCCCCTGCAGTCATCGTATTGTAATGAAGGAAGCGCAACGGGTTTGGTTTTAGGGCGCCCTTAACTTCCCCCTTCAAATAAATAATTAGGCTACACTAATTACTCTCCCTGGTGTAATGGCGTGGGTTAAAACAGCAGCAAACGTATAGTCTTTGCACAAATGTAGTTCCATATCTTCAAGTTAATCGTCAGCCAAATGCCCGAGGTCACCGAAAAAAAGAAAAAAAAAAATTGTTAGACATATATATTCTCCTCACCTAACTCCATGTGCTGCTGCAGGGAGGGTAGTGTTGCCTAGGCAACCAACGACTTGATTTCTAAAACACTTTGCTTGATTCAGCAAGGAGCAACAAAGTTTCATCACTGTAGAGTCCATGTAAAAGCAGAAACGGACTCAAGCACACAAATGCCCGGCCGTCTCTCTGCACTACGTAAATTGTCTTAGTTGTTGCTGTTCCTTAAAAAACAAAACACACACACAGAGTTTAGCTTGTGGCTGGGGTAGTCTGTGTGCTTTGCCCCACCCAACCAGCCTTGGGGTAGCCCAGCTCAAATCAAAATTGTATTTGTCACATGCTTCATAAACAACAGGCGTAGAGTAACAGTGAAATGCTTACTTACAGTTCCTCCCCAACAATGCAGAGAAAATTTGAAAAATAATAAAAAACACAATGAGTAACGATAAATACACGGGGTACCAGCACCGAGTTGATGTGCAGTGGTACGAGGTAATTGAGGTACATATGGTCAGGGTAAAGTGCCTATGCAACAGGATAGATAATAAATCAGTATCAACACATTCCCTAGGCCAGGTGAAGAGGAGTGGCAGAGGGTGAGGAGGAGGGCTGTGGCGCGATGTCACGTGTGTCTATCATCAATGAAACCCCTCATTCCAGCTCGTGCTCACCTTCATGCGCAATCAAATTAATTACTCCAGTTTCCTGGCAACTGCATTCCCTGTACCCCTGCTGGCTTCCAGTACAGAGTTACCTTGAAAAGTGGTGTGGCACAGCATGTAGGTATCACATGGAGTAAAGGGTGCACACACGCATCTGGCAAAAGTACACACAAAAAAACAAACACACACACACCCCTGCCCCCACTCATCTACTTAAAAATCAGCCAGTTTGTTCTTTCCCCTTATTCAGCGAACACGGCTCCCCAGAGTCATTTCCATAGGTCACAGCCTGCCCCGATCCCCAGCCCCATCTCCATCACCTCCATTATGGCAGGGCTTTTGTCCAGACAGATGTGGGGGATGGGTGAGGTGGACCGTCCTCTCAGACCATCCCCACACAGACCAGAACCTCCCTCTGCAGCCTCACGGACAAAAACACAGCTGTGTCTGGCTGCGTAAGCAGAAACAAAGCACAAGCTTAGGGTTTAGGACTCTCAAAAAGGAACTGGAAGCAAAAGGGAGCATTTAAGCACATCCGTTAGTTCTCTCAATTAGACCTACGGGTCACAACAAAGGGGCTATATGATAATTTACTAATATCAAATCAAATTGTATTTGTCACATACACAAGGTTAGCAGATGTTATTGCAAGTGTAGCGAAATGCTTGTGCTTCTAGTTCCAACAGTGCAGTAATATCTAACAATTTCCCAACAACTACCGAATACACACAAATCTAAAGGGGTGAACGAGAATATGTACAAGTATGTATATGGATGAGCGATGGCTGAGCAGCATAGGCAAGGTGTAATAGATGGTATAAAATACAGTATATACATGTGATATGAGTAATGTAAGATATGTAAACATCATTAATGTGGCATTATTTAGAGTGAATTGTATAAAGTGACTAGAGATCAATTTATTAAAGTGGCCAGTGATTGGGTCTCAATGTAGGGAGCAGCCTCTCTGAGTGAGTGATTGCTGTTTAGCAATCTGATGGCCTTGAGATTGAAAAACAGCTTCTGTCTCTCGGTCCCAGCTTTACGCACATGTACTGACCTCGCCTTCTGGATGGTAGCGGTGTGAACAGGCAGTGGCTCGGGTGGTTGATGTCCTTGATGATCTTTTTGGCCTTCCTGTGACATAGGGTGTCATGGAGGTAGGTAGTTTGCCCCAGGTGTTGCGTTGTGCAGAACGCACCACCCTCTGGAGAGCCTTGCCGTTGAGGGCGGTGCAGTTGCCGTACCAGGCTGTGATACAGCCCGATAGGATGCTCTCGATGGTGCATCTGTAAAAGTTTGTCAGGGTTTTTGGTGACAAGACAGCCTCCTGAGGTTGAGGACGCGCTGTTGCGCCTTCTTCACCACACTGTCTGTGTGAGTGGACCATTTCAGTTTGTCTGTGATGTGTACGCCGAGGAACTTAAAACTTTCCACCTTCTCCACTGCTGTCTCTTCGATGTGGATAGGAGGGTGCTTTCTCTGCTGTTTCCTGATGTCCACAATCATCTCCTTTGCACTCACCTCCCTGTAGGATGTCTCATCGTTGTTTGTAATCAAGCCCACTACTTATCTTTGCCTTCTTGGGTACAGGAACAATGGCAGCCATCTTGAACCATGTGGGGCCAACAGATAGGGAGCAATTGAATATGTCCGTAAACACACCAGCCAGCTGGTCTGCGCATGCTTTGAGGACCTGGCTAGGGATGCCGTCTTTGGCCAGCAGCACTTTCAGTGAGCAGACATTCAATATAAACATGGGGATGGCTGAACGAGCACTCTAATGAATATGCATCAGGTTGATTTAAGAGAAAACGTCTCCCGTTGATGCCAGCTGTTCGGCAGAGACCTTCAGCTCCAACAGCTCAGATGCTCCACTGACTCACTGGGATGTGACAGTCGGTTAGCAACGGATGTTTTCTCAAAAGAGCCCACAAAATACCTCAAGGTAGTAGGATCTGCATAATGAATAAGAAAAAAAAACAATTGGCCTTGAATTTTAAAAAAAGAGCTCTGGATTAGATGGGTTTGTTGCTGCTGCGGTTTACTCAAATTGGTGACATTTTACAACTTGCAGGTATGGGGTACAAGTCTGAACATGGAGCTTAAAGGCTTTAAATCGCAACCATAACGTGACAGAAAAATACACAATTATATAGTTTCATTAAGAGATCGAACGATGTTTTACGTGTGTTTAAAAAGCACAATTGCTGCATAAAATGGATGAACACTTATTCATCCGAACAGTGTGTAAGAAAGGCCTACTTTTCAACTATCAATACTGCAATGGGTTTGTGGGAGACCATATCTTGTACAATAGCCTACAACAGTGTTCAAGATATATATGCAAGCCTGCAAGGCTTCTTCACAGCCGTTTGAAAAGTCTGTTTGTGTATGCCTGGCCTGCCCATGGCATTTCTGCTGATGTTTGCCACTATCCTGACGTGTTAATTAGACTTCAGACAGGAAAGGAGCAATAAGAGTCGCACAGCGAGTACCAGTCAATGCTGAAGTGCTAACTTTTTTGCCCCTCTCTTTGCCGGAGGCTGTACTAATTGCTGGTGTGTCAGAGCACATGACTGAGTGTTCTTTATAAATACCCAGCGAACCAAGCCGCCTTGGAGGCACAGGGAGGAGTCGTAATCCTGTCCTTCTGTTGCTGCAGCGAGGCAGGCCTGAGAGCGCACTTTTTCAGTTTGCTGCAGCCAGCTCAAAGAGCGCCAAATTCAGCCATTAGCAGGGTTGGATGTTCCCCAATCCTGAAAGTGGGGCCTGAATGAAAGAACACCCGCCTTAGAGTGCAGGCTGAAAATGTTTGACTCACCTAATAACTGTGCTTGATTGAGCATGGATCACTCCCAAAAACATTTATTCATGACATTTTAGTCATTGTTCTCCTAAATGTATTTGTATGCTTCTACAATTCTACTTAGAAGCACATAATGTACTCCTTGTAAAAAATGTCAGCGTAGAGCCCTGATCTATAATAATAAATTGGATCAATTATTTATTTTAACATACATTGGTTAAAATAAACAGGTAACAAAAATAAAATGAAGCAATATACCCAATTACATCTTACTAGTAATATATTTGTTTATGAAACAACTAGAAAAACATATTGGGCTGGCACAATTGTTTTGGAGGGGGGGTGGACTAAAACATTGATTTCCCACCCTGGCCATTATGCTAACCAAATGGCTGTTGCCACACACTGGACTGGACACACATTCTCCTGTGGAGCTGGAGCCTCCACACTGAGGTTACTGCAGGGCAGAAACACACAGACTGACAAAAGTTGAAGAGACCCTAAACAAAATAATTCTGCTACAATACTGCTAGGTGGTGAGACAAGGCAGGTGAGGCAGATGAATATGATAAACATTGAACTACTACTCAGTGCTGTGGAGCTACTGTACCATGTGGTTATGTACACCGTTGACCGTTCCCGTTGGTTTTAATCCAGGGCGGGAGGCCATTAATCATCTCGTAATCTTGTCAGGTAGTGTTCAAAAGCACTGATTCAAGGGGCTGTAGACTATACCTTTACTCAAATTGAGCTCTCCATCAGTTTTAAAAAGTGAGTTCATAGCAGGTAGGCTATTCAAACCGTGCGCCAGCTGAGGTGATTGAGAGGATTGAAGAGATGGCCAACTCCAGTAGTCTCATTGAGGGACCAACTGCTCCTCTGACGTCTCTTCCAAGCACACACATACGTCTCCTCCAAGCAGGAAAGTAGTTCAGGCTGTGTGGATGAGTGCAGTGCATGGCATGCCATTCCTTCATGATGGGCTTTATGTGTTTTATGGGCTAGATAGGGGCACGCAGTTCATACTGGGAGGGGTGCTTTTCTGCCCTTGAGAAAGGCACTTAGCCAAAATTGCTTCTAAAATAATCTCCAGATAAAAAGGATAATGACATAAAAGCAATGCATACAGCTGCTTGATACAAGTGTCTGTAGAGCAATTGGAGGAGAGAAAGGCAGCGACCGATTAATAGAGATTGCAAAAACAGGTAGGCCTAAACTATTTCCAATGGAATAGCCATTATTCAGTTTTTCTGTATTTGCGTGAGGAGAATGATCAATGTACTTCCTTCCTGGCAGAATTGCTAGAGCCTTTTAACTGAGAAAGAATGCTCACAGCTCACTCAACATTTATTCAAAACCTGTAAGCCTCAACACAGGCAATTGGAGGGATAAGAGCAGAAAAACAACAAAACCAAAAGCCCAGCACATAATAGGTCTGTCTCTCAGTTCTTTAAAAAGCTACAATCCCCGCAGAATTCTTGATGCCACCGAAAGCGGGCCGTTTGAATGCATCACTGCCCGTGAATCCAATCACAGCTGGCAAAAATACAACTTCTCATATTAGTTGTGGTCCCTTAAGCCAGGACAACAGGCAGTTTGGGGTCACTCGGATGCTTCAGATTCCTCTGACTAAAAGGTAGCGTTACTGTATTCACCGTAACAAACACCCTTCTTTGACTAGCAGGGAGAGCTCAGTTTGTGGGGCTTATAATCATCCATAGAGAAGAGGGAAAGGGTTGCTCCAGGAGAAAAAGGTTATGATATGACTGTATGAAATGACTGGAGTTGATCCCCCACTTGATATTCTGATGCCACGTCGACATGGTAACACTGGCAGTTAGAGCTTTTGATGCGGTTTTATTTTCAGAAATGGCACCCCAGAGATGTCACTTAAACTAAGCTGCACATCTTTTTATTTCCCAGACAAAAATGTGCTGTTTCCTTGCACAGTCTGCAGGGAGAAAGCAATACAAGTTTTATGCAGATCCAAAATGGAAAAGGGGGCTCCGGCACACAGAATTCTGTGAGCGTGTTGAGCACCACGGGAGCTCTGTGCTGGACAGTAATGAGGTTTTCAAAAGGTCACCGAAGGACGCAAAGGTCAAACACCAGCTGTCTCCACAGATGATGTGAAATGAACTGCTTGTGACTAATGTCCCATCCAATATAGCTAAAATAAAGGTGATGTTGTACTGAGTTTAGAGAGGTCCCATGACGTAAACAGCATGGGTAGGAGGACCAATCTAATTGACAATTGATCGATTATTGTCTGCCCTCTGTGTGTCATACATGTTACCGACAGCATGTATGATGAGCACTAGGCTACTATCCTCTACAAGCCAAAGTAAGGACATGTACAATTTTAGTCAGTGTATTTACATGAACTATTTCATAGCTGGTCTGTCTTGAAGCTGTGAATTATTGATGACAGCGGTGACGGCATCAAATATTCTGGGGTGGGGAACTGAGGATTCATCCCCTATCTTACACAAAAACACTCCCACGAAATGCACAGATAGCCTAATGCTAAGCTTCTTATGGGTGTAGAAAAGCGAACAGAAGTCCAGCGCCTTCAATTCGAGTAAGTGGTCAGCTCCTTTAGTCATGGGATTATATGCATCAAGGTTATTGATTTCATTACATTTTGATGCAAATTATCCCGCCTCGTTTCAGCTCCCATGTCACCAGAGCATGTTAATGGTATATGAAAAAGAGAGACAGATCCTCTGCAGGGCAACATTTCAATTGAGTATTAATAACGTTATTTAAGGACACAGGATAAACGTATCGGGAACCTTTTGCCTCAATGGTTTTCTTTACATTATCAAGATACAACCACTGTGAGCTGAGATGTATTCATGCTTGCATCGACTCTCCCTCTATCCACACAAAGGAATGTCACACAAAGGAATATCGTGAGGTTCCCGAAGCAGCAGAATTATTGTATATTCGTGTAAAATATATATATATAAGTAAGTACGTTTGTGGTAATCACAGGTTGACTTTCATACAAATAACAGTTATTTTTCAACAAAGCATCAAAAAGGACATTTAGGATGAAGGAACCGTGTCAAGTGTGAATGCACACTGTCAGCCATATAGCCGCAAAGAAATGTACAATAATCGACATTAGGTATATAGAAAGCATAGAAGGGGGGGGGTCAAGTCTTTGTTATTGTGAGTTAACTCGCGATGTTCAAATGGTCGGCAAATGTTGCAAGACAGCTGCCCAGCACACTAGCTATAGTTGTTGCTTAGCTTGTCTAGAATTTCAAGCAAAATTCATAAAACTGATCAGAAAAATTAAATAGATTAGCTGTTACACATATTTGGTCAACTACGGTTACCTTATATTAGCTATCTTGGGGGGTGTCCGAGTAACGTTAATGTTGCCAGTTCAGCTCTCAGCAAAGCTCACGAGAGCACAGACAAGTTTGTAAAACATGAGCATGACTTTAAACAGCCTTTTGATCGGTCACTAGCGTTAGCTAGCTTGCTTTCACTTAACTGTCAACACCTTTGAAACCGTAGCTGTTTTATAAGAAAAACATGAGTAACTAGCGAATGCATACTGTAGCAACAATAAAAGACTAGCTAAATAGATGGATTTATAACCAACTGGAAAGCTATAACGTTACTATAGCTAGGTATCAAATTAAACAAAATCCACCTCTTCTCTGTTGACTGAACAGGTATTTGTAGATATCTAACGTCAATTCTCCCTCAAAATAAACAGCTAAGTTATCTAACATAGTAGCAGCGACTATTTAGCTACACGGACACATATGCAAAACATAGCCTCATGGCAGGACTGTCCAGGCCATGGCTTTCTTCAGCGCGCAGTCCACTCCTCCGTCCGTGTCCAGCACGAGAAATTAACGATTAAGGACGATAACACAAACAGCTGTGCAGGATGCCAACTTTGTATTTTCTCAAATGAGGTATACTACTACATAAATCAGTCAAACCTCGAGCACAGCAGGTTGCAAATGACTTGACCGGAGTGTATCCTGCTTTGTTCCTGGACTAAAGCCGAAGCCCTTAGAGGTGCATGAGACTTTTAGCTAATTTCGCTCGCTCGCTCTTTCCCCCCGCAGACATTCCCTAAACAATAAACATTCCACTGACAGCGCAGCTTGCTTTGACCTGCGCCATCTTTGAAAAGAGTCTTTAGGCTGGCACTTCTTGAAACAAAGAGCAACAACGGAAGCCCCGAAATCAAACTTCGTGGCCAGAACATATTGGAGGAAATAAATAGCTGTCAGGGCATAGCCTCGCTCACTTACCATAATTTTCTTGAATCCTAGTCCCAAAGAACAGGACTATTAACACGAGACAACGGGTTATTGCATCCATCGTGGTTCAGATTTACTCCAGACTGCCTGTCTCAACTTCTGTCGATAGTCCATGGTTGAGAAAAAACTGTCTGATTGGCCGGGACCGCTACCACACCACGCCCAGACCATGCAAGCCTTCTCGTGCGGATGGTAAACATTTACTGACGATTCACAGAATTCTCCATTTAATATTTTATTTGCGACGGTGTTTTATGAAATAATTTCAAACTATTTAAATGAACCGATACGGTGTAGTTTATACAAGCCTCTCGCATCAAGTTTTACAACTTGCTTGTCTTCATAGGCAAAAAGCACTTATGGTGAAATTAAAATGACTAAACCAGGCATACAGCAGGCTTTTTGTGTCAATTTGAGCAGGCATGAACATGTCATGAATAGACAGGGATGTGGCCAAGACTTAGAACTGAAACACTGACTTGGCAATCCACTCATGAAAACCATGTTGTTCATTATAAAAAATACTATGACATTTGGATAATTGGAGTACATTCATGAATCATGCTCTATAATGGGTTTGAGCAATTAGTCCTGAGGACACACAAGAACTCTAGGGACAGATTTCTGAGAGAAGATTTATAACTCTTGTTATCTAAAAACATAATTCTGTGCTCAACCAAAACAAGAAGCAATTATTGTTCCAGTATGGACAGATCAGAGTCTATTATGTTTAATATTGAAGTAATCATTACTGCTATCTCTATGCAAATCATGAAAAGAAAAAAATACCTAACACTTTGGGGCTGTATGTGCATTCATTAGAACAGACTGAAAGAGGAAGCTGAAAATAAGCCTTGTGACTTCAGAAACTGTTGTCCTGAGAACATATTACACTGTCACTGGAAACATATGCTCTCAAATGACATGAACAATGGGCCAACGTTGAGGGTGCTGTCCTCAAAGACAATGACATTAGCTATGGCCTCAGATGTGACTGGCTGTTTTTGTGTCTGGCTGGACACCCCCACCCTTCACACACACACAATCAAGACCCCCCCCCCCCCCCCCCCCCCCCAAACACACACTCTCAATCTGCACCCCTCTACTGGACAAAGCCCCTGACCACCCCTCCCGTACCTGTGGTTGAAGAGTGATGATGGTCCATTGTTTGATCTCTGTCTGAGCCTTGTGTAAATCCTGAATACTCAGTGCCACCCATCCCCCAGAGATGCACACATTAACCCCCCTCCCTAAAAAAAAGAAGCAAAAAAGGGGCGTGAAAACGTTGGATATTGCGACAGCCGGCAGGCCAGTGTTTGCCCAACAGAGAATGCAGAGTGGACTGTGTACCCTCCTAGAGCCATCTACCCAGAAACAGCCCAGCCTCTGGTGGCAGGGATGGAGCTGTGCCAGCACAGGCCGGGAATGGTTGGGTCCCCTTATCTGCCATTCCTATTTTTGGTGGGGGTGACTTGGTCCCAAAAAATCCCACCCATGCACCGCCATTTGGATTTTGTCCACTGCTGTGTCTTGTCCGCTTAGGGACAGAGCAGAACAGAAGACTGAGTAGAGTCTACTTAGGCTAAGCTATGTGTTAGGGTACCTTGACCCTAACACAAGATGTTGACTTTTGACAAATCTGCCATTCCTATTTTTGGTCATGGTGACCTGGTCCCCAAAAAATCCTCCCCATGCACCACCAATAGGATTTTGTCCACTGTGGTATCTTATGCTTATGCAATATTACAGTATGTACTACAGTATTTAATTTGCATATACCCTGCCCATTCCCCTCCCCCATACCCCAATTTGTGCCACCCATAATTGAGAAACCTAAATGCCAAGGATAGATAATTTGTTGTGTTCCCTACAGGTCATAGAAAAGAGCAGAAGCGCTGAACTTTCCATTCAGTCCTACAGGTTATGGAACATTTGCCCTTTGAGTATTTTGTCCAGTAGGTTAATATTTTCTTCATCAAGGAGAAAGCCCCATTGCTCTGTTATTAAAGGTAATAAAACAAAAACACTATAATAAATGCTACAGTAATGTCTGCTAAAACACTACAGTAAATACTACAGTCTGCAAAAGCACTACAGTAATTACTATAGTATATGCCAATAAACATTCTACTATAATATTTATACTATAGTAAACTGTAAATAGCTAGCTTTTTCAAGCAGAAATTTGCTTCCTGCAACACAAATTCAAAAAAGTTCTGGGACACCGTAAAGTCCATGGAGAATAAGAACACCTCCTCCCAGCTTCCAACCGCTCTGAAGATAGGAAACACTGTCACCACCGACAAATCCACTATAATTGAGAATTTCAATAAGCATTTTTCTACGGCTGGCCATGCTTTCCACCTGGCTACCCCTACCCCGGACAACAGCACTGCCCTCCCCTCTGCTACTCGCCCAAGCCTTCCCCATTTCTCTTTCTCCCAAATACAGTCAGCTGATGTTCTAAATGAGCTGCAAAATCTGGACCCTTACAAATCAGCCGGGCTAGATAATCTGGACCCTTTCTTTCTAAAACTATCTGCTGAAATTGTTGCCACCCCTATTACTAGCCTCTTCAACCTCTCTTTCGTGTCGTCTGAGATCCCCAAAGATTGGAAAGCAGCTGCGGGTTATCCCCCTCTTCAAAGGGGGGGACACCCTTGACCCTAACTGCTACAGACCTATATCTATCCTACCCTGCCTTTCTAAGGTCTTCGAAAGCCAAGTCAACAAACAGATTACCGACCATTTCGAATCCCACCACACCTTCTCCGCTATGCAATCTGGTTTCAGAGCTGGTCACGGGTGCACCTCAGCCACGCTCAAGGTCATAAACGATATCGTAACCGCCATCGATAGGAAACAATACTGTGCAGCCGTATTCATTGACCTGGCCAAGGCCTTTGACTCTGTCAATCACCACATCCTCATTGGCAGACTCGACAGCCTTGGTTTCTCTAATGATTGCCTCGCCTGGTTCACCAACTACTTCTCTGATCGAGTTCAGTGTGTCAAATCGGAGGGTCTGTTGTCCGGGCCTCTGGCAGTCTCTATGGGGGTGCCACAGGGTTCAATTCTTGGACCGACTCTCTTCTCTGCTTACATCAATGATGTCGCTCTTGCTGCTGGTGATTCTCTGATCCACCTCTACGCAGACGACACTATTCTGTATACTTCTGGCCCTTCTTTTGACACTGTGTTAACAACCCTCCAGGCGAGCTTCAATGCCATACAACTCTCCTTCCGTGGCCTCCAACTGCTCTTAAATACAAGTAAAACCAAATGCATGCTCTTCAACCGATCGCTGCCTGCTCCTGCCCGCCTGTCCAACATCACTACTTTGGACGGCTCTGACTTAGAATATGTGGACAACTACAAATACCTAGGTGTCTGGTTAGACTGTAAACTCTCCTTCCAGACTCACATCAAACATCTCCAATCCAAAGTCAAATCTAGAATTGGCTTCCTATTCCGCAACAAAGCATCCTTTACTCATGCTGCCAAACATACCCTTGTAAAACTGACCATCCTACCAATCCTCGACTTCGGTGATGTCATTTACAAAATAGCCTCCAAAACCCTACTCAATAAATTGGATGCAGTCTATCACAGTGCCATCCGTTTTGTCACCAAAGCCCCATATACTACCCACCACTGCGACCTGTACACTCTCGTTGGCTGGCCCTCGCTTCATACTCGTCGCCAAACCCACTGGTTCCAGGTCATCTACAAGACCCTGCTAGGTAAAGTCCCCCCTTATCTCAGCTCGCTGGTCACCATAGCAGCACCTACCTGTAGCACGCGCTCCAGCAGGTATATCTCTCTAGTCACCCCCAAAACCAATTCTTCCTTTGGACGCCTCTCCTTCCAGTTCTCTGCTGCCAATGACTGGAACGAACTACAAAAATCTCTGAAACTGGAAACACCTATCTCCCTCACTAGCTTTAAGCACCAGCTGTCAGAGCAGCTCATAGATTACTGCACCTGTACATAACCCATCTACAATTTAGCCCAAACAACTACCTCTTTACCTACTGTATTTATTTATTAATTTATTTTGCTCCTTTGCACCCCATTATTTCTGTCTCTACTTTGCACTTTCTTCCACTGCAAACCAACCATTCCAGTGTTTTTTTAGTTTTTATTTGACTTGCTGTGTTGTACTCAGTTCGCCTCCATGGCCTTTTATATTTTTATTTATTTATACATATATTTGTTTGCCTTCACCTCCCTTATCTCACCTCACTTGCTCACATTGTATATAGACTTTTTTTTTTTTCACTGTATTGACTATATGTTTGTTTTACTCCATGTGTAACTATGTGTTGTTGTATGTGTCGAACTGCTTTGCTTTATCTTGGCCAGGTCGCAATTGTAAATGAGAACGTGTTCTCAATTTGCCTACCTGGTTAAATAAAGGTTAAATAAAATAAAAAAATAAAAATACGGACACTATAGTCATGTCCACAAAACTACAGTAAATACTACAGTATTCTCTGCAAAAACACTACAGTGAATTGTGACGGGTGACGCTCTCCTCATCCTCGGATGAGGTGAGGAGAGAAGGATCGGTAGACCAATGCGCAGCGAGGTGTGATGACATAATGAATTTATTTAACAAAACGAACACTGACACGAACTATACTTTAGAAATGATACAAAATAACAAACGGACAACGTAGACGAAACCTGAACATGGAACTTACATAACGACAGGAAGAACACACGAGCAGGAAACAGACTACATCAAAACGAAATACAACCGAAACAATCCCGTGTGGTGCGCAGACACAAACACAGGAGACAACCACCCACCAACAAACAGTGAGAATGCCCTACCTAAATATGACTCTTAATTAGAGGCAAACGCAAACCACCTGCCTCTAATCAAGAGCCATACCAGGCAAACCGAAACCAACATAGAAACAGATAACATAGAATGCCCACCCAACCTCACGTCCTGACCAACTAACACACAAAACTAACATAAATAGGTCAGGAACGTGACATGAATACTATATAATTTATACCATACTAGTCATTTTTCATGTGGGGAAAAAAATACAAATTCGAAGTTTAGGATTGTGTGTCATAAATAACTACGAGGGTTGTTATCCATGTTGAACATTGGTGTGTGAACACAGCAAGTTTCTCCACAGGAAGTTTCTCTTTTCAGAAAGAGCACAGGAGGGCACTACAGTTATCAAATAAACCAACAATGGAGCTTATCAATGCTGTTCCCCTTTGATGAAAAGTGGTGCGCGTTTGTTCCCCGCCTCAGGAATAGCTAGTTACTTCCTCATCTGCTAAGGGAGAACGAAGCTGAAAGCCTGCAGATATACTGTACCTAACGCTAACGCAGCTCCGTCAATACAAATACAATACAGCGCACTCACTTTGATATTATTCATGACACATTGGTGTCTTATTTCCGGAACACATCGTTTGTTGTGAGGCCTTACAAAGAAGAAGCCCTTGAGGGATAATTTTATTATCCCTTTTTATATATAAAAAAAAATCCTAACCCATATCCAATTAGCATATTCCTCCTATTCTTTTGCAGCCTTTTGATTTGTCTTAGTTTGACAGTGGGGAGAGAGAGAGAGAGAGAGACTGGCCTTTTCTCCCATTTTTGTAAGCTATTAAAATGTATCCAATGGATTATCCAAAGGCAGAATCGACTGCTGCTACTTTTTCATTAGAACACAGGAAAGGGTTGCATCAACACTTTGAGTCACAAAGGCATTTAAACCGAGAAGATAACATCATCCTTGTAATTGAGCAGCTCCCATGGTTTGATTTTGTTTTGGCTTCTCTTAAGAAATGATGAAATGGTTGATTAGAAATACCCTCAGACAGTGCCCTCCACCCAAGTCTCTGTATCTAGTCTCTGGTTCAGTTTGAAGTGGTTAACGCAACTCTTTGCTTTGAAAGGAAACCAACTGCACCTCATGTCCTAGCTTCATCCCACAACTAGCCATTCAAATTAATGCCATCTGTAAAATTAAAAGTCAAAGTCAAAATTGTTAATATAAATGTTAATTTAAATGGATAGTTGTGGGAAGAAGCTACACATGGTCATGCAAATA
Organism: Salvelinus fontinalis; assembly: GCF_029448725.1. Taxonomy (NCBI): domain Eukaryota; kingdom Metazoa; phylum Chordata; class Actinopteri; order Salmoniformes; family Salmonidae; genus Salvelinus; species Salvelinus fontinalis. Next base: position 24,242,901 of record NC_074671.1, on the reverse strand, counting down.
GGATAAACAGATAGGTGGAGGTGCAAATTAGCCAACTTGACTCAAGTTGGTGGAGCACTAATAACAGTCTCTCTCTGTCAGGAGGGTGGGTTGGAAGGAAGGAAAAAAGAGTGATTTTTCAGAGTATTCAAACATGACCTGCGTCTCTGTTTCTGTGACAATGCGTGGCGATAATGTGGCAATTTTAAATGGACGCGCTTTTCAGTTTGAGTGAGAGAGGGAGAGGAACAAACAGGACAGGTGGTGCTGGGAGGGGGTTATCTCAGGAGTGAGTGACAGGTGTGAATATTAATCCGGTCCTCACAGCCTACAGTCCTCCTTCACTTTCTCTCTCACTAATGATGTGGGGCTGGGTGCACAGATGGCTCCCAAGCAGGATCCTAGATATACTTGCCTGGACAGCTGGTGACTTCCCATTTACCACTTAAAGAGGGGCCTGCCACCACCAATGTGTCCCCAACCTGTCACCTGTAAACCAAAGACACTGTGGAATTCTGTGGAGTACTACCAACACAGGAGCCATTTAAAAGAACACTAGTAAACCCTGCCTTACTCTCCATGTTTCCAAAAATTTGAATTTCTGCCATGAAATTGAATGTGTTGGTGTTTACTTATTTGTAGATTGTTATGGCCTCATATAGACCAGGGTTGGAACATTTTGTTTGGAGCTATCTATTGTGGTTGAGCATTGCTTTTAGGCATTATATTACAGTTGAAGTCAGAAGTTTACATACACTTAGGTTGGAGTGATTAAAACTCGTTTTTCAACCACTCCACAAATTTCTTGTTAACCAACTATAGTTTTTGCAAGTTGGTTAGGACATCTACTTTGTGCATGACACAAGTATTTTTTCCAAAAATTGTTTACAGACAGATTATTTCACTTATAATTCACTGTATCACAATTCCAGTGGGTCAGAAGTTTTCATGCACTAAGTTGACTGTGCCATTAAACAGCTCGGAAAAATCCAGAAAATTATGTCATGGCTTTAGAAGCTTCTGATAGGCTAATTGACATAATTTGAGTCAATTGGAGGTGTACCTGTGGATATATTTCAAGGCCTACCTTCAAACTCAGTGCCTCTTTGCTTGACATCATGGGAAAATCAAAAGAAATCAGACAATACCTCCGAAAAAAAATGTAGACTTCCACAAGTCTGGTTCATCCATGGGAGCAATTTCCAAACACTTGAAGGTACCACGTTCATCTGTACAAACAATAGCACGCAAGTATGAACACCATGGGACCATGCAGCCGTCATACTGCTCAGGAAGGAGACGTGTTCTGTCTCCTAGAGATGACCGTACTTTGGTGCGATAAGTGCAAATCAATCCCAGAACAACAGCAACGGACCTTGTGAAGATGCTGGAGGAAACGGGTACAAAGGTATCTATATCCACAGTAAATTGAGTCGTATATCGACATAGCCTGAAAGGCCACTCAGCAAGGAAGAAGCCACTGCTCCAAAACCGCCATAAAAAAAGCCAGACTACGGTTTGCAACTGCACAAGGGGACAAAGATCGTACTTTTTGGAGAAATGTCTTCTGGTCTGATGAAACAAAAATGGCCATAAAGACCATTGTTATGTTTGGAGGAAAAAGGGGGAGGCTTGCAAGCCAAAGAACACCATCCCAACCGTGAAGCACATGGTGGCAGCATCATGTTGTGGGGGTGCTTTGCTGCAGGAGGGACTGGTGCACTTCACAAAATAAATGGCATCATGAGGGAGGAAAATGATGTGGATATATTGAAGCAACATCTCAAGACATCAGTCAGGAAGTTAAAACTTGGCCCCAAATGGGTCTTCCAAATGGACAATGACTCCAAGCATACTTCCAAAGTTGTGGCAAAATGGCTTATGGACAACAAAGTCAAGGTATTGGAGTGGCCATCACAAAGCCTTGACCTCAATCCTATAGAACATTTGTGGGCAGAACTGAAAAAGTGTGTGCGAACAAGGAGGCCTACAAAGCTGACTCAGTTACACCAGCTCTGTCAGGAGGAATGGGCCAAAATTCATCCAACTTATTGTGGGAAGCTTGTGGAAGGCTACCCGAAACATTTCACCCAAGTTAAACAATTCTAAGGCAGTGCTACCAAATACTAATTGAGTGTATGTAAACTTCTGACCCACTGGGAATGTGATGAAAGAAATAAAAGCTGAAATAAATAATTCTCTCCACTATTATTCTGATATTTCACATTCTTAAAACAAAGTGGTGATCCTAACTGACCTAAAACAGGACATTTTTACTCAGATTAAATGTCAGGAATTGTGAAAAACTGAGTTTAAATGTATTTGGCTAAGGTGTATGTAAGCTTCCGACTTCAACTGTATGTTCAGGGTCATGGCTGAGGAGGAATGAGAAACATTGTTTATTGAGAAACAAACTGTGATGTAAGTAAAATACCAAATGAATGCTGGTATAAGCCACTCTGATGAGTCGCAGCCCCAACCCAAAACATCTTCCGGTTGCCATGGAGCCCACTGTCAGGAATCTTAGCATTGACTATAGTCATCTCGCATCTCTCCATGGCTACTGCTGATGCAGGAGAAATCTGGCAAAAAATGGCAGCCATGCATCACTATAGAACAGCAAATCTGGTTTACAAAAACAGATAAAGCAACACCTCAAGTCACAATGCCTCTCCCCTATTTGACCCAGATAGTTTATGTGTATGTGCTGATATGTAGGCTATGTGTGCCATTTTTAAATTGATGTAGTTCTGTCCTTGAGCTGGTCTTGTCTATTAATGTTCTATATTTTGTCATGTTTCATGTTTTGTGTGGACCACAGGAAGAGTAGCTGCTGCTTTCGCAAAAGCTAATGGGGATCTTAATAAAATACCAAAATACCAATGGTTCTGTTATGTAAGTGATGTACAATGATGAGTGATGGAAAGAGCGTTGGGACCTGTAAATAAAAGCAGATACTGTACATTAATTGAATCCATTACTATCATAAGTACGGAGGAAAGGAAAGTGACTGTGTAGCTGTAATTTAATAGAGTGCACTACAGGACAACATCCTTCTACACTGCATTACAGAACCTGCGAGAATAGATGAGTTTCCACTCGGGCAGTAGGCCAACAGGTTCATTTAAAAGCTAGAGTTAGAGAGGCAGGAGACTCCAGATACGGCCTTTGGCGACTTGGGCACAGGCTAGTTAGGCGTTCACATGGTCGTTCACTTTGAGGGATTAACCAAAAGCATTCTCAGGCACCGGTGCTCAGCTTCTTCAATGGGATATCACATTCAGGAAAATTCCTGGAAAAGCAAGTTCATCTCCGCTCCTCCCTAGACCCCACTGGAATCTACATCACGACTCCCCAAGCCAGCTCATGATTTGTATCATTACTCATCACAGCACATTCCTGTATGGTCAATAGGTACTAGCCACTGCCTTTTACCTAAGAGTGTTGGGGTTAGGTAGGTCAGCAATGGGAAAGGGAAAGAGGGATACCTAGTCAGTTGTACAACTGAATGCATTCAACTGAAATGTGTCTTCCGCATTTAACCCAACCCCTCTGAGTCAGAGAGGTGCGGGGGGCTAACCATAATCGACATCCACGTCTTCCAGCACCGGGGAACAGTGCGTTAACTGCCTTGCTCAGGGGCAGAACAACATATTTTTACCTTGTCAGCTCAGGGACTCGATCCAGCAACCTTTTGGTTACTTGACCAATGCTCTAAATGGATTAGCAAAAAAAGTTTTAGGAACCAATTCTACATCTGGATAAATTTATTCTCTTGGAGAGAGGTGATCAAGTTCATCCCACTAAATAAAAGTTCAACACATTTCAAGCAGACACACACCAGCCCATATTCTCAAGAGCAGGTCACGCACCCTGAGAGGAGGCTTCTCATCATCATTATTTACACAGTGGATAGTTAAGCGTGTAAATCAACGTTGGATCAAAGGGGAGCCGCCAAGGCCTTTATCAGGCACTAGGGGTTTCCACTTCCACATCTGCTCTCTGGAGCACTACCTACGAGGGGCCCTAGGAAATGTTGAGGAAGTAGACACTTATTTCCTTACTCCCATCACAGTCAGCCCTGTAGGAGAGTACTACATCATTACAGGTTACTATCTACAGCACTCAACCACCTTAGAGGCTGTCCCAGAGCCAGACACCCCCTTGTGGTGATAGTATGTCATTGCATGTTAGAGGATACATTTTTATTTTACCTTTATTTAACTAGGCAAGTCAGTTAAGAACAAATTCTTATTTTCAATGACAGCCGAGGAAGTGGGTTAACTGCCTTGTTCAGGTGCAGAACAACAGATTTGTAGCTTGTCAGCTCAGGGATTTAATCCTGCAACCTTTCAGTTACAAGCACAATGCTCTAACCACTAGGCTACCTGCCTAGTGGTTTGGGAAGGCTACCTGCCTAGTGGTTTGGGAAGGCTTTGGCTCTTTCTCATTTGTCTTTCCTTAGATTCCTCGTGTCCTCCTTCCTTGCCTCCTGCTCACAACACATTTGAGGAGAAGATTTGAGAGGAGGAACTTTGGAACAGTTTTTGAGGAGGGAGGATGAAGAAGACAAATGAGAAGTTCTCATGCTCTATAGAGAACAGCATATTAATGTGACTGGATTGATGCAATATATATTATATTTGTCACTCTGCTTCAATGTGGAATCTTTCAAACTTAAATTATTCTTCCTAAGGAGTTAAGATGATGAAATGTACAACAACAAGCAACCTTCTGTTTGATTGTAGGATTTTATATTTTATAAAATATGCATTCTGTTGGCATTTTACAAACACATTGCAAGTACTGCCATCTCCACCGAGACAATGATGCAATACAGTGATGGTTAACATAATGCTTAAGTGTCTACAGCTATACTCTTTCTAAACATTGGCAATATGAACACTGGATAACATAAAAACAACTACAAACTGAGTTTAAATCCCTTGGAAACAGATACAATACTACAAGGACCCTTGAAGGGTTTGCTGCTACAAAGCTGCCTAGCACGATAATACTGTAAAAAACGGGGACACTTCGTGTTGCGTAGGCATAGAGACAACATCAAATCAAACGTGGGGACAGGACAAACATAGTACAATACATTCTGGAGTAAAAACACTTCATAATTGTCATCATGCAAGAATAAAACATTTAGAAAATGGCACATATTGAATCACATCTCGATCCATTTCTTATTTGAAATATAGAACATTTCGGAAGAATTTCGGAAGAATTATTATCAACATTATAAAGTTATTGCATTTATTTCATATAGGAACTATATGCAAAGCATGTTGTCGCTATTTGTTTTGTTCCTACCCATGTGCATCATGGGTAAAGTGATGATTGTCATTTTCATTAAAAACATGGCTGTCATTCCTCCTTATTTTATATCTTATCTACACTAGAGGAACAACGACAATCCCTTGTGTGTGTCTTTCAGCCTACGGAGCGGGAATGCTTGCTTGCCTTTGACCTGTTTCACGTTCCAGTATTACTGTCTCAGTCAGCACCTCCCCACTCGCTCTTTATTTACAATAGTACAAATGTAAAACGGGAGTGGGAGAAAGGGGAGGTGAGGGGGAGGAGGCGGAGGAGCAGGGTAATTACACCCCTGAGACTATCTTGGACAAATGTCAGTGTTTGGGAGCGCACCTGTCTGACATCTAGACCTGACTCCCCCTCTGAGACTTAACCACCAGGTTCGTACACATACGCATAAACACACGCACGCAGGCAAACACCCGCACACACTCCCCACTCCACAGCTTTAGAGGAGGAGAGAGCTTCTGTTGCAGAATAAAACGGATACAAAACCCTGTGTGATAAAACTCATCTTCCTTATAACGATATATAGAGCTCTGTGGAACCAAAGCTGGAATGTGATTGTGTCTCCGCTTCTCTCGTTCAATTAGGATTCATCTCATAGCTTCTCGTCCATGATTGTGTTGACGCTGGTGCAGTAGAGTTAATGGGATTGATTGTCAAGGCTTTTACAGGCTGATGCTTCCTGTCAGGCAATGACCCGAGAAGGGGTCAGAATACTCCACAACACACCTAGCCTCCTGCCAGCGGGGCCTGGCTGGCTAGGAGAGGCTAGCTTGGCCTCGGGTAGGCCTGGTGCTAAAGTGAGGAGGAGGCCCAGGGCGAGGCAGAAGAAGATGGGCAGGGAGGAGGGCGTTGAGCTGGCGTGGCCCGCGGACCTGATGGTGGAGATGGAGACCTCGGAGGTGAGGAAGGCAGACAGAGGAACATGGGAGACCAGGGTGGGGCTGCCGTAGTTGATGAGCGAGTCAATCTTCTCCGCCTCCATGCTGCAGGCTTCAATCTGAGACGGGATACACACACACACAATGATCAGGTGACATTTACAGACACACAGTCCTCCTCCCACAGTTTTCTATGCTTTTGTTTGTGTGTGTGTGTATCTTTATTCCCTTCTGAATATGTTATTTTGGTACAAACGTGTACCAAACCAGGCTCTTTATTTGTGTATGAAACAATCCTAACGAACCCCCTAAAAGCCCACATTATTGACAAATAGTTCATATGAATAGAGTCATAGAGAGAATGATGCAAGCCTGGCTATGACCTCCATTTGCCGGTTTGCATCGATCATTATCGCTCAGGACTGTTTTTGCAAAGACAGCAATACAATGGGTGGAAAGGGTGTGCAAAATAACTTCATTGGGCGTTTCACCCTAGACGGTGGTGATGAGATGTCTGTTTATTTGTCCCAGTGGAGTAAGAGAGATTCTGAGAGAGGACTTTGATTAGTCCCCCAGTAAGAGGAGGTTTGGGTCTCCGGGCTCATGAGGCGTTTAGAAAATCTTTGTGTTTAACCTTTATTTATCCAGCTTAGTCATTGAAATGAAACCTATTTTCAGAGAGAACTGGAGACAGCAGTTGAACAAATAACAGGGAAATATTGGCCCAGACATGTTTATTATGACTCCTGTGCCCTCCCCGATAAAGTCCCTGTTCAGGAGGGCCCAACGTCACAGAACCGTCAGACAGCAATTGATGTATTGTTGCAGAACCAATATGATTGTCTCTCGTGTAGAATTAGGGAGTCGTTTCAGGCAGCTCTGTTCAAACATTTCACTGTACTGAGCACACACCCCTGGGACATCTGTGTGACTGAACCATTAGTTCATATTCACTACAAAGCCACCAGAAGGCTAGTCTACAGGCTGTGTCACAACTCACTACGCTCCTCTCCATGAACCCCATCAGACTAACCACAAGCATGTCAAAACATGTTATCTGAACTACATTTCAAACAGGAGGAACCAGAGAGAGAGATATTAGGCAGTCCAGATGGTACATTTGTGGTGAAAAGGTTACCACCAAACACATTTTTTGAGTTTGAAGTATATGCCGAATAAAAAAGAATCCAAATAATCATGATCTCTTTTTAGAATCTATGAGAAAATAATCACAAAAGTGTCCTCCAACCCCATTACGGAATATCCCATGTCTGTAAACACTGCCCTGTGGGCATCCTCTGTGTGAATGATCAGCTTGTTAACAAATGCCTCCTCTCTTCTGCTTTAATCACTGTGAAATTCACTGCGCTCATAGAGAAGCATGGGAGTGTGGGTTGGGGATGGGGGTGGAGAAACAGAGGGCTCAGTTCTGCGTAGGAAACAAAAGCGTTCACAACAACATGATGGAAGGATCTGGCCCCAAGGTTTAGTGTATGCTATGCTGATTAGGCTCCAGGTCATGCATTAACCAGGAAGTAAAACAAAGGATGTGTCTCAAATGGCACCCAATTCGCTATATAGTGCACTACTTGGCCTTGGAACACTGAAGAATAGGGCTACAAGTAGGGAATCAATTGTTGTCAGTCTGAGAGGAAGCTCATGTAGCCAGAGCACCAGGCTTATCTATTGTGAACGAAGGACAGTCGACACGTCTCTGTGAGAGAGAGTGAATGAATGACAGACAGACAGGCAGACAGAGAGTGTGTGAGAGAGAAAGACAGACAGACACCTGGTTTGCCCCATGCTGGGCTCAAACCAGGGACCCTCTGAACACCCACAAAGCATCATTACCTGTCACTTCACAAAAGCCGCAGGCATTGAAGTCTACTTCAAGGTCTCAGAGCTGGTGACATCACCGATGGAAAGCTATTAGCGTGCACCGCAAACTAGCTAGCTCAGTGTCTGCGTAAGTGATCGTACCTGCAGCGGGGTGGGCTGCTGGTCCACGGGGACGATGAGGATGATGATCTCTGAGTCGATGCTCAGGTAGCCGAAGATGTCACACTGCGGCACGGAGATGTGGAGACGCAGGATCCTCAGGATGTCATGGACCGTCACTGGCTGCTTCCTGTTCAACTGCAACACCAAACCAGGAGGACAAACACAGTCACACAGAACCAGAGCCAGAGGGGGAAAAGTTGGAGATTCAATTCATTGCAGATAAAGGAAAACTGAACTGCGGGTTTCTTCAAGTTCGTGCTGAATGTGGTGAATACATGTTATTCATCCCCAATTATTAAGAAATATGAAATACCTTTGTGAACAGTAGTTGAAAGGGCAATGAATGTATTACAGCATAGTGCCTGCTGTCATGGAATGTTTGACACCAATATGGAGGATAGGTTGGAAAAACTATGATGTGTATATCCATTGCTTGTCTGAGTGAGTCATGTCGTCTAGGCCCAAATCCAAAGGCAATTTGTTTGCAATTAGCAGGTTTATGTTCTGGACTTAACGTTGATAAGATGTTTGTGTTGGAGATTAGACTAATAGCCCAGGTTTATAATGAACCTGCTTTGAATGACATGTTTTATTTTAGCTTATTAGCTGTTATAAGCATGTATACGAGGCATTTCTGGGCATTTGCTCTTAAGCTGCGGCCCGACCCAGTCATTTCAAACGGGAGAGGAATTCCAGAGGAACACATGTGATGTTGATGCTTGGTATTTTGGATCTATGCCTCACTCTAGTGGTTGTTTGGTGTCATTACAGTTCAAAATCAACAGTCGATGCCAAGGGGGTGGCTAATCCCAGTTGAGTAAGACCTAGTCAACTGGGTTTGGAGGCTTTTATTCCAGCCCTTCACTAACATACCTGACTCTATGCCCTTGATTAGCAGAATCTAGTGTGTAGGAGCAGGGCCGTATAACAAAAGCCTGCACACAGCATTCCGCAGTTGGTGGAGCTATTACTTATACCTAAGGTTGCACATTTTTGGAAACTTTCAATAAATTCCCTGGGTTTTCCTCATGCTCAGTTTTTAGGATTCCGGGAATTAGGAGGTAATAAGCAGGAAATCCAGAATTCTCCAACCATGATTTCTACAAAACCAGGGAATTTATTGAAATGTTCCTAAATTTTGCAACCCTACATATGCATAGACAGTCCTCTTCAATCCACAAAGTAGTGTCCACAGTTTAGATTCAGATATGCAGCAAAACAATTGTTCGTAATTTTTCAACATTGAGAATTTAATTCTCTAAAATATATAACACAACAGGGAACCTTTCAACCCTCCTTTTAATGTTCAAATCCATTAAAATCCAAAAAAGCAGCCCAGCTGGTTGGAAAATGAGTGAGTGAGAGGGAAGGGGACAACTTTTCTGAAATGGAACACAGCCTGGAACCCAAATAAGTGAGGAGCATGTCAGAAGGTGCTGACCTTAGCGAAGTTATTAATCTGCTCCTTGTTCCACAGGATCTGCAGCATGCCCGCACACAGAGGACAGCATGCACCTGTGAGAGGAGGGGGTTGCCACCAAGATGTCAGAGGTCAGAGGTTAGGAGTCAATCACAACAATATCGTAATAAGATTTGTGTTCCTGTGTGGACAAATCCTATATATAACATGAGAGCCTTATATGTCAAAGTGAACGTGGCTGTGCCACTGAGTGTACTGACCACAGAATTAAATAAAACATTAGATACTATATTATTTCTGTCTCTATTGTACTGACCGGGTGGTGTGACAGGGATGCAGCCCTGGGTGGACAGGGCTGGGCAGGGGATCATGTCACAGCCTGAGTCAGAGGCAAACTCTGCCACCGCCCCCACGGCGTGGCACCTCCCCTGGTAGTCCACGGCAACACGGTCCGAGTAGGCCTCGCACACTGTGTTGTAGGTCTCGCCGTTGTGGCCGCACACAGGCCGCGCCTTTTTACAGGCATCCTGCACAGAACACAAACACACACACACACAAGAAAGTTTGAGTTAGGATTCGGCCCTTATTAATGTATTTTGTGAAAAATATCATATATTAAAACACAAATAGACGTGACCTTTCTACACTTCATAATACATCACTCATATCCAGATAAACTTAATCAAGGTAGGCTACTCCAATTAGTTACATAGGGAAGCCCTTTTTTATATATCACACCAAGTGTATTGGTTTTCTTTGAATTGCTCTGTACCTCATCAATACTCTCAGAGAGGGGTAGGGCAGTTAAGTTCTCCTACAACACTGCAAACGGTTTGATTGCGTGCCTCTTGGTTCGGTGACTTGACACCGGGACTGAAGTGGGTTTTTAATGGGTTGTCGTCTACCTTAAACGGGTATAAAACTAAATCCGGTCTGTTCCACTGATGGAGCCACTGCTCAGAGCTACCGAGGCGAGACGCCATCAGACTGACGTTGCGAGCGACCGCAATGGAGAAACATTATCCTACCAGGCCCTAAACACTAAATAACCACTTGAATTCAACTTTCAGCTTAAATTCTCCACTTTCACAAACACACACAAACATAGGGGGATTTTGCCTGTATCATGTACAAGCACAGTCCTACACAGGAGATGTATGTGTCTGCAGGTAGACTAAGTGCATGGGCAGACTAAGAACCTAAATGCAACATATTATTTATTAGATAAAACCATAGGGTATATCAGCTTTTGGTGGGCTGGGATATCTGCCTCCTCTCATAAACCATGGCAAAAACATACATACTCAGTCAGTTACTGGAGGTAGGATATGGATATGCAAATTTGGAGTGTGTGTGTGTTTGTGTTGCAACAGCTGGGACGTGTTATCCTACTTCTGAATGCAGGCTCTCCATTTAAGCGTTCACGAACACAAACAGAGAAAAGCTTTTCAGAGACTCTAAAAACAGGGATTATCTCTGTGTGATTGACTAAAAGCTGTGCAGCTCCCTCCAGTAGGGCGATGTTCAAATAGCTGACCGTGTAATGCTATCAGGCAGGTGTTACAATGCTACCTATTGCTGCCTCACCTTATGAGTTCTGGCATGCCTTTTCATCACAAATGAATTACATGTATTGAAATGTCCAAAAGCCCTTTAACACTGTCAACATTTACAGTCAATTTAGCGCAGTGGTCACCAACCAGCCGATCGCGATCGATCTCCAAGGCATTTCTAGTCGATCGCCAAACATTTCTGTAAAAAACACAACGATAAAGCCTTGACTTCCTTTTTTTTTTATTAGTCTCGTGCTGTTGGTGATAGGTGCAGCAAATTCAGCTGCCCTGAGCGCCGGGTAGGCAAACTGTTGCCACTTCATGTGTCTGAAGGTACAAACTCTGCCTTCCCGGTGGACATGGAAAGGAAATCAAGTGCACTATTCCACCGCTGGCCAATCAGATTGCTCAGATGACCGAGTCTCCAGTAACGTAGCAGCATACAATACAGCTACGGCAAAATTGATACTGTGAGATTTCAAAACGTTTACAACCATGACTAGAGAGACACTGTCAACGAATACAGCAAAGAGCTGCTGTTTCTATGAGTGAGTTCATGTTTAAGTTCTTACTCAGCACTGTCAAGATTTTGTATTCGACACTTGTAAAACCCATAAAATGCACGTTCTTCCTATTACCTCTCAGTGCTACAACAAGCAGTGCAGCAGTAATGAATGAGTAGGAAAACGTATCTATGGGCTTGCGTTGTTGGTATTATTAGCGGCTTGGGTATTTTTAATATCAAGGAATATTTCACTTTCTCTGTCCATAGGAGTAACAACATGAATTTGTGCATGAGGATGAAATAATGCGGTGCGACTCGAGTTTCGATAGGCTTACATTTTTTAAGTCATGTTAATAAAAAATTAGAGCGATAGATCTCGGCATGCATTTTGACTCAGAAAGTGGTCTTGACTCAGAAAAGGTTGGTGTCCACTAACGTAGGGCATGTTGGTACAGATGTTATGGAAACTTGGCGAACAGACAAATTGATTGAGAGTGAATTACTTTCAAATGTTCTACTTCACAAAGTTGCATTGGCTAACTGTCAAACTGTTACCTGACAATGGCCCATGCAGGACAGGTTCTAGCTCCCTCATATTAAAATCTGGACCTTGAAGACAGTTCCAGTTCCACTCTTCCCCTACAATCAGAGACCCATTTTGACCTGGGACAACAGGTGGGTGCAATTAATTATCAGGTAGAACAGAAAACCAGCAGTAGTCCGGCTGGTGCGTTCTGTCCAACGCATCACCAGGGCCAAACTACCTGCCCTCCAGGACACCTACAGCACCCGATGTCACAGGAAGACCAAAAAGATCATCAAGGACAACGACCACCCGAGCCACTGCCTGTTCACCCTGCTACCATCCAGAAGGCGAGGTCAGTAAAGGTGCATCAAAGCTGGGACAGAGAGACTGGAAAACAGCTTCTATCTCAAGGACATCAGACTGTTAAACAGCCATCACTAACTCAGAGAGGCTGCTGCCTACACACAGACTTGAAATAATTGGCCACTCTAATCAATGGATCACTAGTTCCGTTAATAATGCCACTTTAATAATGTTACAAATCTTGCATCACTCATCTCATATTTATATGCTGTATTTTATACCATCTATTGAATCTTGCCTATGCCGCTGTCATTACTCATCCATATATTTATATATTATTATTCCATTCCTTTACTTAGATTTGTGTGTATTCGGTAGTTCTTGTGGAATTGTTAGATTACATGTTAGATATTGCTGCACTGTCGGAACTAGAAGCACAAACATTTCGCTACACCCGCAATAACATCTGCTAACCACGTGTATGTGACCAATAACGTTTGATTTGACATGGTAGGGTACATATTTAAATAATCCTGGTCTAGCTGTTACCTGACAGTGGCCCATATAGGCCAGGGTCTTGTCCATCTGGAGGAGCTGACAGAGGTTGGGGTGCTCCACGTTGTCTGTGTCGCAGGCCAGGTCCATGTGAATCTTGTCACAGCCGGAGGGACGACCAACACACTCATACTGGGGACAGTGGTAGTCAACCATGTCTGTAAGGCACACTCTACGGCTGGGAATGCACCTGAGGACCAATGGAAGGAGGGCAGGAAAGGGGGTTAATTTAGTGATTGTTTTAAGCAGCTTTTAAGCAGTGGAAGTCCAAAACATGGACCCGTTACAGCTATCGCTTTCGTCAGTGTACACAACTATTCTTTTCAAGTTGTGTAGGTCCTTTGGTTTGAGTTGAGCACTGATGTTCCTTATTATTATTGTGAAGTAGTGTACCTTAATAGTGTATTATTCTCACAGCAGACATCAGTGCTTTTTTACCATGTGAATTACCCCATTTAATCCTTTATTTAAAACATAAACCATATTATAATCATAATGGTACCTATCTTTAGGGGAATGTAGTAAATGTGTTGACGTTTTTATATCAGTACATTAATGCTGATTTTCGATGGGAAACAGAGAGTGAAAATCTATGAAACCTAACAAGCCCTGTGTCACGTTCCTGACCTATTTCTGTTAGTTTGTTATATGTGTTAGTTGGTCAGGACGTGAGTTTGGGTGGGCATTCTATGTTTTCTGTTTCTATGTTGGTTTATGGGTTGCCTGGTATGGCTCTTAATTAGAGGCAGGTGTTTGGCGTTCCTCTAATTAAGAGTCATATTTAGGTAGGTGTTTTCACAGTGTTCGTTGTGGGTGATTGTCTCCTGTGTTTGTGTATGTTGTTAAGCCACACGGGACTGGTTTCGGTTTGTTTGTTCAGTGTTTTTTATGTGTAGGCTTTTTTCCCTGTTCGTGCGTTCTCGTGTGTTATGTGAGTCCGTCGTTCAGATCTGTCTACACCGTTTATTTGTTTTGTTAGTTTATTAGTCAAGTTTGTGTTTGTTCGTGTTTTTTTCTTTAATAAATCATGTCTACAAACTCAGCTGCATTTTGGTTCGATCCCTGCTCCTCCTCTTCTGAAGAAGAGGAGGAGGAAAGCCGTTACAGAATCACCCACCAATCCAGAACCAAGCGGCGTGAAGTCAAGCAGGATTATACACAGGAATCATGGACTTGGGAGGAAATATTGGACGGGAGAGGTCCATGGGCACAGCCGGGAGAATATCGCCGTCCCAAAGCTGAGCTGGAGGCAGCGAAAGCAGAGAGGCGGTGGTATGAGGAGGCAGCAAGGAGACGTGGCTGGAAGCCCGAGAGGAGACCCCAAAAAGTTCTTGGGGGGGGGCTAAGAGGTAGTGGGCCAAGGGCAGGTAGGAGACCTGCGCCCACTTCCCAGGCTTACCGTGGAGAGCGGGAGTACGGGCAGGCGCCGTGTTACGCAGTAGAGCGCACGGTGTCTCCTGTACGAGTACATAGCCCAGTGCGGGTTATTCCACCTCCCCGCACTGGTAGGGCTAGATTGGGCATTGAGCCAGGTGTCATGAGGCCGGCTCAACGCGTCTGGTCTCCAGTGCGTCTCCTCGGGCCGGCTTACATGGCACCAGCCTTATGCATGGTGTCCCCGGTTCGCCTACATAGCCCGGTGCGGGTTATTCCACCTCCCCGCACTGGTCGGGCGACGGGGAGCATTCAACCAGGTAAGGTTGGGCAGGCTCGGTGCTCAAGGGAGCCAGTACGCCTTCACCGTCAGGTATTTCCGGCACTACCTCCCCGCCCCAGCCCAGTACCGCCAGTGCCTACACCACGCACCAGGCTTCCAGTGCGTTTTCAGAGCCCTGTGCCTCCTCCACGCACTCTCCCTATGGTGCGTGTCTCCAGCCCAGTGCCTCCAGTTCCGGCAGCGCGCACTAAGCCACATGTGCGTCTCCTAAGTCCTGTGCACACTGTTTCTCCCCGCACTCGTTCTGAGGTGCGTGCCCTCAGTCCGGTACCACGCACCAGGAATATAGTGCGCTTCGAGAGGTCAGTGTGTCCTGTCCCTGCTCCCCGCACTAGGCTTGAAGTGCGTGTCCTCAGTCAGGTGCCTCCAGTTCCGGCACCACGCACCAAGCCTACAGTGCGTCCCAGCCGGCCAGAGTCTGCCGTCTGCCCAACGGCGCATGAACTGCCTGTCTGCCATGAGCCTGCAAAGCTGCCCGTCTGCCATGAGCCTACAGAGCCTTCCGCCAGACAGGAGCAGCCAGAGCCTTCCGCCAGACAGGTGCAGTCTGAGCCATCCGTCTCCGCAGCGCCATCTGAGCCATCCGTCTCCCCAGCGCCATCTGAGCCATCCGTCTCCCCAGCGCCGTCTGAGCCATCCGTCTCCCCAGCGCCGTCTGAGCCATCCGTCTCCCCAGCGCCGTCTGAGCCATCCGTCTGTCCTGAGCCATTAGAGCCGCCCGTCTGTCCCGAGCCGTCAGAGCCGATAGTCAGTCAGGAGCCGCTAGAGCCAGTCATCAGTCAGGATCTGCCAGAGCCGCCAACCAGACAGGATCTGCCAGAGCCGCCAACCAGACAGGATCTGCCAGAGCC
Source organism: Salvelinus fontinalis (assembly GCF_029448725.1). Taxonomy (NCBI): domain Eukaryota; kingdom Metazoa; phylum Chordata; class Actinopteri; order Salmoniformes; family Salmonidae; genus Salvelinus; species Salvelinus fontinalis. Next base: position 24,227,279 of record NC_074671.1, on the reverse strand, counting down.
GCCAACCAGACAGGATCTGCCAGAGCCGCCAACCAGACAGGATCTGCCAGAACCGCCAACCAGACAGGATCTGCCAGAGCCGTCAGTGAGCCATGAGCGTCCAGAGCCTTCAGCGAGCCATGAGCGTCCAGAGCCGTCAGCGAGCCATGAGCGTCGAGAGCCGTCAGCGAGCCATGAGCGTCGAGAGCCGTCAGCGAGCCATGAGCGTCGAGAGCCGTCAGCCAGCCATGAGCGTCGAGAGCCGTCAGCCAGCCATGAGCGTCGAGAGCCGTCAGCCAGCCATGAACGTCGAGAGCCGTCAGCCAGCCATGAGCGTCGAGAGCCGTCAGCCAACCATGAGCGTCCAGAGCCGTTAGCCAGTCATGAGCTGTCCCTTAGCCCGGAGCGGCTATTTACCCAGAACTGCCCTTCAGTCCAGAGCTGTCTCTCTGTCCGGAGCTGCCTTTCAGTCCGGAGTTGCCCCTCTATCCTGATCTCCCTCTCTATCCTGAGCTACCTCTATATCCTGATCTATCCCTCTGTCTTGAGCTATCCCTCTGTCTTGATCTATCCCTCTGTCCCGGTGCTGCCCCTGTCGTTGATGTTACCAAGAGGATTTTGTGGGGGTAAGATGAGGGTGGACATTCATAGGGGGAGATGGAAGCTGGGATTGACTATGGTGGGGTGGGGACCTCGCCCGGAGCCTGAGCCACCACCGTGGTCAGATGCCCACCCAGACCCTCCCCTAGACTTTGTGCTGGTGCGCCCAGAGTTCGCACCTTATGGGGGGGGTTATGTCACGTTCCTGACCTATTTCTGTTAGTTTGTTATATGTGTTAGTTGGTCAGGACGTGAGTTTGGGTGGGCATTCTATGTTTTCTGTTTCTATGTTGGTTTATGGGTTGCCTGGTATGGCTCTTAATTAGAGGCAGGTGTTTGGCGTTCCTCTAATTAAGAGTCATATTTAGGTAGGTGTTTTCACAGTGTTCGTTGTGGGTGATTGTCTCCTGTGTTTGTGTATGTCGTTACGCCACACGGGACTGGTTTCGGTTTGTTTGTTCAGTGTTTTTTATGTGTAGGCTTTTTTCCCTGTTCGTGCGTTCTCGTGTGTTATGTGAGTCCGTCGTTCAGATCTGTCTACACCGTTTATTTGTTTTGTTAGTTTATTAGTCAAGTTTGTGTTTGTTCGTGTTTTTTTCTTTAATAAATCATGTCTACAAACTCAGCTGCATTTTGGTTCGATCCCTGCTCCTCCTCTTCTGAAGAAGAGGAGGAGGAAAGCCGTTACACCCTGGCCTTTTGTACACAGTAGAGTTGAACTATACAAAATAAGCAAAAGTAGAGGTAAAAAAGGAGGGACCCTCTCTCTCTTTCTCCACCACAGCCCCCCTATCTCCAAGGTAACCATCCCTGCATCCGTACCTCAGCACCAATCAGGTGGTCTGCAGGCCGCAGCTAGATTTTTATCACCTTGTTTACGGAAAAATAACAAATGTTTGAGAGATCCCATCAACTCTGTGTGCCTTTGAACAGATGGCCAAGGGGAGACGTTATGGAATGGGTTTGCAGTGCTTTACATAAGGAAGGATGCCAAAACACATTCGTCTTTACTGTGTGGAGGGGAGAGGGGGTAAAATGGGTCCGTATCACATTTCGGGTAAGACCCAGATGCAGACAGTGTCGAAGTAACAAAAGTGTATTACTAGTACAGGGGCAGGCAAAACGACAGGTCAAGGGCAGGCAGAGGTCAGTAATCCAGGTAGGGTGCAAAAGGTCCAGAACTGCAGGCAGGCTAGATGGACGATGCTGTCTGGGGTTGTGGGAGCGATGTTAGATGGACGATGCCGTCTGGGGAAGAGGGAGTGATGTTAGATGGACGATGCTGTCTGGGGAAGAGGTAGTAATGTTAGATAGATGACGCTCTATGGGGAGGGGGGATGTTAGATGAAAGATGCTGTCTGGGGAAGAGGGAGCGATGTTAGATAGGCGATGCTGTTTGGGGAAGAGCGAGTGATGTTAGATGGATGATGCTGTATGGGGAAGAGGGAGTGATCCTCAGGGCTCTGGGAGCTCAAGGCCATTCCGGAGGGGAGGGTTTTAACACACCCCATACAGGCGCGCCTTATGACACAGTTACCGCCTGTAACCACAGGGGGACACACAGCCTGGCCACACCTGAATAAACAACCACGGGATACGAGGCAGTTTGAGAGGGGGATTTCAAGAAAAAGCGGAAGAGAGGAGAAGGGTGCAGGAAAATAGGATCTATCAAGAGAGGAAATAACACTAGTGGACAATGTTCCCTCTAAGTTGCGCGCCTGCCTGCAGCAGCCCTGAGACTGCAGCGCAGCTTCCTGGGACTGCCACGCAGAACAAATATTAGCCCCCAGAGAGAAGCACGAGATTACACTCAACTTTCTATAGCAGTGGTAACCAACCGGTCGATCTCCAAGACATTCCTAGTCGATCGCCAAACATTTATGTAAAAAAACGAATGAATAAAGCCTTGTGTTCCTATTATTTTATTTGTCTTGGGCTTTTGGCGGTAGGTGCACCGGATTCAGCAGCCCTCAGCGCCGGGTAGGCGAACTGTTGCCATTTTTCACTGTTTACTGTGTCTGAAGGTACAAACTCTTCCTTCCCGGCGGGCCCAGAGAGCAAATCAAGTGCACTATAGGCCTACCGCTGGCCAATCGAATGGCTCAGATTACCATTATTGCAGGCATAAAATAAAGCTACAGCAAAGTTGATACTGTGAGATTTCAAAATGTTTAAAACCATGACTAGAGAGACACTGTCAACGAACACAGCAAAGAGCTGCTGTTTTTATGAGTGAGTTCATGTTTAAGTTCTTACTCAGCACTGTCAAGATTTTGTATTCGACACTTTTATAAGCCATAAAATGTGCGTTCTTCCTATTTCCACTCAGCGCTACAACAAGCACTGCAGCAGTAATGAATGAGTAGGAAAGTGGATCTATGACTTGTGTTATTATTAGCAGCAGCTTTGGTCTTTTTTAATATCGAGGAATATTTCACTTTCTCTGTTCAACATGAATGTGTGCATGAGGCAGAAATAATGCGGTATGACTCGAGTTTCGCCATCAGCTGGAATACGGTGTTCCTTTTTTGGTCAGTGTGAGGGGAGGAAAGGGAGAGCAGAGGGATGTTGACAGATGGACCCTCAGTCTGCTGCTCTCGCCCTCCGCTGAGACTGATCATCAGATGCAGGTAAAACACAATCAAACAGGGAATGATTTAAATGTATGGTCACTCAGCTGTGCCTCACAAGTAATACAACAATGGATCTATTACCTGATCATATAGCTTACCTCAAAGGTTTTTAAATAATAAAAGAACTGTCCCAAACAACAATTCAAGCAAAGCCAATATGCGGTGATAATGTATTGGGCCTATAGCTTACTGCATAAACCTCATTGCTACAGTGCTGTTTTTAATTGGTTAATGTTGCATAGGCTTATGTTTTTTAAGTCCTGTTAAAAGAAATCATGGTGGTAGATCTCGACTTGCATTTTGACTCAGAAAGTGATCTTGACTCAGAAAAGGTTGGTGACCACTGTTCTAGAGTTTCCCCTGTTAACACTATCAACGTTTCCCTTTAATGTGGAAATTGTGATCGAATCAACGCAATATTAGCCACTTTCAATGTAACATACTGAAACAAAACAAACTATGCAAGAGATTTTGTTGTAGGCAGAATGAATCAGAGTAGAAATATATTGCATTGACACAAGACTCAGCCAGTACTCTACACAGACCGGTGCGGCATAAACAATCAGAGCTACAGTAGGCCTATATGCAAATAGATCATTGCCATATATGGATCTGTGCCATTCACTTTGAACTGGACTGGGTTTACAGCATGCGCGGTCATGAGTAGATGCACTTGTTTTGAGATCAAAGCGAGAGCTGCATGTAGCCATGTGAGCACATTTTGTTCATATCCTTTGGTGCAGTAGTTACTAAGTTATTAGCCCAGTTATAGATCCTTTCTAGTCAGAAATTGCTTCCTACAAGAGCACAAAATGTGTGCATTTCTACACATCTTTGAAAAGCAAGTCAGGTAGTGCTTTTTTCCCCCCAGTATTGTATTTTGAGACAGACTTGAATAAGCTATGTAGCCAATAGGCAGAGGGTAGCATAATTTGTCTGATTCTCTGTAATAGTGGTATGGGAATAATAATGCATTTGATTTTGTAAAGTGGTTTATTGCATCAAACAACACAACAAAATGTTCAGTCGCCTCCTTGTCTGAAGGACAAGTGGATACAAAGATGAATACCGAGCCCTGAATGGAATCTAGGCCTACATGAACACCACACATTGGCTGCTACTGTAGGTTGAATGATAGAACAGCTATTTCCTTGTTAAAATGTTATGAGATGCATTTTCTCCATTGTTTTTGATGGTAGTCCACTCTGGTAGGCCTACATTATGATCAAATAGCCACAGTAGCCTACTTGGCCACTGTTAACAGTAACTTAAAGCGGGTAAAGCCTCATTGTTCAAAGTAAATACGCGCTGGAAGTTGCACAGAATTTTCACAACATTTAAGTTTACGCTCAGCAGACCTGAAATTTGCTCAACGTCTCAAAATGTTTTGAGGGAACATTGCTAGTTGACTGAGGTGGAATAGGAGGTGGAATAGGATCAGGGCTCAAGGGCTCTGTTAGGAGAGATATAGCGTCCTCTAGAGTGGAGGTGTCCAGTCTTATCCACTAAGGCTGTATGGAATGCTTTGAAAATGCATCCTTCCTACCTCCCTTCCTTGAAGTAATCATTGATCGGACATGGCATGCACATAGTGGAACCTCTGCACTCACCAATCCAATTGTGTTGAATCAGTCATCATTCCAATAAACAAACGATTGAAGCAAAGATGGAGTATCTCACCTCTGGTTCTTCTGGCAGGGGTTGGGGGAACAGGGGTCGCTGCTGCGGCAGTGACCAAACACAAACTGGTTGTCTTTGAAGCCCATGCAGCGGGCCACACAGGCACTGGGGTAGGTGCGGCCATTACGGGCACACACTGGCACGAAGCGGTCAGGGCAGCCACACGGGAGCCCTAAGGAGAGGAAGAGAGAGGGAGAGAGAAAGAGAGAAAGAGCGGGGCAGGAGGAGAGAGATTAGAGAGAAATGCTTTCAGGATCAGGAAAAAGAAAACATTACAATACAGCAATAAGACCACCATCAAACACACTGTTCTTTGTCTCTCTCTCTCACACACACACACCAGTGAAGCGGCGGCGGTCCTCATCTGAGCTGTCGGCGCTGAGGCACTGGCGGGTGGAGCAGATAGTCTCTCCAGCGAAGCAGGAACAGGGGTGGCAGTCTACCCTGAAGGACGTCCCATGGTCTGTAGGACGAGGACATATCGTCACCCTGTGAGACCTTGTCTGATTTCAGTGGTTATTGGGCTGCAAATGTAACTGTTATCTGACACTTTGATTCCTTCAGCAGCTGATAGACTTAAACTATGCGATCTGGGTCATGGAACCTACAGTTGTCATGGTTCTACCTTTATCCTTAACCCCTGATTCCTCGTCTGGTCTCTTCTCTGCACCTGGGTCCAGCCTCGCCACGTCACAACAGTATTAGACCTGGGAGCTAATATGAGACTTGACTTCCACAAAATACTCTTCTGCTGTGTCCGTGGGGCAGTCCCACTCCTTACGTATTTGTTATTGTTTTTTTCATTGAACAAATAGGACAATGGAGAGATGGCAGGGAAGATTGCGATTCAGTAGGGCGTGGGTGCGATTTGAAAGCATGCCAACTCTGGTACAGTATGTGTGTTCCAGGGTCTGCAGCTCTAACTGCTAGACCACACAGGCCACATCTACAAGACAGTCTGTAGAAGTTAAAGCAACCCTCGGGTTTGGGCTGTCCTGGTATACCTTAGCTTTATTTCTTTAGGATCTGCAACATAAAACATGATCTTTAACTAAACTAAGGCTTCCCTATAGGATTACTTCATGTTCCTCTCCTAATGCTGGATATAAGAAATCCGAAGCCCCACCACTCTCACTCTCAGGCAAACCACATCTGTGTCAAATAAGGCTGAAACGTCTGACCCCCCTTTTGAACCGGAGTGAAAACAAACATAAAAGCAAAAGCAATAAACTGATTTTGGTTCAAACAAATGTAGATTCAAAGCCGGTACATTAAACAAAGGGGGGAAGGGGGAAAAAATGCTAATATAAAACCTAGATATGAAAGACAATCCTGTTATTCAAAGTGTTGTTTCTCTATGGGGATATGATTAGCCACTAGGCCACTAGGGGGCAACATCACAGAGTGACTAAGGCCATGTGTAGCCTAGAGGGGGATGTGGTTACTCTATGCTGAATTCTTCCCTGCTGTTCACAGAAGAGTGTGTGTGTGTGTGTGAGATGAAGAGAGGGAGAGAGAGGAGACTGGCAGTAGGCTCCTTTCAAGTCACAGTATTGACATATAGGGCGGGCCAGAGGGGGACCATGGGAAGGAAATACCAACATGCGGTTGGTTGGGTGCCTTATTTTATTATTATTTATTTTAATGTAGTGTTGCCATGCTGCTAGGGGAAGAAGGAGAGTGGCAGTGATGTTAACACTACAGGAAGCATTTTACTTTCACAACCAGGCACAACAGCACCAAGAACTCATCCACAGAGCGCGCTCTCCAGTCCCAAGTCAACTCCTGGGTTGTGTTCAGCAGGGCATGGGTAGCAAAATGTTTTGATACGGAATATAAAAATAAGGGTTCCTTTTTTTTTGTTGAGTTCAGGTATTGTGCTTCCAAGTTTTCCCGTTTTGTGCCTACTGAACACAATTGTGGTCCAACAACTGTCAGTTGTCAGCTTCAGACGTATAACAACAGATGTGCCCAATGTCGGCACATCTAACTTGTTCCTTTACAGATGGATGCTACACATTGGTGGTGAATGGGGCAAATCAAACTACCCTCACACAATGTAAAGTGCTCTGTGCTTTTAAAATAGTAAAACCTACTGAAAAGTGTCATGAATTCGAGCCATTTAGAACAAGTAAACGGCAGCTTACTTTTTCTTTGTCCCCCGACAATGCAGGTCTTGGAGGTGTCTATGCAGGGCATCTCGGCACAGTTCTCCAGCCTGCCACTCTGGCCACAGGTACACACCTCGAAGCAACCCGCCTGCCCATTACGCATGGGCACCTGGATACGGGCTTCCAGGTGGACCAGGAACTCTGAGGCTTCGCCCAGTTTACAGCCTGCACACACACACACACACGCACGTACGTACACACAAACCCAGAACACAATGCAGTCAGACTAACTGTTCACGTCTACACACATACACATGTATTTACAGTGAACACATTGCCTTCTCCTAGCAGCAGTGTTGTCATGATACCAGGTTAAGTATCATTATACTCGATAAGGAAACAATGCCACTGAAAAAAGAAAGCAGGGAGAAGGACTGTGGTCTGTCCCTTTTGGGACCACAACAATGCTTAACTTAACCCTTTACCCTCGTGGGAATTGGCCTACAGAAGACATATGAAAAGCATATGCATAACCATGGGAGCAATTGAAAGGGAACAGTTTGGAGATTATGGGGAAATGATTCGACCGAAGCTGAGGACACAACAGTTCACCTGACACAAGACTGAAACCAAACATTACACTGTTGATTTTATGTGCATTTTACATTCACTGTACTTTTCGCTGAATTTGTTGAGAACAAAATCTCAAAATACTCTGGATACATTCAGTAACATGATAACAGTATTCTAGGGAAATGTGGGGTAGGTTCAACATAAGGCAAATAAAATGACAAGGGTTTGAGTGAGAGGACTAACTGGTGTCTAAAGTGTGCACAGTTCCTAAGTAATTTCAATGCACTTTTATGACTCAAAGAAGAGTCTTGAACTATAAGGTGTTTTTTTTAGCTCTCCTGGCGGTGCCGTTGAGGAGCTAGAGCAAGCACACTTGCAGTTGTTTTGTTTGGAACACAACCCTGCATCCCCGCCATCACACAATTACTGTTGTTGTTTACGCAATCCAAAAACGGTTCATTATGAATCGATATCTGGGTCAGAAAGCTGCAGGGAATACGAATCACTGATGCATTCTGTTTGTTTTATAAAAAACTTGGTCAAACTAATTACTTTTCTAATACGTTTAATACATTTAGTTGGTGAGACACATTTGATAGAAGAACCGAAAGTAACACAATTCTACTACCAAATCGTTTTACATGTGTGTAGTATGGAAAAAGTACAGACGTTTCGATATACCGTGCAATACTACCTAGTAGAACAAGCTCAAAACAGTGTGTCTCTATGTACAGTGGATACGGGTTACGTGGCGGTATGGTATATTGTTATACTGTACCAGGCACACAGAAGTAGGGCAGGCAGTCCTGTCCTGGCTGACAGCCCTTCCTGTTCACCTCACACAGGTGGTTGCTGAGACAGGGGTTGGGGTTACAGGGGTGGATGACCTCCTCAATGATGTTACCCAGGGAGCTAGGAGCTGTGTGGGGACGAATGAGCAATTTAATTTGAAGCTTTAGAGAACTCTGAGATGAATCATTTATCCTTGTAATAACTGGACTCCTTGCATGTATGTGTAATCAACATTCAATGAAAATACTTTTTCATTGTGTGAATATGAATCATGTAAGTCCTTTCAATTGGTAATGGTAAGGGAACAGTGTTAGTTGTTCAAAGACACACACACACACACACACACAGTCCCACTCACTGAGATATCTCTCCAGGGGGATGCAGCGTTCAGGGTCGTCTATGGGGGACAGGATCTCACAGATGCGCTCGGCTGTCTGTCCCTCGTGGAAGCGTTTGTGGTCACCACACTGTGTCAGGATGTCTACACAGTCCGACCTGAAGGGTTGTCAACAGCAGGGGAAACGGCCAGTAAAGGACAGGGTGAGGAACATTCACTATTGCAACAAGGGTTGCATAATTCCGGGAATGTTCTATAAATTCCCTGGTTTTCCTGGAATTAGTAGGGAATAAGCAGGACATCCGGAATCATCCAACCAGGATTTATTGAAAGTTCGCTGAATTTTGCAAACCTAATCGCAGCGTTGCAAGGTGTTTGGAAAGGATCGAAGGCTACGCAGCATGTACGGCAACGTATGCAATGTCACTTCAAACTCCTTTCTAGTTCGTATTTGACTGTGAAAGATTTTCATTCAGTGCAACACACTTTCTAAAAACAGTTTCAAACAGTTTAATGTTTAATGCTGAACTTTAACCCAGTTTAGAGTTTAGCCAGGTCACATCTTCTTGTGGATACAAACAGAGACATACTGTAGCATCGTCTGGCTTGACAGATACAGCAGAAGGCTATTATTGAAAGTGAGGTCTGACGAAACAGAAGACAGATTCCTATTCCCTGCATACATCGCACAGCATCCTCCTAGTGCCGGGAAAGCTTAGGTGCAGACATTAAAGTGCTGGACTTGTGTTTGAAGTGACTTGGGCTGCTCTCAGGCTTGCCACTGGCCCTAATGTTACATTCCCAACCGTCTGTCTGCTCTGTTGATTTGCCATCCTGGGGTGTAATTTCCTTTCTAGTCCTTTATTGCGGTCTCAGCTTTTCTTACCCACACTGAGTTAAGAATGCATGTTGCGTTTCTGTTGCCTTGAGCAGGCTAGTGTAATAACGTACCTTTGTGCTGCAGGTAATCAGTATGGTACACCTGGCATTCCACACACTGAGCCAAATAGGATTGACAAAACAATTATGTGTGATAGAAAAGTCATTCATCCGAGAGCTGAAGATTAAGAGATTAAGTTGAGTTGTACAGGCTGTGTATAAGTAATTATTTAAAGAGACAGATTATTTGTACATGGGCATAAGCATGCATGCACACACTCATGTACACGTACACACATAGACACACACAGACACACACACACATTTCTTGCTCAGACATGAACAGCGGAGCCACAGCGTTTAGTTGTACTGGACAGGGCCAATACAACATGCCAATCTAAGCCCTGACTGATGTATGTGGGGTTCTGCCCTGCCATCGCTCACTGACATCCCGTCTTTGTCCTCTGTGGCTGGATATAGAGGGAGGGAGAGCCTGGGCGGGGGATACAGAGCTCCAGACAGGCCCCCTGACATCCCAAAGCAGCCCAGGAAGAATGACTCTGAAAGGGGTAGCGTGAGGAGGCCTAATCCCCCCCTACCTCCAGAACAATGAAGGAGTGTGTGTGTCTGTCTGTCTTTCTGTCTATGTGTGTGTGTCTGCCCAAGGGCTCCCCCTAGAAATGCAAATGTAAATAAAGGTGCAACAAAAGGCCACTGTCACACACGTGTAGCGCCTGTGAATAAAGCCTGTCAGCTGGAACACGCTCCTGAGCACATTGATAAGGCCTCCACATGCATTGGCTGTTACAGCCCTGAGGGCTAGCCTAGTGTACAGGTACATGCTGGTGTGTTAACCACAGTCACCAACATGCTAACTACCCCATTCAGCCTGACAGAAACCCAGGTGTGATTGCTCCCAGAGGAAAAAGCTCCAATCAAAAGATTTGCTTTCAGTCAAAGGATCTGCACATAAATAACCCGAGGTGGGATAGTGAGTGAAGCCATGCAGAAAGCACAACATCCTCCTCCCTGAGTCAATCTGACTACATGTTGTGTCAGCAGAGCGCTCTATATGAGATCACCTGTATTTGGTTCATGTGGTTTTAGGTTCCAGCTGGTACTTTGTCGGTCGTTTCCTGAGGGGGACTTTTCACTATGACAACGGGAGTCGATTGAAGGTGAAGGTGGGAGGCTGTATGTACTTATTTACCTATTCATTCACTTTATTTTACCAGGTGGGTGATTTCAAGATAGAATGTTTTCTCAAAGGCGGGATAAATGGTAACGCATTAACAGCAGACCCACATTAAGCCAATCCCTGGACTAAAAAGCACTTTAAATGAGGATTCTCCAATGGACACTTTTTAGTCCAGGAGTTGGCTTAACCTGGGTCTGGGAAACTAGACCAAAGTCATACAGAATGAGAACAGAGGGTACGTACTTGCAGATGACGCTGCCGCGGGACTTGCTGTAGCAGGGTTTGATCTGCAGGGCGCAGGCCACAGCCTTCCACATCTCCGGACGACACTTCCTGATGTCCAGGACGGGGATGTTCATAAAGGGCATCTTGATCGTCCCATTGGACCACAGCTTGATGTCGTTCATGGCGCCCTGGTCTGATTGGATGTTACAGCTACGGAACAGCTCAGTGGGCCTGGGGTCAATAAGACCGAGAGACGTGATAGAATTAGCAGATGGACTCAATAGAACACGCATCTATCAGAATGAATACAAATGTGCGCACAACAGAAACATAGAGGATCAGTTAACATTTTCGGGATGGGTGCTAGGTTGCTTCGACTCGAGGCTAGGACATGGACACAAAGTGAGTCACAAAGTGAATCTTACTACAGAAGACGAAAACCCATGTCCTTATACACCAAAACGTAACACACAACACTGCCTCTCTCTGTCTAATGAGTTGCACGTTCACTCTGCCCTGTGAGTCCAGATGTTGTGTCCACAGCTCAACAGCACATGGATGTGGCTGTGATGATGTCACGCCCCGGCCAGCCACTGTTTACTACTATTAGTCACTGCAGAAACATCCCAGATACAAGCCAGGAACAAAAGACCAACGGCTGGTGCCGAGAAGCACTACTTCCTGAAGAAACCTGTTGCTGGGGCGAGGACTATTTTCTTTGATGATCTACGGGAGGGAGGAAGTGTCTTTCATGTACGTCCAGTGTGGACCGGGTGATTGGTAGGTTTATGTAGGTCCAGTGTGGGCTGGGTGATTTGTAGGTTCCACTGGGTGAGGGAGGGATATTTCCAGGGCTGAGGTTGAATGTGGTCTAGCGCTGATCTCCAGCCAGTGGTTGATTTAATAACAGCCTTTAAAATCTCCCACTGGCCACTCACGCTGCCTTGCCGTGTGTGTGTGTGTGTTTGTGTGTCAGAGGTGGAACCAAGTTACTATTATTCGAGTCACAAGAAAGTCTCAAGTCGAGTCACAAGTAGAACGAGTCTCGAGTCAAGTCCAAGTCATGCATTCTAAGAGCAAGTCAAGTCCACTCACAAGTTTCTTTCTTGTCAAGTGTCAAGTCATGTAAAAAAACATTACAAAACTTTACATGAAATGAGCTGTGTTGGATGGCAGGGTGCTACAGACAGCTATAGCGGTCGCTAATAGTAAAGGCCCAGTGCACTACTTTCTGAAAAAATAATTGAAAAAATACTTTTTCAGGGGGTGCTGCAGCACCCTCAACAACCCTACTTCCTGCGGCTATGAATGTGTCATTACATCCATAAATGGTGATGTATTTTCAAAACGCAAGACACAGAAATAAACTGCGCTTTGTACCTGCATTTTGTGCTAAAAGTCATTCATGTTGACAGTCATGATCAACTAGGGATGTTATGTCACTTCTGTTATGTCCAGAGCAAGCAGGATCATACAGCCTAGTTGTAAGCAGCAGAGGTTGACGATCTGCTGTATGCAGCGGTTAGAAAGCATGGTCTGTCTTTAGCCTTTCTCTTCCTCACAAATATCATAATAAATTCGCCAGAATGTTACATCTTCATCCCATTGGTATTGAAAGCAGTGCGATGTTACAGCTCTCTTCAGACATAGCCAGTACGCAGAACTGATGTATATAGCCTAATTAATTCACCCAAACTAGGACTATCTGAAATATGAAAATGATCAATGAAATCGTCATGTAGCCTATTGTTCCGGCAAAGATATGTCCGTCGCAGATTGCTAAACTGCATTCTATATGGATAATGTAAACGTAAGCTACTCTGTTTCTGTCGGGCATAACCGTAGAAAATTAAACAAGTGCTTTCTGGTCACTAATCTGAATATGTGCGCCCGCCTTTGCGCGCCAATGCTGATGATTGGTCATTGGTCAGCAGTCAAGACGCTCAACTCTTTGGTTCTGAAGCACAGATAAGATGTTTTTGAGATAATAATTTTGTGCAATGCCGTAGGCCTATGTTCGTGACCAGATCAAATAGGAAAGTGTATAAATATCAAATACAAATGGTAGACTTATAGCCTACCTATGTAATCTATTAAAATATGTAAACTATGAACAATATGGATTCTTCCCATTCAGTTTCATACTCACACCCCTCAAAAGAGGACCACTAGCTCACGCGACCTGTGTTGTTTGACAGTTTTCTGGTCCAATCAGAGGACCGAGTGTATGTTTCACTAGCCAATCTGTTGTGTGTTTCGCAAAATACTGTCTCTGTCTGCGTGGAGAGTAATCCATGGCAACTCTGTGCCAAAAAATGAGTGTCAAAACGTTACAAAACATGGAAAGATAATTTCAAGTCATCAGTCTCAAGTCAAAGTCTTGAGGGTTCAGTTATTTTATTTTACATCAAGTCAGTCTCAAGTCTTCAAATTTGTGAGTCCAAGTCATGTGACTGGAGTCCACACCTCTGGTGTGTGTGTGTGTGTGTGTGTGTGTGTGTGTGTGTGTGTGTGTGTGTGTGTGTGTGTGTGTGTGTGTGTGTGTGTGTGTGTGTGTGTGTGTGCGTGTGTGTCTGTGAGAGGGGAAGGAAAGTGAGGTCTTGACCACAAGCAGAGGGACCACAGGCTTACCTCAGCTCCAGGTCATGAACCAAACGTGACCCCATGGGTGGGTAGTGGGTAATGGTCATAGAGGTTTTCCACTCCACCCAAAAATAAACTTTAATGACATCTTCACTTTTATTTACAGTGACTCGTTCCTATTCTCGCTCTCTCTCTTTTATGTCTCTCTACACATTGAAAACCACCCAGATGGAAAGGAAGGAAAGTAGCTCCAATTAAAGCATAGGTATTTAGGATTGTTATGAAATACATTTCATTTTCACCAAGCAGGCTCAATACAGTCAGTGAGTCAGCTATTCCTCATATAACTTCATATTTTCTTCTTAATAAAGACAGATCAACTTAAAATAGGCATGGTGTTTATGGCAACCGTTTCCATACTCTCAGTCAATAACTAGAACTAGAAGAGTTGTATCTAAGTTAGTGGTCTAGCTCCTAAGTCAACTTGAGTCAACCGGAGTCAACATCCTAGGTCCTGGGTGTGTGTACATGACCTCTTTCCCCCACTTCCCTCTCTCTAGCTCTGCCCCCCTCTCCCACCGTCCTCTCAGAATGATTGGCATTTGGATTGAGACTTCCTGCCATGGGTTTTGGTGCCAAGAAAATAATATTGTCCAGACAGACGGACAGACGGGCAGACGGGTGGACAGACAGACAGACAGACAGAGGTCACAATGTTGTTTTTTTGCCTCCAGCCCTATTTAACTTCCATACTGCGACTGTGCCCCCACGCCGCTGGTCACCCCAGCTTTTGAACCCCCGAGGGGGGGGGAAGACTCTCGTGCAATGGCCCCGGGACTCCTTCAAAGGAAATGAGAGCTAGCGTTTGTTTGTCTGTACTCTAAATCCCACAGTGGGGAGCAGCGGTGCCATCATCTAAAGAGGAATTCATTGATCTTCTCCGATGAAAATAATACATGGAATACTTGAGATTTCCAAATCTTCTCTAAGAGGGCCTACCATGAGAAGTTTCAATTACCTTTTTTGTTTGATTGAACATTGATTACATCGTTTGCCTGCCGGGCTGCAATTCAAGCGTTGATACAGTATGTTTTATGATAATCATGATGTTATGGTTATCATTATTATTTTGTTGTAACCCATACAGTCAACAGACAAAGACATATGGAAAACAATATCACAGACAAAGAGAGGTCAAGCGATGAGATGGAGTTTAAGTCTGTAGCTCACGTTCTTCAGATCCCCTACTATCCAATCATATATTTTCTCTGTCCCTGACTTCAGCCTGGAAAAACAATGCTTTTGAAACCGGACAAAGCAAATGAAATGGAGCTTTGTGGACAGTGCATGGTGGGGATGAGTCCACGAGTGGGGATCATTCTGTTGAACTGTGTGTGTTTGTGTGATTTCGCCCGCCGGGCTTTGATGGCGTCCAGCATGGATCTCAGGCCCTGTCCCAAGCCAGGATGCAGGAAGCTGTGATACGGCTGGCCTCCAAGGTCAAGTGTATTTGTTGAAGGGAACCCACACATCATAAACTATAGTAACACACACACACACACACACACACACACACACACACACACACACACACACACACACACACACACACACACACACACACACACACACACACACACACACACACACACACACACACACACACACACACACACTTTCTCTCTATCCTTTTCTCTTTCCTTCTTTCTCGTGACCTCTAAAAAACCTAGCACAAAGTCATGGAAGGCGACCACAACACAGAGCCTATAAAGCAACATCATCGTCAACTAGTCATTGTCTCTCTGAAGAGACCCCAGAGGTCTTGGTTTCACCCGGCCCCAACCAGTTGGCCAGCCAAAATGACTAGCATGGGATCGACTAGACACAGGGCTTCGTTTCACAACCAACGTTTAAACAGAAAGATAAATACATGAAACGTACCAATGGCATTGTGTTAACTGCAGTGTATTATTTAATGTGGTTACGAGGCTGTTGGTTCCAGTTTGGGTTTGGAGGTGCACATAGGGTTATGTATGGAAGCCACTAACCCACCAACCACAGGGCTGGGGAAATGGTGGGGTGGACGCACTCACTCACTCCCTCCCTACCCAACCTCGCCTTCTCCCCTGGCCTTCCTATGACACTCCAGGACTAAAAAATCACATTCGCCTAGCCTGCGTCAGACCAGCCCAATGCTTGAGGTGATGGAGAACATGGGTTTGCAGGATGCCAGTTCACCATTCGGCCATTTGTGAGTTACACTCTGGTTTAACGAAATTAACTCATTTAGAATTGACGTGTCTTTTTTCTCTTTCCCTCTCATATCCCGGGGTGGTTTTTATGTGTTTAAATTGGATGTGTGACTAAATGGATGTGTGACTACATGAGAAGGCCCATCAATGCAACAGAGCATTGCAGACTCGTGTTTGGATGTATGCAGTCGTTATGGACGTTGGATTTTGAGTTAGTCAGTACAGTATAGTAGGTACCAGACCTGTTGTAGACCTACTGTAGGTTTGGTACAGTGTGGTATAGTCTGTTACAGTCTGGTACAGTGTGGTCCAGTGTGGTTCAGTTCGTAAAAACGTGGCACTAACAATGCAAATGTTGTGAATTTGCTGCAGGGATCTCATACAAAAATGTATGCATAAAATAATCTGTTAAGAGTGTCATATATTGCAACTATATAATAATAATAATAATATAGTCCCTTCAGAAAGTATTCGCACCCCTTGTGTTTTCCCGCATTTTCTTGTGTTACAAAGTGGTATAAAAGTGGATTTAATTGTCATTTTTTTGTCAATAATCTACACAAAATACTCTTTAATGTCAAAGTGGAAGAAAAATGCATACTTTTTAAATTGTTTTTATTTTATTTTTGTATTATTAAAAAAAAAATTTACTCCTTTTTCTCCCCAATTTCGTGGGATCCAATTGGTAGTTACAGTCTTGTCCCATCGCTGCAACTCCCGTACGGACTCAGGAGAGGCAAAGGTCAAGAGCTATGCGTCCTCCGAAACACAACCAAACCAAGCCACACAGCTTCTTGACACAATGTCCACTTAACCCGGAAGCCAGCCGCACCAATGTGTCGGAGGAAACACTGTGCACCTGGCAACCGTGTCAGCTTGCATTGAGCCCGGCCCGCCACAGGAGTCGCTAGTGTGCAATGGGACAAGAACATCCCTGCCGGCCAAACCCTCCCCTAACCCGGACGATGCTGGGCCAATTGTGCTCCGCCCCATGGGTCTCATGGTCGCGGCCGGCTGCGACAGAGCCTGGACTTGAACCAGGATCTCTAGTGGCACAGCTGGTATATATACCTAGCTACTTATCTGGTATAGTAGCTAGGTATATACCATACCTGTTGTTGAAGTTGGTGCAGTAGGCCAGGTCCTTACAGCCCAGCTGGCAGGGCTCCCTGACGTCGGCCAAACAGGTGATCAGGTCCGTTTCCACAGGGTTGTACTCGCACATCTGATCAAACTCCTGCCATGTCTGAGTGCCCCAGTTGGTGCTGATCTCCTGACACATGTCCCTTTTGGTTGACAAAACCCGAGTTAAACATACAGACAGAGTCACAACCCAAGAATGTAAAACCAGACTCAAATGTACACTGCCTTTGAACAAGGTAAATATCTCCAAAACTTTGAGCGTGCCTAACCTTCTGGCACATCTAACTGTATAAAGTCATCTGAAATTGTACATCTTGAAATGTGCAATAATCTAAAATCTGAAAACACGTTTTCACATGTGTGGTTTCATGTTATCACATGTTGCTTTATATGTTGTCATATGTGATTACATGAAAATGTGTTTTTGGAACACTTCATGTGCTAACTTGAAATTCATGTGTTTTCTGTAAGGCTCTGTAGCTAGCTCAGTTGGTAGAGCATGGTCCTTGAAATGCCAGGATAGGGGGTTCAACTCCCAGGACCACTGATATGTAAAATGTACGCACAATTGACTTTGTTGCTTTGGATGAAAGCGTCTGCTAAATGACATATATATTATTATAAGCATCTCATCAGAGTACAATGACTCCAACTAACCGGCACAATGAGGTATTGGCTTTGGAGCAGCAGTGCAGCTTGGCGCCGTCGATCTTGGCGGTGGGGGAGGTCTCCGTCTCGCTCTTGGTGGGGGGGTGGGCGCTGCCCAGGAAGCACTGCCACAGCGGGTCCTGGGGCAGTGGCTGGCTGCCGCACTCATTGATCAGGCCCTCCATGATCTCATGCTCCGTGGTCATGGAGCGAAGGATGCGCCGGCATGCCACCTGGCAGTGGGGCTCATCGGCCCGGTCGCAGCAGTACAGGCCTGGATGGACCAACAAACTTAGTGATAGGCAGTGATGGGAGGAAGGCAACACAGACATAAGATACACACTGGCTATATTAAATGGGTTCCTGATAGATTAGATTAGTATTGATAGATTAGTATAGATTAGTATTTCAATTCAATTAAATATGTTTTTCTTTACTCCCGAGGGGCATTTTCTTGGGCAATTATTTGGGTATAAGACTACTCATTTTCTATGGGGTTGCTGATAGGTTAGTATCAGATTATTATTATGATTTTTTGTTTTTAAATGGAACCTTTATTTAACTAGGCAAGTCAGAAGAACAAATTCTTATTTACAAAGACGGCTTACCGGGGAACAATGGGTTAACTGCCTTGTTCAGGAGCAGAACGAAAGATTTTTACCTTGTTAGCTCGGGGAGTTGATCCAGCAACCTTTTGGTTACTGGCCCAACGCTCTAACCACTAGGCTAAAAAGCACAGATATACTCAGTATCTACAAAGCTCCTGATAGGTTAGTATTAGAGATACGCAGGATCTACGAAAGCTCCTGATACGTCAGTATTAGATATACTCAGTATCTGCAAAGCTCCTGATAGGTCAGTATTAGAGATACTCAGTATCTACGACGCTCCTGATAGGTCAGTATTAGATATACTTACTGTCTATGGGGCTCCTAATAGGGTAAGACTTGGTGTAGTTGCCCACACAGCCAATGAGCTCGGGGCTGATGCTCTGGCAGTATTCCTTGACAGCTTTGATTTGAGAGACGGTTGGGGAAGAGTCTGTCCGGAAGATAGCCTGGCAGTACTCTCTGCAGTTGGTGTGTCTCCCTGCATAGCTGCAGCATACCGAGCCCACTGAGGCAGCATAGACAGACAACACAGTTACAACTTGCTTTCCATCAGTCATTCACTTCAATGGAATTGTAAACAGAATCGAGTAGAAAATAGTTAATTATTATTATTATTATAAATTATATTTAGTCTATTTTGTTTTTAAATAGCCTTTAGCTTCATAAAATATATGACACACATCGCAAACATGATTGACATTCAAGCATCAGGAATTCTTCTTTGCTGAATTAAGAGTAGAATAGAGTAGACTTCCAGGATTTCCTAGAGAATAGTCTGATTAAATATGCATGGTGAACATTGGGGGTGATCCTTAGTTGCTAGACTTCAGGGAAGTCCAAGACCTCACATCCTCATAATCGCCCAAAGGCATGTCTGTCACATCTGTGGTGGGCTTGTCTGCAAGGCAGTTTCGCAGCTCCGAATACAAATAAGGGCTTCATCGGCTGGCTGACTCCGTGACAGATGAAATCATTTCTGCGGACCAAAGGTCAAGACCTTGCCTTTCAGGCACGTAAACATGGCTTGTCAAGCAGAGTGGTGACTCTTTTCCTACTCACAGAGGTCAAAGGGCCCTGAGCTGACTCATGTTTAATCACACTGGAAAATCGCGCTCAGATTGGTGGACTTGGGCTAGCAGCTTGTCATGGAGATTTGGGAAACTTACTCTCATTTTTGATGATACAGCTGTAGAGTGGTTTCTGGAAATGAGAAGAAAAATAATTTTGTGATCAGAAGTATAATTGAAAAAAAATAATTATGTCAGTTCTCTCTCTCTCCCCTCCTCTCTCTCTCTTTCTTTCTCTCTCCCCACTCGCTCTCTCTCTCCCTCTTTCTCTCTCTCCCTCTTTCTTTCTCTCCCCCCTTGGTCTCCCCCTCTTTCTTTCTTTCTTTCTTTCTTTCTTTCTCTCTCTCTCTCTCTCTCCCTCTCCCCTTTCTCTCTCTCTCCCTCCCCCTCTCTCTCTCGGTCTCCCCCTCTTTTTCTCTCTCTCTCTCTCTCTCTCTCTCTCTCTCTCTCTCTCTCTCTCTCTCTCTCTCTCCCCCCACTTTCTTTCTATCTCTCATCAAATGGGTATCCAGGGCAGTGATTGGGGACATTGCGCTGTGTAGGGTGCCGTCTTTTGAACCTGAGTCTCTGTGGTCAGTAAAGATACCATGGAACTTATTGTAAGACTAGGGGTGTTAGCCGTGTCCTGGCTAAATTCCCAATCTGGCCCTCATACCATGGTCACTTAATCACCTGCTTCCAATTGGCTCATTCATCGCCCCTCCTCTCCCCTGTAACTATTCCCCAGGTCGTTGCTGTAAATGAGAATGTGTTTTCAGTCAACTTACCTGGTAAAATAAGGCTTAAAAAAAGATTGAAAAAAAAACAACATAAAAACAGTCCTGTCCTAAGTACTGTTAAAACTTAATCTGAAAACTAACTGGCTTCTTTCCAACAACACCATAGAGGAACATAAAGGCCAGTGCTGCTGCGTGCTTTGGCTCCCCTCACAAGGATTCATGAAAGGGCAAGATGAAAGGGGCCAGTGCCTAATTAAAGCTG
The DNA here is from genome assembly GCF_029448725.1 of Salvelinus fontinalis. Taxonomy (NCBI): domain Eukaryota; kingdom Metazoa; phylum Chordata; class Actinopteri; order Salmoniformes; family Salmonidae; genus Salvelinus; species Salvelinus fontinalis. The sequence continues at coordinate 24,206,987 of NC_074671.1, read as the reverse complement.
GTGGGGGGAGTTTGGTTGTGGTTGTGGTCCAAACCAAACATTAAGCCCGCCGCTTTGTTTGTTTGTTTGTTTGGAACGAGGAGGTGAGCCAGATGAAAGGAGACCTCTGCTAGCACATCGCTAGCCTACGCTAATAGCTAAGCTAAATCTTTTCAGCAGGACTGGATGAGCTCACTCCTCTCTCCCTTTGACGAGAGTGGCTCCAATCAGAGCTAAGATAGAGTGCTACACAGACAGGAAATGACCTCATAAAGAGGGGTGGGGATGAGCACGATACTGAGATGGACCGTAAAGACTTAACACTGCCTTTATCTTGTAAAAGCCAGGGAAAAGGCCAGGGAAAAGCAGCAGAGAACACATACAGTCTCTCAGAGTCAAAAGCATTTGCTCAATTTAAACAAAGCACATTATTTTACACAATACATGACCTTGTGTTACTTACTTCTGTGTCTTTTTTGCATATTTTTGTGATGTCATTCTTGGATGATGCCTATAGGGTCCGAGAATGAGGAATTAGGTGAGACCATATGGATGAGGCCATAACTGGCCAAACTAACTTCCTCTCTCACCTGCTTGCACTCCCTGCGGCACTCTGCCGAGATGGCCAGCTCACAGCAGCCAAGGCCAACCCAACCATCGGACTTCCTGGACGCTCCTGTAGACAAACAAAAATGGCCACCATTACCCACAAATCTTTCTGGGTGTTTCATTATCACAATAAAAGCATGGGTTAATTTCATCCTCTAGTGGGGGTTTGCAAAATATTCATATTTTTTAATGGGCAGCATATTAAAGCCAGACTCAGTATGACCCAAATAAAATATATATTTTTTCCAGTTTTAATATATCTTGAAATGGTAGATGAAAGCTTATTTGGCCATTTCTGTCACCTCAAAGTGATTAAAATTAAGTTTTTATAAATTATAAGTACATCAGTTTTGTTTACAAATTGCTGGTCAGATTTCTCCAGGTAATTATAATGCATATAGAATATTCTATCTGTTACTCTGATCCATCCACGACTACAGCAACACATCAACAATACATACAAATTGGCCTATCTACTGTATATCGCTCTCAGTATTAAATGATACAGAATAAAAGTGTAATTTAGCTGAGAAACGCGTGTCGTAAAGGTAATGTTGGCTCCTGGCTGTCAGTCCGTCTGTCTGTGCAACAGCTGATGATGTGCAGGATCGCAGATTTGAAAACACCGGCGGGTCTGTCGTTACAAAGTTTATTCAATGTTGCTAGCTTGAGCTTCTGAATGAAAGTGTAATTGTGGGCAATTTTCATTCAGCAATGGATTGGGAATATTTTCTTAGTTTACCACTAGCTAGTTCAAATCAAATTTTGTCACATACACATGGTTAGCAGATGTTAATGCGAGTGTAGCGAAATGCTTGTGCTTCTAGTTTTGACAGTGCAGTAATAACTAACTAAGTAATCTAACAATTCCACAACAACTATCTAATACACACAAATCTAAAGGGGTGATTGAGAATATGTACATGTAAGTATATTGATGAGCGATGGCCGAGCGGCATAGGCAAGGTGCAATAGATGGTATAAAATACAGTATATACATGTGATATGAGTAATGTAAAGTGTCATTATTAAAGTGGCATTATTTAAAATGCATTGTATAAAGTGACTAGTAATCCATTTATTAAAGTGGCCAATTATTGGGTCTCAATGTAGGCAGCAGACTCTCTGAGTTAGTGATGGCTGTTTAGCAGTCTGATGGCCTTGAGATAGAAGCTGTTTTTCAGTCTCTCTGTCCCAGCTTTGATGCACCTGTACTGACCTCGCCTTCTGGATGGTAGCAGAGTGAACAGGCAGTGGCTCGGGTGGTTGATGTCCTTGATGATCTTTTTGGCCTTCCTGTGACATCGGGTGCTGTAGGTGTCCTGGAGGGCAGGTAGTTTGGCCCTGGTGATGCGTTTGGCAGAACGCACCAGCCGGACTACTGCTGGTTTTCTGTTCTACCTGATAATTAATTGCACCCACCTGTTGTCCCAGGTCAAAATGGGTCCCTGATTATAGGGGAAGAGTGGAACTGGAACTGTCTTCAACATCCAGATTTTAATATGAGGGAGCTAGAACCTGTCCTGCATGGGCCATTGTCGGGTAACAGTTTGAGCCTTGCGGTTGAGGGCGGTGCAGTTGCCGTACCAGGCTGTGATAAAGCCCGACAGGATGCTCTCGATCTTGCATCTGTAAAAGTGTGTCAGGGTTTTGGGTGACAAGACAAATTTCTTCAGCCTCCTGAGGTTGAGGAGGCGCTGTTGCGCTTTCTTCACCACTGTCTGTGTGAGTGGACCATTCAGTTTGTCTGTGTGTACGCTGAGGAAGTTAAAACTTTCCACCTTCTCCACTGCTGTTCCTTCAATGTGGATAGGGGGGTGCTCCCTCTGCTGTTTCCTGAAGTCCACAATCATCTCCTTTGTTTTGTTGACGTTGAGTGTGAGGTTATTTTCTTAACACCACACTCCGAAGGCACTCACCTCCTCCCTGTAGGCTGTCTCATCGTTGTTGGTAATCAAGCCCACTACTGTTGTGTTGTCTACAATCTTGATGATTGAGTTGGAAGCATGCATGACCACGCAGTCGTGGGTCAACTGGGAGTACAGGAGGGGGCTGAGCACGCACCTTTGTGGGGCCCCAGTGTTGAGGGTCAGTGAAGTGGAGATGTTGTCTCCTACCTTCCCCACCTGGGGGCGGCCAGTCTAGGACCCAATTGCACAGGGTGGAATTGAGACCCAGGGCACTCCAGCTTGATGATGAGCTTGGAGGGTACTATGGTGTTGAATGCTGAGCTGCAGTCAATGAACAGCATTTTTAAATAGGTATTCCTTTTGTCCAGATGGGATAGGGCAGTGTGGTGGCGATGACGTCGTCTGTGGACCTGTTGGGGCAGTATGCAAACTGAAGTGGGTCTAGGGTGGCCGGTAAGTTGGGGGTGATATGATCCTTGACTAGTCTCTCAAAGCATTTCATGATGACAGAAATGAGTGCTACGGGGCGGTAGTCATTTAATTCAGTTATCTTTGCCTTCTTGGGTACAGGAATAATGGTAGCTATCTTGAAGCATGTGGGGACAACAGACTGGGATAGAGAGCGATTGAATATGTCCGTAAACACACCAGCCAGCTGGTCTGCGCATTTGTCTGGGCCAGCAGCCTTGCGAGGGTTGACACGTTTAAATGTTTTACTCACGTCAGCCACGGAAGGGGGGGGTCCTTGTTAGCTGGCTGTGATGTGGCCCTGTATTATCCTCAAAGCGGGCAAAGAAGGTGTTTAGTTTGTCTGGAAGCGTGACGTCGGTGTCCGTGATGTAGCTGGATTTATTTTTGTAGTCCGTGATTTCCTGTAGACCCTGCCACATAAGTCTCATGTCTGAGCCGTTGAATTGCGACTCCACCTTGTCCCTGTACTGGCATTTCGCTTGTTTGATTGTCTTGCGGAGGGAATAGCTACACTGTTTATATTCAGACATATTCCCAGACCTCTTTCCATGGTTCAATGCAGTGGATCGTGCTTTCAGTTTAGCACGAATGCCGCCATCCATCCATGGTTTCTGGTTAGGGAAGGTTTTAATAGTCACAGTGGGTACAACATCTCATATGCATGAGCTAGTTGGACCATATTTTAGACTCCTCAGCATGACCAGTATGCTGGACACCGTGGACAGTACCAATAAAAATCACAAAAGCCAGCTCTGTCTACTGGTCAGTGAAGCTAATTAGCAAGCTAGCTAATTTAGCTGGCTAGATAATAGATACATCCACACCCGCATTGCTTGTAATGTGCATAGCCTACTGGTGGGTGATTAGCCTACAGCCAAGTAAACGTTAATGCACTTACTCGCAAACTTTTCGGGAGTTGCTAGCGGGTTGATTGTTTTCCTCTTGGTCGATTTATTTGATAATAACCCTATAGTTTCTGAAGGTGTTTGCACTGCAAAAGCAAGAGATCAAGCAGATAACGGCGACGCAATACAGCCTACCGTTGCGGCGCAGTATATCATTGTCTGTGTTAATTAGAATAACATTATACTGCTATAACGTTCATAGCTGACTCATTTTTATAACACGGTAGAGTAACCTAAAGTGCCAGTTGTAGGCTACAAGCAAATGAGAACACCAGCTGTCTGATACTGATCAAAGGGCAGCTGGCCCAGCGGCCTCTTGAGAAATCTTAGGTAGAGCACGTTATGACGTCTTGCCTAGGTTTGTTTACAAACAAGTAAAACTGTCGCCCTGATAGTTTGATATTTCATGAACACAAACTACGTAAATGAGACTTACTGAGTCTGGCTTTAAACTGTGGACTTATATGGACTTTTAGTGTGGGCTCAATGGGTACACAGTGTTGAGCTAAGCAACACTGTGAGTGTGTGTGTGTGTGCGCGTGGTGCAAGGGTGTGTGTGTGTGTGTGTGTGTGTGTGTGTGTGTGTGTGTGTGTGTGTGTGTGTGTGTGTGTGTGTGTGTGTGTGTGTGTGTGTGTGTGTGTGTGTGTGTGTGTGTGTGTGTGTGTGTGTGTGTGTCTGTAGGTAAGGATCAACAATGTTTTTGCATCTGGGAGGCATTATGTTATGTTCTGACAGGTAGATTTGTCTGTAACAGCAACGTATCCCTTTGAAACGCTGCCTGCAGATCTTACCAGGTAGTGTGGAGTTGATGCAAATCCAAAGCTCATTCTGTGAAATACAGAAAGAAGGTCATAGCATTATAAACAGAGGACCAATGCCAAAACAAGCAAGAGAACAAGAGAAGAAAACGCCATGAAAATGCCCAGTTCATAACAGAACGACAGGTTGTTTTGACGTACGGTGGTTTCTCTGGAGTTGGGACAAATGAAAAAGGAAGGGGCCTTGTGTTGAACGTAAGTGAGCATGAATGAACCACACGGAAGACCTCTGTCAGGGGTTGTAAAAGTAAGGATGTCTGTGCATTTCTAGACATCCTGTCCCCAACATTCTTTTCAGCCCTCGAAAAAATGACCTCAGAGAACTCTTGGCTCTGGTGAAACAACAGGCTATTGAATTTTATAGAGAGCATTTTATTTTTAATTAAAACATATATGAATGCAGTGGAAAAAACAACAGAGACACATACACTCATGAGAGCTTTGTGGTAACATACTGTGGGATTAATAACACACAGTAATAAACACAAACATCCCAGGCTCCTCTGGGTAGAGAACACAACGCATGGAGAAGGAGCAGTGAGTGGCTCAGAGAGCACACTCTCTCTCTAGCCCTAAACAAGATGATCAACTTTAAAAACTGGACATTGTCTGAGGTTCAGCTCCGTACATCATTGTAAACACTCACTCGGGTCAGTTGGCTCGCGAAGAGTGGAGCCGCTTGTCAAGAGGCATCACTATAATTTGCGAGGCCGACGGAGAGACATTATATATTTACATGAAGTATAAACATGATTTGTGATGAAGGGAAACCCAAGAAAGTTTCAGATCATGAAGGACGACAGAGGGCGAATTTTAGTACATCTACTATTACACCTCACAGGGCCAAGAATCCCTAAGAACGGTTTTGAGATGTTTTGCAGGGTCTTAGAGTGAAAGGAACCTCGGAACTTCAGTGCTAATATGCTGGTGAAATCGTTTCCAAAATCCAAACATCTAATCCATTTTAGCAAATAAGTGCAAGACATGTGTGCAAATAAAATAAAGCATTTACCTCTAGCTAATGACAGACTGGTTCCTAATTGGCTGTTTCGAGCAGATCAAAAACATTAGGGTTTGTAATTACGTTGGTGGATGAGGAGTGTTAAGCTTGGTTTCAAGCCCTGCTTTTTGATACTTATTTTATACTTGTAGCCAAACCCGGTGCAATAGACTTGTGATTAATGCGTATAAGCTTTACCATGGCCACAGATACATTTCCTCTGTCATAATGAAAGATTTCATAGCCAACTTTATTATAGACACATTTGACCGAAGACTATTTGTAGACCAGAAATCGGCACTTACCATAGACTCAGGGCAGTAGCTTGGTAATCGCTGTAGTAGGTGCTTCAAACGAGATTCGCTTTTTATGGTGGCGAGCTGGAAACAGAAACCAGTGTGTTATAATGAATTCAAAACATGTTTTCACCAAGAACAATGTCCATACGTTTGCAATATAGATAGCTAAATAGTTGGGAAGAGATTTTCAATGATTTACGATTCCATGGCACATTTATGAACTGATACACAAAACAACGCTGGATACATAACGTAGAGTTTTTCAATTTAAATTATACAAAATTCTTGCAACCAATAAAAGGTTATATATACAGTATGGGGGATAGCTCTGCAGATTTTGCTGCGAAGAGACACAATCATTAGATCATTTGTTTTGGTACTGTCCATGTGTAGCTTATTTTTGGACGCAGGTTCAGGAATGGATGAAGAATTGCAACATTTACCTGGAGCTAACCCTGCAGATAGCACTGCTGGGTAATTAAAAAATGAATTGTCAATCGATCAATAATATAATAATACTCTTAGCAAAAATATTTATCTTTAATTGACAATGTGACAATGAGAATAGAGAGGTTCAGAACTTTTGTGAAAGATCACAGCACAGTTGAAAAATATATGGCAACTAGAAATCAAAACTGGATGGTCTTCAGAGATAGATGGGAGGAGTTGAAGGTAGCTGAAGGATGGGACTAAAAACAAACAAAAGATAACTATTGTAAAATATACCATGTCCGTAAAATGTATATAGTATGTATAAGCTGGAAGTAGACGCCTAAGTATTGTTGTCCATTAGTTTACTACAATTAGGGGAGGGGTGGTACGTTAGGGGAAAATAATAGAGGAATATATATATACATATATATTTAACAAAAATATATGGGCAATTGGAAATGATGCAGACAATTACATTTATGGAAGCTACAATCTATCTGCAATATTAAATCTGATCTACCCCCCCTAAAAAAAGTTTCTTTTTTAAAATACATTTAATCTGAAAACTCTAATCTATGTAAACAAGTTTTGTAGAATGAAATGCTCATGTAACAACAGTATCGTAACAACAACAGCCATTTGGTATGCTTACACTTATCACTCAATTAACAAGACTAACGTTTGCCTGAGAAAAGTATAAATCATCCCCAAATGACAGAAGAGTTCATCTTAACTTTATTCACACTCAGGCGTGGCTCTCTAGGTCGCGTGACCCTGCGACATAAAACAAACATGGCAGGGCCAATGACAGCAGCCAACTGTGGCGTTATCAACGCAGGGTGAGGAGCTGTTGGTTGACTCTCACACGTTCTGGGAGAATCCTGCGCCTGCCAACACTCTCTGGCTTAGTGCACAGTCATGAAATTAGCTTTGGAAGATTCATAGCCACTTAGTCAGAGCAATCTAAAAGACTAAACACATGATGGGAGTTGATGTTGTTTTTGGTTGGTCTCCTTCACTCCTTCGTTGTTTTACTTCACACAAAAAAGACCACTGTTGGATTCAGCGTGAGAAGTTATTGTGTAATATCTGAAAAATATGTTGTAAAGAGTGCAGTAGTAGTAGAGTATTTCTGCACTAAAGCGGAGTTCAGCCCCCAACTGTTGAACTGCATCTTCCTATTTGACTCGTATGTGATACTGACATCTACACCACCGTGTGTCTGCTATTGTTTCATTCTAACCAGGGTGATAAAGTTGGCTTGTTCTGCTTTCTGTTCATGCATTCTCACCATTTATCCTCATTACTCGACATTCTATCCAGAACATCAAGTGCACATGAAATAAATCACCCGAAACTAATAACACATTCTTTATTTGTGAGGTGAAATAAATCGAGGTATACGCTGGGGACTGACGGACGGTAATCTTCTTACAGCTGGAACATTCCCAAGATCTGTACCTCCGAAAGCAGCTGCCGAGCGGTGAGTTCTCGGCCGTTAATAAAATACATCTGCAGAACACTACAAAGGCGTGGTTAACTTGGGCCATGGAAACGTACAACGTACAGGGTTCCAAACAAGTTATTCTTCTGTCCCCATAGGAGAAGCCTTTTTGGTTCAATGTAGAACCCTTTTTGGTTCCAGGTAGAACTATTTTGGGTTCCATTTAGGACCCTCTGTGGACAGGGTTCTAAATGGAACTCAAAGGGGTTCTACCTGGAACCAAAAAGGGTTATTCAAGGGGTTCTCCTATGGAGACAGGCGAAGAACCCTTTTAGGTTCTACGTAGATAGCACCTTTTTACACGGACCAAAAATATAAACGCAACATGTAAAGTGTTGTTGCCATGTTTCATGAGCTGAAATTAAAGATACCAGAAATGTTGGGCACAAATGTGTTTACATCCCTGTTAGTGAGCATTTTTCCATTGCCAAGATAATCCATCCACCTGACAGGTGTAGCATATCAAGAAGCTGATTAAACAGCATGATCATTACACAGGTGCACCTTGTGCTGGGGATAATAAAATGCCACACTAAATTGTGCAGTTTTGTCACACAACACAATGCCACAGATGTCTCATGTTTTGAGGAAGCGTACAATTGGCATGGTGACTGCAGGAATGTCCACCAGAGCTGTTGACAGAAAATATAATGTTCATTTCTCTACCATAAGCCGCCTCCAACATCGTTTTAGAGAATTTGTCAGTGTCCAACCGGCCTCACAACCGCAGACCAAGTGGCGTCGTGTAAGTGAGTGGTTTGCTGATGTCAACATTGTGACTGGAGCACAGGAGGCTGCTGAGGGGAGACTGGCTCATAATAATGGCTGAAATGGCGCAAATGAAATGGCATCAAACACATGAAAAAAATACATATCTGTATTCCCAGTCATGTGAAATCCATAGATTAGAGCCTAATGAATTCATTTCAATTGACTGATTTCCTTATATGAACTGTAACCCAGTAAATCCTTTCAAATTGTTGCATTTATATTTATATTATATTTTTGTTCAGTATATAAAACATCTCTCTCTTTCTCTCTCCAACTTTGAAAGATAAATAAATGTGGGGTGCCAGATTGAAACATCCAAAGAGGAATGACCTTGTCCTTTCAGAAACTGAAGGCCTCCCCTCATCAAAGAGGTAGTCATCCCTTAAGAAGAAATGGAACACTGTTTACACGGAGCCCTGTGGCACACCCCTGAAAAAAAACACTTTCTCCGCAGAGACACAGCAGCTTGCAAGGACGCGAACAAGACGGACATTATATCTCTGCCCTCTCCCCTTCTTTCTTTCTCTGTCTGTCACTCTCTTATTTTCTCTCCCCTCTCTATAATTTGGATCTCCCCCCTCAGTGGCAGGTGCAGTGCTGGGGACAGGGCGACCTTGCTGAGCGTGGTTCAACACTACAGCATCAATGAGTCTCTCTCTCTCTGTAAAGGGGAGGGGGAGAGTGGTGCTGGTGGTACGCCACCAGTAATAGCCTACTGAAATGGGCTAGGGGTCTGCCCTTTTTGGTCCCATAAAAAATAAAAAGCCTTTCAGATGTCTCTTTCATGTCTTAGTGAGACACAGAAGGCAAGGATCCATGAAATTGTGCACTGCTTTGGCAGATTCCTTCACTACAATAAATAAGAATAAGATGCAGAGATACAGATGTAGGATCTTAATTTGAGCCAGTTTGCTACAGCAGGAAAATAATCCTGCAGCAACAGGAAATGTGAATTATTATGTGGATTATAATTCATGGACATTTTGGTAGGGATTGATACCTTTTTTGTTCGGGCAAATCAAGTCTAACATTTCAAAGAGGAAATGCAAACTTGTAGTGTATTTGAGTTCTTCAAAGTTTTCTAAAGTTTGCATTTCCTGCCGTGCAGGAACATTCTCAGAAACAATAGAGTGATCAAGTTAAGATCTTACATCTGAAGAGCGCGAGAGCGAGAGAGAGAGCTAGAGAGGGTATAAGAGGAACAAAAGAAGATAGACCCCTCACCTGCTCCTCACTCAAATGGGAGACAGGCAGAATTGTTATTCTAGCGCTCATCGCTACACTTCAAAGGACAGAGAAAAAAAGACATTTCAGTGCTCTTCATCAAATAGTCATTATTTATGAGCTACAAATAATACGGAGACCATTGTGCTGGGGCTAAAGTTCTTTCACTCTTGTGCTCTACTTTAAACTGTGTGTGTGTGTTCAGTCTGTGGCCTCCCTTACCTGATCGCATGCTTCCCTACATGGTGTGAGTTCCGCAGCATGGTGGCAGCAGGACGAATCTGTGGAGGAGAAACAGACAGACACGGAGGAGTTAGTCTTTGCAGAGAAAGTCTTTACTCTGATACAGTAGCACTCACTCACTCCCCAGCTTGTTTTGTCTTAAGCCCTGGCAAACCCGGGGAGACTTTCCAGGCGGGCGGCACCTTGAAATCCATCCATAAATATAACGGATTCACAGTGGCTTAAAAACACAGTTCTGCTTTGGGGCTGGAGCGATAGATTGATAATGGTATTACAGCTGAGCTTATGTATTTGTCTCAATACACCTATTTCATCCTTTGTGCGTCTGGTCAACAATGTCTGCAGACTAAACAGATCTGGAGTAGGCTCTTATTATCTACACTTTCAGAGCAACAAGAGTGTCTTCTTGAGAAAGCTTTGGTCTCTGCTTAACCAAGACCTTCTGCCCCAATGTAACCAACGCAAACACATCAATGGCCTAACAATGAAGCACGATACAATGAATTTTACCGCATCATTTTTGTCAGGACATCTTAAGATGCTCAAGACTGGAAACATACACAATATTCAGTTCCATACAACAACAAAAAACGAAGTGTATATGATAGGTCAATGAACTCTTTCTTCTGGTAAATGGAAGAAAACTGTCAGAAGAGACGTTTGTGGTCTTAAATGAAAGTGAATAACCTCAATTCCATGACCTGAGGACATATAGCAGACAGAACATCGGGCTTAATGGAACCCAGAGAGAAAGAGAAGAGGGGATAGAGAGAGAGAGAGAGAGAGAGAGAGAGAGAGAGAGAGAGAGAGAGAGAGAGAGAGAGAGAGAGAGAGAGAGAGAGAGAGAGAGAGAGAGAGAGAGAGAGAGAGAGAGAGAGAGAGAGAGAGAGAGAGAGAGAGAGAGAGAGAGAGAGAGAGAGAGAGAGCGAGGTGGAGAGAGCGAGAGAGAGAGCGAGAGAGAGAGCGAGAGAGAGAGAGAGAGAGAGAAGACTCGCACACATGCTCAAGCCAGACTTCTAGCCTTCCGAATAATAATCACAAGGGGGAAAAAAGGGTCTTACAGAAACATATTATAATCTGTTTATGCTCCTTGAGGAAATGTCATAATTATCAGAATTCTCTCTCTCCAGCTTTTTTTCTTTCATCTCGGCCCAGACATGGTCTTCCTCTCCTCCTCTTCCATTTATGTCTGATCCAGGCTCAATCCTTTCATCAACTTGATTCTGTTTTCTTTTTCTTACTCTTGACTTCTTAATGTCGATCTCGTACCGGCAACACGCTAAAGCAGGAACAACAAACGCAGCGGTGGAGATGAAAGTGTTTTAGGGTCTAAGTGCTGCATCGTTGACCGTCTGTGATGTATCCGAGTGGGTCTGGTCTGGGTAGGGTCCTGGTCTGGGTTCGGTCTGATGGAAACCAGAACCATCCTAGTTGTCTTTGTAATGAGACACAGATCCCCCTGGCTTGACCCCCAGTAGTAGCCTTTAATGTGTGTGTGTGTGTGTGTGTGTGTGTGTGTGTGTGTGTGTGTGTGTGTGTGTGTGTGTGTGTGTGTGTGTGTGTGTGTGTGTGTGTGTGTGTGTGTGTGTGTGTGTGTGTGTGTGTGTGTGTGTGTGTGTGTGTGTGTGTGTGTGTGAGTGAAAGAGAGAGTTTACGTGTGTGTGTCTATGTGCATCAGTGTGACACCCCTTAGCGTTCTCTCTGCGGCACCGCTACAATTTCACCTGTCACATTGTTGTTGTTCTGAGGTGAGAGGGCCTTCCTGTTGTCATATTGCTACGATGGTTTCCATTGGCTTCTAATGACACCACATTCATTAGGAGGCTATAAAGGCCTGGGAGTAAACAGAGAGAGGCAGGCAGCTTGACTAACACACCAAAGAGGAAGACATGGGTCATACGAGGGGAGCTTGGCTAACAGCTTAGCGGCAAACAACACCAGTGACACCACAAACAAACCTTGCCCCGTCCTGAATCATGTTGGTTAACTATGTAGCAGGAACTGACTCACCTTTTCTCTTAACAGAAAAGACATGTGAACATGTCATATGACCTATATATAGAACTGCAGAGCGTGAGTGAGTGCAGTAAAGTGGATTGGCGATGCAGTTGTCTTGGACAGAGATGGTCTGTCATTAGAGGTAGGCAGGGCCTTGGAAAGGGTTCTCAGTCTTCTCTCCAGCCACTCACTACCATAAGGCCCCTTTTAGTGAGTCAGAGAGCTAGGCGTCTCTGGGTGCTGACTCACCCTCTCTTTCTCTGACTCTTTATCTCCCTCTCTCTCAACCTCTCTCCATCTCTCTCTCCTTTTCTTGAAACCCAGTAACATATGCTAGCACTTTGAGCTAGCCCTGCTACTGTGTCCCTGTTTTCAGAGGAATAGTAATAATGCCACCCACAAGCCACATGAAAGGAATTCCCCTCTACAAGCCTCCCCCCCAACCTCTCTCTCTCAGTACACACTCCCACCCCAACCCTTTTAATGCCCCCCTCCCACGCTAACTCAACCCACCAGCCGCCCCACAGACCAGCCCCTCTGGACTCCTCACGCCCTGCTCCCCAAACTACTTCACACAGCAAAGTTGTTTGCAACGAAGGGAAGGAACATGTTGGCCCGGCTCTCATCTCTTGCGTGAGTTACGTGAAGAGGCAGCATTTGATGTTCGGATATTTGAAGAGAGAGAGTCAGAGACAGCGACAGAGCGAGAGACAGAGAGAAAAATTTAACTCTGGCAGAAATGAAGGCAAAAAACTTAAAAGGGTCGGCACTTGACAGCCCCAGCAAAACTGATCAAACGGGAATGAGAACCAGACAGAGGGAAGGAGGGAAGGAGGGAGTAGGGACAGTTTACAATATGGGGCCGTGGAACCCCGTGGCCCCGTGGCTTCCACCCAGAGGAAGGCCCCACAACAGCCTCTGGATTCCATTCATGCCCTGACCGACGCAGTGTCGTGGTGAGGAAGAGCAGGCCTCGGCATCCTGGCTCTGTGTGTCTGTGACTCTCTGTCTTCCCCAGTCCAGTAGAGGAGAGAGAAGGAGAGACAGTGGAGGAGTACAGTATCACCACGGTAGTGACTGTTTTGTTACTCTCTTCCTGCCTCAACTGACACATAGCCAGACACATGCCACTACACCATAGACAAGAGGATATGGGGGTGGGGGTATCATTAATACACTCTTACCCGTATACGGGTTGAAAATTGCAGATTTGGGCACTGATAAGCGCCTAAATTGGAACGCAGAGGCTGTACAGTAACATCCTATACATGACGTTAGAGCTCAGACTCACTCCGTCACAGCTCTGTATGGATTCTGACTGACAGATATTCTGAACTTGAGAACCGCATGTGACAAGAAGTTGCCCACATCCCTCTCGCTAATTGGGCCACTTTTGCTAATGTTTTGTTGCCTGAGTAAGGGAAATGTTGTAAATTAAGAGGACTCAATGTATTTTGAAAGATGAGACGTTCGTTGAGGATTATAATAAATACTGCTTTAATGTCATACAAGCAAGCCAAACACCCATATTATAAAACTCATGTCATATACAGTGTCAACATTTATGATCACAGTGTTTGATGTACAGTTACAAGATTACATGGAGTCATACCCTGGGTTGTTCTGAACAGAATGAGACGATGTTTGTCTATTGTGAAGAAAATTCACTGCGGAACACGCATGCACTCATGACTCCTTTCTATACGCACCAAAATGACCATCTGTTTCTCTGAATTGCCCTGTGAAAGCCTAACATCGTATTTTATAACTTAGCTAGTCATGTTGGTAATAGAACAACCTTTCACATGAGTGCCCTTAAATAACTTAAGAACTGTGCACACTTTGGAGATGTGTGTGACCACTTGGAGACTCCAGTTAGACCTCTCACTCAAACCCTTGTCATTTTATTTGCCTTATGTTGAACCTACCCCACATTTCCCAGGAATACTGTTATCATGTTACTGAATGTATCCAGAGTATTTTGAGATTTTGTTATCAGCAAATTTGGCAAAAAGTACAGTGAATGTAAAATGCACATAAAATCAACAGTGTAATGTTTGGTTTCAGTCTTGTGTCAAGTGAACTGTTGTGTCCTCAGCTTCGGTCGAATCATTTCCCCATAATCTCCGAACTGTTCCCTTTCAATTGCTCCCATGGTTATGCATTTAATGTGTCTTCTGTAAGAAACATTTCAATTTAGCCCTATACATATAGGCCAATTCCTAGAAGAGTAAAGGGTTAACATAGCAAACCTTTCTGGACAGGGGAGAGTGGAGAAGAAAGAAGGGAGGAGATTCCAGCTAGCTCTTTAGGAGGAGAGAGGAGGGAGGCAGGTTGGGCTGGGCATGTGTGGAACGCGTCAGCCTCAGTCATCCTTCATTAAAGTGAGTTAGCGTTAGCCGGCAACTGCTAGCAGCCTAGGAGCACTCACCAGGGAGATAGAGCCGAGCATTAGCCGACCCAACCCAAGTAGCCCTGCAGCAGCCTGCATTGTGGTGACCGCAAGTCCGTGCTCCCCTCTCTTAACGAGCTGCCATTTTAATGACACAATTGGCGCGGCCAGTGGACCATTCAGCCTCCAGCCCTCCTCCTCACCCGTCTGTGTCCGTACGGCTGTTCGCCTGCCCCTCTATGTGCTCCTCGCCCCGAAGAGAGGCCAAACAAATTACCCGTTGCCAAGGGCAGACAGTTGATAAAAGCCATGGCAACAGCACTAGTTGTGCACTGTTCGTGAATTGTTGTGTTTTATCTTTTTTTGTTGTTGACATTGTTATCTTTATGTTTCTATTGAGATGAATAGGCCAGCAGTGGACGGTGGCATGGTGCGATGAGGTTGTACAATATATGGAGGTCGGAGGAGGAGGAGGAATGAATTGGCCAGTGAGGCACGTCGAGCCCCGCTGCGAGCCCTTTAATAGACAATGACAGGCTCTGGCTGTGCGGAGTGGGGAGAGCTCATCAGCAATACACAGAGCTGGGAGTCAGAGGCCCCAGGAGCTGCTAATGAGCATAGTAGGCCTAGAGACAGACTGACAGACAGACACCACGAGGACACACGGTATATAAGGTACAGTAACAGGACAGAACAAGACAGGACCGAACAGGACAGTAAAGCAGAGCATAGTAGAGTAGAGTAGAGCATGGTGTCCCAACACTTTCCAGTCCCTGTATTAGTGTCAGAGTGTTTCGTCAGCCAGAACAGCCTGTTGGGTAAGTATGCAGTCAGCTCTGAGAGAATGGACTGCACTGTATGGGGGAGAGGAGAGCACAGTGTGAGGGAAAGTCACAACACACACAACTATCTTCAACTCCAGGAGATAACGGATGAGTCGGTATGGGGCCTGGTGTGGTGGGTAATCCATCCATACTGTCAGGGGGACAGAGGGAACACACATGGTCCCTCACCGAGGGGTTACACAAACACAATGGAGGTGGTGACTGTTGAAAGGGCTTTTAAGGGGTGGTCATCTGGGGTGGATGGGTGACAGACACATCACTCTATGTTGTGGCTGGTTTAGTGGGGCTAGGGGGTCGTGTTTGCTGTGAAGACCTGAGGAATGAGTGAACCCTTCCACCGGCACTCAAGAGAAAGCATACTTTCTGGCCATGCAGGCAGTGTGTGTGTGTGTGTGTAAGAGAGAGAGAGAGAGAGAGAGAGAGAGAGAGAGAGAGAGAGAGAGAGAGAGAGAGAGAGAGAGAGAGAGAGAGAGAGAGAGAGAGAGAGAGAGATACATACAGTGAGAGAAGTGTGTGCAGTCTCTCCTACAATCCCATCTGTCAGTGTGTGCACGCGCATTCATGAGGGACACACTGCCCACCTCAAATGCACCCTCTTCTTCTCCCAGTGTGATGCCCCTTACTTCTCCTCACGACTCGGGAGCGGGAATCAATCACGTCAGACGCGCCGCTTTCATCAGCGGGACGGAGACATCTGCCAAGACGTACCCATCCCATTTCCTGCCCCGCTACGCATATACAAAGGGACATGTACCGTATGACTGGCCTGAAAGATCACAGGACTTAGCACTCATAGCAGATGCAGTCTGACTTTCCAACTATACAATGCACAGACTGGCGGCTAATAACAAAGGCATGGTAGGAAGAGAAGAGAAGAGAGGACGGAGGAGAGGGTAAGGAAGGAAACCGCCACTACAATAGCTCAGTATCAGCTCTGAGAAAGCTACAAACCGCTGAGTCAATTTTAACCCTATTGCACCATATTTGTCTGAAATGTAAAATATGTCAACTAAAACGCTGACAGACACGCAATGTGGGACGGCCATCTTTAAGTCATTATGACTGGCTATAGCTACATTAACTAACCACGCCCAGGGCTGTAGCTAGAGTTCAGCAAACTGTCTTCCATAACTCCATGACAATAACAATCTAATTGCCATTCTTGTCTTAAGGTGTCAACATCTGCAACAGTGTTTGCCAAACTCTGTGCTCCATGTCTGTGGCTCGGGTGCTCACCCAAGCCTCTGTAGTAACTGCGTGGGTGAGTTCAGTAGCTATCTGGCCCTGTGTGGTTGGAGTAAATCCCTCTGTCCACACCACAGATCGGTTTGATCCTGCAGTCTTGGCACCAGCAGCAGACAGAGACAGGCCAGTGTTGTGTTGTGTCTGTCTTTACCTAGTGGGCTGGCCGAGGCCTTGGTTGGTTCAGCTGCTTCATTCAGCTGTTTTCTCTGCTTAGCTTACTGGATATCTGGGCCCGTATTCACAAAGTGTTTCTGAGTAGTAGTGCTGATCTAGGTCAGTTTTGCCTTTTAGATACCGATGAATGAGGCATTAGGGACCTGATCCTAGATCAGCACTCCAACTCTGAGACGCTGCGAATACAGGCTCTGAGATTTGACAAAACAGCTTCAGGCTTTAACAGTTATACATTTGACATTTTAGTCATTTAGAAGACACTCTGCCACTTACAGGAGCAATTAGGGTTAAGTGCCTTGCTCAATGGCACATCGGCAGATTTTTCACATAGTCGGCTCGGGGATTCAAACCAGCGACCTTTCAGTTACTGGAACAATGCTCTTAACCGCTAGGCTACCTGCCGTTAGAGTGTGTGTTTATGCGGGCCGGCCCGGGACGGCTGTATTTTCTGCTCACTGCCGTCCTACGGTCCGACGAAAGCCATTTCCCGTATTTCGCCACAAAACATAAGGCGGACTTTAAAGGAGAGAGTAGGGATAAAATGGAGGGGTATTTATGCTATAACAAACAAAGCTGGAAATAGCAGCAGCGCTAGCCCTGGCTAAAGCGTATAGCCGCTGATGAAGTGTGGAATATCAATGTGCGTGCCCTCCCCCCAAAAAAGCGGTTCCTGCCAGTCCGCTTCCTGTGCGGATGCTCTTGTGGAGGTTGCTTTGTCTTTCGCTCTGTGTCATTTCTCTCTAAACAACTTAAACAATATCAAACCTCTCAATTTCAGAGCCGAAAATGTCAGTAATATAGCAGACAAAAATGAACTTTCTAATCTCTTATTCTCTCCTATCGTGTATCAGAACTCAGCCTAGGATGTCCTCTTCTCACCATTGGGGCTATAAACACACACAAACACAATGGTGAATAGTCATGGATTCTTGTCTGATGTTTGGGCTGCTCCCGCATTCCTCCCTGGCAGCCTGAACCCTCTAGGGGAAAGTTTAATGCCTCTGGGTCAAAGGTGACTTCCTGTGCATTAATACATTGCGATCTGACATAAGCAGGGAGGCATTAAGGGATCAGTGTGTTGTGAAGAAATGTGGGAGAGACTAGAGGCACAGACGTTTCCTCGCACCAAAACTCTTTCTGTGTCCTGATTCACTAACAAGATGTGTAGGCCTTTGTACTACAGATGCAGTCAAATATAATGGCACCCGTGTACGAGTCACTATTTATTCAAAAATAAGTTGACATTGAAAAAACCTTTGGTGTTAACATGTGTATTTGTTTGATTTGATGCACAGGACCCAAAACATCTCAACTGAAATTTACATTTTTCACTTCAAAGTCAAAACATGGCCTGGACTAAAATATTCAAAATTCTAATGAATTAAGTTGGAGGCAAGTGATTCTATGCAAGTGTAATTTATCCTACTTGTGGTAAGTTGCAGGTGCCACCAGGGTAAAAATAGCCATTAACCCGTTTTGAAAAAATTAAAATAAAACACGTTCTGCTCCATTGCACTCTATTGTAAAGTGCAAGGCAGCCAATATATTGGACCACATCTGTATATGAAATATTAGGAAGGTCTTCCTAATGTTTGATATGCTTAGTATATGCACGCACTATATGAAAATATATGTATGCACTATATGAAAATATATGTCTGCACATATGAAAATATAATCTAGGCATTTCACATGACTGGGAATGCAGATATGCATCTCTTGGCCTCACAATGGGCCGCAGGATCTCGCCACAGTATCTATGTGCACACAAATTGCCATCGATAAAATGCAATTGTGTTCGTTGTCCGTAGCTTATGCCTGCTAATACCATAACCCCACCGTCACCATGGGGCACTCTGTTCACAACGTTGACATCAGCAAACCGCTCGCCCACACGACGCCAAACACATGGTCTGTGGTTGTGAGGCCGGTTGGACGTACTGCCAAATACTCTAAAATGACATTGGAGGCGGCTTATAGTAGAGAAATTAACATTCAATTCTCTGGCAACAGCTCTGGTGGACATTCTTGCAGTTAGCATGCCGATTGCGCGCTCCCTCAAAACTTGAGATGTCTGTGGCATTGTGTTGTGACAAATTTTGGAGTGGCCATTTATTGTCCCCAACACACGGTGTAATGATCATGCTGTTTGATCAGCTTCTTGATTTGTCACACCTGTCAGGTGGATTGATTATCTTGGCGAAGGGGAAATGCTCACTAACAGGGATGTAAATTAATTTGTGCACAAAATGTGTGATAAATAAGGTTTTGGTGCGCAAGGAAAATGTCTAGGATCTTTAATTTCAGCTCATGAAACATGGGACCAACACTTTACATGCTGCGTTTATATTTCTGTTCAGTGTATG
Source organism: Salvelinus fontinalis (assembly GCF_029448725.1). NCBI lineage: Eukaryota > Metazoa > Chordata > Actinopteri > Salmoniformes > Salmonidae > Salvelinus > Salvelinus fontinalis. The sequence continues at coordinate 24,187,801 of NC_074671.1, read as the reverse complement.
TAGTGTATAATAGACTATATGACCAGGAGCAGCAAATTCCTGAGTAATTATTCAAATCAACAAGTGAATGAATAGAGAATATTAATTTTGTCATTATAACCCCTCATCCATGGAAAACAAACTCTCTTTAATCAACGGTTGATAGATAACTTGTATTTATTCAACTGACTAATGCTCAAATTAGTTTCTTTGATTCCCTCATTGAAGTGTCTTTACCAGAGTAACTAGACAGGCAAATCGACAAACAACTATCAAATAAAGACATGAAAGTGTGTTTTTAACACATGCTGAGCTGGCAAATTATTTGACAAAAATCTGTGTCCCTCCATCACGCAAGATCCATAAGAAACCAGCTAAAGAAGAGAATGTACTCGGTGTGTGAAAACATCAAAGGCCATAAATTGTGTCTTGCATCTATAAAAATCTGCTCCATTGAAGAATCTTCAAAAAAAATCTTCACACAATATTCTAAAGAGATAAATGATGATGGATGAAGTGCTAGATATCTAAAACAAAGTTCTTGCCATCACTAATATCTTCCTCCAGCTGTTTAAAATGACATCTGTGAGGATTGAGGGACTCATAAAACAACCAGAGGGAATAGAGAGACAGGGTGATGGGTAGCCTCAGAGCTAAAATTGGATGCGTGCTTGATCGACACCAGGGTCCAGTTTGAATTCATCAACCCCAGTACACTCCCATTTAGGAACCTCAAAGCAACACACAAGCAATAAAGCAATAATCAATTACACTGCTGCTGGCACATTACAATCTTCACAAAGTAAACAATAGGCCTTTTCAGTATTTTATGTCGAAACATGGCCATAGGATGGTGGCCCCTTAATGTTTAACCATGATTGATGACCAACTTTTTTGGGTCATCCACCCAGATTCTGGATTTCAACAAACACAATGAATGTGTTGAGCCACAAGGCCCACCACAACCCAAAATAATTCAGCCAAGATCCAACAGTAAGTGCTCCTGACCTATCGTTTGGGAACAACGTCTTATAAAACATTTCTGTGCATGCCTGACTCCACATTATCTACATATAGCACATAATCATACATAGTGTGTCTAAAGTTCGGAATATTTTACCATCACATGGAGGTGCTACAACCATGTGTCTGTGGTTGTGGTTACGTAAAGATAGCCAGTGTGACCAGCAGGCCCATGTGCGCTCCAGGTGTGCAGCTCACGTAGGGCGCTACACAGTCTTCCAACCCTTGGAGGAGCACCTGAACACCATCAGTCTGTGTGGAGCAACAGATGTTGAGGCCCTGATTGTACTCCAGCCTCCACATGGAGGGAGTTGGTCCCGCCCCTCTTTTCATATTCAATTAGGAAAATCAAAAGGGACACAGAGCCGGCCTGTCCCACCACTGACTCCACACACACTGGGGAACATGCATCTGAGGTGGAAGGATAGGGGGGTTGGACAGATAAGAGTATGAACGAACATAATGAACTGCATATGTCTAGGTAGATGGAAAAGAGGTGTGTGTGTGTGTGTGTGTGTGTGTGTGTGTGTGTGTGTGTGTGTGTGTGTGTGTGTGTGTGTGTGTGTGTGTGTGTGTGTGTGTGTGTGTGTGTGTGTGTGTGTGTGTGTGTGTGTGTGTGTGTGTGTGTGTGTGTGTGTGTGTGTGTTGGGGGGAAGGAGAGGTAGTGGGGATGGAATCAGCTTGAGTCTTTTTTTGGCGAGTGATCAAATGAGGAACCCGTCTTGTTCTATTACATAAGATCCAGTTCTGTTGCTGCCACACTCGGAGCCTGCCTGACAGACAGTCTGCTCTGGACCCATTGAAATGAACAAAGGTCTCACCTCCCTCGGGAGAAATGCCACACTTTTAGATAAAGAGTGAGAGGGTCTTTAAAATCCAATCTACTTGTAAAATAAAAAAGAATAGGCCTTTGTTGATGAGATGCAAAACCAGCCTTATTGCTATACAAATGGATATGGAGTTTAATAGCGTGTAACTTTCAAGTGAGGCCTGTACTGATCCTATGTCAGATATTGGTATTTGATGTTGGCACAGAAATGAAACCATGACTATGTAGTGTTCCCCAGTCACATTCAGGTATAACTTGACAATCTTGACATTTATGGTGGCCCTTAATGTAACAACTTCAACGTTGTGTCAACATAAGTACATATGTTTTACAGAGCCTAATCTAATAACCTGAAAACTGTTCAGTTATGTCTCAGATCTGAAACATAATATACATTGATATTAATGTAAACCAATGTTCTTGCAAACATGCTCTTTACTCTCCTAAATGAACAATTATTGGAGTCAGATCAAAATAAATACCAGTATTTCATTTATTGCAATAACCACGTGCCAAGTTAATAGCTTTGGTAGGCTACACAATCCCATTTTTAAAACATTGCATAAAAATGATGATACCTATTATACTATTGCCTATTATTTGAATTTGCTTAGAACAAAACAATAACTACATTTGTTGTCTGTAAAAGTATGGCACAACATGATGCAAAAATACGATGCATGCTTGAAATGGCACACATTTCAGATGATGCAAAGACTGCCATCCATTCTATTCTGCCTCATGTTCCTAAATCAGCCTTACTTTGAGGACATGTTCAATTGATTGCAGATGCCTCTCCTTAAAACAGGGATGACTAGCCTGAATAGTCCATACATGAAAATAAACTAAAAAGGAAAGGGAGAGGTAGTTTTAGCTAAGTGGGGAGAAAAACATTTAGGGAATTTTTCACACGAAATAACTGAGGGAGTGGGACAATGGGAAAACCGTTATCTTGCGACAGTGGTCAGGATTGGGGCCATATTCGTTTCCCAGATGTTCCCAAGGCGCGAGGCCTGCGCTATCACTCCCATTGTAGAACTTTTCACAAAACGGCCCATGTGTAGGTTAATATATTCTCTTCAGTTCATAATGCCAGCTGGCTAATGTGGGTCCTAACTGCAGTTCTAAACGATGCCTCGTCTTTCATGTTCAATGCACAGTGTGACAGATTAGAGCGATATTTACGCGAACTAATCCACATCCTGAGCGCATGTGGACAAACAGCACTTTTCACAACATCAAAGTCATCATATGGCAGATGCGAATTTATAGCTGCTGCTGCCACCCTAACCCCATCCGTAAAGATTGAGGAATTCCGTACCAATGAATGATGTGGCCAACTGACTATTGATAAGAAAGGTACGCCTACAATGCTGCATTTAAACATTGTTGTTATATTGAAACGGTGCGCCAACTGGTTAACAAATTGTAAGTGTGACAAATGGCAACAAACAATCACTTTTGCCAAATTCATTAGCACGAGAAAGCAAAGTCAAGGGCAGTTGTCTAACACCAATAAAAGTTTTGCCTAAATAGACTAAACACTGTATCTGCTAATTGACCGGTGTGAAGGACTAGCAGCTTATCTTTATCAAAGGACTCGGTACTGGTACCCCGTGTTTATAGGCAATTTATGGTTAGTCATTGTGTAGCCTATGCAGTTTTATTCCTCGTGTTATTATATTTCTATGTTTTTTTCTCTCTGCATTGTTGGACAGAGCCAGTAAGTAGCCTAAGCATTTCACTGATAGTCTACACCTGTTGTTTACGAAGCATGTGACATACACAATTTGATTTGATTTAGCCTACATTTCATTCATGTTGTGTCAAATGTTCAGCCATATTATTACCTAATAAGTAAAACGTTGGGATTTTATATCAACAATATCTAGCTAGTGCCCTTAATAGGATCTACTATAGCCTAATCAACAGGCTATATTCTAAGACACCGAAGAGAAACAAATATAACACGTATTAAATGATGTAATGTCATGACCAGAATATAATAGTCTACATAACAAGTTATGGATGGTAACAGTTCCATCACCGGTAATAGGACCCTCCCCATTTGCGTGATACAATGTGTCAGAAATGAGAGGTAGAAACCAGCGTGACACAATGTGAAATTACGGATATCATGTTCACAATGGAAACCTATATGGGAGGTCATTACTGTATTCCCTCCAAAACACTAGAAAAATATAACCTAAACGTCTCAATACAAAGTACCGTTAGAAAACACAAAGTATGGTCTGTTCTGTTCATAAAACAGTCTAGCCTACAACGGTTGCTGGCTACTCACAGGTCTCATACTGCTGGATGCGTACTGTAGAAGTGAATCAACAAGTTAAAACTCGGCGCAGTGAAAACTTGGGTCGCCTACAAGGATTTGTTCTCACTTGAGCGAACTTTATCATTGTATACCTTGCATGTTTTGAATCAAGTACAGACCCCAAGAGCACAAAAATGGACTTAGAGACACAGGCATATCAATTACTGTATGTAATGTTTAGCGAAATAAGAAAAGCGAAACGGAGACTTACCCTGAGTAAGAACCAAATCGTAGAAGTTGAAGGCGAGAAGAAAAGTCACTATCTCAAAACACACATACATCTTATTGAAATCCTAAAGTGCATTGTGAACGAAAAGACAAATAAAACAGTGCCGCTTTGACAAGCTCCATGAGACCCTCTGTGTCGGCTACATTAGCGTATGCGGCTTTCTCTCGTGATCCGCTCATATACAGGCCGAACAGCGGAGGGGATGGAGAACTGGTGGTCACACACAGCGCATACTGAGCATGCGCATACGGGAAAAATCCCACCGGTCAGAAGAGGGCTGGGTTAACCGTGACATACATATGAGAACAGTATAATAACACCGTTATTAATGCATGGGTGTGGTGTTATTGCCTAAAAGTATTTCATTTGAATTCCAGAGATGTCAGCCAATTAGGCTTCTAGAATCATGGTGTCGTCTAGAAATATTTCGAAATCTTTTTGTCATAAAATGTTAACTTTTCTTCCATTCTTGCACAGACAAACCATTACAATGTCTTTGTTCAAACTGAGTCATCAACACATTTATTCATGTAAAAGATGGAAATATAAATCATCGTTCTCCAGCAAAGCAACTGTCCATTCTGCAATATCACAGACTATAAAACGGGAAATACAGTGAGCGAAAAAGATCAAATGAACTATATGGGCTAATGTATGTTTGACCATCGAAGTCAACGATGACAGCCTACACCTGCTGTTCCAAATGATACAGCCTAAATGTCCTGGGGAAGCAAACATGTCATCTGTTATGACATCTGGTTAGCGGAGATATAATAAGATATAATGCTTATAATGAAAAACAACAACACTGCATTTAGCATGGTCGCCCAGACGCTCTGCGCTCACAAAGGGGCCAATGTTGAGTTGAAGAACCAACCTCTGCTGCCCCGGCTCCAGGGCTCGTATCAATCACTGAAAGGAACAGCCTCAGCTCAGCTGCCTTGCCGAGGTCAGGTCTACTGTGCTGTGCCATGGGCATCGGATTCTTCTAACTTTACTCTATTTATGCTCCTTTCTAGCTCAGTTGGTAGAGCATGGCGATTGTAACGCTAGGGTAGTTGGTTCGATTCCCGCGACCAATGATAAGTAACAATGTATGCACGGCACATGTAACTAACTGTAAGACGCTATGATATAAGCGTCTGGCATATACTGTGTTATTATAATATATTTTGCGTTTCTGTACTTTCTGTCTTTTTGTCCCGTAAAATGTCACTATGCTTTCCAATGATCATATTGATGGCTATCCAGAATGTATACTTGAATGAAGTTATAGATTAATGTATTAACTTCATGTATTTGCACACACACAACTTTAATAAATATGTCATTTAGCAGATGCTTTTATCCAAAGCAACTTACAGTCATGCATGCATACAATTTGTGCATTTGGGAACTTTACCTAGTACAATTGTCCATTGTGGTATGAATAAAGTTAGATTAAAGTCGATTTGATTAAAAACATGCCCTTTAAAAGGTCACATGACTTTCCTGACCTGCCCTGCCCTGGCCCCTGGGAGACAAACAGTGGCGGAGGTATGACGGACGTCCAGGGGCCACAACGCTGACTCCAGTCCCCTAACATCCTCCCAGCTCCGGGGTGATCGTTCTATTCGTCTGACCCCTGACCTCTGTCCCCCTATGGACAGATTTGTACGCCGCGCCACACAAAAGGACCGGTCCGCTCGTTGACATGGGAATTAGATGTGACAAAAGCCTGAGAGACAGACAGAGCCTCTACATGTTCTTCAAACATCTCTTTTCCTGTTGGCCCCCGCACGTTCCTGCAGTGAAGCTGTCATGGGGGAATGTTATTGATGATGTGTGTGTCAGGGATGACAGGCTGCTTGGGAGCGGCTACAGAAAACATCATGAAGTGTGATGAGCTGGATGTGTAGAAATCTGATGAGAAACAAGAAAAGCAAAAACACATGATAGAACAGAGTGCATTCATTCTCACACAGGCCTTAACCACTAGCGCATATGCTAGTGTACAAAACAGGTGAATCCACGTGAAAGCTATGATCCCGTATTGATGTCACCTGTTAAATCCACTTCAAATCAGGGTAGATGAATGGGAGGAGACAGGTTAAAGAAGGATTTTTAAGCCTTGAGACATTTGAGACATGGATTGTGTCCTATTCAGAGGGAGAATGGGCAAGACAAATGATTTAAGTGTCTTTGAATGAGGTATGGTAGTAGGTACCAGGCTCACTGGTTTGTGTCAAGAACTGCAACGCTGCTGTGTTTTTCACGCTCAACAGTTTCCTGTCTGTATCAAGAATGGTCCACCACCCAAAGGATATCCAGCCAACTTGACACAACTGTGGGAAGCATTGGAGTCAGCATGGGCCAACATCTCCCTGTGGAACGTATTTGACACCTTGTGGAGTCCATGCTCTGATGAATTGAGGCTGTTCTGAGGGCAAAAAGGGGTTCTAACTCAGTATTAGAAAGGGGTTCCTAATGTTTTGTACTCTCAGTGTATATTCAATAAAGTCATGCATTATGGGTTAGGCATTTCTGTGTGACTCATAGTAAGGTTTAATGAAAGTTTCGTCAATAACAGGTTTGTGTGTATGTTTGTGTGTGTGTGAGAGATTAACCAGAAGGTGTTAAGGGAGAATTGCCTGTCCTTCAGCTGCTCATGGCCATCCACTCCTCCGTCTCCCCCCTAGGCAAAACTCAAGCCCTTTCACCACCTGTCAGACAGACAGTGTGATGACAAGCACTTGTACGTGCAGTTCTACCACTATTATTCATGGCACACTGTCAGTCTTTTGGATATGTGGCTTACTGTATGGGTGTGAAAGAAATCCCTACATTTCCCCATTCCTGAGAAAGCAAACAGCAGTCACGTTCACACAGACGTTCAGACTGTGTCCTTTGAGACCCAGATGTTTTGGCTATGTCTTATCCAGGCACACAATGGACATGGATCAATAATTTGTGGGTAGCAATAGCAATTGTTTTCAGGTAAATTGCCTTATTTGTTATTCAAGTGTTTGAATATTTTACATGTGTGAGAGGACTGAATGAGATGAGGTCTCGAGTGGTGCTTTAAGAGTACCAGGAGCAGCCCATACTGCAAATTCCGTTGAATACGTTATACAAAGATACCATAGGCAACTTGTCCTACTAGTGCTTGGCTCGGTAAGTGTTCAAGTACAGACTGTGACTGGAATAGGAGATGTTCCTCCCTGGCTGCATTTACACAGGCAGCCCAGTTCTTATACTCTGCCCAATTATTGGCAAAAGAGCTGATCTGATTGGTTGGATATCAATTAGTGCCTGTGTAAACGCAGCCACTGCGTTACACAAAATATGTGACCCTGCACCAAGTGTGTTTGATTTGCACAGCAACGTGTCCTGGATGGTCAGCAATGATCAGCCCAATTCAGGCAGCCCAAATAACATTTTGTTGTCCAATTATTGGTCTGTGTAACGTTCCTGGCCTGTTTTCTGTTGTTTTTGTATGTGTATATGGTCAGGGCGTGAGTTTTGGGTGGGCAGTCTATGTTTTCTGTTTCTATGTTGGTTTTGGGTTGCCTGGTATGGCTCTTAATTAGAGGCAGGTGTTTTGCGTTTTCCTCTAATTGAGAGTCATATTTAGGTAGGGTGTTCTCACTGTTTGTTTGTGGGTGATTGTCTCCTGTGTCGTCGATGTATGTACCATACGGGACTGTTTGGCTGTTCGTTCGTTTTGATGTAGTCTGTTTCCTGTCCGTGAGTTCTATGTTTAGTTAGTTAAGTTCATGTTCAGGTTTCGTCTACGTCGTTTTCTTGTTTTGTAATTTTGTAAGTGTTTTGTTTTCGTGTTGCCATCATTTCAAATAAAGAGATGGCTTATTTCCCGAATGCTGCGTATTGGTCCACTGATCCTTCTCTTCTCTCCTCATCTGAGGACGAGGAGGACAACAGCCCTTACAGAATCACCCACCACGCTAGGAGCGGCAAGGGAAAGCTCAACAGAGCAACAAGGACTCCTGGACTTGGGACGATATATTGGACGGGAAAGGTTGCTACACATGGGAGGAGATCCTGGCTGGTAGGGATCGCCTCCCATGGGAACAGCTGGAGGCACTGAGGAGAACAGAGGCTACCGGAGAGAGGAACCGGAGTTATGAGGGAATGCGTCTGGCACGGAAGCCCAAAAAGCCTGTGAGTAACACCCAAAAATTTCTAAGAGGTAGTGGGCTAAGAGGTAGTGGGCCAAGAGGTAGTGGGCCAAGGGCAGGTAGGAGACCTGCGCCCACTTCCCAGGCTTACCATGGAGAGCGGGAGTACGGGCAGGCGCCGTGTTACGCAGTAGAGCGCACGGTGTCTCCTGTACGAGTGCATAGGCCAGTGCGGGTTATTCCACCTCCCCGCACTGGTAGGGCTAGATTGGGTATTGAGCCAGGTGTCATGAGGCCGGCTCAACGCGTCTGGTCTCCAGTGCGTCTCCTCGGGCCGGCATACATGGCACCTGCCTTACGCATGGTTTCCCCGGTTCGCCTACATAGGCCGGTGCGGGTTATTCCACCTCCCCGCACTGGTCAGGCGACCGGGAGCATTCAACCAGGTAAGGTTGGGCAGGCTCAATGCTCAAGAGTGCCAGTATGCCTCCACGGTCCGGTATTTCCGGCGCCACCTCCCCGCCCCAGCCTAGTACCTACAGTGCCTACACTACGCACTAGGCTACCAGTGCGTCTCCTGAGCCCTGTTCCTCCTCCACGCACTCTCCCTGTAGTGCGTGTATCTAGCCCGGTGCCTCCAGTTCCGGCACCACGCACTAAGCCTCCTGTGCGTCTCCAGAGCCCTGTACACACTGTATCTTCTCCCCCTACTAATCCTGATGTGCTTGTCCTCAGCCCGGTGTCACCAGTGCCGGTACCTCGCATCGGGTATAGAGTGGGCTTTGAGAGTACAGTGTGCCCTGTCCCTGCTCCCCGCACTAGTAGGAAGGTGCTTATCCTTAGCCCGGTGCCTCCAGTTCCGGCACCACGCACCAGGTCTACAGTGTGCCTTATCCGGCCAGAGCCATCCGTCTCCCCAGCGCCATCTGAGCCATCCGTCTCCCCAGCGCCATCTGAGCCATCCGTCTCCCCAGCGCCATCTGAGCCATCCGTCTCCCCAGCGCCATCTGAGCCATCCGTCTCCCCAGCGCCGTCTGAGCCATCCGTCTGCCATGAGCCTGCAAAGCCGCCCGTCTGCCATGAGCCTGCAAAGCCGCCCGTCTGCCATGAGCCTACAGAGCCGCCCGCCAGACAGGAGCCGCTAGAGCCGCCCGCCAGACAGGAGCCGCTAGAGCCGCCCGCCAGACAGGATCTGCCAGAGCCGCCAACCAGACAGGATCTGCCAGAGCCGCCAACCAGACAGGATCTGCCAGAGCCGCCAACCAGACAGGATCTGCCAGAGCCGCCAGCGAGCCATGAGCAGCCAGAGCCGCCAGAGAGCCATGAGCGTCGAGAGCCGTCAGCCTGCCATGAGCGTCGAGAGCCGTCAGCCAGCCATGAGCGTCGAGAGCCGTCAGCCAGCCATGAGCGTCGAGAGCCGTCAGCCAGCCATGAGCGTCGAGAGCCGTTCAGTCAGGATCTGCCTGAGTATCTCAGCCGGGACCTGCCCCTTATCCCGGTGCTGCCCCTTGTCCCGGTGCTGCCCCTTATCCCGGTGCTGCCCCTTATCCCGGTGCTGCCCCTTATCCCGGTGCTGCCCCTTATCCCGGTGCTGCCCCTTATCCCGGTGCTGCCCCTTATCCCGGTGCTGCCCCTTATCCCGGTGCTGCCCCTTGTCCCGGTGCTGCCCCTTGTCCCGGTGCTGCCCCTTGTCCCGGTGCTGCCCCTTGTCCCGGTGCTGCCCCTTGTCCCGGTGCTGCCCCTTGTCCCGGTGCTGCCCCTTCTCCCGGTGCTGCCCCTTCTCCCGGTGCTGGCCGTTCATTTAGGGGATGTTAGTTTGAGGGTGGTCATTGGGAGGGGAAGACAGAAGCGGGGAGTGACTATGGTGGTGTGGGGACAGCGTCCAGAGCCTGAGCCACCACCGTGGTCAACTGCCCACCCAGACCCTCCCCTGGACTTTGTGCTGGTGCGCCCGGCGTTCGCACCTTGAGGGGGGGGTTCTGTAACGTTCCTGACCTGTTTTCTGTTGTTTTTGTATGTGTATATGGTCAGGGCGTGAGTTTTGGGTGGGCAGTCTATGTTTTCTGTTTCTATGTTGGTTTTGGGTTGCCTGGTATGGCTCTTAATTAGAGGCAGGTGTTTTGCGTTTTCCTCTAATTGAGAGTCATATTTAGGTAGGGTGTTCTCACTGTTTGTTTGTGGGTGATTGTCCCCTTTGTGGTCGATGTATGTACTGTTTGGCTGTTCGTTCGTTTTGATGTAGTCTGTTTCCTGTCCGTGAGTTCTACGTTTAGTTAGTTAAGTTCATGTTCAGGTTTCGTCTACGTCGTTTTGTAATTTTGTAAGTGTTTTGTTTTCGTGTTGCCATCGTTTCAAATAAAGAGATGGCTTATTTCCCGAATGCTGCGTATTGGTCCACTGATCCTTCTCTCCTCTCCTCATCTGAGGACGAGGAGGACAACAGCCCTTACAGTCTGTTGACCAATCAGATCAGATCTTTTGCCAATACTTGGGCAAAAGATCAGAATTGGGCTGCCTGTTTAAACTCAGCCATATTGTGTAAGCCAAAGACAGACTCGTGATGTACCTTGTGCCACAGAAAGTAATGTACGTTGTGGCATAGAAAGTTATCCTTCTGACCAAAATGTAACCAATTCAATCCCCATGGCATTATTTCTAGCGTTTGTAAGTTAATGGAAAAGTTCAACCAAATTACAAAATGACATGTTGGTTTCCTTACCACGTAACCAGGAAAATAAAACCAAAGCATAGATTGCTGTCATACATTTTCCATAGACTGCTTACAGAGTAAGGAAACCAATGTCTCAGTTTGTGATTTGGGTGAACTATCCCTTTAGTAACATTTACATCCATCCAGCCTTTTATTCTAATAGCATATTACTACAGCCATGTTGGACTGGGGGATGTGTTAACCAAAACAATGACAAATGTAATCGTACTGTAGTTGCTGGAAGCACGCTTTGGAACTTCTGCAGCCCCACCTAGATCCATCCAAGACCTGGATTCAAACTGTCACATCCTGTACTCCATTATAATCACATTTGTAACAGGAAGACCTCCCTCCGCCTGTCACGTCCTGACCATAGAGAGCCTTTATTTTCTATGGTGAGTAGGTCAGGGCGTGACTGGGGGTTAGTCTAGTTTATTATTTCTGTGGGGTTTTAGTTTAGTTTTTCTATGTTGGTGATTTTGTATGATTCCCAATTAGAGGCAGCTGGTAATCATTGTCTCTAATTGGGGATCATATTTAGGTAGCCATTTTTCCACCTGTGGTTTGTGGGATATTGTTTATGTGTAGTTGTATGTTAGCACTCCATTGTCGTCATGTTTCCTTCTTTCTTTCTTGTTTTGTTTTATGGTTCACTTACTTTATATAAATAAAGATGTGGAACCCAGATCACGCTGCACGTTGGTCCGAGTATGCTTCCAGTTTGTACGATGAGCGTGACACCGCCTTTATAGTGGTAGGCCTACGACCCACTCACAAGACACATGGAAACTTCTTTGAAGGAAAGGGTTACTTACAGTACAGCAGCAAAACAGTTCAAATTCGGCTAATGGGGTTTACACATGTAGGCCGAGTGTCGTCGCTCACCCGTACTGCGACAGGGTCGGGCGACCAGAAGAAGTAGTCCTGGCTATGGGGAGCAAACTGCGTGTGAAGCCCAACTATAATTCTCATTGCACTTTAAGGAGCACGGAGCTTCTGCCATAATCATAGTGCTCTCTGCTAATGCAAACACTGCAGGCCACTTCCGACTGTTTAGAATGTCACTAATTAGTAAGGAATTCCCTCACCTGGTTGTCTAGGTATTAATTGAAAGAGAAAAAAATGTAACCTGCGGACACTGGGCCCTCCATGGAATGAGTTTGACACCCCTGGACTAGATATTGGATAGGTGAACGCCAGGGATCCATCATGGCTTTCATCTGTCTAGTCATTTCTAGTCACTGATTACTATTTAGACTAATCACTAATTACTGATTACACTAATCACTGATTACTTATTACACTAATCACTGTCACTGATTACTGATTAGACTAATCACTAATTACTGATTACACTAATCACTGATTACTTATTACACTAATCACTGTCACTGATTACTGATTAGACTAATCACTAATTACTGATTACACTAATCACTGTCACTGATTACTTCGAGGAGGGGTGAAGGGAAGGATTCAAATAGGGCCTATGTCTTGGTAAAGCCACCTACTGGAGTAAGGGGGAATTGCTAAAAACCCACCATTGAGCCTCTATGCTACAATACCACACCAGTACCAAATTGACCACCATCCCTAATTGACTCAAGAGTTGGTCATTCGCAGCAGGTGGCCGTCCTATCGCCTCTGACCACAGAATATTGGTGGTAATATTCTGTTAATGTTCAATCGCCACCATCTGTCGTACCGGGCACGGCCAACTTTGGTGTTGGTCTGTCTTGTCCTTGAACCACAGTACATGGGTGGCAGCCAGCGTCAATGTAACTGGACCAGGCTTTCAAAACAAATGACATCAGACTCATATTATTAAGAAAAAGAAAACATTTTTATTCAATAAGCACCAATTATTGTATAAAACATACTCTCACATACTGATCAAATCTCTGTTGTATAAAAATTCCATATGAGGTTTTTTTGTGGTGAATTTCTATATGCTGGGTGGAATTTATGTTAAATCTAACTAGGTACCTATCAAATCAAAATTCTAGCGTAGTAAAAGGAATGCTGTACAAAAAACGACCAATTTCAGAAGAGGCAAAAAACTGAAACAGTCACTTTGACAAACAATCTATAAATTACATACTTAACCTTAATCATTTGATTCATTCATGTTATGTGCGGTCAAGGTATAAATAAAACATTGAATTTAAATTAAACACTGAGAGAAATTGTTGCTCAAATGAGAAATGTGTATAAAATGTATAAAAAAAACTGAAAGACAATCTTCATGGATATGAAGTGACAAAAGTATAAAACAAATCTAATACAGTGCATCAAAATTTCTTTGGTGGTAATACTGGTTGTTCCCTTGTTGGAATATGGACATTATGTTGTGTGAAATATGGTATTGGCCCTGGTTTAATGGAGTAAACATCTCTTATAGAATGACCTAATAGGACAACCTGTAAACACGACCAATCACTGGAAGATAAAAGGTGACATTTTGACTAGGAGAAATATCTGTAGTGAGAAAGAATCTTGAAAGTTGACAGTTGTGATTTGAAAGTTGGTTTAAAAAAACTGTGCAAAGCCACGATTTGGAGCTGGTCTGACAGACGGTATCTGCTCTTTAGCACCATCTCAGTCAATCAACCAACCAATCAGAGGATGGGAGAGGAATAAGTTGATGACGATGATGACATGTTCATAAAGCAATGTTCATGTATTTACACCTTTCCAGAGTGTTAAGATGACAGTGGGTGGATTGGGGGATGGAGGAATGGGGGGGAATGAGAGAGTTAAAGGTCTATTAAACATGCTCTATGGTCTCGATGCAGAGAATAATTAACTCGTTGGAGCAGCTGCTTGTTTGCTGTCCTATAAGGGAGCCCGAGGACAAACTGGACGACTGGCCCACGATGGAAATGTCGTTGACCCGCCACGACTCGCAGGACCGGTCTACCGCCATGTTGCCAAACGTATTGGAGCCGTGCCAGATGCTCTTCTTAGGCCTGTTGGGAGCGATAGACAAATATAATGGGAGAGTGTATGGATACAGCATATACACAGGGACAAGCACACCAGAGGAGGCTGGTGGGAGGAGCTATAGGAGGACAGGATCATTGTAATGGCTGGAATGGAATATATTGGAACAGTCAAACATGTTGTTTCCATATGTTTGTGTTTGGCCATTTATTTAGTTCCAGCCATTACAATGCGCCCGTCCTCCTATTATGTACAAACATAAAGTACACGCGAACACACACACACACACACACACACACACACACACACACACACACACACACACACACACACACACACACACACACACACATTAAAAAGTCATACAGCATACATAACAGATGTTCACGAAAACACCAACTAAAAGTTTCATTTACCTTCCATTTAAATAATCCTCCCAGAATAAAGTCACAAAAAAAACGAATGGGAGTTGAACTAATGTAGCCCCAAACTGAGCAGAGATACCCACAGATGTGACCTCAACCTAACAGATGACATCAACAAACCTATTTCTCTGCTCTGTCCCTGCTATATCCATTCATACATGCTCTCAAATAGACTTCGCCACAAAGTCAGAAATTGTCTGTTTGAAAAACATCTATAAACAGTCACTTTGGAGCCACAGTTGCCAGCCTCCAGTCTCTGGTTGGTTGGGGCTGCTAAATTTAACATGGCTGTGTATAAATAGGAACAAAATAGAGCGAGGGTGGACATAGCTGGCTCGCATTGGCCCGGGCTGAAAAAACACAACGCTACAACCCCCGATGTCTGGATTGCGGTCGGGCTATCCTGCATTTAAAACTTCATTTTGTGGAAACAGCCATGTCTGTCCCCTCCCTTCTTCATGCCTCGCTCTCCCAAACCCACTTGTCTTTTGGTGAAGCTGCTTGGGTCGGGTGGAATTGTGGAGAACATGACGGGTGGATGAGGATGTCTACCTAGCCTTCACTCTTTAGAGATTGATATAGGATGAGCGTGGATGAGCGTGTCCACATAGCCACAGGGCCCTGTGTCTGAGGAACTGGACATCTGTCTGTTTCACTGACCAGAAGGGGTCTGCCAATACATCCCGTCCATCGAAGGAGTAGATTGGGATGTTTGGCGGGAATTTTCCTCCACCCCCAGTGAAGATAGACTTGTAGTTACTGAACAAAATGTCGCCCTGTGGATACAGAAAGGAGTAATTGAGTTGACTCTGACACTTTATTTTTTAAAGGACCAACGCAGACCTTTTTATCTCAATTTGAAATCATTTATGATTTTAAAAAATTAACAAAATAATTTCTTAACAAAGAGCAATTTCTCAAGCAAGAATTTTGCTAGGACTGTCTGGGAGTGAATGGGGAGGAGAAAACTGAAAACTAGCTGTTATTGGCAGAGAGGTTAGGAACTCTCTTTTTTATCGGTCTATTAACTAATTTACCGCCTGGTGATATCACCAGACAGGCCAAAACTACATCCCACAAAAACAGGCTGAAATGTCAGGCAATCTTTGCAAACAACTCTTACACTAAAACGGTATTATCATAATTTTCACAATTTCACAGTATTATTCCAAACTCATAGTTTGACTGCACTGGGCCTTTAACACTGATCTAAGATGAACCTATGGGAAACAGAAGTTGGCTTACCCTGAGGTTGGTAACGGGGTAGCTCTCCCTGAACTTCTGGGGGACCAGGTCTTTATTAACGGCACGGGGTTTTGGGGAGGATAGAAAGGCCCGGTAATAAGCGGACAAGCCCATGGCCTTGGCCTGTTCATAACACATCTTGTCTGCTATGTAGACCCCACCAAAGTTCCCTGTGTGGGGCTGGTTCAGAGCCACCAGTTTGAGCTGAGGACGAGACAGTGGAATAGTGGTCATTCATTAGTCATTAGTATGTATTCTAAACCACCACCTCATTCAGGGTGGTCCTTCGAGCCGGATATTACTCCAGGTGGTCAAGGTATCCAACAAAACTGACAAGTGCATATACACAAACAGACACACACACACACACACACACACACACACACACACACACACACACACACACACACACACACACACACACACCCACCCCTATTCTCATCTCTTTTTGGTCATGGTTTCCCAAACTCAGTCCTTGCCCCCCTCCCCTCCCCAGTGCATGTTTTGTTTTTTGCCCTAGCACTACACAGCTGATTCAAATAATCAAAGCTCGATGATGAGTTGGTTATTTGAATCAGCTGTGTAGTGCTAGGGCAAAAAAATGTGCACCCAGGGGGGGTAGGGCTGAGTTCGGGAAACCCTGTCTTAGGTGATGGTCTTGGCAGTGCTGTTGAAATGGGAATGTAGCAGTGTAGCATGGTACAGTCTTCTTTTGTGAAATGTGGATCTAAATCTCAAAAACCAAACATGGCCTGCCTCGGGCTGTCCTTCAATGACAGCACACAGACAGTCATTTAGTCTAAAAGTGGAATACTCCAAACCACGGCAAAATCAAATTTTGTCTCCAGCTCATTTTGCGGCCAGACTTGAGCCAAACCAATGACTTGCTTTCAAGAACGAATAACAAAGATTAAATTTCAGACTTATTCTCCCTTTACTAGATACAAACTAGAAAGCAGGCAGTTATAAGAAAGTATTTTAATTGACTGTTTCTTTGCTCCAGTGCAAAGTTTCATAAGAAAAAGTGGTGAAACAAAAGTTAAAGTAAATATTTGAGTAAGAAAGGATATTCAATAGAAGTGTAAATAAAGACAGGTTTATGTTTTTAAAAACCTTTAATTGTTCCCCTATGAAATAACAAGAGCAAACTTTTCACAGTTGCAAACGTTTAGTCAGTCTTGTCTGAATTTGTCAACAAACTCACCCCATATTTTCTGCCGCTGCCTGGCTGAGCCTAAGGGGGCAAAAGTTTATTACTAACTAGATTCTAAACATAAAAAGCAGCAATCACACAGCATATTCTGCTATAAGCATCCATTATATGGAGGTCTACAATGCACTTTCACATAATGCATTGATGTCAATGGGAGAATTGTGCAGAAAATTCATGCAGTTGAACATGTTCAACCCTCATCTCAACTCTACTGTTCTTACCTCGTCATTTAGAAGGAGATTAATTGGGAGGGGGATCAAGTCACCAAGCTGTAGAGACAGAGATACAGATAAACACCAAACACATCAGTTACTTTCACGGCTCACAGAGACACTATAGAGACATGGAAGAGAGGGACCAGAGATGCTGCTGTACCAGGACTTCCTTCCATCCCTGTTTCACCCGGATGTAGAGTTTGCCTGTCCCCGTGGTGAAGCTTAGGGTCCCCTCGCTGCTGTCTTTCGTCTGTTGCATCATGACCTCGTTGGAAGCAAATGTCTTCAAATAAAAGAAAAACATAGAGAGAAACACATTATTCGACTGGAACGAAGTATTGGAATATAGTAATTGTTGGGGAGGCCCTGGCCAGAGTGATTGAGGAAAGGACGCAATATCTAGCATGTCAGGGGTTATTTGATGACGTGACGGAGCTGACGTGATAATGTAACAAGGATGACATGATGTAACAGAGTTGACATTTTGATGGTATGATGGGATGACATTGTGGCGTGATGGGGCGGATATGTGACAGCGTAACGGAGGGGACAGACTGACTGACCATGGCAGAGGTCCCAGGAGGTCCAGCCGGGCCAGTGGGGCCTGGTGGCCCATGGATGGTCACAGCTGGAATTAGAAAAATGAGAGACAAGAACAACGGTAAGAATTTCTTATATGATGCTAGTCACCATATTATACCATATAGAACATTTCACAAAGGGTGCCACAAAGTCTTACCTGAGCCAAACCGAGAGGGTTCTCCGGGGGGTCCGGGAGGACCTTGGAGGCCTTGAGGGCCAGGTCTCCCATACCCAGGAGTACCAGGAGACCCCGGAACACCTGGATAGCCACGGGGCCCCATAACAGTTTCTCCTTTGGGGCCCTGAAACAAACACAGTGCTTTAGTAGATATTCATCTCCAGTATCTTTACATTTAATGAATTAATGGAACATGGTGACTTATTGAACCCCATGATGCTGCGGTGTTATTTAAATGCAGCCAGTAGGGAAAAATCCCCTATTGTTGCATGCAGCACTTGAATTTGTAAGAATTGGCAAAACAATGTATTATTTTGCACACAACTTGGATTTCCTTTCAAGTCAATTCTGCCTTTTGCCAACGTGGCCAAGTTCAAAATCCTCATTACTCACACAACCCAAAAGCCTATCTAGCACACCATCAAAAGAGGCCATAGACTACAATAACGCCCTCAAATGAAGTTGACACTGATTATGTACCATCTCATATGTCTATGTTGTATCGTGATCTTCTCAGTAATTGTAATTGGTCAAAGCTGTGGTGGGTGAGTGGGGCTTTGGAAGCATATGGTCTCAATGGAAATGGGACTCACCACCAGACCCGATCTCCCAGGCATACCAGGTGAGCCCGGTAACCCGGCCTCCCCCTTTTCTCCCTTGTCCCCCCTGAAGCCGTGGTCCCCTTTATTCCCCTGTGGATAGACAGACACACAGACTGTGAGAGCTCCAGAAGTAAACACGCACGCACGCACGCACACGCACACGCACACACACACACGCACACACACACACACACACACACACACACAGCAGAAACAAATATTCAACTTACCGTAGTTCCTTTGGGAAGCATTGTAACTGCAGGAAAAACACATCATCCATTGATTATTAAAGATAATGCATGAAAAACACCTGTGTCTTTATGACAGATTATAACATGTATTCTTTATATTAACAGTAAAGCAAAAAAAATCACACTGTAGGTGAACAGTAATACATCAATCACTCTATCTATCTTGACTCACGTGGTGGGGCAGGCATCCCAGGGAAGCCCCTCTCCCCCCTGTCCCCTTTGGTCCCAGTTGGAAGACAGTTAGCCCCCCCTACAGGTCACATAGGGAATAACAGGTGAGCATTTGGCATTCATATCAGAGAATGCAGCACAACAAAGTAATTGCAAATGGTTTCATCAAAAGAACACGACTGCCTGCAAAAAGATTAACGCAGCCATACTTATCTCCTGAGTGCAAGAAGACAAAACAGAAAGTTAGTCTGTCTCTATAAAATCACACTATATCAATACTTTTTCTTTGCAGTCACTAAATAATGATCAAAATTGGAAGTACTATCCAAAGGTGCAGAATGATCGGAAAATACTCTTCTTTTGTGCATATTTCCTCAAATCAAATATTATTACTGATACATATTATTTATTTTTTAATTAAGCACATTGTGTGCAGGATTCATTCATCAGTATCATCACAATCCAATTCAATGTATTCAATACAAAGGCTGGTTCCATTGGTACACAGAAACACTATCCACAATAGAAATAATGAAAGGTGAATACAATGGAGTAACACTACTGATATGAATGTATAGCCTCAATCCACACCAAAGCTCTATAATGGAAGGTCACAATGTCGAAGATGATTACTTAGGAGTAACCCAACTTCATTTTTTGCATCGATGCATGTCCTCAATATTGTAAAAAAGTCTATATATTGCACATGGTATGACACTGATGGGGTGATTTATACTTTTTTGTAGTATTATTTACTGATTACCGGAAACAGCGAACACAATTGCATTAATTTCTCTTCTGATGAAAACAATGTGTTACATTCTGTGAACAGAACACTTTCACAGTGCATTTCGTATTCACCGATGTCGTTTCTATTTCAAGTTGAGAAAAACTGTAACAAATAAATACATGTCATTTATTTATTTATGATGTTCGGAAATGTTATGCCGTATCCAGAAAGTCCTTCAACTCACCATTTGTTGAGCTCTTAGAACCATTTATCTGAAAAAGTTAAAACAAATATGTTCAAAATATGTTCACGAGACATATTGGATTTTTCTAAGCAGGAACAAGAACAATGCTTGTGAAAGGAACATGCATCTCAGACGCAAACAAAAACATTGTACATGATGACAAGATGAATCCAAGACAGCT